>NC_069364.1:35522500-36722500 GCF_021730395.1 Mercenaria mercenaria | reverse complement strand
CTTCTTTTGTTCACTTACAATAATTTTTTTTTTAATTACTTTCCTTTTACGTTACTATAAATAGCTTATGTTTAGTAACTTTTTTATTATTGACCATAGGGAAAAACCGATACCACTTTTCTGTGGTACAACATGGATGGTATCTCCAATTTTTAGGTGTATTTTGACATATCTGTACCTTGTAAGAATTTTTTTTTCTTTTTGGTTAAATTTCTTCCCTTTGTTGTTCCGTTCTTTGGACTTAGATATTTTTTCTGAGGACCTTCTTGTCCTCTAGTGCAATGATAACAGGTGAGCGATATAGGGCCATCATGGCCCTCTTGTTTGGCAGATCCTTCTTTTGTCCGCTTACAATAATTTTTATGTCCCCGAAGGGAGGCATATTAGTTTTCAACTGTCCGTCATTCGTTAGTTAGTTCGTTCGTTAGTCACAATGTTAACTTTTTAAGTGAAGGCACTTTACTCGCGAACCACTGCACCCAGGATCTTCAAACTTTACATGCTGATAGTACTTATTGAGTATACCACCCCTACTGACTTTGGGGTCACCAGGTCAAAGGTCAAGGTCAAAGGGGCCAACGTTAACTTTTTGCATGAAGGCACTTTACTCGCGAACCACTGCCCCAAGAACCTTCAAACTTCACATGGTGATAGTACTTATTGAGTACACCACCCCTACTGATTTTAGGGTCACCAGATCAAAGGTCAAGGTCACAGGGGCCAACGTTAACTTTTTGCATGAAGGCACTTTACTCGCGAACCACTGCACCCAGGACCTTCAAAATTCACATGCTGATAGTACTTATTGAGTACACCACTCCTACTGACTTTGGGGTCAAAGGTCAAGGTTACAGGGGCCAACATTAACTTTTTGCATGAAGCCACTTTACTCGCGATCAACTTCACCCAGGACCTTCAAACTTTACATGCTGATAGTACTTTACGAGTACACCGACCCTACTGACTTTGGGGTCACCATGTCAAAGGTCAAGGTCACAGGGGCCAACGTTAACTTTTTGCATGAAGGCACTTTACATGCGAACCACTTCACCCTGGACCTTCAAACTTCACATGCTGATAGTACTTATTGAGTACACCACCCCTACTGACGTTGGGGTCACCAGGTCAAAGGTCACAGGGGCCAACGTTAACTTTTTGCATGAAGGCACTTTACTCGCGAACCACTTCACCCAGGACCTTCAAACTTTACATGCTGATAGTACTTAATGAGTACACCAACCCTACTGACTTTGGGGTCACCATGTCAAAGGTCAAGGTCACAGGGGCCAACGTTAACTTTTTGCATGAAGGCTTTTTACATGCGAACCACTGCACCCAGGACCTTCAAACTTCACATGCTGATAGTACTTATGGAGTACACCACTCCTACTGACTTTGGGATCACCAGGTCAAAGGTCATGGTCACAGGGGCCAACATTAATTTTTTGCATGAAGGCTTTTTACATGCGAACCACTGCACCCAGGACCTTCAAACTTCACATGCTGATAGTACTTATGGAGTACACCACTCCTACTGACTTTGGGATCACCAGGTCAAAGGTCAAGGTCACAGGGGCCAACATTAATTTTTTGCATGAAGGCACTTTACTCGCGAACCACTTCACCCAGGACCTTCAAACTTTACGTGCTGATAGTACTTTATGAGTACACCAACCCTACTGACTTTGGGGTCACCATGTCAAAGGTCAAGGTCACAGGGGCCAACGTTAACTTTTTGCATGAAGGCACTTTACATGCGAACCACTGCACTAAGGACCTTCAAACATCACATGCTGATAGTACTTATTAAGTACACCACTCCTACTGACTTTGGGGTCACCAGGTCAAAGGTCAAGGTCACAGGGGCCAACATTAACTTTTTGCATGAAGGCACTTTACTCGCGAACCACTTCACCCAGGACCTTCAAACTTTACGTGCTGATAGTACTTTATGAGTACACCACCCCAACTGACTTTGGGGTCACCAGGTCAAAGGTCAAGGTGCTGCGGGGGCATTTGTCACCATTAGTGACAGCTCTTGTTTTTAATTACTTCCCTTTTATGTTACTATAAATAGCTTATTAGTAACTTCTTATTATTGGCCGTAGGGAAAACCCGAGACCACTTTTCTGTGGTACACCTGGATGGTACCTCCAATTTTTAGGTGTATTTTGACATATCTGTACCTTGTAAGAATTTTTTCCTTTTGTTTTTGGTTAAGGCAATGGTACTCAGGTGAGCGATATAGGGCCATAATGGCCCTCTTGTGTTTGTTGCACTAACATTCAGCTTTTGAAAGACGGTAGACTGCCAAGATCTGATATATTAGAAAATAGATTTGTAGAGCTGGTTTTGAAGTGTGATTTATATAGAATTATATACTGGATGCATTTAGTGGTGTTCAGCCTTTAAGGATTTATTATTTATAATGTTTAAAGAGTACAGCGGAGATGACTTTATGCATTTCTTATGCATACAGCATACACTGATGTAAAATACGCGTATATTGATTATATACATTGCCAGTCCATAGTTTATACTATTTTACAAAATATTTTGAAACAAAAACTTGAAAAAAGAACATATTTTTGGATTTTCATGTAATGCCATGCCGGTCAGTACCATACATTTGCTGAATAACTTGGGCTTGTTAGTTATCATTACTATTCGCCCGAGGTCTGAATGTAACCAGCCTATAAATAGTTTATTACATGAGATCAAGTTTTGTTAAATATGGAACACTGCTTGTTTATTTGTTGGTTCAGGGTTTAGCATCGTTTCTTGATAGTATTTCAGTTATATAACATGAGCCTAACTTGTGGTAGGCCTACTACCATGTTCTCCGCCAAAAAACCTGTCTGAGGACGAATGGTTTTAAAAACAAATTGTCTTCTTTCAAATAGTCATAGAGGACGTAAGTTTTGCCCGGGGACTTAAACTCGAACTCACAGCCTCATTATGTATAGCTCTCTCTAATGATCTAAGTGAGTGGCCATTGTTCAAACTATGGACTGGCTATTTATATAAGGATTCTTATAGTTGTTAAATTAGTCTAAACATCCAATCAGCTGCCAGATATTTCCATTTTTACTCACTTGTTGGATTAACATACCGGGTTACAGAGTTCCGGGTTACAGAGTTCCTACCAGTGAGTCAGCAAAGACACTTACTGATTTTCACTGCTTTCATTTTATTACTGCAAAATGCAAATTTATTAGATGTTCAATAAATGATCTGCTGTTGTCAGAATATAAACATTACTTTTTAAGAGATACGAGCTCGATATTACTTTTTAGACACTGTTTGTTAAACTAAATACAGAAAAGACACAGAACTGCTCTGTCTCGCCACACAAATTATTTTGAACTGTGCAATGCCGCCTCACTTTTTTTCAACCATGTCATATCTGGATGTCTATAACTGGTTGAATATTGCGTTTTGCCAGTTAAAAAGTTGAACAATATTCAGAGCAAACATTATTTTACAGGTTGACGTTAATACTATAGCTGTAAGTTGAAAAGTGAATTAAATATATCACGATAAACTTTCGTTTTCGCATTTTTTCAACAAAATCACACTTTTAATTCGCCTTAACTTACACAGTATACATTACTTTTAAAAGGGAAACGCATGGCATGTTCTTTCTTCATGCTACTTTTTATAGAAATAAAGATCTTGAACATATTTTGCACCAACCGATTCTAGGATCGAAAATACTTACCCTAATATAGATACCAGCAAATATAATGGAGAACTGTTTTGTCCGCCACGAACTGTTTAGCTCACAACCGGTTAACGGGTGTGATGTTATTGCCTTAAGAGACAAGTTACATAATTATAGCTTTTATTTTGTCATAATTATGCCACTTTTTTACTTAAAAATTTCGGTTAAATTTCTGCATTCAAATGTCATGGCTTCAAAAGGCAAGTTACGTCACTCTTTAATTAAAATTCTGCCCATGTTTGTGAATGTTTTACATGTGAGCATGATTTTATGAGACTACTTGACCAAATATTTTCAGATTCTACTCACATCTGTGCCATCATGAGATTACCGTACATAACCGCTTATAAGACACACTCGCTTATAAGACGCATCCGGAAATTGGACGTGCAATCTGGGGTCTTTTCCACTAACCCTCGTATAAGACGCGGTCATTTTTTGATATCAACAATGTCAAAAATTTGTAGAAATGCATTATTTTTCGAACATGATGTGTTTTGGAAAAAAATAAAATGGTAAATCGCCAATTTTTTTTTTGTAAAAAAAAAATGCAAACTTCAGTCATTAAGTTTTAAAATATATAATCAGCTTATATACAATTATTTTTCTGTGATAAACACATTGAAATGAATTAGAAACAGAGAACTTACGTCTACAAAACAGCCGAAATTTTGACGATATTTGCCGACGTTGCACAATGAAATAAAATAAGGTATTTTTAAAAATATATTTTTATGTATAATAAAATGCATAAGAATAACCAAGATACGACGAAAATACCGGTACGTCTAGAAAAGTTTGGCGTTATTCACCAAGATTATTCAAAACTTTGCAGACTTGTTTAATAAAACTTTAATCCTTTTTTGTATGTAATAAAATACATTTTAGCTCCTAGGAAACGGCGAAATTACGTGTACAAATCGGCTGAAATTTTGCCGATATTTGCCGATATTATTCAACGAAATAAAATAAAGTCTTTTAAAATGTATTTTTATGTGTGATAAAATGCATTTAAATAACCAAGATTCGGCGAAAATACGTCTAGAAAAGATTATTCAGGAGTCTGCAGACTTGTTTTATAAAACGTAATACTTAACAGAATGTTTTAAAATCCTATTTTATACGTAATAAAATACTAGAAAACGGCAAAATTACGTCTACAAATCGGCCGAAATAATATTGCCGATTTTATTGCTGGGCTTCCAAACATGACACGTGTCAGTCAATCATAGCTTGACATCTGCCAGTCAAATACAGGTATGCCCTCTTCAATATATTATCCAATCATGTTCGAGTTTCGAGTAGCTAGGCATCTCTACATTTGGCAAGAAGATTAGTCCAAAATAATTTCCGTTTGCCATTCTTTGAAGATACCGGAGTTTGACATCAGTCAGTGTCAATCACAAAGCTGTTTATTTGCTGATCTGAAGCATCAAATATTTCATAACGAGTGTGTTTTAACACCCTAAAACATTTCTCTGTAATTGGCGCCAACTAACTTTTAATTGTTTTCGGGCTGTGAAAATATTTCTATGTTCAGTTACTGTCCATTACAAATTACAAGTTAATTTAAAGCCAATACATTCTGGTGTTTTAAAAGGAAAAATAATACATTTGTAAAAAAAAATATACTTTTGAATCGTAAAATAAGATAGGTTCGATTTTTATAGTGGGCCGAAATATGGTACGTGCCGTTACAGATTTTATCACCGCTATGCTAATGGCTGCCGAAAAACAAAGTAGCGGTTTGCAGTGACAGAAATAAAGATGTACTGAGCTGTAATTTGAAGATTTTTTAAGACTTTCTTTTAATTTTCTTGTAGAACTCGCTTATAAGACGCGTCCCACTCTTTGGACTGGAAATATGACTCCTAAAAATGCGTCTTATAAGTGGTTATGTACGGTACCTTACGATGTCAGGTTTCATAACTCTGGCTTACATTTTGGTAAAATTATGCCCCATTTTCACTTAGAAATTTGGGTGAAAGTTTTGCATGTAAGCAGGTTTCTCAGGAACGATTGTACTGATTGCTGTGGACTTCTTTGTAATACCCCAGTCACACATACGGCGCGGATAGCTACGTCTAGCCACGGACAGAAACGTAGTAATCCGTATCGATCCGTACCTGAGCCGTACCTTAAAGTAGTAATCCGTATCAGTCTATACCAATCTGTACGGCTCAGGTACGGATCGATACGGATTACTACGTTTATATCCGTGGCTAGACGTAGCTATCAGCACTGTATGTGTGACTGGGGTATAAGTGGCATCATTTGATTTATCCCAAGTTCAATACTTTCAAAATTCTAGATCTCTACAGCAGCTTAATCATCAACTAAGAATTGCTGTAGGAATAGCAAAAGTTCTAATTTTATGACAAATTGCATGCTGACATATATAAACACTATAGACAGTCAAGCATTATGACCTCTGGAAAATTGATCTACATGTGTGACATGGTAGCTACAAGAGTTGATCAGAAACACAGAGTTTATATAGGTTGATGTGACTGCAGAGGCATTCTGAATATCAGTATTTTAATTTGATCTTGTTTTCAACGTTTCAGTCTTCCGAAAGTGAGACAGAATTGCCTATCAGAGATTCCTCGTCCAAGTTCACACATATTCCTCGAAAATACATTGTCAGGTTAAATATATTACAAAAAGTGCTCAAGTTGTCAAACCCTGGGTCAAAGGTATTCTATTTTTATTACTGAACAATTTGGAGTCTTTTATAACTATTTTCATAATATCTGCCATTATGCACAGAAGTTCATTTTCTTTAAAGAAAGCCAAATCTGGTACTTTTCAAGTAAAATAATTATTCTTAGATTTTGTAGAATGTGACACTTGGAAGGTTTAGTTGCCTAATTCCGTTTGATTTTTATGCCCCGCTTCGAAGAAGGAGGGGTATATTGTTTTGCTGATGTTTTTCGGTCTGTCGATCCATAGACCAATCGGTTTCCAGATAATAACTAAGAACGCTTGGGCCTAGGATCATGAAAGTTGATAGGGAGGTTTGTCATGACTAGCAGATGACACCTATTGATCTTGAGTTCAGTAGGTCAAAGGTCAAGGTCACTGTAACCCGGAATAGTTAAATGATTTCCAGACGATAACTTGAGAACATAAAGGTCAAGGTCACAGTGACCTGGAACAGTTAAACAGTTTCCTGTCGATAAGTTGAGAATGCTTGGGCCTTTTTCTGGATGCAATCTAAACAATGTTAAATACTATAACTGAAGCTAATTTATGGTTGCTGCCATCCAATTTCCTTAAAATCCCTACAAGATGAAAATGTTGTCTGATTAATATGGTTAGCAAAAAATTTTGTTATGGAAAGGTCAAGGTCACAGTGACACAAAAAATTAAGATAAATTCCAGACCATAACTCATTTGGCCTAGGATGAGTTTTTAGGCATGTTTGTCATGACCAATAGATATGAGCCGTTTGATTTTGAGGTCATTAGGTCAAAGGTCAAGGTCACATAGACCCAGGACAGTAGAACTCTCTTTGCCAAATAGAGAATGCTTTGGTCTAACCTCACATTTGATACAGAGGTCACATATGACTGGTAGATGACCCATAATTATTGATTTGAGGTCAGTATGTCAAACATCCAGAGAACAGTGATCAAATAATTTCTCCTTTTGCAGTTACTGAATGCATCAAGGGGGCAATTTGTGTTCTTGTTTAAAGTTTTAAAGTTTCAAGGATATGTTTTGATATTTGTAGGGCAGACTGCACAATTCAAGAATTGTTACAACATGTTTAAGCATTTTGACAGTACTTGCTACTTATGCTAGTGATCAACAAATGTCATGGTAAATTCAATATTGTTTATTCATTGTTCTTCATGAGTCATTGTAATATAAGAAAGACATAAGGGGCCTTGGTTGATGAGCAGTTAAGGTAGTACATTGGGTGCATTTTTCATTGTGTGTAACATGGTTTGAAATAATGGTGTGTTCAATGAAAAATGGTTGATGAAATACCCGTAGTTCAGTGATGTGGAAGATAACAGTTTGATGTTGGCCAAAAAGGGTTAAGTCACACACAAGGTAAAACTTGTAGCCTTTGGGATATTGAGACCAAGTTTAGTACATATATAGCTTCTTGGAAACCTATGTATGATATGCATTCTAATCACTGTGGTCTTGATCAAGGTAGCTGTTACTTAATACAGAAAATTGTTTCTGATCAATAACTTCATTAAGGAATAGGGTATTGCATCCAAACTTGGAATTTAGGAAGCTTGCATGGAGGCCATGGTTTTAGATGTATTTTGGGTTGCTTAGATCAAGGTCAAGATCATCATTACATGATATTGAAGAGGGTTGATTTTCTCACAATAACTGATGTAAGCAGCCCAAACTTGGTAATTATGTCTCCCCCAGTGACATATTATTTTTGCCCTGTCCGTCGTCTGTCAGTACGTACGTCACACTTCATTTCTGAGCAATAACTGGAGAACCATTTGACCTAGAACCTTCAAACTTCATAGGGTTGTAGGGCTGCTGGAGTAGACGATCCCTATTGTTTTTGGGGTCACTCCATCAAAGGTCAAGGTCACAGGGGCCTGAACATTGAAAACCATTTCCGATCAATAACTAGAGAACCATTTGACCCAGAATGTTGAAACTTCATAGGATGATTGGTCATGAAGAATAGATGACCCCTATTGATTTTTGGGGTCACTCCGTCAAAGGTCAAGGTCACAGGGGCCTGAACATTGAAAACCATTTCCATTCAATAACTAGAGAACCACCTGACCCAGAATGTTGAAACTTGATAGGATGATTGGTCATAAAGAGTAGATGACCCTTATTGATTATGGGATCACTCCGTCAAAGGTCAAGGTCACAGGGGCCTGAACATTGAAAACCATTTCTGATCAATAACTAGAGAACCACTTGACCCAGAATGTTGAAACTTAATAGGATGATTGGTCATAAAGAGTAGATGACCCCTAACGATTTTGGGGTCACTCTGTGAAAGGTCAAGGTCACAGGGGCCCGAACATTGAAAACCATTTCCGGTCAGTAACTTGAGAACCACTAGATCCAGAATGATGAAACTTCATAGGTTGATTGGTTATGCAGAGTAGATGAACCCTAACGATTTTAGGGTCACTCTGTTAAAGGTCAAGGCCACAGGGGCCTGAACATGGAAAACCATTTCCAATCAGTAACTTGAGAACCTCTCGACCCAGAATGTTGAAACTTTATAGGATGATTGTTCATGCAGAGTAAATGACCCTTATTGTTTTTGGGGTCACTCTGTTAAAGGTCAAGGTCACAGGAGCCTGAACATTGATAACCAGTTCCCATCAATAACTTGAGAACCACTTGACCCAGAATGTTGAAACTTCATAGGATGATTGAACATGCAGAGTAGATGACCCCTACTGATTTTGGGGTCAGTCTATTAAAGGTCAAGGTCACAGTGGCCTGTTCATGTAAAATCATTTTTTGGAAATAACTTGAGAACCACTTGACCTACAATGTTGAAACATAATAGGATGATTGGACATGCAGAGTAGATGACCCCTATTTATTTTGAGGTCACTTGATCAAAGGTCAAGGTCACATGGGCCTGAACAGTGACTTGAGAACCACTAGGCCAAGAGTGTTGAAATTTAGCAGGATGACTGGACATGCCAAGTAGATGATCCCTGTTGCAGCCAACCATCAGTGTCTCTTTGACTTTTGCTCCTGACCCCTATTGACTTCTTGCCTATAGGACTTTGCATTGGGGGAGACATGTGCTTTTTTACAAAAGCATTTTCTACTTAAGTAGCTAGTTAGCTTTCGTAGAGACCAATCGTTTTGTTTCACACTAGGTACCTTGGGTTAAGGTCATTGTTACTAGATATAGATAAATGGTTTTACGATCAATAATGAATTTGCTTGTTAGTCCCCTACTGGTTGAAAACCAGTTTCGGGGACTATAGGAATGCGCTTTTCTGTCGGTCCATCATTCTGTCCTTCAGTCCGTCCACAATTTCGTGTCCGGTCCATAACTTTGTCGTTCATTAAGGGATTTTAATATTACTTTGCACAAATGTTCCCCATGATCAGACGACGTGTCATGCGCAAAACTTGGACCCCTAGCTCAAAGATCAAGGTCACAATTGAAGGTCAAAGGTCAACAGGGCTTTTTTCCTGTCCGGTACATAACTCTCCCACCCATGAAGGGATTCTAATAACACTTGGCACAAATGTTCTTCATAATAAGACGATGTGTCATAAACAACTTTCAGAACCCTAGCTCAAAGGTCAAGGTCACACTTAGCAATCAAATGTTAACATGGCATGAACAGGGTCTGTTTCGTTTCCGGTCCATAACTCTGTCATTCATTAAGGGATTTTAATATCACTTGGCACAAATGTTCCCCATGATGAGACGACGTGTCATGCGCAAATCCCAGACCCCTTGCTCAAAGGTCAAGGTCACAATTGGAGGTCAAATGTCAACAGGGCTTTTTTCCTGTCCGGTCCATAACTCGTCATCCATGAAGGGATTTTGATATTATTTGGCACAAATGTTTCCCATGATAAGACAACATGTCATGCACAAATCCCAGACCCCTAGCTCAAAGGTCAAGGTCACAATTGGAGGTCAAAGGTCAGTTGGGGTTTTTTCCTGTCCGGTCCAGATCTCTGTCATCCATCAAGGGATTACAATATTACTTGGCATAAATGTTCCCATTGAGGAGACAACATGTCATGCATAACACCTAGAACCTTAGCTTAAAGGTCAAGGTCACACTTTGAGATCAAAGGTCAATAGGATTTTTTTCCTGTCCAGTCTATAACTTTGTCATGCAAAACAGGATTTGAATATCATTTGGCACAAATATTCCCCTGGATGAGACAACATGTCGTGCGCAAAACCCAGGCCTTAGGTCTAAGGAAAAGGTCATACATAGAGGTCAAAGGTCAAATTCAAGAATGACTTTGTCCGGAGCATTTCTTCTTCATGCATGGAGAGATTTTGATGTAACTTGGCACAAATGTTCAACACCATGAGGCACCACCCTTGTTTTTAGAATTACGTTTTAGAATTTTGTTTTTACTATAAATAGATTATATTGTAACTTTTTTATTACTAGCCATAGGGAAAAATCGAGACCACTTTTCTGTGGTGCAACATGCATGTTACATCCAATTTTTATGTGTATTTTGACCTATCTCCACCTGGTAAAGAGTTCCTTGTCGACTTACATTATAAAAAAATTTTTTTTTTTTAAAGATTAATTTCCCTTTGTTGTTAATATCAATAACTTATATGATATCTTTTTATGCCCCCGAAGGGAGGCATATAGTTTTTGAACCGTCTGTCTGTCAGTCTGTCGGTCTGTCCGCAATTTTCGTGTCCGGTCCATATCTTTGTCATCGATGGATGGATTTTCAAATAACTTGGCATGAATGTGTACCACAGTAAGACGACGTGTCGTGCACAAGACTCAGGTCCGTAGCTCAAAGGCCAAGGTCACACTTAGACGTTAAAGGTCATTTTTCATGATAGTTGGGCGTGTCCGGTCCATATATTTGTCATCCATGGATGGATTTTCAAGTAACTACGCTTAAATGTGTGGCACAGTAAGACGACATGTCGCGCGCAAGACCCAGGTCTGTAGCTCAAAGGTCAAGGTCACACTTAGATGTTAAAGGTCATATAAACAACTGTAGGTTTTTATATATGCAAATTTTAATCCAAGTGCTTTGTTATAACATATTGTATATATAGAACAATATTGTTCATACATCATTGACAGATATCAGTTCATTATGTTATACTGCAGTAGAGAAAATTATGTACCTTCCAGTAGGGGACTTTGTATTGCATGGCAATACTTCATTCACTTGTTATATTTAGTTTGTTATTGGGAGAGAGTATACAGAACTGTATTTATTAGTCCCCTACCGGTTAAAAACCAGTTTCGGGAACTATAGGATTGTGCTTTTCCATCAGTCAGTCCAACTGTCTGTCCGCAATTTCCTGTCAGGACTATAACTCTTGTTATTCATCAAGGGATGCGCAAAACAAGGACCTCTAGCTCAAAGGTCAAGGTCACACTTGGAGGACAAAGGTCAACAGGGCTTTTTTCCTATCTGGTCTGTTACTCAGCAATCTATGAAGGAATTTTAATGTAACTTGGCACAAATGTACCCCATAATAAGATGATGTGCACAACATTCAGACCCTTTAACAGTCAAGGTCACACTTGGCAGTCAAATGTTAACGGCATGAACAGGGTCTGTTTCGTGTCCGGTCAAGGGATTACAATGTTACTTGGCATAAATGTTTCCCATAATCAGACATGTGTGCAATACCCAAAACCCTAGCTCAAAGGTCATGCTCACACTTTGAGATCAAAGGTCAATAAGTTTTTTTCCTGTCTGGTCCATAACTTTGTCATGCAAAATAGAATTTAAATATTAGTTTGCACAAATATTCCCCTGGATGAGGCAACTTGTCATGCGCAAAACAGACCTCTAGCTCAAAGGTCAAGGTTGCAACAAGTTTTTTTTCTTGTGCGGTCTGTAACTCGACAATCTGTAAAGGGATTTTTAAGAGGCCTCTACTGGTTCTTCACAGGAAAGACAGCTTTGCGTGTATCGGTGCTATACAACGGGCACATTAAAGAACCAGACTGTCTATTGGCAAAGAGCTAGGCTAAGTTAGCCGGGCAGGCCTGTATCTAAAAAGAATTTCTCTCTATCTGTTCTGGGGGCTTTATCTTACTCTGTCCCTCTGGTCAGATCGCTCTGTGTCTGTACTAGAAGAGGATGAAGGTCACACTTGAAGGTCAAAAGTCAAAGTTTATACAACATTGACAGATATCAGGTCATTATGTTATACTGCAGTAGAGAAAAATAGTTGCCTTCTGGTAGGGGACTTTGTATTGCATGACAATACTTCATTCACTTGTTATCCCCCGCCGATGGCCCCGGGAGGGGGGTATTAAAATGGCGTTGTCCGTCCGCAGCCATTTCTCAGTAACTACCTGGTAGAATTTCATGAAACTTGAAATAAACATGAACCAACATACTGCGATGATGCCCGTCTAGTTTTTTTTTTTGATTAATCAATTTCCCTTAGAGTTATTGCCTTTGATTTAATGAAAAAAGTCCGTCCGCAGACATTTCTCAGTAACTAGCAGGTAGAATTTCATCAAACTTTAAATAGACATGAACCAAGATACTGCGATGATGCCCTTCAAGTTTTTATTCGATTGGTCAATTTCCCTTAGAGTTATTGCCCTTGATTTAATGAAAAATGCACAAAAATGTACGTCCGCAGTCATTTCTCAGTAACCAGCAGGTAGAATTTCATCAAACTTGAAATAGACATGAGCCAACATACTGCAATGATGCCCATCAAGTTTTTTAGCCCACCATCATCAGATGGTGGGCTATTAAAATCACTCTGCGTCCGTGGTGCGTCCGTCCGTCATTCCGTCCGTCCGTCCGTCCGTCCGTCCGTTAACAATTTCTCGTTATCGCATCTCCTCAGAAACTACTGGGGGGATTTTGACCAAACTTTGCCAGAATGATGTATTGGTACCCTAGTTGTGTCCCCCTGAAAATCAGACTGGTTCAACAATTTATGAGTGAGTTATGGCCCTTTGTTTATTTTTATAATTTATATAGATTTATATAGGGAAAAACTTTGAAAACCTTCTTGTCCAAAACCACAGAGCCTAGGGCTTTGATATTTGGTATGAAGCATCATCTAGTGGTCCTCTACCAAGATGATTCAAATTATTTCTCTGGGGTCAAATATGGCTCCGCCCTGGGGGTCACATGGTTTATATAGACTTATATAGGGAAAAACTTTGAATGACCTCTTGTCCAAAACCACAGGGCCTAGGGCTTTGATATTTTGTATGTTACATCATCTAGTGGTCTTCAACTAAGATTGTTCAAATTATACCCCTAGGGTCAAATATGGCCCCGCCCTGGGGGTCATATGGTTTACATAGACTTTTATAGGGAAAAACTTTGAAAATCTTCTTGTCCAAACCACAAAGCCTAGGGCTTTGATACTTGTAATGTAGCATCATCTAGTGGTTCTCTACCAAGTTTGTTCAAATTATCCTCCTAGGGTTAAATATGGCCCCGCCCCGGGGGTCACATGGTTCATATAGACTTATATAGGGAAAAGCTTTTAAAATGTTCTTGTCAGTAACTACAACATTCAAACTTGGACCACATGTATGGTTTTGAGTGGCAAGATGAACCTTGACATGAGTTGACCTTGATTTTGACCTAGTGACCTGCTTTCACATTTCTGTAGCTACAGCCTTCAAATTTGGACCACATGCATAATTTTGTGCACTGGAAAAAACTTTGACCTTATTTTGACCTAGTGACCTACTTTCACATTTTTGAAGGTACAGGCATCAAATTTGGACCATATGCATAGTTTTTGTGTTCAAAATGAAATTTGACATTGATTTTGACCTAGTGACCTACTTTCACATTTCTCAAGCTACAGCCTTCAAATTTGGACTACATGCATAGTTTTGTGTACTGAAAAAAACTTTGACCTTGACATTGACCTAGTGACCTACTTTCACATTTTTGAAGGTACAGGCTTCAAATTTGGACCACTTGCATAGTTTTGTATTCTGAAATAAAATTTGACCTTGATTTTGACCTAGTGACCTACTTTTACATTTCTCAAGCTACAGCCTTCAAATTTGGACCACTTGCATAGTTTTGTGTACTGAAATGACCTTTGACCTTTACATTGACCTAGTGACCTACTTTCACATTTTTAAGGTACAGGCTTCAAATTTGGACCACATGCACAGTTTTGTATTCCGAAATAAAATTTGACCTTGATTATGACCTAGTGACCTACTTTTACATTTCTCAAGCTACAGCCTTCAAATTTGGACCACATGCATAGTTTTGTGTACTGAAACAAACTTTGACCTTTACATTGACCTAGTGACCTACTTTCACATTTTTGAAGGTACAGGCTTCAAATTTTGACCACATGCAGAGTTTTGTATTCCGAAGTAAAATTTGACCTGGATTTTGACCTAGTGACCTACTTTTACATTTCTCAAACTACAGCCTTCAAATTTGGACCACTTGCATAGTTTTATGTACCGAAATGAACTTTGACCTTAAGATTGACCTAGTGACCTACTTTCACATTTCTGTAGCTACAGGCTTCAAATTTAGGACCACATGCATAGTTTTGTATACCGAAACAAATTTTGACCTTGACATTGACCTAGTGACCTACTTTCACATTTTTGAAGGTACAGGCTTCAAATTTGGACCACTTGCATAGATTTGTGTTGTGTATGGAAATGAAATTTGACCTTGAGCTAGTCAATAAGTCTTGAAATTTGGAACACTCAAAAATGGCACATTGGTGGGCGCCAAGATCACTCTGTGATCTCTTGTTTTTGATTGGTCAATTTCCCTTAGAGTTATTGCCCTTGATTTAATGAAAAAACCCTGTCTGCAGCCATTTCTCAGTAACAAGTTTGTAGAATTTCATGAAATTTGAAATAAATATGAACCAACATACTTTGATGATGCCCGTCATTTTCTTTCGGCGGGGGATACCAATTCATCGAATTTGCTTGTTACATTTAGTTTGTTACCCGTGTTATCGGAGGAGAGTTTGCAGAATTGTATGGAGACAGAAGCTGACCCTAACATTGTTATACATGCACTGCAGCTGTTTAAAGCTTTACTCAGAAACAACCTGATTGTATCATCATTGTGTACAAATACTACAGGTAAGTTGATCTAACAGGAACGAAGTTGTAAGTGGAGGCCTATACTGGTTTCAGGTTGTCTGTCTGGTCTCCTGTCTGTCCATCCGTCCACCATCTCTCCTCATTCCCTTGACACAGTTTAATGAAACGTCACACAAGTGATCAGTAACAACAGTAGTCATGCATGGTGCATACTAGGTTTTTTCAGAAAAAAAGAGTTACGGGACTTCTTTACACAAGTCATCAGTAACAACAATAATTGTTCATGGTGCATGTTAGTTTTGTTTGGGTTTTTTTTTTTTTTTTTCCAGAAAAGAACTTTGCAGAGTTATGGGACTTTGATTTTTGTTACTATACTATATATATAGAGTCTGCATATGCAATCTTGTGCACACCTAATTTCCTGAACCCATGCACACATTTAATGAAACTTAATACAAGTGATCAGTAGTAACCCTAGTTGTGTATGGTGCATGTTAGATTCTTTCAGAAAAAAATTCTGCACAGTTATGGGACTTTTTTTTTGTTAACATACTATATACATACAGACTGCATATGCAATCTTGTGTGCGCCTAATCTTCCGAACCCTTGCACACAAGTTAATGAAACTTCACATAAGTGATCAGTACCAACCCTAGTAGTGCATGGTGCATGTTACGTTCTTTTAGATAAATAATCTGCAGAGTTATGGGACTTCGTTTTTTGTTACTAAACAATATACAAAATACATGTGAAGTTTGATCATATTTGTTTGTTTTTCTTGTGGTTACACACCATACATCCCTTTGTTCACACTTTCTTCTAATGATAACTCTCCTGAAACCATTTGGTGGAAGTTAAGGAAACTTGGCTGAGATGTTCACTGCATGTTCCTTGCATGGTCCTTGAAAATATTCAAGAATCTCAGAAACAAACCACTTGCCTGATTTCAAAATAATTTGATAGAAATGTTTCTTGGGTGACCTCCTACCAAGATTGTTCAGATTATTGTGATTTTTAGCTCGACTATTTGAAGAATAAGTAGAACTATCCTACTCACTATAGCGTCGGTGTTGGCGTCACACCTTAGTTAAGTTTTTCATGCCAATTCATATTTTTTGTAAACTATTTGACATATGGCTTTGAAACTTTTGTCACTTGTTTATTATAACAGTTTCTATCTGAAGGCAAGAGTACATAACTCTGTCAAGTATTTTGGTTGAATTATGGTCCTTTTTGGACATGGAAATTTGTTCATTTTTCATATAAGTCCACTTTTTAGCTCACCAGAGCACAAAGTGCTCAGGGTGAGCTATTGTGATCGTCACCGTCCGGCGTCCGTCCGTCCGTCCACACTTTCCTTTAAACATATCTCCTCCTAAACCAACAGGCCAATTTTGATGAAACTTCACAGGGATGTTCCTTGGATGGTCTTCTTTAAAAATTGTTCAAAGAATTGAATTCCATGCAGAACTCTGGTTGCCATGGCAACAGAAAGGAAAAACTTTAAAAATCTTCTTCTCAAAAACCAGAAGCTCTAGAGCTTAGATATTTGACATGTAGCATTGCCTAGAGGACCTCTACTAAAGTTGTTCAAATCATGACCCCGGGGTCAAAATTGACCCCGCCCCAGGGGTCACTTGATTTTACATAGAAAAATCTTCAAAATTTTTCTAAAAATAAACCAGAAGGCCTAGATCTTAGATATTTAACGTGTAGCATTGCCTAGTAGACTTCTACAAAGTTTGTTCAAATCATGACCTCCGGGATCAAATTGACCCCGCCCAATGGGGTTACTTGATTTTACATAGAAAAATCTTCAAATTTTTCTAAAAATAAACCAGAAGGCCTACAGCTTAGATATTTGACATGTAGCATTGCCTAATGGACCTCTACAAAATTTATTCAAATCATGACCCCCGGGGTCAAAATAGACCCCGGCCCAGGGGTCATTTGATTTTACATAGGAAAATCTTCAAAAAATTTCTAAAAATAAACCAGAAGGCCTACAGCTTAGATATTTCACGTGTAGCATTGCCTAGTGGACCTCTACAAAATCTGTTCAAATCATGACCCCAAGTTTGACCCCGCCCCAGGGGTTGGGGCGGGGTCACTTGATTTTACATAGGAAAATCTTCAAAAATTTTCTAAAAATAAACCAAAAGGCCTAGATCTTAGATATTTCACGTGTTGCATTGCCTAGTACACTTCTACAATAAAATTTCAAATCATGACCCCCGGGGTCAAATTGACCCCGCCCCATGGGGTCACTTGATTTTACATAGGAAAATCTTCAAAAAATTTCTAAAAATAAACCAGAAGGCCTAGATCTTAGATATTTGCATTGCCTAGTAGACTTCTACAAAAAAATTCAAATCTGGATCCCCCAGAGTCAAATTTACCCAACCTCAGGGGTCACATGGTTCATATAGACTTATATAGGGAAAAACTTAGAATCTTCATGTCCATAACTTACATCATTCAGATTTGGACCACATGTATAGTTTTGAGTGGCAAGATGAACCTTGACATGAATTGACCTTGATCTTGACCTAGTGACCTACTTTCACATTTCTCGAGCTACAGCCTTCAAATTTTGACCACATGCATAGGTTTGTGTACCGAAAAAAACTTTGACCATGTTATTGACCTAGTGACCTACTTTCACATTTTTGAAGGTACAGGCTTCAAATTTGGACCACTTGCATAATTTTTTGTTTCCGAAATAAAATCTGACCTTGATTTTGACCTAGTGACCTACTTTCACATTTTTTTGTGGACTTACAATTTTTTTGGGGGGATTTTTTTTAAGATTAACTTCCCTTAGTTGTTACTATAAATAACTTATATTGTAACTTTTTTAAAATAGACCGTAGGAAAAAAACCAAGACCCCTTTTCTGTGGTACAACATAGATGTTACTTTCAAATTTTAGGCGTATTTTAAGGTATCTCTACCTGGTAAGGAGTTTTTTTGTGGACTTTTGAACAAAAGAATTACAATAATTACTAAACAACTACAAAAGTAAAATTCCATTTGCAAATACAGGTGCAAGCGTAAAGAAATTTGCTGTAACAGGCGTATATTGTGACATTCTGGCACTTTTGTTGGACTTGGAAATCAATTAAAGTTTTCATGCCAATCCATGTTTTGCCTAATCTGTTTTTCATATGGTTTTGAAACTTTGACCACTGTTTTACCATCATTGTCTACATATGTACACAAGACTACATAACTAGGACTTTAGCTCAGTTATGGCCCTTTTTTGACATAGAAATTAGTTAAGGCCTTTATTTTTATGCCCCTGAAGGGAGGCATATAGTTTTTTAACCATCTGTCGGTCTGTCAGTCTGTCGGCAATTTTCGTGTCCGGTCCATATCTTTGTCATCAATGGATGGATTTTCAAATAACTTGGCATGAATGTGTACCACAGTAAGATGACGTGTTGCGCGCAAGACCCAGGTCCGTAGCTCAAAGGTCAAGGTCACACTTAGACGTAAAAGAAAGTGCATTGATGGGCGTGTCCGGTCCATATCTTTGTCATCGATGGATGGATTTTCAAATAACTTGGCATGAATGTGTACCACAGTAAGACGACGTGTCGCACGCAAGACCCAGGTCCGTAGCTCAAAGGTCAAGGTCACACTTAGACGTTAAAGGTCATTTTTCATGATAGTGCATTGATAGGCGTGTCCGGTCCATATCTTTGTCATTCATGCATGGATTTTAAATAACTACTGCATGAATGTGTACACAGTAAGACGACGTGTCGTGTGCAAGACCCAGTTCGTAGGCAGTCTTAAATATAACAACGCATAACTATGTATTCAATTCAAAGTTCCATCGGCATGTTGTCAATCCTATGAGACACTCTTTTTTATCTTCTGTTTTACAAACCTGCGCTCAAAAAACGGCGCTTTTACGAAAAAATTAAATTGAAAAAACAAGATTTTTATATTCCTCCGCTGTACTTCGTACAGAGAATAAAAAATCGTTGCGCTTGCCAAGAATAAAAAGTATCGTGTACATCCAATAGTCAATGCCAACCCTAATATTATTTAACCAATCAAATGTACTTTAAAATAGTGGCATACAAAAAAGACACGCTTCACTTACGGTTAATTGAAGTAAGAAGAAATCTTTGTAAATTAAAGAATGCAAGATGCGATTGTACAAACTGTGCTCACATTCAGAATGCGAATTCATAACCTGATATATAAATCGAGAAAGATATGTTATGGAAATTATGTGGTAAAGTAAAATGTTCTGAAATATTACTTTTGCGTAACG
The DNA here is from genome assembly GCF_021730395.1 of Mercenaria mercenaria. NCBI lineage: Eukaryota > Metazoa > Mollusca > Bivalvia > Venerida > Veneridae > Mercenaria > Mercenaria mercenaria. Next base: position 36,702,753 of record NC_069364.1, on the reverse strand, counting down.
GGAGATCTTTCATAGTGCTGATATATCAAATATAAATGATGATGATCTAGAATTTTGATAAGTCTTCGCTGAAGGACTAAGCTCTTAAATGAAGTTGCATCTTAGAAGCATACTGGTCCTTCCCGGGAACAATGTTTTGTATTGAATGGAACTATAGAGCTGTACTGTATCTGCGCTGAAAACTAACAACAACAAATGTTCTTTCTCAAGTAGCTATGGTGAGCCCAAAGGTCCCTTCACACTAGGGTGTCCTTTTCAAAGTTAATATATATATTTATGACAATAACTTTGAAGGAATGGTTGGGGAAAAGTTTCAGAAATGATACCTAGTACAAAATATAGATTTGTAAAATTTGTATATAAAGCAAAAGTTAATATTATCAATTAGATGTAATTTTTGAATTAAATATTTTTAAAAGAAAAAATTATACTAAGAAACTGAAACTTCACCAACTCAATGCAATTTAGTGTGAGCCTAGGTTTACTTGCATTAAACGACACTACAACATACAAAATACAAGCAGACACAACCACCGCCTACCATAACGCTGTTACTAGCATCATGACATGCATATAGGTAGCTAATGGGTTAAGGGCAACATACTACTTCTAAAAGAGCACAATAGAGCATTCTACATACATGCAGTTTATTAATATACAAAGTTAGTGCTGACAGTACAGTTTAAAACCAAGTACTGTACATAACATTGAGACAAACATGCATGTACAAGATGGATAAAAATACACCCTGATTGAAAATAAAATTTCTTTCTTTGACGAAAAAAAAAAGAATTCTTGAACTTTTTTATTTTCCTCCTCCTACAGCCTGGTTGGATCCTGGTGGTTTGTAAAACAAAGATTAAAAAAAAATGGCCTAAGCTTCACATACCATTCCATATTTTGTCTAAAACTATTTGATATGTGGCTTTGAAACTTTGATCATGGTCACACATTGCACTATAGTGCAAGACTTATCCATTTGCACAAGTACAGGTACATTGTTAGTCTAACCTATTTTTCTTCTTTTGTCTGAAAATCTCTGGTAATATTTTGACATATTTACATCTGATTCAGTTCTTCAAATAGTCAAGCGCACTGTCAACAGACAGCTCTTGCTTTAAAAGATCTCACATGTTGTTTAATGTATATAGTGGGAAGATTGAAAGTCATCTTGTCAGAAACTGCTTGCCTGATTTCATAATAATTTCACAGAAATGTTCCTTGTTTGATTGTCTAACACATTTTTAGCTTGACTATTCAAAGAATAGGGGAGCTATCCTACTCGCCCCGGCGTCAGCATGAGCGTTAGCGTGAGCGTCACACAAATGTTAAAGTTTGCGTACCACCCCAAATATTTTCAAAGTCCATTGAGATATTGCTTTCATATTTTGCATACTTGTTTACCATCATGACCCCAGTCTGTAAAAAGGAGGAGGTAACTCTATCAAGCATTTTGACTGAATTATGGCCCCTTTTCGACTTAGGATAAATGTTAAAGTTTGCGTGCCACCCAAAATATTTTCAAAGTCCATTGAGATATTGCTTTCATATTTTGCATACTTGTTTACCATCATGACCCCAGTCTGTAAAAAGGAGGAGGCAACTCTATCAAGCATTTTGACTGAATAATGGCCCCTTTTCAACTTAGAATAAATGTTAAAGTTTGCGTACCACCCCAAATATTATCAAAGTCCATTGAGATATTGCTTTCATATTTTGCTTACTTGTTTACCATCATGAATCCAGTCTGTCAAAAAGGAGGAGGCAACTCTATCAAGCATTTTGACTGAATTATGGCCCCTTTTCGACTTAGAATATGCTTATTGTAATGTTAAAGTTTTACTCATTGCTTATATTATACTATCAAGCACTGAGAATAGTCGAGCGCGCTGTCCACTGACAGCTCTTGTTTCCAGTTTGTCTTCAAATATGGCCACCAGGGCACGTGCTGATTTTTCCCTTTAAGTATATAACTCTTCCTGTCAGAAACTGCTGATTTGAATTTCAAATAATTTCAAGCATTGGATTACCCACTACCAAGATTATTCAAGTTATTCTGATTCGTCAAAAAACATGGGTGCTAGAGGGTGTTGTCATTTTTGGTGCCCCCACTAAGAGTGGTGGGGGTATATAGATTTGGTCTTGTTGGGAAAAAGTTTGTGACGCCCCTAGCTCAAAAAGTGTTTGATATAAATTGATTGAATTTTTCATCTGGCTTCGCCCCCTATTTCCAGAGTTAATGCCCCTGAAATAGTCAAAATGCACATTTTCACCTTGTGACGCGCCTAGCTCAAAAAGTTTTTGATTTAAATTGATGAAACTATGAACTTGCGCACATCTTATATTTCATCTGGCTCCACCCTCTTTCCAGAGTTATGGCCCCTGAAATAGTCAAAAATGCACATTTTCAAATTGTGACGCACCTAGCTCAAAATTGTTTCATATAAATTGATGAAACCTTGCACCATTGTTTATCATGATATGAACTTTCGTACCTCCTATTTTTCTATCTGGCTCAGCCCCCCTTTTTCCAGAGTTATGGCCCCTGAAATAGTCATAAATGCACATTTTCACCTTGTGACCCGCCCAGCTCAAAAAGTATTTTATATAAATTGATGAAACCTTGCATGAGTCTATATCATTATATGAACTTGCTCCCACCTTCTATTCTTCCGTCTTGCTCCGCCCACTATTTCCAGAGTTGGTCCCTGAAATAGTCAAAAATGTTCACCAAATGCCGAGCCTAGCTCAAAAAGTATTTGATGTAAATTCTTAAAACCTTGCATGAGTCTATATCATGATCATTGATGTGACCTTGCACACTTGGCATACTTCGTGAGATTTTAGCTCTAATTACAGAGCCCTTGAAATAGCCAAAATAGTGGATTTTTGTTTGTGATGCTCATAGCTCAAAAAGTATATGACCTAGAATAATGAATCCTTTATATAAAATGTTTGTTGAGGCTATACCCCCATAAGACTGCAAATATTTGAATTATTGCTCCTTATTTGTGACATATGTACCGGTGGGATCACTACCTGTGTCCTAAAGACACATTCTAGTTCTAAATAATGATATGTATGTAATGGGAACTTAAATACCTCTTATCAGATACCGCTGATCAATTTTGAAGTAATCACTAACTTGGGTCAGCAGCATCCTTGTAAGGTTCTCTCTCAACTGTTTTTAAATTGTTCAGAAAAGAAAAGAAAAAGTTATAAAATATAAACAATTTCTCCTTTTGTACCACTTGAAAGATCATCACCAAACTTGGTCTGCAACATCCTTATTAGGTCTTCTCTTGTTTGTTCCAATGGTAACAAATTAACAATCGACTGAGGGGCTTTCAGGGGGGCCTCCGTGGCCGAGTGGTTAAGGTCGCTGACTTCAAATCACTTGCCCCTCATCGATGTGGGTTCGAGCCTCACTGGGGGCGTTGAATTCTTCATGTGGGGAAGCCATCCAGCTGGCTTACGGAAGGTCGGTGGTTCTACCCAGGTGCCCGCTCGTGATGAAATAATGCACGGAGGGGCACCTGGGGTCTTCCTCCACCATTAAAGCTGGAAAGTCGCCATATGACCTATCATGTGTCGGTGCGACGTTAAATCCAAAAAAAAAAAAAAGAGGGGTTTTCAGAGCTAAAAATAGAAAAACATCTTTTAACAACTTCTCATGGATCACTTTATGAATCATTACTGAACTTGGTCTGTAGTATCCTTATAAGGTGTTCTCTTAGATTTTTCATGTGATTTAGATTAGCCCCTTTTAGGGACAGCAGAGCTAAAAATAGAAGAACTTGTGTTGTGTGACATACAACATGTAGCAGGTGAGAGAGTTAAACTGTTGCATACCGGACAGGATTTTCCTGTGATTTTACCGGTGCTGGAAATACTCATCTTACACCCCTGGCCCTGGGTGCTAAAATTTATGAATGAATGCGTAAATCCATACGCTACTATAATAAAATAGTGCTTGTTTTATTTTATTTCTTCTGTTAATTGAAGAATACAGTATACAAGAAAAAAATCTATCCCTAGTTGAAGGTGCAGATGGAAACATCTGGCAGAGCTTTGTTACATTCTGAACAGTTACCTTGAGCCAGATATTTCCATCTGCACCTTGCTACACTGCTACATCTGACCCTGTTCTAGATACAAAAGAAATGACAAATAATTAAGAAAATGATCTTAATTTTTCCATTTATATAATTTATTCTCCACCTGGTGCTTACAGTACAGTATGTAATGTCTTTACTGTATATAGGAGATCAGTTTTCTTGTGCTGAAATAAATAATCTAATGACTCATATCAAGAAACTCAGTTCTGCAGTAGAGGAGGTACTGCCTGACTTGAGAAAGTGTTTATTTATCAGTACAAATCTTACAATATTTTTATTACATATGCATTTTCACTGTTGAATTTGCTGTTTAGCGCCTGAGTAGAACTGAAAATGTCAACCATTATAGATCATTAAATGTGATGACACATATGAAAATGACATCATTCTCTTGATATGAAACTTTCACATCAGTGTGGTAAGGTATAGATGTATATGGTTTCATTGCTTAAGAATAAATATCTAGTAACTATGAATGCTGGTAAAGGCAATAATATTTACAGTAATATTACAAAAATAGTTGTGTGGAAAATTTTGTGAACCATACTTTGGCTGTACAGGTATATTTTCTGCACTGCAGGATGTGTGTTGATGACTACCTATAGCTTGTGTTCACCAGAGAGATGGGTAAATGTTGCTGTCTCATCTAGACTGCTGATAGCTAACTTGGTAAGGCCATTGATCTAATCATTTAAAGAAGTTAAGTAAGTTGGAGAGATTTGATTATGCCTCTTCAGAAAAGAGTTGGTAAATGCTTCGGTTACCGTAGATACCCATGTATAATGCGCAGTTTTTTGACCCCCGGGACCACCCCCGAATCGTGGGTGCGCATAATACACAGGTATAGACAATTTTCCAACTTCAAAACAAGTTTGTTACCGATGTTCGCCATTTTGGTAAAGGGAAACTACTCCCCGCGCTTACTGTCTCCGCTAAAATCTAAGATTGCCGTTACGTTCCGTAAAAGATCGAATTGTTTATTTTTCTTTCAAACAAAATTAATTTCATATAAATTTAAAAGTATTTTGACGAAAGAAATGTTTATAAATCACAAAAATTATGTTACTAATTAAAGATCGAGAATTATCTTTAACCGAGATCAAACTGTGAACAACATAATTGACACGAGGTGACACGTTGATTGCCGGTAATTACTGGCTTTATGATCGTGACAAAAAGACTATCACACCTTTTGTTATCAGTTTAAATTGAGAAGCTCATGTCATTTTGAAAGATACCATTCCGAAATATTGAATCAGCTGCTATTTATTTATTCAAAATAGTGAATTAAAAAAGGTAAAACAACAAATATAACAATAATTTACTGGTTTTATTTTCGAGAAAACAAAAATCGATAGTACCGTGAGACCGATGCTGCTCTCCGCCGTGGAGATAAAATTTATTACCGGTGTCGATGTAAACTCTACTTTCGTTTTCCATCCACCTCAAAATTGACCAAATTTTTTTTTTTTTTTTTTTTTTTTTCCCCTCCCCCCAGGATTTTGGACTAAGATCGGGGGTGCACATTATACACGGGTATCTACGGTATGTTGGTCCATTTGGTTTCTACTCACTAAGAGGAGCACTACTGCTCATACAACCGTCACATTTCATGATATCCTGTGGTAAATGGATGTTCAGGCCTAAAAAAAATCTTTGTTTCCGGTAACATGCTAAAAAAAATTAGGTAGGTCGGAAATTTGGAAGACATTTTTTTTAAGGGAGACTTTTCGGAAATTATTTTTGTGTCAAAAAATGAATACAAATAAGGGGGTTATGCCTTTAGAGCATCAGTAAGTTTTTTTTTTACACCTCACTATTGTTTCAAAGGTCAAGGTCATAGTGATCTCTAGACTGAAAACTGTTCAGTAAAAAAAATGGAAAATGCTTAGTCCTATGGCCACCATAATTCACCAAATGAATGATTGCTTGTGGTCAGATTACCCCTAATGTTTTGAGGGTCAGTATGACTGGAGAATGCATTATCCTAGGGGCATACAACTTCCATAAAATGATTGCCTGTTGAAGTCAGTACATTGATGGTCACAGTGACCTTGAGTCTGAAAATAACTAGAAATGGCAGTAGATAACTGCCTGTTGTTTTTACGGGGCTGCTGTCAAAGGTCAAAGTTCCAGTAACCTTTAGACTGAACTGATCAATCCCAGGAGAACGTTTGAGTCTAAGTACTGCTGTTCATAGGTTTATTGCCTGCAATCTAGATGAGCCCTTAAGGTCACAGGGACATTGAGACTGAAAAACAGTAGGCTTTCACCTTGCCTTAAAACTCTTAATAAAATTTCCTGCTTTTTGACAATTTGCTAAAATTCCTAAAATAAGAAAAAGAAAAGGGAATTCTTCAAAAGACCCTTTGTTTTTTCTCCAAATTGCTAGATTTACTTTCATCATACATAGACTAGTTGAATGTCCTTTAATTAGATTTTAAAAAGTTTACAAATTTAATGCATGTTTTATACAGATACAGATACATGGGTTTTATGTATATTCTATTACAACTGTTTGCACGAAGTGCTCAAGGTGAGGTATTGTGGGTAAAAAACTAGGTCACTAGGTCAAATCAAAGAAAATGCTTGTTTACACTCTAGAGGCCACCTTTTTTGGTCCAATCTTAATGAAAATTGGTCAGAATATTTGTCTCCATGAAATCACTAGGTAAAACATGTTTACACTATTATGGTGTGTTACTCAGGTGAGCGACCTAGGGCCATCTTGGCCCTCTTGTTTTTTAAATCGTAAACCTTCCATGAATCAACATGCAAAGTTGTACCCTCCCCCCAACCTCACTCCCAGTCACCCCCACCACCCTGATCTAGATTTCTTACTTGATTGTGCTCTCTTAAGGACATCAAACAAAATCATCAGTATGGCTTGGATTGAAGAAAGCAGATTTTAAGGAAGTACTTAATATCTTACAATCAAGCCATAAAAATAAAGGTGATGAAATTGAATACCGTAGACTATATGATGAAACAACAGAGACAAATTACTTTACTGAGAATCGCCCAGTCCAGTTTGTATGAAATAACATGTTCATTTCCACCAAGTTTGGCATAGAATGTATATATGACACTGAAAAATGATAAAGTGGGTGAAAATAAAGAGTTAGATATTGGTAAAACTGCAAGGAGAATGTAAATTTTCTGCATTATTTCAAAAGTGTTGCAACAGTTTACTATCTTCTGCAAAGTATTTTTGGTTATCTATAAGAATATCTTGAAGAAATCGTCAGTAAGTTAATACCACTAGTCACTTTCATAATACTCACTTTTTATGGAGATTTGAGAGAATTTTTTTCGCCTGTAAGACCACAGCATTCAAAATTACATACACACATGTCTGAGTCATGTGGGCATATTTGTTTTATAGTAAGATGGTGTTATATTTTGTTTTATGTTCACAGATAGTGGAGAGTATATTTTATCTTGCCAGTTCTCACAAGGGATGTTTCACTCTGGTGCTGGAGTCAGACTGCCAGTGTAGTGTAGAGGTAACCATTTATATGTTTAATTATAACCCTGTAAACGAAGTTAACAAGGGTATACTTGAGGCATCGTGTTGGTGTGTCTTTGCGTACTCACATCTCTGCACCTGTAATAACTCCTGAAAGAATAGTTGGATTGAGTTCATTTTTGGTATAGAATCAACCAGTTTTTGCCAGAGTTATGTCCTTTTTTTACTTAAAAATCAGCAAAATGTTGTTGTCAGAAAAGTCTTAAAAGATCAAATGAATTTAATTCATTTACAGTAGACAGTAACATGATTAAAAATACTGCCAAGCATCAGTTTGATTACATTCTACAAGTTTTTGGTGGATTTATGCTCGACTTAAATTTGGTTGTCCAGTAACTCTTGAAAGGATGAATGGATTGAAATCATTTCAGTTGTCAGGCACGTGATGATAAGATACAGGCAAAGTTTGATTTTGTTACAATCCACCACACCAGTTTTGGTGGAGTTATGGCCCCTTACAACATAAAATTCAGCAAAATGTTGATGGTCCTTTTGACAACTTTTGAAAGGATGTATTGATTGAATTCATTTTTGGTGCACAGGTATAAAATTATAAATGGCGTGGTTATAGCCCTTGTCTGAATTAAACTATTAAACTTTTGCGAAATGCTATTTATATAAAAAGTGTAACTAAAATTTTAAGCAAAAGCAAAGTGATTCTTAGAACTCTGCATTACTTATTCATGAAACAGCTTATGCAGTTAAGAAAGATATAGAATGTTTGATAGATTATAGACATAGACTGTGTTAGACATCTGTTTTGAAAATCTGTACTGTAGGAGTTGCTTTATCTAAAAATACATCTTTTGTTTACAATTTGCTTATGTAATATTTTTGCATGTCTGTTTTGCAGGTTGTGAGAAGTATTGTGTGTTTGTTGCATTCTGTGATGAAAATGTATAAGAAACTTAAATCAAGTATTAGTAGACATTCAGCTTTAAAGACTTCCAGTCATACTGAACAAATATCAGACTTTGTGACCAGTCTGTTACCACAGGAAGAACATCAGTTGGAAACCAGTCTGAAGATTCTGCAGTCTGGGTTACAGTTGCTTCATCTAATGTCTCAATTTGACACTGAATTTCCAAATAGGCATCTACCAGTCCAGCACAAATATGTCCCCCTGATTTGTGGATTGACTCATATATTCAGACATGAACAGAATGGTGATAATGAAAGTGAAAGTAAGTTTATTACCAGTCTTCATTTTGGTTTTAGCTAACCTAAACGTTCATGGTGAGCTATTAGTATAAATGAATGTCAACATTTTAACTTAAACATCTTCTCCTTTGAAACTGTTGGTCAGAATTACACTAGCATTCTGACAAGGTACTCTCAAATTTGGGGTACTTGACCCCTTTAATAGGTTGCTAGAGCTAAACAGAAAAATACTTTTAAGCAACTTCTTCAAATGAACTGCATGAAATATCTTAATCAGACTTGCACTCTAGCATCATTATAAGGTCTTCTCCCAATTTTGTTCAAATGGGGGCACTTGACCCCTGTTTGGGGCTGCTAGAGTTAAACTAGTAAAATAAACTTTAAAAGACTTCTTTTCATAAACGACTTGATGGAGCTTCATCAGACTTTGTCTATAGCTAAAATGTAAGGTTCATTCCCAAATTTATTCATTTGGGCACTTGGTCCCATTTGGAGCCACTAGAGCTAAAAACAGGAAAACCTGTTAACACCTTCTCATGAACCACTTGATAGATAATATTAAACTTTGTCTGTAGCATCCTTATAAGGACATCTCCCAAGTTTGGCTAATTAGAGCTAAATATAAAAATACCTTTGAATGACCTTTTCACATGAACCATTTGATGGATCCTCTACGGCAAGCGAGGAAGCTACTCTATCATTTTTAGCTCACCTGAGCATGAATTGCTCAAAGGTGAGCTTTTGTGATCGCCCTGTGTCCGTCGTCGTCCGTCCGTCAGTCATCCGTCTGTCGTCGTCAACAATTTGACTGTTAACACTCTAGAGGTCACAATTTTGGCCCAATCTTAATGAAACTTGGTCAGAATGTTACTCTCAATAAAATCTTGGATGAGTTTGATATTGGGTCATCTGGGGTCAAAAACTAGGTCACCAGGTCAAATCAAAGGAAAAGCTTGTTAACACTCTAGAGGTCACAATTTTGGCCCAATCTTAATGAAACTTAGTCAGAATGTTACCCTTAATAAAATCTTGGATGAATTCGATATTGGGTCATCTGGGGTCAAAAACTAGGTCACCAGGTCAAATCAAAGGAAAAGCTTGTTAACACTCTAGAGGTCACAATTTTGGCCCAATCTTAATGAAACTTGGTCAGAATTTTACCCTCAATAAAATCTTGGATGAGTTCAATATTGGGTCATCTATGGTCAAAAACTAGGCTGCCAGGTCAAATCAAAGGAAAAGCTTGTTAACACTGTAGAGGCCACATTTATGACTGTATCTTCATGAAACTTAGTTAGAATGTTAATCTTGATGATCTTTAGGTCAAGTTCGAATCTGAGTCATCTGGGGTCAAAAACTAGGTCACCAGGTCATATCAAAGGAAAAGTTAGTTAACACTTTAGAGGCCACATTTATGACCATATCTTAATGAAACTATCTTGATGATCTTTAGGTCAATAGGTCAGGTGAGCGATACAGGGCCTTAATGGCCCTCTTGTTACAAAATTATACCCCTTTTTGGACTTAGCAGTTTTTGGTTAAGTTTTTGTATGTAAGCTGGTATCTCAGTACCCACAAATGGGGATGGATTGAAACTTCACACACTTGTTCACTGTCATGATCTGACATGTAATGCACAGGTTACATAACTCTATACCTTGCATTTTTACAAAATTATGTCCCTTTTTGTACCCCCCCCCCCTTTCAACAACAAAAATTGCAGAGTTATGGGACTTTGTTTCTTGTTAACATACTATCTACATACAGTCTGCATATGCAATCTTGTGCGCGCCTAATCTTCCGAACCCTTGCACACAATTTAATGAAACTTCACACATTTGATCAGTACCAACCCTAGTTGTGCATGGTGCATGTTAGGTTCTTTTAGATAAATATTCTGCATAGTTATGGGACTTTGTTTTTTGTTACTATACTGTATACATACTGTCCACATAATTATGCAATCTTGTGTGCGTCAAATTGCAATGAACTGTGTCAGTGCATGCGGGGGTACATTCATCACCTTTAGTGATAGCTCTAGTTTGACTTAGCAGTTTTATATGTAAGCTGGTATCTCAGTACCCACTAATGGGAATGGATTGAAACTTCACACACTTGTTCACTGTCATGATCTGACATGTAATGCACAGGTTACATAACTCTATACCTTGCATTTTTACAAAATTATGTCCCTTTTTGTACCCCCCCCCCCCCCCCCCCCCCTTCAACAACAAAAATTGCAGAGTTATGGGACTTTGTTTCTTGTTAACATACTATCTACATACAGTCTACATATGCAATCTTGTGCGCGCCTAATCTTCCGAACCCTTGCACACAATTTAACCCTTTACCACACAGAACAGAAGCCAAAGTAACCTCTTTTACATAACACTGATAAGTGATAATCAATAATCAATAATCGGTATATGGCTGATAAAGTCGACTGTCTTATCTGAACAGAGGTGTTGGCATTATTTTGTGATTACACACACTTAAGTTAAAAATGTCATTATTTTAATATTTCTGTAAGTTTGACATTATTTTTGTCAATATAAAGTTTATAGCAATTTAAATTCTCTTTCTGATGATACAAAATTTATTGTAGTTTCTCTTTGAGTTTCGAAGATATAAAGTGTTAAAGTACGGGAATATATATTTTTAGGCATAAAATTCTGTTTTGGATTACTTTCACATTGAAATTCATATACAATTTCATTTTGATGTTTCAAAGTTTGATTTATAGTTAATAGACTTATCTTCCGAATCGGAATCAGTAAGTATTTATATAAAAAACAACCATCAAACTGAATAACACTACAAAAATAACGGATCGTAAAATTTCTGAAAGTGCAAAAAGATCGCTGAGATTGAGTGTCGTAACCGACTACAGTATTCTTGTGCTAAAAATTAAAATATTTTTAGGATAATATTACGTAATATTTTGATGATCAAACGTCGGTACATCACGGGTGACTTCCGCTACAATTAACTCTTGGGGTGTCATAAAATATTTGAAAGCTGCGGTCTTTTTGTTTTGATTAACACTTCCCGTTATGTAAGGCCATAAATTCCAAGCCATCGTATACACAAATTGTTGTTTAGGGGAAATCTGCATGTATCACGTGTGACCTTCATGACCTAACACATTTAAAAATACTTTGATGTTAAATGGTTGTTATTTTTAGAACGAGGAAAGCCCGCGAACCGGCCAGTTGCATGACGTAGCGTCGTGCACATGTAGGAAAAAACCCCGGTGTCTTTCTTTGCAAAGTACTCGATAAATTTAAATAGTAACCACATGATCTTGTACGTAAATAATGATGACGAAATCCCATATCCGGAATTTGTTTCTTTAGGAAAAGAACGAAAATAAGGCGATTGATTATGAGACACGGGATAAAACGATTCTGTTCAAATGGCCGTTAATCGGTATAATACCTTTCTATCGGGGAACCGATAGACACGGGTCAATACGTTTCTGTTTGGTAATCGATAGATACGGTGATAAACGTATCTATGTGGGAAAGGGTTAATGAAACTTCACAGATTTGATCAGTACCAACCCTAGTTGTGCATGGTGCATGTTACGTTCTTTTAGATAAATATTCTGCATAGTTATGGGCATACATGTCATACGTCCCGGATTGTCCTGGATTGTCCCGGAAGTCACATACTCGTCCCGGTGTCCCGGACAGTGTTGAAATGTCCCGGAAAATTAAAAATACAGAAAAACAAAAATAACACCCGAAAAAACTAGTTTTTTGGCCTATAAATTGTTGAATTTTACATAAATAAAACACAATAAACAGTCACCGGTGTCACATTGTTTATTCCTAATTATCTGATAATCAGTTTCATGCCCTCGAGCGGGACACATGTTGATTAAGCTAGCTCCGATCACCACTCATATTGCGCACTGCGATCTTTTGATGACCCAGATTAATTTACAGTCAGCTATTTTGATGACCCTGATTATGAATTGACAAAATTGTGCAATCAGTAACAGTTTTATGATAATTTAATATTAGGAACAATAGCCGAAAATCTCGTTGTTGTTAGCACGTAGGCGGTGAAGCTACATGTAGCCTTGATTGGAAGAAATGGCTGATAATGGTCAATTAAACAATAATTATTTTAAAGGTTGTAATCTTTCAAAATGTGGATTGATTGTCACACATATTCTAAATTAAACTTTTGACTATTGAATGCCTTTGCCGGCCGGTCCTTGAAAATTAAAATATTTTATATCGATTTTATCTTCAAGATTTATTTCATTCCTTTGAGGATTCCATTTTATTAATGAATAGGTAAACTTTTAAGCTTTAACAAGATACCAAATAAGCTGGATTCTAAATCATGATGACCAGGTTAATTCTTCGTATATAGCAAGTCTCCCAATTAAGTTCACCTCGGGAACGCAACCAATTCACGTGCCGAACTATAGACGTAAATTACCCTATTTACCTCCCTTAGAAAGCTAGACGACATTTGCAACAAATTATTCCTAAGCGAGGAAACAATGTTTATCTCCGGAAACTGCATATAATTTTATGATATTTATGCATGAAACAGACGAATACTAATGTCACGGTGTATGTCCCGGACAAAGGGTAAAAATCCCGGAAATTTTAACTCAGAATCCCGGAAAAGTCAGGAAAAATTATGGCATGTATGGTTATGGGACTTTGTTTTTTGTTACTATACTGTATACATACAGTCTATATACATACTGTCCACATAATTATGCTGACCCGCCCGCTTAGCTCAGTAGGTAAGAGCGTTGGTCTACGGATCGCGGGGTCGTGAGTTCGATCCTCAGGCGGGGCGTATCTTCTCCGTGACTATTTGATAAACGACATTGTGCCTAAAATCATCAGTCCTCCACCTCTGATTCATGTGGGGAAGTTGGCAGTTACTTGCGGAGAACAGGTTTGTACTGGTACAGAATCCAGGAACACTGGTTAGGTTAACTGCCCGCCGTTACATGACTAAAATACTGTTGAAAAACGGCGTTAAACCGAAAACAAACAAAACATAATTATGCAATCTTGGGGGGGTACATTCATCACCTTTAGTGATAGCTCTAGTTTGACTTAGCAGTTTTGTATGTAAGCTGGTATCTCAGTACCCACTAATGGGAATGGATTGAAACTTCACACAGTTGTCCATTGTCATGAACTGATATGCATTTTACAGGTTCCATAATCCTGTTTTGCAATTTTACAAAATTGTTCCCCTTTTTCAACTTTTATTTTCATTCAACTGACAAGGCTGTTGAATAGTCAAGCGTTGCTGTAGTCGGACAGCTCCTGTTATATTACTTGGCATAAATGTTACCCATGAGACGACATGTCATGTGCAACACCTAGACTCCTATCTCAAAGATCAGGACACACTTATAGGTCAAAGGTCAATAGGGTTTTTGTCCTGCCCTGTCCGTAACTCTGTCCCCCGTTAAGGGATTTTAATAATACATGACATAAATGCTCCCCATATGAGACAACATGTCTTGCACAACACTCATATCTTTAACTCAAAGGTCAAGGTCACAGTTGGCAGTTGAAGGTCAATAGGTTTTTTTATCTGTCTGGTCCATAACTTGTCAGCCATTAAGGGATTTTATTATTACTTGACATAAATGTTCCCCATAATGAGACAATGTGTTATGTGCAACACCCAGACCCAAAACTCAAAGGTCAAGGTCACATTTGAAGGTCAAAAGTCAATATTGATCTTTTCTTGTCGAATCTGTAAAATATTTTAATATAAGCTGGTGTATTATATGGACCTAATTAAAAACAATTTTGTTGGTGTATTTTCTTCAGAATTGCTTCCCTTTGATATGTTTATTTCTTACATTTTTTCTCATATTTTCCCACCAATTTCTAAATAAAATGTTCTCAAAATTGAAATTAAATACGTTCTGTTATAAGCAATCAACAACTGTAGAAGTTTATATCCAAAGGTTGTTCTATAACTATATTATAGTATTGTTTATACATCATTGACAGATATCAGTTCATTATGTTATACTGCAGTAGAGAAAATTAGTTACCTTCCAGTAGGGGACTTTGTATTGCATGGCAATAAATCACTCACTTGTTTGAAAATGCCTGAAATGTAATTAAAAATACAGAATCATGGTGATATAGCTTTTTTCTAAAACATAGCCTCTGAAAACAGTATTTTCCCAGCTTTTGTTTAACTGCCTGAGTTATTTCAGTGTATATTTTTATGTGATATTTATTTTGTATTTTATAGTGAATGCTCTACAAGATTTATGGGACTTCAATCAAGATGACTCAGAATTGTCTCAAGATAGCGATACAGATGAACAAGAATCTATGGAAAACACTTGATGAGCAGTTTTGCATACAAAAGTAGTGGTTCCTGTTAGTGATTGTCCATGAAATAAGGTTCACAGAATATGAAAGTTACTGAATAACTCAACTATTTATAGGGCCTCAAGGAAGACAACACAGAGCTGTGCCAGTATAGTGTTATGATAAACAGGAGTCAACCTTGTTCTGTAGTACAAACCACAAAACTTGAAACTCCTGCTTTTGTTGTAAAATTGTGTTCAGAGACCAGTCTTAGAAATACCTCATTGCCACTGGTCAATTTCATGAGTCAGAAACAACCAATGAAATGCTAGAGTTTTGAGACAGCTTTCTACACTGAGTTTTATTATGTCTCCCCCCCCCCCCCCCTGCCCCTCTGGGGGAGACATATTGTTTTTGCCCTGTCCGTATGTCACACTTCATTTCCGATCAATGACTGCAGAACCATTTGATCTAGAACCTTCAAACTTCATAGGGTTGTAGGGCTGCTGGAGTAGACGACCCCTATTGTTTTTGTGGTCACTCTGTCAAAGTACCACTTGACCCAGAATGTTGAAACTTCATAGGATGATTGTACATGCAAAGTAGATGACCTCTATTGATTTTGGGGTCACTCTGTTAAAGGTCAAGGTCACGGGAGCCTGAACATCGAAAACTGTTTCTGGTCAGTAACTTGAGAACCACTTGACCCAGAATGTTGAAACTTAATAAGGTGATTGGCCATGCAGAGTAGATGACCCCTATTGATTTTGGGGTCACTCATTAAAGGTCAAGGTCACAGGGGCCTGAACATGGATAACCATTTCCGATCAATAACTTGAGAACCTCTTGATCCAGAATGTTGAAACTTCATAGGATGATTGTTCATGCAGAGTAGATGACCCCTATCGATTTTGGGGTCACTCTGTTAAAGGTCAAGGTCACAGGAGCCTGAACATGGAAAACAATTTCCGATCAATAACTTGAGAACCACATGACCCAGAATGTTGAAACTTCATAGGATGATTGAACATGCTATTGATTTTTGGGTCCGTGTATTAAAGGTCAAGGTCACAGGGACCTGGTCATATAAAATCATTTCCGGAAAATAACTTGAGAACCACTTGACCTAGAATGTTGAAACTTAATAGGATGATTGGACATGCAGAGTAGATGACCCCTATTTATTTTGGGGTCACTTGATCAAAGTGGACCAGGTCACAGGAGCCTGAACAGTGACTTTAGAACCACTAGGCCAAGAGTGTTGAAACTTAGCGGGATGACTGGACATGCCAAGTAGATGATCCCTATTGCAGCCAACCATCAGTGTCTCTTTGACTTTCGCTCCTGACCCCTATTGACTTCTTGCCTATAGGACTTTGCATTTGGGGAGACATGCGCTTTTTTACAAAAGCAATTTCTAGTTATTCTTGAGGCAGGTTACATTAGTACCGGTATGCTTTAATGTATGCCTTGTTTGGAAAGAAGTACTGAAGAACCCCTCAAAACTGGATCCCTCTCTAAATCAGACGTTTTGTCTGGTCCCGAATATTCTCATATATTTGACCCTGGATTACCAGATACGCCTTAATTCTGGATACCGGACGACTTTTGCAAAAATAATGCTATATAACTATATTATCATACCCCTGTAAACCTGTCATGATATTTTTGTTGCTTAAAAATTGGACACAAAAATATTGTTAGACTGCATGTTGCCAATTTTAGGAGAGAGTGTCAAGTTAGTGATTGTCTCACTTGGCTGCTTTGAATGACATTTACATTGAAAATTTGACAGATGAAATGTGTGAAAAAAAAACAACTAAATTTGCTGAATTAATGTAATAACGATTAGTTATTATGTCTCCCATCACACAGTGGTGTGGGAGACATATTGATTTACTCCTGTCTGTGTCTGTCTGTCTGTCACAAATCTTGTCCGCACTCTAAGTTGAACATTTCTCATCTGATCTTCACCAAACTTGAACAAAATATGTGCGACCATAAGTTCTCGGCCAGGTTTGATAACTAGCCAAATCGGCCCAGGCACTTCGGAATTATGGCTCTTGATATACTGAAAATCGGCCTTTTTACTCTTGTCCGCGCTCTAAGTTGAACATTTCTCATCCAATCTTCACCAAACTTGAAAAAAATGTGTTTGACTATAAGTCCTCAGCCAAGTTCGATAACTAACCAAATCATCCCAGGCACTTCGGAATTATGGCCCTTGAATTACCGAAAATTGGCCTTTTTACTCTTGTCCGCGCTCTAAGTCGAACATTTCTCATCCGATCTTCACCAAACTTGAACAAAATGTGTTTGACTATAAGTCCTCAGCCAAGTTCGATAACTAGCCAAATCGTCCGAGGCACTTCGGAATTATGACCCTTGAATTACCGAAAATTGGCCTTTTTACTCTTGTCCGCACTCTAAGTTGAACAGTTCTCATCCGATCTTCACCAAACTCGAATGTTTTTGACCATATGTCCTCGGCCAAGTTCATTAATTAGCCAAATCGCCTGAGGCACTTCAGAATCTGCCTTGAATTAACCAAAATCAGCCTTTTACCCAAAGTATATTTGTATGAGTAACATTATATAAGATGACTTCTATTTAATGATAGGCAGTGTTGAGCATGCGTTTTCAAAAGCGTATTTATCACAGAAAATTACAAGTGTTTTACGCTTTTTAGTTGTCTATTGTATGATTGTTTATCAGGCTGAAATTGTTGCCTGGCTCTACTGATGCAGGGATATATATTGTCCTTCTGTCCATCCTCCGTTCATCATTCGTTTTCCGTCGTAGAGGTAACCCAAATGACCTTTGTCTAGCTCAATACCTCTTTAAACGACTTATATAATCAGATGTACTTGACCATTCCTCAACTTCAGACATCCTGATCAGTTTGACTTGACCTGACCTCATTTAACAATCCCTTCTTATGATAATGAGAGATTATTTTACTCACGAGCACAATGGTGAGTTGTGATAGCTGTGCTCGTCAAGTCTGTTAAAATTGTGTAAAATTCCCAAAACCATGAATGGTTTTGATGAATAGTGGCATGTTGTATCTTGGGTCTCTACAAGTTGTTCAACGGTCTGCTTGTTGCACATAGGGTGCAAGCTAAAATATAAAAAATTAAAAAGACACTAAAGCAATGTCCATTTTAGAAATAATTTCACACAGTATGGTCCTTATGTCACCCTCTACCAAGATTGTTCATATTATACCAATTCGTCAAAAAACATGGCAGCTAGAGGGCATGGTCGCTTTGCCCTATATGTATATATAGTGGAAACTTTAAAAACCTTCTCGTGTGAAACTGCTGGCCTGATTTTAGAATGATTTTACACAAATGGTCCTTTGTGACCCTCTACCAAGATTGTTTAAATTATTTTAATTCATCAAAAAACATGGCCGCCAGAGGGTGTGGTCACTTTTCCCTATATGTTTATAGTGGAAACCTTAAAAATCTTCTTGTGTGAAACTGCTGGCCTGATTTTAGAATAATTTTACACAAATAGTCCTTGTGTGACCCTCTACCAAGATTGTTCAAATTATTTTGATTTGTCAGAAAACATGGCCGCCAGAGGGCGTGGTCACTTTTCCCTATATGTATATAGTGGAAACTTTAAAAATCTTCCTGTGTGAAACTGCTGGCCTGATTTTAAAATAATTTTACACAAATGGTCCTTGTGTGACCCTCTACCAAGACTGTTCAAATTATTTTGATTTGTCAAAAAAAACGTGGCCACCAGAGGGCGTGGTCACTTTTCCCTATATGTATATAGTGGAAACTTTAAAAATCTTCTTGTGTGAAACAGCTAGCCCGATTTTAGAATAATTTTACACAAATGGTCCTTGTGTGACTCTCTACCAAGATTGTTCAAATTATTTTGATTCGTCAAAAAACAGGGCTGCCAGGGGGCATGTTCACTTTTCTTCTCTGAATCAATAATAGTTAGAGCCTTGATATTTGGTGTGGGATATTAATGTCTACCATAATTGTTCAAATTATTGGCCTAGGTTTAAAAGTGTGTGTTACGTGTATATAATATAGGTTAACATAGAAGAAACCTAACTCTGTACTTCACAAACACACTTGAAGCCTTGTACAGGTGAGCGCTTTAGGGTCAGTGACCCTCTTGTTTAATTATTTTTTTACATTCATGGTCAAGGAGATTTTGCATTTAGCAACCAATAGTGCAAAATGTCTTTTAGCTAAGTGAACATTTGAAAAGAACTGAAAATCTTCTTTTATGTTGATAAAACCAGTCCTTAAACTATACCCAGTCCAATACTTATGACTCCCAGTTGTCTGCACACACCAAACATCCTGTATATTTTGTAAAGGCTAAGTTACTTTTGGTGTAAAATCATGTTTCTTTCCATATTGTTTGGAAAAGGCAGTCTGAAATTATCTTTTTACTTTTCCTGTCTTGCTGAGCAATCCTTTATCAATTTAAAAATATTATATGTCCGAAGGGACGTATTATGTTATGACACTGATGTCCGTCCTTCCGTTAGCAATTTCGAGTCCGCTCTGTAACTCTTGAACTGCTTGAAGGATTTTAAAGAAACTTGACATAAATGATCACCACATTGAGACGACATGCAGAGCATGTTTTGGATGGCTCGGTTCAAGGTCAAGGTCACACGTAGAGGTCATAGGTCATACCGTTGGGCATATATTGCTCCGCATTGCAGTGCTCTTGTTTACTGATATACTGTACTAATTTAAGATATTTTAACTTAAAATGTTTTTAATTTTTAGTTGCATTATATGAAATGATTAACTGAGTCGGATCAAATGCTGTAAAATATTTTATTACCTTGTTAAGGATTATTGTTGAATAATTTTTTGTTGAAAATAATAAAACTTGTAAATTTATTTGTGACTTTCTTTTCCATTGAAGCTATTCTGTTATAGTTTAAGTGTCATTGAGATTAGATGGGTATCTTAATTAACATAGTACACACATGTTTTTATATATATATAGAGAGAGAGAGGATATTTGTTTGTTTTTGTGTAAGACCAAAATATATTACACCGAGGGAACACTATAATGCAATATTTTCACGAGTGGCACAGCCAGTGTACATTATGGTGTTCAGGAGTGTTGTACATCTTATGGCAGTCTCCCTCTGTGTTGACTGTGTGTCTGCTTAAGACATTTGGTATGATGGTGGAGGACCATGGTCATATCATTGCTACAGCAAGAGTAGGAGCAAAATGTTGTTGCTATGATAACAAAGGAGACAACAAAGTATGCATCCTGCAATGATTTGTTCTGAAATCCTGATGCCATGTCAACAAAAGGAGAGAACAATAGAATATTTAAGTTATCAACTAAATTTGATCAGACATGAAAGTTACAACAATATGTCATGTCCACTTGATTTTGGTGAATTGTACAAACTTCCTTTTGAATTTAATGAAAACTGTAGGTGTTGAGTACACAAGATGAATATTACTAAATCCAAAAAGGGAGCATATCTCGAGCAAAAAATCACCAGACATGAAAGTTGATACATGCGCATGTCCGCTTCATGTTGATGATGTATAACAAGTTTCATTATCTGTAGTTGAATACACAACAAGATGATGGATGGATGGAACTGGGACTGATATTAAAATTGATAGAGAAAAGATTTTTGAGTTCTTGGGTTATGTAAGTATTTTAAGTTTCAATATATTTCTGGTATGATGTAGTTTTGCTTGCATGTAGATGAACTTTTAGCCCACTGGCTCTGAGCTGCTTTGATATTTTCCTTCAGGCCTGTTTTGCAAGTTGCAGTTACTTAGTAGTGTTAGAGGCCCCAAGTTAAGTATGTTCCATATAGTTACTTTTTATACTCTGTCATACAGTGCTTTCTTACTGCAAGTAAATATTTCATATAACACATTATGCCATGCTGCTTCAATCGTTATATATGTGACTACTTGCATGTAACTTTCCCATTTAATACTATAATTAGGTAGTAAATGTATACTTTGGTCCTGCATTGCCCAAGCAAATTGTTTATGTTTTATTTGCACTTTAAGTACTCCAATCACAGGTGGTAAACGCACAATCCAATTCCCGCCGGGAATACGCTTAAAATGGGTTGCGCAACATCTGGTGCTGGTGTTGCACATAAAAAAAGCCGAAATTGAGGTATGTGAAGTTATGATTTTGCTTAGTATGAGACAAGAATAAATTTTCTCGAAAAAAGCAAAATGCTATTCGACACAAATATGATAATACATCATATGTGTAAAATAACTGGTTTGTAATTTATGATTCGGCTCTATTATCACAAAAACTCAGGCGACACGAAGCGTGAAAAAAATATGAAATCAACAAAAATGGAAGTTTCTGACCTCGTATGCCTAATCTGAGGACATCTGATGCTTTTTATGGTACCTCAACTGTTATAAAGTAACGAATATCAGAATTATTTGCTTCAAATCCTGCTTACAGGGACATAATTGACAAAAAAATCATCGGGAATGGGGTTGCGCACCGGGGATTGGAATTGCTCGTTTACATCATAATGTATACGTGCAACTCCATTCAGGGCGCAACCCCATTCCTGATTATTTTTTGCCAATCTTTCCCCCAAAAGCAACATTTCATTAAAGTGTATGTAATATTGATGACTGTTTTACACGTGTTTGATCATTAGAAGTCACATTTCCAGAAAGAAGGCACAAGGGTTAGAAAATTTGCATTTTTCATGATTCCATGCTTTTTTGACAGTTCGAGCCAGCAGAGTTTTCGTGATAACAGAGCTGATTCTTAAATTAATAAGTTGGTATTTCACACATATGATCTTTATTCATTTTTGTGTCGAATAACATTTTGCTTTTTTTTCGAAAGCACTTGTAAATGTGTCATTATTTACAAAAACAAATACCCACCTACCTCAATTTTGTATATATTGATGCGCAACACCAGCACCGGAAGTCGCGCAACCCATTTTTAGCGTATTCCCAGTGGGCATTGGATTGCGCATTTACCACCCGTGCCAATAGTACAGATGAGCAAGTGAATGTTTCTGTGTGTCGGGCTGTGTGGACATTTTGTAATAAGTCACAAGATGACTGGGATTAGTATGTATAGAGATGGTACCTACCCAAGAAAATCTAAGGGGAACAACTCTGAATTGACCAATAAACTGAAGCCAACATAAAACATGGGTCAAAAAAGAAAGAAAAATCAGATAGGTCCTTTTTCCAACAGGCAGACAAAATATGACCTACATTTGTTTAAATCTCTTTGTATTCAATAGACAACAGGCCTGCTTTTCTCATGGCTTACACTGACAGTTATTTTTTAAGTTGTAGTGAGGCCCTGATAGAAAGTTTAGTAATGCATGAAGATAAAATAAAATAATGTATAAATTCCCTTAAAGAAATTTTACCAAGTTAAGAAACGTTATTAAGTTTTGATCTTTTAGCCAAATTTATTTATTTTTCTCAATGATGATACATTTTTTACACAAAATTTATATATCAAAATGCAGAATGTATATATCCAACAATGAGAAATAACAAATAAAGTTAAATTGGTATCACGTTTGTGTAACAAAGTAGCTAGACTGCTTATATTCATCACTTTAATGAATCATTTTGAAAGTGTTTCTTATGCTTTAGTTTTGAAGCATTTCTGTAATTGTTCAAGAGTACTTTGCTGCAAATAATGTAACACAAAAAGTCATTGTCATCAAATGAAATTACAACATTTTAAGATAGTAGTTGTAATTACAACATTTTAAGGTAGCTGATAGGTAATGACTCTCTGCAATGTATTTTAAGCAATTCAACATTCTCTCTGGATGGAACTTTCACGATCACTGCTTTCCTTGAAAAACAAATAAATGCTGAAAAAGCATATGGACATTACCTTATTTGATGATTTTCGTTACAGATGAACTACCTTAAACCAACTATAAGGTGTTTTATTTATTGTTGTAAACAAAGTCAGCAGGTAACTTCAGATATCAACATTAATTTACAACTTAAACTGTTTACACAACTTGAAAAATAGATTTTTGTTGGGGCCTCTCATTTACAATTATATCAACAATTATCACCTGAATTGAGAGCATTCATGGGTGGAAAATACTGATGGTAAAATGGTTTAGGGGTTTGTTCACATTATAAAATCTTTAATAACTTCTTTCAGGTAAATTTTTGGTATGGTTTTGGTAAGCTTATAATAAAGAGCATGTCATTCTCTTTCACTCAGATTTTTGTGCCCCCCCATGAGTGGTGGGGGCATATAGATTTGGTCTTGTCCGTGCGTCCGTCCGTCCGAAGTTCGTGACGCGCCTAGCTCGAAAAGTATTTGATATAAATTGATGAAACCTTGCATGAGTCTTTATCATGATATGAACTTGCGCACATCCTATTTTTTGTCTGGCTCCTCCCCCTATTTTCAGAGTTACGGCCCCTGAAATAGTCAAAAATGCACATATTTACCTTGTGACATGCCTAGCTCAAAAAGTATTTGATATAGATTCATGAAACCTTGCAACAGTCTTAATCATGATATGAACTTGTGCACCTTCTATTTTTCATCTGGCTCCGCCCCCTATTTTCAGAGTTATGGCCCCTGAAATAGTCAAAATTGCACATTTTCACCTTGTGACATGCCTAGCTCAAAAAGTATTTGATCTAGATTCATAAAACCTTGCATGAGTCTTAATCGTGATATGAACTTGTGCACCTCCTATTTTTCATTTGGGTCCGCCCCTTATTTTCAGAGTTATGGCCCCTGAAATAGTCAAAAATGCACATTTTCACCCTGTGACATGCCTAGCTCAAAAAGTATTTGATATAGATTCATGAAACCTTGCATGAGTCTTAATCATGATATGAACTTGCACGCCTCCTATTTTTCATTTGGGTCCGCCCCCTTTATTTAGAGTTATGGCCCCTGAAATAGTCAAAAATGTACATTTTCACCTTGTGACGCACCTAGCTCAAAAAGTATTTAATATAAATGGTTGAAAACTTGCATAAGTCTTTATCATGATATAAACTTGCACACCTCTAATTTTTTGGCTGGCTCCACCCCCTCTTTTTAAAGTTATGGCCCCTGAAATAGTAAAAAAATGCACTTTTTCACCTAATTATATGCCTAGCTCAAAAAGTATTAGATGTAAATTCAAGAAACCTTGCTGGAGTCTTTAACGTGATGTGACCATGCACACTTGGCATTCTTCTTGAGAATCTTAGCTCTTATTACAGAGTTATGGCCCTTGAAATAGCCAAAATAGTGGATTTTTTGTTTGTGATGCTCATAACTCAAAAAGTATAGGGCCTAGAATATGAATCCTTTTCATAAAATGTTTGTTGAGGCTATACCCCATTAAGACTGCAAACATTTGAATTATTGCCCCTTATTTGTGACAAATGTACCAGGGGCACACCCTGTGTCCTACAGACACACACTAGTTTTCGTAAGTTTTAGACTCTTGGATTGTCTTGGAATTTGACTTTACTAAAAGACAAAAGGAAATTCACTATAGGCTCTTTCAGAGTATTGAAAGTAGACTAAATTTACACTATACACTATTGAATTTATTTAGCTGTGGAAACTTCTGATATAGACTATAATTGGGGAAATCCTAAAATCATTGAAAAACGGTCAATACAAGATTTGTCCATTTTGCTTCAGATATTTTGAGAAAGTCATTTTTATGCCCCCGAAGGGAGGCATATAGTTTTTGAACCGTCTGTCAGTCTGTCGGTCTGTCAGTCTGTCCGCAATTTTCGTGTCCGGTCCATATCTTTGTCATCGATGGATGGATTTTCAAAAAACTTGGCATGAATGTGTACCACAGTAAGACGACGTGTCGCGCGAAAAACCCAGGTCCGTAGCTCAAAGGTCAAGGTCACACTTAGACGTTAAAGGTCATTTTTCATGATAGTTGGGCGTGTCCGGTCCATATCTTTGTCATCCATGGATGGATTTTCAAATAACTTGGCATGAATGTGTACCACAGTAAGACGACGTGTCGCGTGCAAGACCCAGGTCCGTAGCTCAAAGGTCAAGGTCACACTTAGACGTTAAAGGTCATTTTTCATGATAGTGCATTCGTGTCCAATCCATATCTTTGTCATCCATGGATGGATTTTCAAATAACTTGGCATAAATGTGTACCACAGTAAGACGACGTGTCGTGCGCAAGACCTAGGTCCGTAGCTCAAAGGTCAAGGTCACACTTTGACGTTAAAGGTCATATTTCAACATAGTGCATTGATGGGAGTGTCCGGTCCATATCTTTGTCATTCATGCTTGGATTTTAAAAATATTGGGCATGGATGTGTACCACAGTAAGATGACGTGTCGCGCGCAAGACCCAGGTCCGTAGGTCAAAGGTCCTAAACTCTAACATTGGCCATAACTATTCATTCAAAGTGCCATCGGGGGCATGTGTCATCCTATGGAGACAGCTCTTGTTAAAATATCAAATATTTCTAGTTTTACATGGAGAAAAGGAAAACCATCAATATATTTAGTAAATTGGTGCACTTAGCTATCATTTCACTCAGAAAAAAATCTTTAAAAATGAATTTGAATTTTTTAGGTACCATCTCTAGTATGTAACATCAATTATAATGGCATTTCACAACACAGTCTTTGCAACAATAGGGTTCTTTCCCTATTACATCATGTTCGAAAGAGAAATGCACATGCCCATCTGCACTGAGCTTATACCAAAGTAATTTCTTTCAAACATGCCATATTAGCGAACAACAGAAAGCAAGGCAGGACATCAATGCAAAAGAGCCAAACTTTCAAGTTAAGAAACAGCTACACAGGGTCTGTCCAGGAAGCTTTCGCCCAAATCCGATGGTCCGTATATAAGCACTGGTACTAACTCTACTTACAAACTTAAAAAGATATCAGATGGTAAAATCTGTCTGACTGTTTTTAAAGCTGCTGGACTTGAGCAATGGCAGGGATCAACTACAATCAATAAATGTTCCAACTTCTGTTAGTAACAAGACTGAACCAACAGTTCAAAACCAGCAGACCGAGGATCCTTTGACCAAATCAAAACAGCTCACAAGACACTAGTACATCATAAGATATACCTACAATCACTAGGGAAGTTGAAAAAGTTGTCTACATGCAAAGTAGCGGTAATACTAGATGGGTTGACTGCCCATGGAGTGAGTTAAAGAAAACTTGCACTTGCTATGACAACTTCAAATGAAATATATCAGTCGCAACAAACTCTTATAATGAAAATAAATCAATTAGCAAGGAGAATCAACTTCTAAAGGCCTATACTGATTTAAGTGAAGGTGTAAACTCACTGCTTCATGGAAAGTTGCCTGATCAAACTGTTTTTTATGATGTTCTTATAAACAGTATATACAATATTTCAATAGAGGTTAATAAAAAGGGTTACTTCTACATTCATCTGATCAATTGTTATAGTATTCCAGTACTAAAACGGCTGTAATCTATAAAACGCTGAACACAGCTTTGATAGTTACCTGTCATTCGGCAGTGCTAACTTGTCATTGGGCAATGCTAACTTGTCATTCTGCAGTGCTAACTTGTCATTCGGCAATGCTAACTTGTCATTCGGCAGTGCTAACTTGTCATTCTGCAGTGCAAACTTGTCATTCGGCAGTGCAAACTTGTCATTCTGCAATGCTAACTTGTCATTCGGCAGTGCTAACTTGTCATTCTGCAGTGCTAACTAATGTCATTCTGCAATGCTAACTTGTCATTCGGCAGTGCTAACTTGTCATTCTGCAGTGCTAACTAATGTCATTCGGCAATGCTAACTTGTCATTCGGCAGTGCTAACTCGTCGTTCTGATGTCATTTTACATCATTCGGCTGTGGTAAGCTTTCATCCAGCAGTGCTGACTTGTCATTTGACAGTGGTAAATTGTCACTTGACATTTAGCAGTGCTAATTTGTCATTTAACAGTGTTGACTTCTCATTTGGCAGTTCTAACATTTTATTTTATGCTAACTGATGAAATAGCCTACTGTGTTTTATCAGTGAGATATAATCCATATTACTCACTGTAAATGATATAGCTTTGCCGTGTGTATAAATTTTAAATCATTTGCTTAAAACAGGCTGAAAATTGTAGTCGCACTTTGTTCTTTATAGTATATTTCTCAATTCAAATTATTTTACTTAATGAAAATTTCATAACGTTATGCAGTAAGAATTAAAATAAAATGGAACTTTATGTCGTGTGCGTCTTTCTAACGTCACAACACGTCTGACGTCTTGTTCGTTTACGCTCGTATGTTTCCTGCGCTGAGATTAAAATTTGTAGCAAAATGCATATCTCAACGTAATTAAGCATATAATAAAAAGAAAATTTGTTTTTCGTGAATATAGAACATCTCACCTCAAAGTGAGAAAATTTTCACTCGCGCTTCGCGCTCATGAAAATATTTGAAATTTTCTCACTTCTCTGTGAGATATATTCCATATTCACGAGAAAAACAAACAAATATCCTCTATTTAGCGCACCTAAACTTGATTCAGGGTGAGCTATTAGTATAGGTGGATAGTCAGTTGTCCTGCGTCATCATTTTTACTTAAACATCTTCTCGTCTGAAACTACTGGTCACAATTATACCAGACTTGATCTATAGCATCCTGGCATGGACCTCTATCAAGTTTGTTCAAATAGTTTGCATTGGCCCCTTTTATGGGGCCACCAGAGCTAAAAATAAAAAAAACCTTTAAAGAACTTCTCATGAACCACTTGATGGATCTTCATCAAACTTGGTCTGTAGGATTATTACTGGTATAGTTTATACTAATTTATTTTAGGTCGATTGTGAAAGAAGTTCTACAACTTATATTAGTCACTCTCGACACCTCATTCCTGATGGAATCCATAACCACTATGATATGAGAGAAGAGGTCAGTTTCCCATATAATGCTGAGCGCCAAGCAAGGGAGCTACTGGTACCATTTTTCACGTCTTTGGTATGACGTGGCTGGGGATACAACCCTCAACCTCCCGCACTCAAAGCAGACGCTCTTACCTCTAGGCTGTCGAGGCGGTTTAAATCGGCATTATTATAAGGTCCTGTCCCAAGTTTGCACAAATGCACTTGGCCCCTTTTAGGGCTGCTAGAGCTAAAATTAGAAATACTTTTAAACAACTTCTTCTCATGAAACGCTAGATGAATCACTTAACAATTAGCCCCTTTTTGGGGCCACTAGAGCTAAAAATAGAAAAAAAAATTAAATGACTTATTGTCTTGAACCACTTTATAGATCATCATCAAACTTACTCTGTAGCATCATTATATGGTCTTCTCCCAAATTTGTTCAAATGGGGGTACTAGGCCCCTTTTAGGGGCCGCAAGAGCTAAATGAGAAATACAGTTCAACGTTTTCTTCTCATGAACCACTAGATGTATCTTCATCAAACTTGGTCTGTAGCATAATTATAAGGTCCTCTCCCAAATTTTTTCAGATGGGGACTCTTGTCCCCTTTAGGGACCCCACTTGCAGGGGCTTCTAGAGCTAAAATTAGAAATACATTTAAATGATTTCTTTTCATGAACATCTAGATGGATCTTCATCAAACTTGGTCTGTAGCATCATTATACTTGATCCTTTCCTAAATTTGTTAAAATGTGGGCACTTTGTAGACATATTACTAAAGATCAATCAATGACAAATGATAATCCTTCCCTGCATTAACCTGTACACCTGTATGGCACCAGTTAATAGGAAGAATGAAGCAACTGTATGGTTAAAAACTTAGTGATAAGTCATTTCAATGTAATTTCAAATTTTATGGTAAATGTTGAAGAGTTTTTTCTTGTTTTTATATATGATGTGTTGACCCACAATGTTGACTCAGACATTAATTAGTGGTAATGTTGACCCAGACATTAATTAGTGGTAAATTTCGCCATATGTGGTTCTGGGACGATCTGTGTATGAAAAGAATTGGAACCACTGCCTTACATTGCATGATCGTAAAAGGCGACTAACAGGGTCTTTACACTTGTTTTTGCTGTAACTCTGTGATTCCAGCAGGTATGCAAATTTTGATTCCATACCTCATGTTTTTATTTCGATGTAAATGAGATATGAAACCAAAATTTGTAGTCCTGTTTGGCGCCATATAACCTATACTGTGTTGGTGCGCTGTAAAACCCAAATAAATAAATAGATAAATAGTGGTAATTTTCATTCTGATGTGATTAGATACCATTCAGCAGTGGTCATTTGGCAGGGCTAACTCATCATTTGGCAGTGCTAACTTGTCATTCGGCTGTGCTAATTTGTCATTAGGGCAGTAGTTACTTGTCATTCAGCAGAGTTTATTTGTCATTCAGCAATACTTATTCGTCTTTTGGCAATGCTTACTTGACACTTGGCTAATTTGTCATTGAGCAGTGCTAATAACTTGCCATTCCTCATTTGTAACTTGTCATTCGTTTAATAGTGATAACTTTTTATTCTGATGTTCTTACTTACACTATAACTTGGTACATTTTCATTCTGACATGGTTCGATATGATTATGTTTTTTTTTTGTCATTCGGCAGTGCCAATTTGTCCTTTGTCGGTGGTTACATGTCACGAAAAATTAAATTGGCATTATAATCATATCTTGCAAATACAAATAACTACCCATAACTGATACGCATTTATAGCCTTAGCAGTGTCTGTGTTGTTTAAACGGTAATTGACAAGTTGTGTTACAGGTACAATAAAAAAAAGATATACGCATGATGCATAAAACTATTGGCAAAGATTCTCCTTCATTTAATAATTTATAATCAATATTTAATTAGAACGTGATCGCAACGAAGACGCCATTTCATACAGGCATGTGCTATTTGATGACACAACTGAAAGACATTTGTCTGTTTTACCTTTTTGTTCTGTACCTGAGTAGAAAAATACCGACAGTTTACAGTTGTGATCCAAGGGCTGATAGAGAAAGCTAGATCTCTTTTAATGTTTAATTGACATAATTGACACTAATATATAAATTTAGAGAACAACAACATAAGAAGAAAATGCGCATCTCTTTCCTTTTAGCTTTGAAATATCAAGAACTTCAATATTTATTTGAGCAATTTCTTATGTTGTAAAATTCGTGATGTTAAGTTAGACTCATTATGTTGAATAAAACATAAAACATTCAAACACAAGTTAACTAAACTGATTAAATAATGTTCACGCGGCATTATTGTATCGTCAACATATGACGCCCTTCGCGCTGAAGTTAATTCTTCTTCAGAATCAGTGGAAAATAAACCGTCTGTAGGTTCATCTTCATTTTGCAAAAAATGACATATATATCATTCAAAAGATACATTCATAAAGAGTAAGAAATCACCTTAGCTTCACATCAATGGTTTTATACACACAAAAAAATGCTTTAAACAAACGCATATATAAGATTTTTGCACATTTTATAAAAAAAACAAGATCTGTCGGAGGACAGCAACGCTCGACTATTCAACAGCCTTGTCAAATGAATTAAAATTAAAGTTGAAAAAGGGGCATAATTTTGTAAAATTGAAAAACAGGGTTATGGAACCTGTACAATGCATATCAGCTCATAACAGTGGACTATTGTGTGAAGTTTCCATCCATTCCCATTAGTGGGTATTGAGATACCAACTTACATACAAAAAATTAACCAAAAAACTGCTAAGTCAAAAAGGGGCATAATTTTGTAAAAAAGCAAAGTATAGTTATGGAACCTAAACACTGCATGTCAGATCATGACAGTGAACAAGTGTGTGAAGTTTCAATCCTTTCGCATTAGTGCCCGTGAGTGGGTACTGAGATACCAGCTAACATACCAAAACTTTACGAAAAACTGCTAAGTCAAAAAAGGGACATAATTTTGTAAATTAACAAAGTAAGAGTTATGGAACCTATGCACTGCATGTCAGATCATGATAGTGAACAAGTGTGTGAAGTTTCAATCCATTCCCATTAATGGGCACTGAGATACCAGCTTACATATAAAACCTTAACCAAAAATTTCTAAGTCGAAAAAGGGGCATAATTTTGTAAAAAAGCAAAACAGAGTTATGGAACCTGTGCAGTATATGACAATTTATCACAGTGAATAAGTGTGTGAAGTTTCAATCCATTCCCACAAGTGGTTACACATACAAAAACTTAACCAAATCGGGACGCAGACGCCGACGCCGAGGAATGAGTGAGTCCAATAGCTCTACCTATCCTTTGAATAGTCAAGAAAAATGACGAAACGATGGCATTATAAATCATTCGTCTTCCACCTCTGATGATTCATGTGGGGAAGTTGGCAGTTACTTGCAAAGAACAGGTTAGTACTGGTATAGAATCCAGGAATCGTCACGGAGAACATGCGCCCAGCCTGGGGATCGAACTCACGACCCTGCGATCCATAGACCAATGCTATCTCTACTGAGCTAAGCGGGCAGGCTGATTTTTATGTAAATAGCTAAAGATACATTATGTTTTATAGTACTCTCAGTATAATTCGAACAAATGCATTTCTTTTTACAATCAAAACTTTGAAGTTTCAACTCGCTAGCTGGAGAAATACTCTACTGTAATCTAATTCATCTTATATAGGACACTATAAAATCTTGATACTTGGACAAGTTAGTTCCTCTTTATATATGGACTCTTTAGCACATAATTGAAATGTTGGTACACATTTTGAAAGCACCCTATTTTGGACAATATTCTAGCCCATAAAAATAATAGCCCCGAAAGCAGTTATGTTGGTACGTCCGTCTGTCTGTCCATTTGGCGAATGATGTAAAGTGAAAAGCTCAGAATGAGAAGTTACCACTAACAATTCGTAACCACTAATAAATGAAAACATCAGTACGACAAGTTGTGTTTGGCATTCTGTAGTATTCCGACATGAGAAAATGAATTTTTATACCAATAAAATTTCCTTTAGTTCATGAAAATCTGATGATGGAATTCTACAAGATATCTCCATATCCAGTCCTGATTTATAGATCCTCACCATACGTATTGATAGTACTAGAGACCAATCAAAGACGCAAATGATAATCCTACCTCATTGCTACTATACCACCTGGCAACCATATGGAAACTGCTACATTTACCTCACTCAAGAGGGGCCTCCGTGGCCGAGTGGTTAAGGTTGCTGACTTCAAATCACTTGCCCCTCACCGATGTAGGTTTGAGCCTCATTCGAGCGTTGAATTCTTCATGTGAGGAAGCCATCCGGCTGGCTTACGGAAGGTCGGTGGTTCTACCCAAGGTACCCGCCCATGATGAAATAATGCACAGTGGGGGGCACCTGGGGTCTTCCTCCACCATCAAAAGCTGGAAAGTGGCTATATGAATTCTGTCAGCGCGACGTTAAACCCAACAAAAACAAAAAAACTTCACTCAAGCAATCCTTCTTACTCGTTCTGATTAAAACGACATGAATACAATATACTACTAATATGTATTACTTTGGGTTCCTAAAGTTAGTTCAACAGTTGAACCAAACCCACTTTCGAGTCTTATAACAGTTCCCTGCCCAGGCAGCTAACCATTTCTAACATAGTCACCAGTTCACCAGTTATTGCACGTATTATTTAAAGCTCTCCCAGTTGACCTCTTATTGCACGTACTATTTAAAGCTCTCTCAGTTGACATCTATTTCACATACTATTTAAAGCTCTTATTGCATGTACTGATTAAAGCTATCTCAGTTCACATCTTATTGCACGTACTATTTAAAGCTCTCTCAGTTCACATCTTATATCATGTACAATTTAAAGCTCTCTCAGTTCACATCTTATTTCACGTACTATTTAAAGCTCTCTCAGTTGACCTCTTAATGCACATCCTGTTTAAATCTATCTCAGTTGACATCTTATTTCATGTACTATTTAAAGCTCTCTCAGTTGACCTCTTATTGCACGTACTGTTTAAAGGTCTCTCAGTTCAAATCTTATTTCGCGTACTATTTAAAGCTCTCTCAGTTGACCTCTTATTGCACATACTGTTTAAAGCTCTCTCAGTTGACCTGTTATTGCACGTACTATTTAAAGCTCTCTCAGTTGACCTCTTATTGCACGTACTGTTTAAAGCTATCTCAGTTCACATCTTATTTCACGTACTATTTAAAGCTCTCTCAGTTGTCCTCTTATTGCACGTACTATTTAAAGCTCTCTCAGTTGACCTCTTATTGCACATACTGTTTAAAGCTCTCTCAGTTGACCTGTTATTGCACGTACTATTTAAATCTCTCTTAGTTGACCTCTTATTGCACGTACTATTTAAAGCTATCTCAGTTCACATCTTATTTCACGTACTATTTAAAGCTATCTCAGTTTACATCTTATTTCACGTACTATTTAAAGCTCTCTTAGTTCACATCTTATTTCACGTACTATTTAAAGCTCTCTCAGTTCACATCTTATTTCACGTACTATTTATAGCTCTCTCAGTTCACATCTTATTTCACGTACTGTTTAAAGCTCTCCCAGTTGACCTCTTAATGCACATCCTGTTTAAATCTATCTCAGTTGACATCTTATTTCATGTACTATTTAAAGCTCTCACTTGACACTTATTGCACATACTATTTAAAGCTCTCTCAGTTCACAACTTATTTCACGTACTATTTAAAGCTCTCTCAGTTCACATCTTATTTCACGTACTATTTAAAGCTCTCTCAGTTCACATCTTATTTCACGTACTGTTAAAGCTCTCCCAGTTGACCTCTTAATGCACATCCTGTTTAAATCTATCTCAGTTGACATCTTATTTCATGTACTATTTAAAGCTCTCTCAGTTGACATCTTATAGCACATACTATTTAAAACTCTCTCAGTTCACATCCTATTGCACGTACTATTTAAAGCTCTCTCAGTTGACCTCTTATTGCACGTACTATTTAAAGCTCTCTCACTTGACATCTTACTGCACATACTATTTAAAGCTCTCTCAGTTCACATCTTATTTCACGTACAATTTAAAGCTCTCTCAGTTCACATCTTATTTCACATACTATTTAAAGCTGACCTCTTATTGCACATACTGATTAAAGCTATCTCAGTTCACATCTTATTGCACGTACTATTTTATTGCACGTACTATTTAAAGCTCTCTCAGTTCACATCTTATTGCACGTACTATTTAAAGCTCTCTCAGTTGACATCTTATTTCACGTACTATCTAAAGCCCTCTCAGTTGGCCTCTTATTGCACGTACTATTTAAAGATCTCTCAGTTGACATCTTATTTCACGTACTATTTAAAGCCCTCTCAGTTGGCCTCTTATTGCACGTACTAATTAAAGCTCTCTCAGTAGACCTGTTATTGCACGTACTATTTAAAACTCTCTCAGTTGACCTCTTATTTCACGTAGTATTTAAAGCTCTCAGTTGACATCTTATTGCAAGTACTATTTAAAGCTCTCTCAGTTGACTTCTTATTGCACGTATCATTTAAAGCTTTCAGTTGACACTTATTGCACATACTATTTAAAGCTCTCTCAGTTCACATCTTATTGCACGTACTATTTAAAGCTGTCACAGTTGACATCTTATTGCACGTACTATTTAAAGCTCTCTCAGTTCACATCTTATTGCACGTACAATTTAAAGCTCTCTCAGTTGACATCTTATTGCACGTACTATTTAAAGCTCTCTCAGTTGACATCTTATTGCACGTACTATTTAAAGCTCTCTCAGTTGACATCTTATTGCACGTACTATTTAAAGCTCTCTCAGTTCACATCTCATTGCACGTACTATTTAAAGCTCTCTCAGTTGACCTCTCATTGCACGTACTATTTAAAGCTCTCTCAGTTGACCTCTCATTGCACGTACTATTTAAAGCTCTCTCAGTTCACATCTCATTGCACGTACTATTTAAAGCTCTCTCAGTTCACATCTCATTGCACGTACTATTTAAAGCTCTCTCAGTTCACATCTCATTGCACGTACTATTTAAAGCTCTCTCAGTTCACATCTCATTGCACGTACTATTTAAAGCTCTCTCAGTTCACATCTCATTGCACGTACTATTTAAAGCTCTCTCAGTTTACCTCTTATTGCACGTACTATTTAAAACTCTCTCAGTTCACATCTTATTGCACGTACTATTTAAAGCTCTCTCAGTTCACATCTTATTGCACGTACTATTTAAAGCTCTCTCAGTTGACCTCTTATTGCACGTACTATTTAAAGCTCTCTCAGTTCACATCTTATTGCACGTACTATTTAAAGCTCTCTCAGTTCACATCTTATTGCACGTACTATTTAAAGCTCTCTCAGTTCACATCTTATTTCACGTAATATTTAAAGCTCTCTCAGTTCACATCTTATTTCACGTACTATTTAAAGCTCTCTCAGTTCACATCTTATTGCACGTACTGTTTAAAGCTCTCTCAGTTCACATCCGTAGTTTTATATACAATACATAAAAAGTTCCAGCCATTTCGGAAAACTTCACATTTAGCATAAGAACTGTATAAAACTAAAATACATTCTCTTGACACTTATGGTCATGGCTAGTGTACTCTATAGATAATACGCATATGCTGTCATACAGTACAGCTAGTTCATTGATACTGGAAGTCACTATTACATGTTTGAATCTAGTGAGATGCATACAACACCTAGACTTTTCATTGTCATCTCAAAGACAAATTTCACAAATTAGTAACTGACTTTGGAGACTTACAATAGAGTACTAAAGCAATATACGACACTGACACCTACTCACACACTCAGTCCACTTTAAGGTTATCGACTGAGATCATTCACAAACAAATAGTTTCATCTAGCCCTTTAGGTTAAGCACAAACTTGGGATCAGAGGTACCACTTAAACAAAGTCCTTACTTTATGTTGAGATTTTTTCCTGATCTTGCCTCATTTCAGATTGTTACCTGAGCATCATTTTAAGTTCTTCTTCAAGTCTTTTAAAATTTGTTTTAGTAAATGTTTTGTGCGCCGTCAACATTTTTTCTATACACGGTATCATACTAAATATATATCAGTACTTGAGACTTTGATTGTGTATACAAGTAAAAGTAACACATATATAGTTTTGTTAAGTTAAACTACAATAGCTGAGCTACATGGATATATTTTATAGTCTGTTTAGGTCGGATGTTGCTTTTGGAACATGTTTCAAGGTCGTAACTGATATGTTTACTGTTGCTTTATGCAGTTAACTTCACTCTTCCAGCAAACATCCAGCTTGTTTAGCCAAACAGTTCAACCCTTTCGAATATTTATCAAACTATACCCTACTGTATTCTTGCCTTGACAAATTCAACCTATCTTACGCTTTTATCAGCGGAATTATCCATTCATACAGGTGTAAAATATGGTTCTCATCGATACCGTACCATTGTAGCAAGATGCATGTTCATTGCATTTCTGACGGAATCTGGTAAATATTGGACCTTTATATTGTTCTTGATATGTTTAAAACATATATAAGTGGTTAGGTGTTAACTGAAGGCATTCTTAAACAACATAATAAATTTGTGTGGTTCATATTTCTATATCGGACAGACATCGAGCTGTTGCCGGTATAACGTTGTAAACTGACCCCCATAGAAATATAGAATAATGACCTCCCGGTCATTATTTTATATAGAATAGTGACTCCCTGGTCATAATATTATGACAGGGGGGTCATAATATTATGACTCCCCCACACGTAGAAAAATGACCCTCACATAGAATTGTGACCCCTAAAGAATAACGACCCCCTAACCCAAACCCTAATCCTAACCCATCTAAGGTACACTTACAACATAATTATCCCCCACCGATAGGCATCGGAGGAGAATATGGTAATGGCACCCGTCCGTGCGTGCTTCCGTGCGTGCTTCCGTGCAACATTTTTCTGACAGCAACTCCTCATTCGTTATTGGACGGAATTGATTAAAACTTTCAGGGATTACTAATACTGATGCTTAGTTGTGCAGGAAGAAAAAAATTTGGATTTGCTCCACCTGTTTGGAAGTTATGGCCCTTTGTTACTTTTTTCTTATATATATATAATCAGTTAAAAAGACTAAAATGTCACTACTGATTTATGAGACATGAAAACAGAGATTTGAGTATATATATGCAAATGTTGAACCAGTACGAATGTGTAGTACAATTCGGGCTCGTATATAAAGCAGCGTCGAAACTAATCTTATTGGGTTAGTGGACTTGCTGTGGCATATGCGTGTTCGTTTGTAGTGCTAGGCGCTTTACCGTAATTGGTCTGGTATATTGTGGTGGTGATTTAGTTCGTATAAATTCTCTCTACTATATATATATATAAAATAAATTATAGTGCAAAGTTTTGTGGCCGCAACTCCTCATTCATTATTCATTCATTATAGAATTGAATCGATTCAAACTTTCAGGGATTACTACTATAAATGCTTAGTTGTGGAGGAGGAAACAAATCTAGGATTTGCTCAACCCATTCTGGAGTTATGGCCCTTTTTTCAAACGGCATCGGCGGGAAATATGGCTGTCATTCGATTGCAGGCCTTGTTTTTTTTTCTAAGAAGTGGTCCTGGCTTCTCTGATTTCTTTAAAAACACATTACAACTTGATATATAAATCGTGACGGGTATCGTAACAGAAATTTAGTTAACATATTGTGCAATGGCTTTGACTGTTATAAAGGGGTATAATAATTGCTCAATACGTGTTACTTTAAAGCTCTTGAAAATTGCAAAAATCACCCAAACCTCCAGGGGAATGACTATATTTCAATATTATACTGAAATTTGAACAACATCTTATTGTCATGGGCGTCATAGGTCATAAAACGTGGGACTTCCCAACAACCCATTTGCATATTTTATGCTTTATATTGATATAATTGTTGACTTTTTCTACTTAAAAACGCCTGAAAAATAACTAAAATATCCAAAATCCAAAGAAGGATGTCTCTTCAACAATATACTGAAATTTGAATAATTTCTAACGACGAGGAACGCCATAGGTAATAAAACCACTGGGCTACCTCATACCAGTTTCGCCTATTTTTGGAGGTATATATGAGTGATATATAGGTGACATAATGAAGGTTAAGGGTTTTGACATCACTTTCGATCAGGGGTAGCATAAAACATTGTGCTTTTCCACGTATAAATTGCCTTTTTACAATCTTGCACTCCAGAAAATGAACTATTTTACCGTCAACAGCATTGTTTTGTAATGAGCCCACGAGCCCATACTATTACGAAATAAGTGCAACATGTAGGATGCAATAACAAAATGATGTTTCCTCTAAAATTTCGGACAAAATCACCATTATTATAAGTCCCAGAATGCTTACACTATATTGTACAGAAGGTAAATGAATAATTATTTACATGTATGCTTAACATGATTATACGTTATACCTTGCATATAATGCGATATCACAAAGTTACGAGGCTGTAAAAGGTACTAAATTAAAGGAACTGTTAAAGAATCTTGGAAGCATGAAACTTTTATAGGTAACAAAAAGATTTAGATCTAAAACATCTTCTAAACAAAAAGTCGTGCACCTTTTAAAGCAGGCGTTTCGTGATCTATGTTCTAAGTATGTTCTACCGAGTACCTTGAAAGTTGCAGCGGTTCCAAGTTGCAAAAGGATTCCTTTATGTATCCCCCTTCCATTAGCTCATCTGTTTCTGTCGGCAAAAGTTTGATCCGGGGAAAAAGTATCCCTTTGGGGAGACCTATCCGCTTGAATATGCAAACGCGCTACCATTGCGCCACCGAGGCTCACAAAAGTGGTAAGTATTTAAAAGAGGATGCGTAATTCGACCTCAATCGGGATTGCTGGTTTTTAGGTTGAAACCACGAAGTGGTTGAGACCTATAATTACCGTATTCCAGAGCTTGCAAAAATATCAGACTAACCATTTTCACTGAAAGACAGATTAATCCGCTGTAAGGTTTTTGCCAGATATTCATATTGATATAAACTGTTTTCTGACATTGTTCTACAGTCGGTTGATATTTTCATACATATGTAAATACAATAAGGTTAAAAAATGCGTCATTTCGCATTAAAATTATGTTTTTAAGTCTGTTGATCCATCGAGCATGGCTAAGTTGAAAAGCGAAGGTGTATTCCTTTAAAACACTTCAGAAAAACCCCAGACGTGACCGAAGCGCATGAAAATATGCCGTGAAAAAATAGTTAAAGGATTAAAGGTTCCCCCACACCACCAAAAGTGGAGTCCGTCCCGAAAAGTAACTTAAAGGTTTAAAGGTTCCCTCAAACCACCAAAACGTATAATAAAGATTTCTGTAGTTTAGCCTTAATACATAATGCACCCGTCATTAATAAAACAGCATATGATCTGAATCATTTTTTCTAGTTGTATAGGATATAGATAAGCATGCGATTCTTTCTACCTGTCCTGATTCGAATGACAAGGGAGATCACTGTGTAGGAGTAAGCTAAATGATAAACTGCTTTATTTCATTAAAAAAAGACTTGATTTCTGAAATACTTCCCTTTATTCTTATTTTATCCTTATTTTTGTACAGCTTTTATAATGACCGATTCATATTATTTATTATTTAACATTTTATTTTATCGTTTTTAATATCTTTGTACGATTTATGTAAAATTGTGTCAAAATATTTGTTTAAGATTTTCTTTTTATAAATAATTATAACTGTAGTATATTAATTACTGTAATATTTCACTGTATCACGGAAAATTACACGTTAAAGCTTAAGCAAATGGTCGTGCTGCATGTGCACGTCTGGTTAATTTACATATTTGTCTCAAATCTATTTTTGTACTTACAAGATAAATAATTGACATTCCTTGCAAATTCTGAATATATTTAGATATTTGCGGTACTTTACTATGACTTTTAACAACATTACATCAGTTCCGGATTTGTAATTTAATTGTTGTTGAATTGAAAAATTCACATGAAAGTTGTCATTTTAATAAACGTTAATAAAACAGAGTAAAAGCTACAGAGTTTTTAAAATAGATTATTAAGCAAAATAGAATCAAAGCAGTACATAACGAGAATTTATGACCGGTTAAAAATCTCATCAGAGCTTATGTTACTTGTAATTGTCTTTCCTACTCAATTAATAAATCTTATCTTAGAATATCAAATGTGGGTGTTTGCCTGATGTGAAGTTTCTCGATGTTGGCCTACATATCTGTCCCAGATAAATGAAACTGTTTGATTTCATTTAAGCAAAATTGAATCAAAGCATAGCAACGGGGCATTTGTGTCTTCTGCCAACGACTTTTATGTGTATACATGTAGTTCTTTTTCTTATCTCAAAACTGCATGGAAGTCGAAACAGCAGGATCTTGGGGTAGATACAGGTCTAGTTTCTAGCTTGGTGGACCCCACTGACTTCTACTGTTGTTTTAGCAGGGTCGGCCGTTTGTACAAACATTTTTAACAAGGTAGCGGAGTTTAAAGACAACAACCCATGAATTAAAGAAGTAGGGTTGCAACATTCTTGGTGTCACGATTACTTAAGTCGTGACGTCAATACATTTTATTTATAGGGTCGGCTAAACAAGAAGTTGATTTCGCAGAAATGTGTAGAATTATACAACCCTTGCTCCAAGAATTGTGAAAGTTGGTGTATTATGTGATATTGTGTTAAATTTTGAAAAATAATTAGATTTTTCTATTCTACTCGATACTTTGAACCTAGCTACATAGAAATACTTTTAAAGTATGTCTTCTAGCTTATAGACTAAGTTAAGAATAAGATTCTTATTTGTCAAAACATTATTCTATATATCTGAAAATTGTGTTTTTGATTTGTGGAAGTCGACAAAATGGCTCTTCTTAATAAGTAGCCTTATGTTTTAATACATAACGATTTGTCAAGAAAACATTCACTCAAACATTATATGTACAATAGACTGGTGAACATAGAAAGTTGTATTGCTTGCTGCCAACTGTAGATTTGTTCTTTAGTTTTCGAAACGCTATAACATACTGAATTCAAAGACCGACACGCAGAGGTACATCCAAGATGGTATACATGTGTAGCTTTTGAATTCTGAACCTTTCTAGAACAGTTCTCACTTACATGCCAATCCTGCTAGAACAAATCATAATTCTCGTTTAATTTATCTATTAAGCCTCACAATTTAGCAACTGTACAAAAAAAACTTGAAACCTAGCAAACAGTCATGGGAGGTGTGCAAATTTAAAATCTTGGCGATCTGATTACTTAGAGAATGATCTTGGAGTTTAACTTTTGAGGTGTTGAATGTTTGGAGTTGAACTTTTCTGTGTGTTGTGCCTGCAGTAAGTGCATTCTGATACTGTACGATGTGCATTGCCTGTAGTCGTCTGATTTTTACAATATTATTTTCATATCCTTCTAATTTACGCTTGATAATTCTTTTGATTTACTTATTTATCGCCACAATTTAGCAATTCTTGGAAATATGCTTCAACTTACAATTATAGGGAAAAAACTTGACACATAGCAAACATAAATAATATTGGAGTTGAACTATTGGAGATCTGATTACTTAGAGAATAGCATTTGATACCCTGGCGAGCAGTAGAACCACAATGACACTTTTGTTTGTTTTATCTTTCTTGAATGATAAGCGCAGTTTGGAAACAAGGGAAGCGCATTTATGTACACAATGAGTGTGTAGTTTCTGTTGAATAAACATTGTTTGGAAACGCAAATATGGTATAGGTAGACAGCAGGAAATACAAGTTTACTTTAACTTTACCAAAC
Organism: Mercenaria mercenaria; assembly: GCF_021730395.1. Classification (NCBI taxonomy): domain Eukaryota; kingdom Metazoa; phylum Mollusca; class Bivalvia; order Venerida; family Veneridae; genus Mercenaria; species Mercenaria mercenaria. The sequence goes on along the minus strand of NC_069364.1, from coordinate 36,660,912 downwards.
AGCTTCGATTAACTTTTTAAAGCATATAACGTAGCTTAAAACATCAGCAGACATTCTTCTTACAAACAAGCATAAATACAGCTGATATTTGACATGAAAATAGGTTTTACTAGTCGGGAAAAATCTATTTATATGGACTAAATTCGAGTAAACATGGTGGCATATCGGCGAATAACTACCTTCATGCCTTAATACCAGCTCTGTGAAAGTGAAGGTTACATACACACTTCTTACTAGTTCGATAATAAACGTCGGACTTCAATATTTTACGATTTTGGACATTTCATATAGTCCCGATGTTTTATCGAAGTTTTTTATAAATTTCCCGGTAGACCTTTCCGCAAAATATCTTGCGGAAGGTTTTACAAGTTCACGGTGGAAGTGACTAAATGTGATAGGTAATACCAACAACGGACAAAGAAACCTATTTACACATCCATTGAACATACTGTCTTATTGAAATTAGCGAAGACCTGTCCTCACTTTGAAAGTGAAATTTACATCCATTCGCTTTTGCATCACATCACGAAACTGTCCAATTTTCTTTATTATAAAAAATGATTTTAGACGCAAAGTATTCTCATGGTCAGATTTTATTTAAAAAAAAAATGCGGCCCGTTACTAAGGTATTGTCTGTGTAGTGTGCATATGATTATAGTTGATGGGTGTAACCAGCATTTATTGGTTGTGTTAAATTAAAATTTATTTCATTAAGTTATGAGTTCATATAAAAGCAGTTTAAAAATCTAGTCTACATGCATTCGACGGTACAAGTGCGTTAAATAATGGTCGCAGATTTTTTTTACTACTGCGTTGTATTGTTCATGATATTTAATTAAATTACGCTAGAATAGTCTGTGCCATGTGTCGGGGAAGTAATTCCTGGCGCAGTTTAAATTACGGTAAACCAATATATCACGTGTTTGAGAGTTTTCCTACATTACACTTCAATAAAATAAGGTTGGAATTTTCGCTATGTAAATGGCTGTCATTCAATTAAACTTGACACAGGGACATGTTGAACGTCCAAATATTAAAAGGCGCCCTGTGCAAATTTAATGTTATTGAACTAACTTCTTACCAGAACCACATGTTTTTCGAAAGGTTTCAACCTTTCTGTGCTTTCAGCGCTTTGATTAAGATGCGTTGTTATGCCACCGCAATTCGAAGAATAGAGTGAATTAAGATGGCTTGCCAGTCTTCTTTGACGTCGGTCTACGTAATAATGATCGAAAAGTAAAGATACCGTATTGCCCTGATATTTGATATTTGGTATCCATATACAAGGACACCTCTCCTTCATTTTGTACGATTCAGATCTTTTATATTCCTTTTCTGTTTAGCAAAGTGCTGTTTCGTACAATTAATGAAAAATTGAAGTATCTGGAGTAAAAATGGCTTATTTTTTTCGCTGGATTACTTTCAAAAACAGCATTCGGATGCTCTTGACAAGGGAAACAGAATGATACAAGTCAGTGTTGTCAATCGGAAATTTCATAAAATGTCACTATGATGGGCGTTAAATGTTCTTAAAAATGCGCGATTCTTTTGATCTTAGAGTAGCACCATACGAACTTCGGTGGACGATTTGGTCGACGGAAAACGATTCAATTTACTAACGAGTTACGCAGTCTTTTTGCTGTGAAAATTCCGAACTAGTTTATGAAATAAAAATGGGGCTCTTTCCGTGAAATATTTAACAAAATGCGGTAGAAGCATATATTTGCATCGCGTGCATCACTAAAGTAGCCTAAACGTCATCCGACGTAACACAAGTTTCAACGTTACAAAATCTTAATGTAATTGCTGTTTGTGAAAAATTCTCGGTAAAGACCCCTATCTTCTATTTCATAAATTTGTTCATATCCATATTATTCATATTCAGTTTAACGCCCTCTTTTAGGTAGCCAGAATTGGCTAGTTTTCAGGCGGCGAGGATGCCTGGGATTCAATCCAGTAACGCTGGGTTGCTTACCAGAACTCCTCTAGTAGATTGGGAAACATGTGTTTCATAATTTCCAGCTTCCCCGCCCGCGAATCGAACCCGGGCCGCTGGATTAGGAGTCAACGACCTTAACCACTCGGCAACTCCCACCAAATACTTAAGCAAAATCACTGTAAGTGACAAGTGGTTTGAACAATTTTCCGTAGGCCAAATCTCTCACCAAAGTTTGTATGGTGAGGCTTTTGCTTTATTTTTAAAGGATGATCTCAATTGCTATCAAGAAAACATGACCAGAATCATTTCAGATGACTAATAAAAGATGATAACATTGTTTGTAAACAAAACCAAATTATCCTCCAGCCTAAATATCGGTTCTCTCTATTTCTATAGCAACCTTAAAACGACTTAGGTATATATCTTCTATTATTGTAATACTTCTCTTTATGTACAGCAATGATAATTCAAATGAAAACCCTTTTAAATTTCATTTTTCAATAGGTGTACGCTTATTTCTTAGCGGGGCCTCTAAGATATACTGCTGTTGTGTCAGCTGTAGACGCAGCAGCAGCAGCAGAAACAACAACAACAACAAATATAAGCAATAGAAATACGACAGTGACTTGAATTGATAAAGAGTATTTTAGTAATAGGTTAGGTGGGGGTCAATATTTTATAGATAAAATCGGGGGGGGGGGGGGGGGGGTCATTATTTTATAATGGGTGTCAGTATTTTATAGAAAAGGGGTCATTATTCTATGGGGGTCAGTTTACAACGTTACGCCGGACCTATTTGTCGGTATTCCGATCACTTACCGATATCTTTCCGATATTGGCATACTCATTGGTTCGAGGTTTTGTATTTTGATTTTTAAAGTTTTTAAAAATATATCGCTTTTGATCAAGTATGTTTTGTAATATCAAGAAATCAAATGAAATTTTAAAAGATGACAATACCAACGCATGGGATGTAAAGTAATACAAATATACAATGTTAGTGTATACATTTAAAGCAACCGTTCTATGTAAAGAAATAAATCAAACCAATAAATAAGATCAATATGGAAGTGGATGAAATATATAACTTCTGAAAGCGTTGTGAACAAAATCAACAAACAACCATTACCAGGTTAATATCTGGTCTATATTCTTCTGTAAGATCACAATTTCTTGTTAAACAAACTTTCTCGAGTTTTGTATACTCTACTTTAGTTGTTAGTTGACTTTGCCATTTAACGACACAGTAGATACTGTACTTGGTATTTGTTTCGTCCATACTAGATAGAAGAGATGCAGTATTTGGGAGCCGTTTAACTTTAAAAAGATACGTCAAACTTTCTTTCTAATTTTTCTGTTTGCATTATATCATGTTTCATTTTTACAGACACCTAAATTGTTTTATTTGGAATGACCAAGAACTAGGTTACAAGGTCAATTAACAGGAAAACGCATTCATAAAACGTTGTCAAAATGTTTGTCTCTAGGTCAAGTTTGAAACTTGATTATCCAGGTCGAGAAATCAGGTCACTATGTTAAATCATAGAAAAAAAACATCAACATTTTCTATCTGATCTTTATCAGACTTGGTCAGAATATTTGTCTGTTCAAAATCCAGGATAGATTTATAACTGGATCACTCGTTTTCGTTATCTGCCGGTATGTCTATTTGGAAAACTTTAAAATATTATTCTCAGATGGCATGATTTTAAAATAATTTCACAGGAATATTCCTTTAGTGACCTACCAATTCACTTCAGATCATTCAGTTATGTAAAAAAAGACCAGGAGAAGGACACGTTTTTTTCTTGCGGTTAAATTAGAAACTTTTGGAATCTTGTCATAAACTGCTGGATTGACTTCAATTTCGCTCAAATGTTCCCGAGTTGACTCTCTATCAAATTAGTTGAAAACAGCTGTGAAACTTGGGTGGGAGATCTGGAGCCATAATGGCCGTCTTGTTTATATGAATTTTGCTTCGACATATCCTTTCATTGATCATATGTCCGATTTGTTGTTGTTGTTTTATTAATAAGATGCTATGATTTATCAAACAGAGAAGTGTTATGAGCAATGGGGATGTTCTTTTCCTCGAATTTTATGCATTGGGTGTAAAGCAACCGTGAATGATACATTGTTTATATATTTCACGTTAAATGGCGACAGATGAAAGTTATGAAATTTTCTCATGCAGACAGTTTATCGAAACTGGATTGCTTTAAAACCTGAAGATCAAATGAAAACACTGTTTTTCCAACTCACAAGATTAAATGATGATTGTTCCTATGAGAACATCAAAAATATTGCACGACATCCTTAAGCTGTATTGATATTTGTGGTTATGATTTATGAAAAATTGCTTTAGTCAGCGTAAGTAATGTAAAAGCATAATATCATGTAAGACTTGTTACACAGATAAATATGTTATGTTTTTGTATAAAAGTTGTGAAGGTGAATGTATGTACCTTTTACATTTTGTTCCGGTATAAATGTTATCAAAGTGGCGAATACAAAATTTAGATAGATGTACAGACTTTGTGCAGAAACTGAAGTGTTGTATTTGTTTGAATATTCATGCGAGTCAACACCCTCTCTTTGCATTGAAGTATTATCACTTTGCAACATTGTTTGCTAGTACACTCAATATTGAAAATTACCAAATGTTTACTACTGAACTAGTATATTGCAATCGGAAGCCAAGTTATCGATATGTGTACATATGTATGTGTCGGTATTTGTGTATAATATATGTTTGATATACGTATAAACATATTCTGTGAAAGTGTGCCTAGAATAAGTTAAGGGATATAAGAGTGGCGGATGTGAAATATAATGTTTGACACATGGTTTGATTTGACTTGTTTTTATATTGATATGCTGTTGGCTTTTTTTTTTTTTTTTTTTTAATATTTATAAGCTTTGCATGACATCTCATTTTCTTTTCAGAATTGTTACTAAGTACACCAGGCGTTTGACTTACGTTAAACTGAAGATTACAATTTTGGTATAGATCTAGTCGGGATTTCGCTTGTATATGTACATATACAGAATTTACTACAGTTACATGCAAACTATCATTTATTTGATTATGTGTATACACGTGTTTACTTTGAATAAAAACAAGACGCAATCTGTCTCCATGTAAATGATATGTGGTTTCAAATGCCGTTAACATTCCTATACTGTAAAATATTATTTAAAAAAAAAAACAGTTCATGTGCGTAGATAAAAGACCAAATTAACAGTTACTGCCAGCGACTGACTTCTTGTTATGGGCGTCACTGTTTTGGAACGTCATGTAACGGCGAGTTTCTTAGAAACGCTGTCAAAGTCTTAGTTTTAGTAACGTGCACACATAGAGGAATAAAGTGTCCTCTGTAGGTGTCAGAATAACTTGTATATTTGATATATTGATAACGTAACATATAAGCACAGATAGTGCTTGACTCCCTTTTCATGCTGTCATTGCTATAATTATTGTTGAATTGCTGTTAATAATAGGATTTGGGTCATTTGTGGCTGATGTGAGTTCATTATGTCGATAGCTGGATCTCATTTATGGATTTTCTACCGGGCGGTGAGAGAATACTAAAGCACAAGAAATTAAAAGGGATTTGTTTTTGAAAGTCAGGTGTAAGTTTCATTTAGGGATTGATGGGAGATAAATAAATTTTGATTCTTGCAAGTAATTTGTATTGTTTCACATCGTCTCATCATCACGTACCTATATTTTAAGTCAATACCATGAAGAGTTTTAAGCTGTGGTTCGGAGACAAAAGATGAGCCGCGTTGAACAGCCGGATTAATTCAGTACTACACGAGGAATGATAATATAATCGTTTATTCTATATCTATTTTATCTATCCAATCGTGAACGTTCATTTGCAACACGTGACCGTATAATATATTACCTTATTGGACGCACGTGCGTACAAAAAAATCCCTGTATTTTTTCCGTATTTGGGCGGTTCAAAAAGTCCCATGTTAAACATACGATAAAGCCCGAAACGCATGAAAATGTTCCGAATGTAAATCGGATGAAGCCAGTATGCGCTCTTAAAATGAGGAAGGCAGAAATACAATATTCAGTGAATCATTTTTAATTTAAACTAAAATAAAATAGATATAAAATAAAAAGGTTATTTAACATTGAACTGTACAATACGAGATATATTTGGACTCGTACCCAGCTGGGGAAACCATATTGGACCCGCCTAGCGGCTCGTCCAATATGGTTTTCTCAGCTGGGTACTCGTCCAAATATATCTCCGTATTGTACAGAACAATGTTAAATAACCTAATAATATATTAATTTTGCTACCGGGGGCATGCGCGATACAGAGCGCTCGAGTGTCTTGAAATATAAAGATAATTGATTGTTTTCAACATGCTGAACTTGTAACAAAACATGGTCCTTGATCTCCATCTATGCTTTGTTAAAAGATATTGGCTAACAGTTGGCAGGGACTCTTGACACCAAATATATGTGGATAAATTATAATCTAACCAGATGTCTCGTATAAACTCTAATTTGTTTCTGATACCTCTAATATTTTGATTAAAAACCGACGAACAGTTATCATCAAATATGACTGTCATTATCTGCCTTAACAGTTAGATCCATATTTTGCAAAGCACCAAATCATAGAAAGAAAGCGTTGTTTTACATGAAAATTGAACAACTTATAAAGCATGTCTATTACTCTACAAAACGATTGCCAATTTTAATACTGATATATGCACTGAATCCCGGAAAAGGACTGCATATTCGTATCATCATTAAAAAATGTATATGGTGCAACCTCCCTACAACAGCCATTTGGCGGTTTGGGTGGTAATAATACTTGGCTGAGATATTATGCCCACAAACATTGTCAGCAAGTTTGGTGAAGATCGGATGAAAACTGTTCGACTTAAAAGAGCGGACAAGGCTAAATTCCCCGTTTTTCGAGTAATTTAAGGACTATAATCAAAGAGTGCCTGGTACAATTTGGCTGGTTATCTAAATTGGCCGAGATGTAATGCCCACAAACATTGTCAGCAAGTTTGGTGAAGATCCGACGAAAACTGAATTATAGAGCAGACATGTTTTGGATGCTGACCGCCCGTCCGTTGCCATTCATAATCTTCTCCATTTTGTTTCTTAACCGTTAAATAAAAACTGCTGAGGTAGCTATTCAGACGGTCAGGGCTGATACCAATTCCTAGGTTTCGTCCGGAACGGCTTCATTAAGCGACTTTTCAAATATTCCAACATCTGATGATCCTTTTTACTGTATTTTTAAGTTTTTGATTATTAACGAACGTTTTAATATCTAAATCAGATAGCATTGTTATCCCTTGAATCGTTTTTGTGTGTTGTAAAAAAAAACCCCAAAAAACTCAAATTAAATCCAGATGTCAAGACGCATAATCAAACTCTGTACATAGAGCGCCTACTTCATCCGATTTACATTCGGAACATTTTCACGCGTTTCGGGCTTTATCGTATATTTAACACGGGACTGTTGAACCGTCCAAATACAGAAAATACAGATTTTTTTTGTACGCGCGTGCGTCCAAATACAGAAAATACAGGATTTTTGTACGCACGTGCATCCAAATACCGTAATATATTGTACTGTCACGTGTTGCAAATGAATGTTCGCGATTGGATAGATAAAATAGGTATAGAATAAATGTGAATATAAGAAACCGTTACAAAGTATATAGCGGCGAGTAGGTCATAACACCATTTTATAATCATAAGCAACATTAAAAAGTATAGAGATAAGAATAAATGGAAATTTGTGCATAAAAAAGTAACTCATCTGATATACACAATCGCCACACTGCCGTCTTGTTTAGATATAATACTAGTGATATATAAAGTTAAGCTCCATCCAGTATTCGGAATGTATTTCTCTGTATCGCTGCCACGATAAAAAAAAAAAACTGTTACCGTACTATATAATTATCCGTCATATCAAAAGGTATTGTCCGCCGATCAAATATTTAGTTTACGGCTTTCCGCCACAGCATTGGAGTTTGGACTACTTTAAGTTTCAAATAATATTTACTATAACCGAATTGTAGTTTGAAAAATATTTAAGATCTGTACTCTTTGTCGTGAATGTCAGTTTGACATACATTGTTATCAAGTGTAGCTTAATTCAATAGTTCGCTTGCATTGAAATACTTCAGATTTTGCGGATCATGTAAATTAAGTTTGCGTGCTTTCACACGGTGGATTCTATAAACTCGCATTATTTAAGGTATACAGTATTCAAATGACACATAAGTTTACTAAATCTACAATATAGAACAGTATTAAATCCAGCTTTAAATGAAAACGCAAATGTGATATAAGGAATGTTGCCGTCGTACAAACATCTTTGGACTGTAGACAGGATTGCCATTGGATTCAAACTCTACGCAACAGAATTATGATGGATTTCCACACTGGTCAGGGGCGATCACAATCCATGCCATTAACAACACAAAGCGTTACTAAGGAGCCGTTTCGGGCTCAGTCTGAGATGGGAGAGGCCCTGGAAATAAAACACACACAGATCAGAGTCCCAGTTTTGGGGCCTACCCGCCAACAAACGGAGTTATACCTAATCCGAATGGCCAGACAGAAACTGGATAAGTTACAAAAACTGAGGTAAAACAGTTGTATCTTTATAAACGAGGTTTTTTATATTAAGGCAAATGTATTGCTGATTGTCAATAAACTGAAACTGCAAACTTATCCTTGATTTTGACACAATTATCTGCTACAATTACAACAGTCGGGAATTCAATGAACCTATTTTGATTGATAATAAATATTTTCGTAAAAAGCACCTTTCCCCTACTATTTTCATGTCTTTGATTGTCAAAGGAAGTCAACAATTACCAGTTATCAAACAGTGTTCATGGTACAAAAATTGATTGTTTCCTATTTCCGAACATTATCTTACATTATGTAAACATTAAGATGGGAATATTAATTCACAATGTTTATATAGGCCGCCTGATGAGGCGGAATGTTTAATTTGTACAATAACATATAACGTTTATACAATCTGCATTACTCCTATCCTGAAACAATTAAATCGGTACATACGCTTTAACCGTTTGATATATTTTAAGTATGCCGCCATTCCTGAAATCATCTTGACTTTTAAACTGTTGCTCAAATACGCGTTACTTCTAGATATATAAGCATTTAATATTACAAGTATAATACCCATGTAGGCCATGTATGGTTTTGTTGCATTGTTTCGCTTCATATCCATGGGATTTGTGTAGTATCATGGTTATTGCAGCATTTAGGATCAACACTCGTATAATATCGTCTGAAGACAAAGTTAGAACGATTTCATACGTGTTCATTGTTGCCAACAAGTGGGCTGAAACGAGAACAAACCTTTATCTTAGTAAGGACATTCATCGGTCAATATCATAGTGATTCATCAGTCATATACAAATGTTTGATCATGGCTACTCTGACCAGATTTAATTGACCAGTTGACCATGTACAAATAATTTGATTAATTACGTTTTTAAATAATTGACCCCAGGTCCGGTCTTTATAGCATTCCAGACCAAGACACGTTTTATGTGTAATAGGCCTACTGGTACTGATGATAAACCCGAACAGAAAATGAGGTTTTTTACCTGTAACTTTTTTATTTCTGCGAATTGAAATCAATGGTCGGTATCAAAATAAAGCTTAACCTTTGCTAAAATCTTTACATAATTCATATTTATATTTAGTAAACAAACTCACACAAAGTGAGGGCCTGAAAGGGGTATGTAAAAAGGGGACTTTATGAACGTTGACTGATGATAAATTCGAACCCTTTGTCATTTACAAAAATTTCTTGGTATTATTATATTGAAACTTTCCCCAAAAAGCTGCAACAGTCATTCATGATCAAGTAATGAAAAGTTAGCACATGTCAGGCCTTCATGTTTCGGCAGTGAGCATGCGCAAAAAAAACACCCTCTTCCCCAGTAATTTTGGATAAATATTTTTTATACAAATTTATGTAAGTCATTTATTTATACAGAATATTTACCAATTTTGTTTTTGTTTACACCAGTTGGTGTTGTAAGTGGAAAGTATTAGATGGTGTGTTCAATTTTATAAATAACCGATTGCAATCGAATATTTCCAAGGTGTTCGACTTTATCATCTGTCCGGGTTTATCATCAGTACCAGTATCAGCTAATGAAAAATAATGATCGTATACTTGTTTGTTTTTGTCGTCAAGTGGGCTAAAATAATGTCTTAAAGAGAGGAAATACTGTTGCCGTTTATTGCCTCACTTCATCCTCTCTCATTCTTATCTCTTTATGTTATTATGAACAAAACGGTCAATATAATTCATCAGTCATATACACGTGTACGATCTTAGTGTCAAAGGTAAATTATGAATAAAGCAAATGGTAAGGTGGAGTTCAGCTGGATTTTAACTTTGAAAAATACTACATTAAATAGAAAGTGATTCAATGAGTTCTAAGAATAACAATAACAACAACAACAATAATAATAATGATAATAATAATAAATCACAGTAATATACTGAATTTTCAGTACATAAAGCATATCCTTTTCTTGCTTTATAACAGAGGGCTTTTTCAGTACTTAAGATAATTAAGTTCTTTACAATATTCTGAAAGATGTGAAATAAAACTTTGATGTGTGAATGTCACATTTTTCTTTAAAATCCATTGCAGATATTGATTCAGTTGCACTGAAAGATTGATTATCTTATCAAATAATATTTTCATACATATTTTTTAAGTTTCATTTAATAATACCATGTATATTCTTATGCTCCGGGCCTTGGGTGATTTTACTTTCCGAACAGGCATAAAGTTACTATATCTATCTTACAGGTCATGATTTTTATTTAGTCAGCTTGTCAAAACAAGAAGTAACTGGACAGCAAAACGACAATTACATAGCCAAAGAATGAATAACCTGGGCGATTTAATCTGTCAGTTTTGCATGTGACTCAATTCTGAAGCTAATTGAAAAAAAGGAAAGGCATTCTTTAATAATATGACTTATCACTGACCGAAAACAGAATGAACGAATAAAGCTTAAAACTATTTGGCATAATGGATTCTTTAGACCATTATACCACACTTGCAATTTCCATGCGTAAAAGAGTTCTATTTAAGGCGTTTCACTCGCTATACAGTACACTGGCACCAGATCAGAAAGAAAATGCCTCTGTACATGTTATACCCTACCCCTAGGTATTCTATAAGAACCATGGTCATGAACGGGAAAATATATATAGTAACCCGTTTCAATCGCGCATTTCATACCTAAAACACGCAGTGCGGTAAATGTGTACTATGGATATCACGTGGTAATTTATCTTCCATTGTGTACCGGTCACATTTTTTCAATACATTTTATCTTTGAAAAACAACGCGTAGCTTATAGTTATTTCAACGTTACACAAAAAACTTGCTTGAACTTCCCTGGTGAAGTTCCGTTCTAGATTACAAAACCATTCTGATTGGCTGTTGTGAAAATGTATGTCAATCGTCATTTTACTACACGTGTCCGCTAAAATGTGAAAATGCAGCATAAATGTGCAAAATGAATAAAATAAACAGAACAGATACAGACCAATGTACGATTTCAAATTAAAGATCATATACAAGATGAATTTCATTCATCATTTCGAGTTTTAGTGTAAAATTGTGTTTTTTTTTCTTAAATTCTGTTTTTGTTTGTTTACGTTTCTCCAAACATGTGCACACTGCCGTGACCTCTAGACCGGATGTTCATTAGGGAAGGTCAAGCAAGTTTTTTCAGTAACGTTGACGAAAGCATAAAATATGTTGATAATCTCAGCAATATGGAATATTGAGACAATGTGACTGGTGCACGATGGAAGATAAATTATCGCTTGTTCATTATACTAGGTACCCATTCACCGAACTGCGAGTTTAAGTTGAGAAATGTACGACTGAAACGGGTTAGTGCACTTTCCCGTTCATGACCATGGTTCGTATAGAATACCTAAGGGTAGGGTATAACACGTACGGAGGCATTTTCTTTCTGATCTGGTGCCAGTGATACAGTATGAATACATAAACTTGACCATTTCATGTTTGTTCTCTATTACGGCTTAACATGATATGTTCTATGTATGACATTATAAACGAAGTGCTTAATCTGAATGATCCGACTTTCTAGTTTCCGCTGAACCACAAGCCAGTAATTCTTTAATCAGATCATGGTTGAAATCCATTATAGTTTTGGCAGATGTATTTTAAATGCATTGAAATATTTGGAATAACGAACGTGGATAAAACGTATACACAACCGGTAAGTATTATGTGACTTTGGAAATCATGATGTTTATAAGCTGCAGATCATTCTATTCCTCTCTTCAAATGGAAAAAAGTATTTTAGGAAATATTTAACAGTTATTTTATCTGGTATTTGTATATTCTTTGGCGTAATATGAAAAGGCTGTCAGTATTGACGCTTAATTATTTTTTGTTTAAGTTTTCGATTTTTCTTTTTGTCATATATTAGTTTTCTTTTCCTGTCATCATTTTCTGATCAAGAATTATACAATCTAAATAAGTAAGTGATACTATTACGACTGTCATTTAGTAAAAGGCACTTGCCGAAATATCGTGACTTAAGGATCTTAAAGATCGCTTTATTGTGTAGGCCTCCGTGGCCAAGTGGTTAAGGTCGCTGACTTCAAATCACTTGCCCCTTATCGATATTGGTTCGAGCCTCACTCGGGGCGTTGAATTTTCCATGTGAGGAAGCCATCAAGCTGGCTTACGGAAGGTCGGTGGTTCTACCCAGGTGCCCGCTCGTGTTGAAATAATGCACGGAGGGGCACCAGGGATCTTCCTCCACCATCAAAGCTGGAAAGTCGCCATATGACCTATAACTGTGTCGGTGCGGCGTTAAACCCAACAAAATAAATAAATAAATATTATTGTGTAGGTTTGTATTTACAGTGTTTGTTAAAATGCTGATAAGGTAGTTGTTCGCGTCTAATCAACGTGTTAAGATTATTTTTAAGTATTCTTTAAAAAATGACAAATAAACGCTTGGTAAATTTTAACAACAGTATATGCCATGTGGTTGTGAAACTGTCACAAATTTAGTTATACTCTGTAAATATGCATTTTAGGTGAAAATACTTTCTTAAGATGCATTGATTTAAGCTGGGAATTTATACTTTAATTATTTGGATGCAGACACACAGACGGCTCGAAACATTTCAGCAGCCGATTGCACGCGAAACCTTTCGTTTAATTGTCTGTTAGCAACGTCAAGTCTAGATAAATCATAAAGGATCCTCAACAGGAAATTAGGTTTGCCAGTTTGAACGAATGAAAGAAAAATACTTTCTTTTCATAATGGCTGAACAATAATCCATAACAATTAATGTTGAAAATTTATCACTTTGTATTGTTCTCGCTTTGTCCTTCTTGCACATACCATATAGGGATTTGGAAGAAGTCGAATGGGTCTATGTGACATAGATTTACGTTTAAACTTGATTACTTCAATAGAACTTGGATAGCCAGTAGGGGAAATTTCGCGTCCGGGAAATCAATTAATGTTTTTTCCCTGCTCCCCGAACGGGAAATTTATTACTAAATATAGTAACTTGTTTCCGTTCGGGAAGCAAAATCATCATTTTTTTTACTTGTTTCCATCGAAAGGCCCTGTGATTAGAATATACATGGTGTCATTAAATGAAATAAGCTTAAGGTAAACTTAGATACTTTATCAAAATTTTACCGTTTAGATTATTTATAAATGTCTTTTATATTTATTAATTTCAAAGTTTCCCGAACAGGAAACATTACTTCCGAATCGGGAACACAGATGTGTGTATTTACATCGAATTGCATTCAGTCAGAATTATAATCCCTTTTCAAGTCAGAAAATTCTTTTCTTTTTCATACCCACGAAGGTGGGCATATTAAAATCGCACTGTACGTCCGTCCGTGCGTGAGTGCGTGCCTGCGTCCGGTAAATTCTTATCCGGGCCATAACTCTTCCATCCATAAAGGGATTTTGAAATAACTTGGCATAAATGTTAACCATAATGAGACGACGTGTCATGCGCAAGATCCGGACACCTAGCTCCAATGTCAAGGTCACACTTAAAAGTCAAACGTTAACAGGGTCCGTTTCGTGTCCGGTCCATAACTCTGACATTCATCAAGGGATTTTGAAATTGCTTGGCATAATGTTCCCAATAATGAGACGACGTGTCATGCGCAAGATACAGACCCCTAGCTCTAAGGTCAAGGTCACACTTAGAGGTTAAAGGTTAACATGGTCTGCTTTTTGTCCGGTCCATAACTCTGTCATTGATGGAGGGATTTTGAAATTACTTGGCATAAATGTTCCCTGTAATGAGATGACTTGTCATGCCGAAGACCCATACCCCTAGTTCCAAGGTCAAGGTCACACTTAGATGTCAAAGGTGTTTATTGTCTGGTCATAACTCTGCCATGTATCAAGGGGTTTGAAAATAATTTGACACAAATGTTAACCATATTGAGAAGGTGTGTGATTTTTTGTTTTGTGCATACAACTGTAGCTTTCTTGGGCATGCTTCGGGGGCCTTTGTCACCAATAGACAGCTCTTGGGTTTTTTTCTTGTTTTTTTTTAGGCTTTTGCACAGGTCCATATGGAGCTTTTAACGATGCATACTATTGCATAAAATCATTTTGGGCCAGTATGATTTTAAGCAGCATAACATTTAAAGTCGATATGTACGAGTATAAATTGGCTGTTTGTCACAAATAAGTGTTGAAGCATTTGGAAATATTAATTTGTTTTAGCAGTCATCAAGCAGGGCAATGTTAAAACGTGTTTTATTAATATTATTTGTATAACTTTAAATACTCTATGAAAGACAAACAATGCAACATAGATCTATATAATAAGCTTCAGATAGGGAAATTAAATTTCCAATTCGGGAAATTAAATAATTTCCAAGTTGAATATAATTTTAGTAGGATATTTAAAAAAAATAGAAACGGAAGAAATTTAGACATATTTTTCAAGTTTCATTTTATAATACTATGTATATTCTTATGCTCCGGGCCTTGGGTGATTTTACTTCCCGAACAGGCATAAAGTTACTATATTTTCAAAGTTTCCCGTTCAGGTAAGTTTCTCCTATAGAGGGATTTACACTTGGTGGAGCCCATAGCAACGAAAGCAAAATGTCGCACATGCGCACTCAACGTAGTGCAAAAAGACATGACCGTACAATATATTAAGTTATACCACATTTCCATCTATTCGATCAATATGAGTCTGTATTATAATAAATGACCACTGCAGGACAAAGGAAAAAGTATGTAAATCTTTGCACATCCGCAGTGATGCCTTGCTCTGAATGAGATACTTCAACTAACGCGCTTGATATTATAACTGATGATTAGGGATTCATAATAAATAGGCAATTAACTATTTTCAGCAGTATTGATCTTTCATTTCGACAAATTAGGTTAAAGCAAAATGAGATATTTTCCATTAATTTAACTTGAAAGATTATGATTGCATGGTTATTTCTTAACATGAAATTACAACATGTCGCAGTTACCTTACATGGTAATATCACTTTAAGTCGGGCGTATTTATAAATGAAAAGTTTTGCTTTCGTTAAAGGAATTTACTGAAGATTTTCGACAGGGTAACAGATTAATTAACAATATCAACAGGGGACGGGGGTCCGATGGGTGTGTGTGTGGGGGGGGGGGGGGGGGGGGGGAGTCCACTCTCACATTATCTGTTGTTAGACCACTATCTCTTGTTTTTGTGGAATTCAAGTTAAGGTTTTTGATTTCTGCACACAGTATATTTTCGGTGCATTGAATTTTTTACCAAAATTCCAAAGGACCTTCTACTAGATTTCATTTTCAATTTAGGTATCGTGTGATATGTTTATTTTTAATTAAGAAACAGTCCAGCCACGCGGTATACTTGTTCGAGTGCGTACTAAGTATGGTATTGATGACTGAAGGGCAAAATTTTTGTTGTTGTTAGGTTTAACGTCGCACCGACACAATCATAGGTCATATGGCGACTTTCTAGCTTTGATGGTGGAGAAAGACCCCAGGTGTCCCTCCGTGCATTATTTATCACGAGTGGGCACCTGGGTAGAACCACCGACCTTCCGTAAGCCAGCTGGATGGCTTCCTCACACTGAAGGGCCATATAAACAGACATCTTATTTGCTTGATTAACTTTTATGACCCTGTCTAATTAGGTGACATTTTCGAATTAAACCACCTTTTGCAAAATAAGTACGTAACAATTTCCGGTATATTATTTAAAACATTAC
The DNA here is from genome assembly GCF_021730395.1 of Mercenaria mercenaria. Classification (NCBI taxonomy): domain Eukaryota; kingdom Metazoa; phylum Mollusca; class Bivalvia; order Venerida; family Veneridae; genus Mercenaria; species Mercenaria mercenaria. The sequence goes on along the minus strand of NC_069364.1, from coordinate 36,644,633 downwards.
TACAGTGAGCGTTCCGTAAAAAATGTAATAAATATCACTCGAGCCCGAGAAAAATATAAACTACAGCTATATTGAAGATAAAATTGAAGACAATATTACATTTTCAAATGAAAGGAACAAGTTTTATGTTTAATTATTGAGTGGATTCTTGACATTAGACACTTACACGGACGTACAAAAATTAAGAAACAATGCTTAACCTCAGGTAAGATATAATTAACTACATACGTATTTGTAATTAAGCGATCATATGTGTAAACAATAAATTGTGTGAGCAAAATCTTTTTTATTGTGGCAATTCGTAATATAATGATAATTCAATGTAGGTTTACATATTGCTCAGCGGTCTTTTTGTAACACGTAAAATGCTCATGAAAATCAAAACATCTGGTAAAACTACGGGGCAACCAACCGCATTGTAATTTCGTCTGTTGATAGCCGCCCTTGGAGTCTCAAGTATAAATGAAAGGGTTGTCCCACCAAATCGTAGACTGAATCATTTTTACTGAGGCAAGCATTTCACGCAAATGTATATTTTGCTAATTCCTAGAAACTATAAATGATTTTTATCAAGAAATAATTTTACGAAAAAAAAAAATGTTTCTAAAACCTTTTTTTATTGAGGTCCAGTATATTAGAGTAAGGCGCAACAATATATACTGACGAGATAAAGAAACGCCTCATTGAAATTTGGCGTTATTTTTTTCCTAACGCTTTTAATTGTTGTGAAATGTAGTAAATCTACATGTACTCTGACCGACAAACACAGTGAACAAAAACTCGCGCGATTTCATTCAGCCAATTGTTCACTTCATGTACCTGGTCATGATTTCCTCGTGCAGTCCGTGCATGTAAACCATGTGGTTTGATTGAACGATTTTTGCACATGTACATGTGTAATACGACAGACAACCATATTTTCAGCTATTCTCTGAAAAAATCATTAGTTTTCGTAATGCCGAGGCTGAATTCTGAAGAGAGGCTCAGGTTTGGCTATGCTGAATGTGGGCGAACGCAGGAACAGTTGCTAGACGTTTTAACGTCTCTCGTTCGACAATTGTGCGTCTTATTCGACGTGTTAGAGACACGGGAACATCTATCGATAGACCACGTTCAGGTAGACCGCGTGTAACGTCAGTACGACAGGATAATTATATACGTCAACGTCATTTACGTGACAGATTTGTGACGGCGCAATCTACGTCACGTATAGTTGTAGGTAACCGTGGACGTCCAATTAGTCGACATACAGTGAGAAATCGACTCAGAGAACGCGGAATTACCTGTCGTAGGCCCTACCGCGGTCTAATTCTAACGTTACGCCACCGTCACCAACGTCTTATTTGGGCCCGCAACCATCGCGGCCAGCGTTGGCAGAACGTAGTGTTCAGTGACGAGTCGCGTTTCAACTTGTGGAATGCCGACGGATGTATCCGTGTCTATAGACGACGCCATGAACGCTACGCAAACAATTGCGTTTTGGAGCACAATCGTTACGGTGGAGGTGGAGTAATGGTGTGGGCAGCAATCAGCCATAGGTTTAAGTCCCAACTCATCGTTTGCCAATGTAATCTCACAGCCAGGCGTTACATCGACCAGATATTACGTCATGTAGTCGTCCCTTTATTCCGTCAACGTCAAAGATTAGTCTATCAGCACGACAACGCGCGACCTCACGTGCACGCGTCACAGGGACTTTCTACAGGCTAGAAACATTAATGTTTTACCTTGGCCGGCGTGTTCACCGGACTGCAATCCGATTGAACACGCGTGGGATTATCTCGGACGGCGGTTACGCCAACGTCAACCCCAGCCAGAAAACGTCCGGGAACTGGTAGCAGCGCTGCACCAGGAGTGGGCCAGAATCCCACGGTATCTGTTACGCAACTGGTGCGGCTCTATGAGGCGTCGCCTTGCAGCTGTGGTTGCTAGCAGAGATGGGCACACGCGCTACTGATTTTTCTAATGCAATTTCTCCGACCGGGCTATTAAAATTCAAGATTTAAGCATAATGCGACAATGAAATGATTTCTTATTGACCATAAATTCTTGTAAAGCATCTAATTTGCGAATGGAATTGTTCTTTTCTAATTCTGAATCACGGTTAACGAAAAATTGTATACCGAGTTTGAATGAGGCGTTTCTTTATCTCGTCAGTGTAGAATGAATTTGTGATCCGTCGACAAACTGTTATAAAACGCGTATTTTCAACATTTCCGCTAAACATTCATGTATACATTAGCGTACATCATTCTAATATCACTCTGCCGCATTGACATTATTAGTTGTTGAACAGTATTCGTTTATCAAACACATCGTATAAAAATGGCGACCACGGAAGAAGCCGCGGCGCACAATAACCTTGAAGAAGTTGCAACATGAATGTTTACTAGTTTGTAAGTGACATCGCAGATATTCTACGGGACATTCAGAAATTGTGCCCAAAGCGACCGAAAAGCTGCGATGGTAACAATATGCTGCAGATACAAAGACGTCTGAAGGTTACAGACCACCAATTATTTTCCCATAGACTTCCATTTTAACATTATGGCGTGTACGACCTTCCGTTAATCGAAACATTAACATATATATCTAATCACATTTTTTCAAGAACTATCTTAGTTCCAACAAAATATCGGATGATAAATAGCTGAATACTGCATATAATAGTGATACTTTATTTGAGTAATTTTCTTGTGAATGAGATGATCCCCAGTTTACATCGTTGGCACGGAGGGAAAATTTCGTCTGATAAAACCATTTTCAATATATATAACATGTAGAAAATGTTGTCAAAATGTAAAATAAAATACCGTTTATGCAGTAAAATCAATTTTGAAAAAAAAAACAATCACTTCTTTGGTTTATTTACATGACTGACCAATATAACTTCTTTCCCAGGTATACACTTACCTTATTCCCAGTAAGTTCCCTGTACTCTTTTAGTCCCCTACTGGTTGAAAACTAGTTTCGAGGACTATAGGAATGCGCTTTTCCGTCCGTCCGTCATTCCGTCCGTCCGCCCGCCCGCAATTTTTGTGTCCGGTCTATAACTCTGTCATCTATGAAGGGATTTCAATATTACTTGGCACAAATGTTTCCCATGATGAGACGAGGTGTCATGCACAAAATTCGGACCCCTAGCTCAGAGGTCAAGGTCACAATTGGAGGTCAAAGGTCAACAGACCTTTTTTTCCTGGCCGGTTAACAACTCTGCCATCCAAAAAAGGATTTTAATATTACTTGGCACAAATGTACCTCATAATCAGACGATGTGTCATGCACACTTTTCAGACCCGTAGCTCAAAGGTCGAGGTCACAATTTGCAGTCAAATGTTAACATGGCATGAACAGGGTCTGTTTCGTGTCCGGTCCATAACTCTGTCATTTATTAAGGGATTTTAATATCACTTGGCACAAATGTTCCCCATGATAAGACGACGTGTCATGCGCAAATCCCGGACCCCATGGCTCAAAGGTCAAGGTCACAATTTGGGGTCAAAGGTCAACAGGGCTTTTTTCCTGTCCGGTTCATAACTCCCATAACATGGCATGAATAGGGTCTGTTTCGTGTCCGGTCCATAACTCTATCATTTATAAAGGGATTGTTACCCATGATGAGACGACGTGTTATGCGCAAAACCCGGACCTCTAGCCCAAAGGCTAAGGTCACAATTGGATGTCAAAGATCAATAGGTTTGGGTTTTTTTTGGCCGGGTTTTCGAAGAAAGGTCCGGCTTGTAGATTAGGTCTGTCCGGACGTATGGATGGATGGGCGGATGGGCGGATGCATGAAATAATGAGTCTCATGTTAACCTTCTTGTTCATTCAATATCTGGACAAGCATTACACTTAGGACCTTGAAACTTCACAGATATGTTGGTCTTGATGTGTATATGACTTCTATTGATTTCAAGATCACTGGGTTAAAGGTCAAGGTCACAGTGACCTGAACATTTGAAAATGGTTTCTGCACGATATCTGGACAAGTATTTCACCTAGGACCTTGAAACTTCATAGATATGTTGGTCTTGATGCTTTCATAAACCCTGTTGATTTCAAGATTACTAGGTTAAAGGTCAAGGTCACAGGGACCTGAACATGTTAACCTTTTTGTTCACTCAATATCTGGACAAGTATTTCACCTAGGACCTTGAAACTTCACAGGTATGTTGGTCTTGATGTGTTCATGAATCCTATTGATTTCAGAGTCACTGGGTTAAAGGTCAAGGTCACAGGGATCTGAAAATGTTAACCTTTTTGTTCACTCAATACCTGCACAAGTATTTCACCTAGGACCTTGAAACTTCATACGTATGTTGATCTTGATCTGTACATGACCTCTATTGATTTTGGGGTCACTGGATCAAAAATCAAGGTCACAGGGACCTGAACATTGAAAATGGTTTCCACTTAATATCTGGACAAGTATTTCACCTAGGACCTTGAAACTTCATACGTATGTTGGTCTTGATGTGTACATGGCCCCTATAGATTTCAGGGTCACTGGGTCAAAGGTCAAGGTCACAGGGACCTGAACATTGAAAATGGTTTGTGCTCAATATCTGGACAATTACTTACCTAGGACCTTGAAACTTCATAGGTATGTTGATTTTATTGTGTACATGACCCCTACAGATTTTAGAGTCACTGGGTCAAAGTTCAAAGTCACAGGGACCTTAACATTGAAAATGGTTTCCGCTCAATATCTAAACAAGTTTTTCACCTAGGACCTTGAAACTTCATAGGTATGTTGGTCTTGATGTGTACCTGACCCCCCTTTATTTCAGTGTCAAAGGTTAAGGTCACAGGGATATAAATATTGAAAATGTTTGTTTTTATTACTTTTATTTTTTTTTACACAAATTTATTTCTTTAATTTCATTTTCTTCCTGTCCATTTCTTTTTTCCCTTTTTCCTCCAATATTGCTTATTAATTTGGGGGAGGGGGTGTTATTTATTGTATGCCATTATTAGAACTTTAACTCAATATCACATATTAAATTCGGAAAAGCCGCCAAAACGCCGTCAGGCGTTAGCTGCTTGTTTCCTGTCCGCTACAGAAAACTCTGTCATGCATCAAGGGATTACAATATTACTTGGCATAAATGTTCCCCATGATGAGACGACGTGTCATGCGCAACACTCAGAACCCTAGCTTAAAGGTCAAGGTCACACTTGGAGATCAAAGATCAATAGGATTTTTTTCCTGTTTTGTCTATAACTTTGTCATGCAAAACAGGATTTAAATATCAGTTTGCACAAATATTCCCCCGGATGAGACAACATGTCAAAACCTGGGCCCTTAGCTGCAAGGTCAAGGTCACACTTGGAAGTCAAAGGCCAAAAGGTCTTTTTTCCTGTCCAGTCTGTAACTCAACAATCCTTAAAGGGGTTTTAATATTACTTTGCACAAATGTTCACCACCATGAGACGGAGTGTCATGCGCAAGAACCAGGTCCCTAGGTCTTAGGTCAAGGTCACACTTAGAGGCCAAAAGTCGATACAAGAATGACTTTGTCTGGAACATTTCTTCTTCATGCATGGAGGGATTTTGATGTAACTTGGCACAAATGTTCACCACCATGAGACAGATTGTCATGCACAAGAACCAAGTCCCTATGTCTAAGGTCAAGGCCACACTTAGAGACCAAAGTCAAATCAATAATGACTTTGTCCAGATCATTTCTTCTTCATGCATGGAGGGATTTTGATGTCATTTGGCACATATTTTCACCACCATCAGGCAGCCTTGTTTTTAGAATTACCTACCTTTGTTTTACTATAAATAGATTAAATTGTAACATTTTTATTACTGGCCGGGACCACTTTTCTGTGTTACAACATGCATGTTACATCCAAGTTTTAGGTGTATTTTGACCTATCTCTACCTGGTAAAGAGTTTCTTGTGGACTTATATTATATAGAATTTTTTATCGGATTAATTTCCTTTTGTTGTTACTATAAATAACTTATATGATAACTTTTTATAATTGGCCGAAAACAATTCCGTATGAAAACAACTGTAGGTTTTTATATATGCAAATTTTAATCCTAGTGTTTTGTTATAACATATTGTTTATATATATAGTACAATATTGTTTATACATCATTGACAGATATCAGTTCATTATGTTATACTGCAGTAGAGAAAATTAGGTGCCTTCCAGTAGGGGACTGTGTATTGCATGACAATACTTCATTCACTTGTTGAATTGGTGGTCTCTGATCTGAATGCCGACAAATGCGAGAAATATCTGAAATCACAGGATGCTGAAACTGTATGATTGCAAAACGAATACTTTAAATATACCAACAATTTATGAATGTCGCAAGCTTTTTTTTAGCTCACCTCAGCATTTTGCTCTTGGTCTGCAGCGTCCTGGCAAGGTCTTCTCTCAAGTTTATTTAAATAGTTCCGTGTGATTGATTTTATGGGCTGCCAAAGCAAAAAAATAGGAAACACCTTTAACCACTTCTTCTCATGAACCACTGGATCGGTCATCACAAAACTTGGTATGTAGCATCCTAGTAAGGTCTTCTCTCAGATATGTTCAAATGGTTTTGCTTGAGTGATTAAAGGGGCAGCTAGAGCTAAAAATGGAAAACCCTTAAATGGATCATCATCAAACTTGGTGTGAAACATCCTAGTAAGGTCCTCTCTTAGATTTCTTCAAACGTTTCCGCTTGACTGATTTTAGGGTCCATCAGAGCCAAAAAAGAAAAAAAAACACTTTTAAACGACTTCTTCTCATGAACCACTAGATTGATCATCGCCAAATTTGGTCTGTAGCATTGTTGTTATTAGGTCCTATCTCAGATTTTTTCAGATGGTTCCACTTGAAAGACCCACCAGAAAACCCTTTAAACGTGTTTTTTTTTTCTCATGAACCACCTAATGGATCATCACCAAACTTGTGAAGCATCCTAATAAGGTTTTCTCAGATCTCAGATTTTGTTCAGATTTTGTTCAAATGGTTGCTCTTGAATGCTTTAATTTAGAGGCCGCCAAAAAAACCAACACAAAAAACAACCCTTTCAACGACTTCTTTTCATGGATCGCATGATGGATCATCACCAAACTTGCTCTGTAGCGTCCTAGTAAGGTCCTCTCTCAGACTTGTTCAAATGGTTCTGCTTGACTGATATTAGGGTCTGCTAGAGCTTAAAATAGAAAAAATCCTCTAGACCCCTACTGCTCCTGAACAACTTGATGGATCGTCACCATACTTGGTCTGTATCATCCTAGTAATGTCCTCTTACTCTCAGTTTGTTATAGTTTTAAAATAGTATATGTAACATTATAATTATATCTTGATATCTGATTGATAAAAAAAATAAGTTGATATCTGATTGATAGAAAATAGCCTCCATTAATTGATAAGTTTTTCATAAGAATTTCTCTCTTTTTTTGCCTAATTTTATGTCTCTTTTCATTTTTTTTCTTCTCATTTTCTTGATTTCTCTTGAGATGCAAGGCCGTTTACATGTAATACACGGCAATACTCAAGCCAATTAAATTAGAGAACTTGAATGTTTAAACCTTCTGTTTAGGACTGTAAGTATATAGAGGACACTTTAAAAATTATCCTTTTTGAAGACCGTTCGATTTTGGAAAAAAATCACACAATCCTTCTTTAGTGGCGTTCTGCCAAAATTGTTAAACCACAAAGAAACATGTTTTGACTGTGAAACTCAGGTAAGCAATCTAGGGTCATGATGGCCCTCTTGTTTGAATATATATAGAGACAATACTTTGAGAAAGGATGCACATTACACTTCACGTAGTTGACGGTATTGACGTTACGACGTGCGACGGTCACCGTTTGTGTTCTACTGTAACTTCGTGTTGAACCATAATTCTGAAACATATATTGTAATTTTCTAAAAATGTATTCCTAAATGCCGTGTATAATGACCGTGAAAACCCCGTGAATCGATGCCAGTTATTTCCCATATGATTCCCAATGTGTCCATTTTAATGGGACAGCCCTCCTACATGCACATTTTAATGGGACAGCCCTCCTACATGCACATTTTCACAATCTAGGGTTTTATTAATTTCGTTGTCTTTAAATTTTCTTGCCAAATTGTATTTTGTTTTATTTGTTAGGACGAACAATTCAGCATATACTACGAAGGCAAAGAGGGGGAGGGGGAGGGGTGTTAGGATACGTTTGTTTATGTTAATAGTTTTCGTATCTTAAACTGCAGCTATTCTTTTGTATACATTTGTATTAATTTCTAACGTTTACTAGATTTTTCTGTTTCAACCTTATCAACCACGTGCCAAGCCGAAGATGGGTTTGGCTAACCAAGATACGGATAAAACTACTTCCGTTTGCGGCCGGGAAGATTGTTGTAGACTGTTATATGGTCTGTTACATTTTGCTCTCTGGCAATCTCTATTCCTAGTTTCAATATTAAGCTTACTATAACAGTATTTGGTCTCTGGCAATCTCTATTCCTAGTTTCAATATTAAGCTTACTATAACAGTATTTGGTCTCTGGCAATCTCTATTCCTAGTTTCAATATTAAGCTTACTATAACAGTATTTCAAAAGTCTAAAATAAGCGCCCCTGTAAATACAAGTTGTAGTGACGAAAACAACGCCGCATTACATTTAATGACTATAGTATTCAATTGCAGAAGTTTTTAACCTTGCTATTGTGTTTATTGTGCTCGGTTAGATTAACTGTGATTAAACATACATTTGTTTTCGCCTCATTTGTGTTAAGGCGGCATGATTGCAGAATGACTGAAGAGTTTTGTTTACTTAAGGATCAGAGTTCGTTCAAGTTCATTACAAACAGCACACTTAAGTACTTGATTGGTCTTAATTAGGATTGTTAGAGAAAATGTTACTCTTACTTCTCCCTTTTGCATTAACCATCCAATCGAAACAGCGATAAAATGCTCAACAATGGCACTAGACAGCTTGTTTAATTGTCTTTCACACAGTAATTATAATGAAACACAGATTGCACTAAATGATAAAAATATGACACTGTTACGCGTTCAAAGATATACAAAACAGATAGGGACATAGAAGTAAAACAGAAATGACAAAATTGTTTTAGCAAATGAAAAGTTTCTTCTCTTATGTTCCTCATTTATTTTTTTTAAAGCTTAAACTGCTTATCTTTCTCAATTATAGTACTATTGTGTTGTTGGAAAAGTTCAACATTTTTTTTTCAGAAACAAAACAATTACGTGAAAATATTTTTTCATACGAGTTATTCCAAATGGACGCGTATATGGAAAACTGAATGTACATTCATACACTGTTCCATGGCATAATAAAGGTATTGAAAAGGAGTCGGCGGATAAATTGGATATAGCCTGTTACAAATGTAAAAAAAAATGCAAAACCTTAAAGTTGTGAATATAAAATCTCCACAATATTCGCGGATGAAGTGGCCTTTGTTGCATAAACTTCCATCTCCAGAACCGTAAGTAGAATTCGAAAAGAAAATATATTTATTTTAATGGAGAAGGAATGCCTAAATATATTTGTTTTATATAAAATATCCATAATGCTAATACAAACTTGGACCAGTATTTTAAAGAAATTGCAATTTTTAGAAAAGGCATTTAATATCATTAATACACTTCTGAATTCTTTAATTACAAAAAAAACTTTTGCAAACAGAATATATCACGGTATTAACAGTTTCTTCAGTTTTTGATGAACCTTAATAATTTCTTCGGCACTAGGATATTGTTTTCCAGAAAATACAATTTTGATGTATTTCTAAAAAATATTAAATATGCCATACAAATTTTAGAATTACTTCAAAGTAAAAATGATAAATGCTTCGTCTCCCGGAGTGTCTTAATTGATACTTTCGTTTTCATTTGAACAAGGTAACAATGAATATTTTTGATATATAAAATTCGTCGGTAAGCTGGTGATCCTAAATGAAAAGCTATCCATTTAAGATTATATATATATATATATATATTTGTATCATACCAAATTCTTATAGCGCACTTTTCATGACACTCTCAAAGGCGCTTTACACATAATAGCTTCAGCAAATAAAGTGAGTGAGTTGATTAAATGGCCTATAATTTCATATACAACATTTGCCTTGACTTTTCAACCGGTCTTGTGCCCATCATTAGCATAAAATATGTTTGCAGTTTTAAACTTTAATCATAATATGGGTATGTAATGTTAAAATTGAAACAACAGAATATTTTAAGTAAAATCTTGAGGATATAGTTGAAGTGTGTATCCATTTCAACAGTCATCCGTCCTAAACATGATATATTTCCTAGAGCAAAGAATAAGCCTGTGAAACTGTGGTAATTATAATGTAGAACAATGTCAAGCATGTCTTATACAATTAAATTTCAGACACTCTGTTATTGATGGGCCGACAAAACACCAAGGTGGAAACTTTATTCCTGGAGATATCGCCGTCTTTGAGGACAAAGCTGCAAACGCCGTGCTTCTTGAGGCAGAATCACAGTTCAAATCTGGATACCCAACCATTGCAACTTCATCAATGGTGGCTCGAAGAAACAGAATCGCATTAGAAGTTGATAACTCAGCAGACATACAGTTCTTTTCTGACTTAGTGAAACCAATACAATACCGATGGAAATTCCAAAAGGAGAAATTGAAAACAATTACGCCATCAAAACATGGTTTCCACCAACGAAGTCAGTCACCGACGTTTCGAAGACTTGTTGAAGCAAATGAAAAACTACGAAACATTGCTTGTCAAGACGCCGATGTGGATGAAAATGCCACTGATTGTGATTTCTTTGACACGAAAAGTGAAATATTGCCTGTGAAACCGTCATCTATTCTAAGGTACGTAAAATCAGAAAAAGCGAGCACTCGAGCTTGTCATACGAATTCAATACCTGCAGATATTGATATATATTTACAAAAAGATTTTGAACTTAAATCTGAGGTAGGAACAATAGAACCAGCAAAGACGACAAAGGACTATTACGTTATTCAAAATAATGCTAAAGTCGAAGAGGAGAAAAGATGTACAAGTCCAATAAATGAGTCACCTCAGACTTTACCATTTCTTGCAAAATCTACCAAAAAACTTTTGCAATTTAAAGTAGATTTTAAAAAATTAGACTCGCATTCGGAACTCCATTTATTTCTTCCTCATATTCAAGAATGCAATTCACGGAGAGCAACTCCAGAGGAACCGAATGGGAAAGGAAAGTTAGGATTTACCTTACCTGCAATCGAAGACTTGGAAGTAAAAACTTTAGAAGAGGATCAGTCAAAATCAAAGAAACAACATAAACACGATCAAAAAAAGAAGAAGAAGCATTCACATAGAGTAAAATCAGGAAACGAAGAAAAGGAAGTGATGGATATATTGAACGATATCCCGACTTTGATATCACTAGAAACTGATAGGGATTTCCATCCAGAGTCTATTTGTATGTTTGAAAACTGTAAACTACACAGACACAGAAAATCTAACAGAATAAGGCAGACATAGCGTCATATTTTTACATTGAATTATATTTCTCCAAGACTTGTTCCATTGTTGGAAATAATTACAGATACTTTAATCGGTCGACTAATATATAAAATGTTTTACTAGATGTATGTTTTATATTCACAATGCACGCCTCATAAATGCTATCTTCATCCTAATGAATGAATTCATCCGCGTGAAGACAATTTTTAACATCCCGCTAGAAATTAGTTCTACCTATCAGTAAACGCCACATAAGTTACATTTATCTGATACTGGTTTGCTAGATTACTATGAAAACTATGATAGGAACTCATCTAGATATTTCTATGACTGAGTTGAAAATACATCTATGAAAAAATATATTGAAATATGGAAAGAAAGTTTGGAAAATGAAGTTGGTCCATCTGGTAGAGGTAAAAATAAATTGAGGACCTATCGTTTGCTCAAGCATGACTACGTAACTGAAAGCTATGTAAAATCTTTAATACCCTTCAAAACATAAGTCAGCGTTAGCAAAATCCAGATTTGGCGTTGCCCCTTTTAGACTTGAAACTGGTAGATATGAAAACTTAACAGAGGAACAAAGACTATGTCCAATATGCTTGCAAGGGGTTGAGAATGAAATGCACGTATTGTTACACTGTAATGCTTATGTCAATGATAATTTGTCTGACCAGGAAAAACTTGTGTTTATACTCTCCAGCAATAATGATAATATGCTTAAAACTAGAAATAATCTGTTGTATAGGGAATAGCTAGAAATATAATCCTAAGTTGAGCTACTCCATGGGAGGGTCTGCGTTTGGATGTTTTTGGCTGGGATTGGTCATGTTCTCTGTGTCTGGTTGAACCGTCTGATTGGGTATCTGTACCGTTTGTGGGGCATTTGGCGCGTTTGTTGCTGAATGTTCGTTAGGATCCTGGGCACATTGATTGTTGCCTGTTGTTGTCGTAGATGTCTTTGTGCTGGTCTTCTCATGGCATAGCTCACTTGCCTCTAATAGTGGTGAATCATGGACTGTTTTGTGGGAATTCGTTCCTTAATACATTAGCCAACTGTACTATTTCTGTTTCACCAATATTTTGAGGAGGTAGGTGTTTACCATTGGTGGTTTCTGTATGTTACACAGGGTAGGCCATGTCTGACAAACTCCTACACAGGCGGTATGACCAATATTTGTGTGCTAATATCTTTGAGTCCGGTCTGGGAACTTTGTGAATCTTGTGTGTTGGAGTGTGTCCGACTAGTCTCATTTTGTAATTTTTATGAACTGGTACTACATGTGTATGAAAGTATTACTTGTTTAAAGAGTAAACCAAATTTTACTATGTAAAAAAGAAATAAGTTAAATTCTTATATGGTAACCTAAAGATACTTTTTATAACAGTGCAGATTATCATTGCGAACCAGTCTCCTCATGATCTGATCATGGAGGGTAATTGCTCTTTTAAAATATTTTTATTAAGCGCGCTAGTGCCACAATTTACAGTTTTCAGTATCTTATTAAGTAGTGTCTTTTTAATATAGTTTTTAAATAAAAAAGGCCAGCAATGGTACGCTGATTTTTAAGATGATGTTGTGTAAACAATTGTTTGTAGCTTATGTCTGTATAATGTCATAACAAATTAATAGCACCATGAGAATGCCAGCTTTGTGACGCTTAACATTTGTATGGACACGGGTAGAATTGTATATCTGTGTGGTTTGATCAGGATATACTACTGTTCAGTATCATTGACTGGGTCTGTCAGTGGTGTGAGCCTCATGATTCTGGTTTTCCTCATTGATAGGCTTTATGATACAAAGTCTCTTTTAATTCTATTTCAAGAACGGCCAATACTATGTACGATATGTTTTTAAAATCTATATGTGTATATTTGTAATGTATTAAAGGATGAGACTGAAATAAACGAATAGAATAAAAGAATGAAATGTAATTATGCATTCTTGAAACAGGACTGGCGTGAAAACGCCAATTTAACATTTAACGCAGCATAACCGTTACAGTTCTTGGACGGTTGTCGAAGACATACCGGCCAGTGCAACCCCCCCCCCCCCCCCCCCCCCCCCCCCACCTTTCCACACACACACACACACACACACACACCCTCCAACAAATATATATACGGGGAAAATCTTTATGAGATTTTTTTATCACTCCTGTGATTTCGAAACTCCTTTGGAATAAAATAGTTCCATACTTTAACAGTATTTTGTTTGTTTTAATAGGAGTCAATAGACGCTTGCAATTTACTGATGATTAAAGCGACCCGCTTATTCTTTTGAACTGTGAATAACAACGTAAATGAGTGTTTGATAATAAAAAAAAATAAGGCCCGATATATTTTCATAAATTTCAACGCCACCGAAACTGATGTTTATTATATATACATAAGTTTATACACTGTGACGTCACTGTTCCGCTGTAGCTTAAAGGCTATTGTGTGCTAATATCTTGGAGCCCGGTCTGGCTTCACATTCAAGAGGTCGGGAGTCCGAGCCCCACTGGAATATTTTACTTTTTTTAATTTCACCAGTTTTATCTTTTTTATGAATTTGCAAATATTGCCACAAAAATTATTCGTGCGAATGTAACGATTACTGGATGCATAAAGGGAAGTAATTGCATTAATATGCAAATTTGTAAACCTGTCAATTGTCATTGGATTCTATAAATGACAGTATATATGCACATTAAATCACCTTTGGTGATGAGCTAGCTTTTCACTGACGGGATTTGTGTGGCACTAAAACGTTACAAATGGTGGCAGCGGTGGGATGAAGTCAACTGCCGGACTGGAGTTGCCTTACCCATGTATTTCCTAGGCCAAATCTCGGGACGAGATTTCTCGGAGGGGAAAGTAATGTAACGGGATTTGTGTGGCACTAAAACGTTACACGAAAAACTTAAAACGGTTTTGTTTTGATGCCAGATTCCAATGTAGATCTACTTCCTGTACAGTATTTTGAGTACATCAAACTATAAAAATGGGAGTCAAAATTAACAGTAATAGTATGTTGGTGCCTTGTTTAGTTTAATACATTTAAAATGTAACTGTTACTCGGACCAAAAACATAGTCTCATATCTGGTGCGCAATATTGAAGACGTCTTGTGATTAATCACAGTATTTTTGTGTCAGTTTGCTGTATACAGGCTGTATAGTGTTTATACTTTTGTTTTGTACTTTCACTGAATGGGGTGGTCATATTGGCTAAATTACCGGTCAAACCACGGTTGGGGCATGTATATTAATCGGTTGAATACAGTTTATTGTTTATTAATGAAACAAAAAGTTACTATAGTCTATCCCACCTAATTTTGGACCTCAACTTTGGGCTGATATGAAGAAATGAAACGGGATCAAAGAACATAAAACATGTTTTTGTGAATAAAAAAAAAGTCATCCTCGAGAATTTCAAGCATTTTTGAAACAATCGTCTGGTTTTCCCGTGCGACTAAATTTCATTTTCTCTATGGGAATTCACTGTTGTTTATTTCTGGTCGCCATTGCCAAATATTCTCTATTTTGGAGATTTTCGGGAAATTTCACGTGTTATTCCGTGGGGACGTTTCACACTTAATTTTTACACTTAGCTATTTTTCCTCCCGTAAGAAACAGAATGGGTTTGAAATAGAATTTACAATTTAGATCTAGTAGATCTATACAAACAAAATTTTGAAAAATGTAAAAATGAAAAATAGAAAAAGAACTTACTTTGCACGAAAGAATCCGGCCATACGATAAGTATGTATTCAGTTATCATGGTTATAAATTCCTTTAATCATTATTCGATTTATCCTTAAATCCTTCCAAACGATGTCCTGTTCAATGCACAATTTTTAAAGTGTTATCTTCATACATTGAAAATCCATCATCCGAAAATTGATTCAGTCAATCTGCGGCAGTCTTTCGAAGAATTTCAGGCAAACAACTGAACTATCTTTAATCACAGTATTTTCCAAATGCATAATCCAGGAAGAACCTGTACGATACAAAGACGTCAACTGCTTCAGCCTCCTTAGAATATAGCCTTCTACACATTTAACAAGCTCGCCATGACACAATAACTTTTCAAACGCTAAATTCCAATTATGTCATAGACTACAATATAGATATGACGTCACTAAATATCTCGAGCGATCAAGTGCATAGGCGGCACATGTCGGCTCTCTTACGCATAGCTACCCCAACGACAATTAATTAAGTAAATATTGAAGCTAACGGAGTCCCGAAGTTTAAGAGGATAAAGCAAATTAGCTGTCGACTGTGCCAGTCTGACTAATTAAGACCTTAAATGCACCAAAGGCCATCTTTTTATACCTATATTTCAAAAATTATCAAGGGAGTGGGAGGCCTGACCCTCCTTATATGAGGGAAAGTACATCCATCTATAAATACACTAAAGGACAACATTTTATACATGTATTTAAAAAAAATGCAGGGGATTACCCCTGATACCCATAGACTTACCCCCACCCCCACCCCCCGCCCCCCGTCAAAAATTTCTGGAACCGACCCTGGTGCGTTATATTTATAAATTTAAAATTTTGACTTCTTACCTGTAAAGTGATTGTTAGAAAGTCGCCATTATGACCTAAATTGTACAACCAGGCGTAGAAACAACAACACGAAAACCTAATGATCGCTGTCAACATAAGTTCTGAAGTTTTAAACAGGAGATTCCGCAGGCCAGGATCCAGGGCCGGATTGAGGGGGCCCGTGCCCCCCTCCAGTTGGCTGAGAAGTGACCTATAGACCTACTCATATTACTCATCAAAGATGCACCCTACTATTTTGGTAAAGGAACAATTGTTTCTCAAAATTTGCACCTAACACGCACCAGAGGCCACCATTTCATACCTGTATTTCAAAATTTTCAAGGGGGAGCCCCTTGACCACCCCCGCCCCAACATCAAGAGTACAGAGTAACCCCTCCATTATTAGATCTGTATTTGACAAAAAACTACACCGGAAGCAACCATTTTATGCCTGTATTTCAAAGATTTCCAGGGGAGAGACCCCTGACCCCACTAAAATGAGGGGAGTACAGCCACTTATAAATGCACCAGAGGACAACATTTCATACCCCAAAGAAAACAGAAATAAATATGTTAAGAACTTAAGAGGGTATGTGTGCGAACAGGCTCATAACGTTTTCAGATTAAAAACTATGGTGTTCCGTTTGGACAATCGTGACTATTTTTTTAATACTAAACCGCGATGCACGATGGTACGATGACGAAAACGCGCGATGGCACAATGATGAAACAACGATGGTACGATGGTGAAAACACGATGACACGATGATGAAATCGGGATGGTGCGATAGTACAATGGTGAAATGTCGATGTAATAACGCGTATTCATAATCGTACCATCGCGTTTTCACCATCGTGCATCGCGTTATCATCATCGTACCATCGTGGTTTCACCATCGTACCACCGCGTTTTCACCATCGTACCATCGCGTTTTCAAATGCGTAGTTCCGTACACTTGTATTTTTGTCAAAAATAGATAGAATAGAATGTATCTCAATGTATTTTGTGACACGAAATTTACCATTAAGATTCTGCTGTTTTGCAAAATGTTTTAAAAATGTTCAGTGCTCAGTTTATTACAACTCTAAAATTTTCAAGGCCACGTCCTTTGTATTTTATGTATGCATGAAAATAAATTAAAAGCTTGGTGTAATAGTCACATGGTATTATCCAAACTCAGCTTGCTTATTCTTGTCAGGATGTAGAAGGTACATAGTGCAATGTGAAAATGAGATTGTATCAAGCCTGTATTTTACTGAAACATATACTATACCACTGCGCATGACCACCGGAAGGCGATGGCACGATGGTGAAAACGCGATGGTATGTTGATGAAAACGCGATGGTACGATGATACGAAGGTGAAAACGCGATGGTACGATGATACGAAGGTGAAAACGCGATAGTACGATGATACGATGGTAAAAAAAAAACGCGATGGTACGATGATACGAAGGTGAAAACGCGATGGTACGATGATACGAAGGTGAAAACGCGATAGTAAGATGATACGAAGGTGAAAACGCGATAGTACGATGATGAAAACGCAATATTACATCGACATTTCACCATTGTACTATCGCACCATCGCGATTTAATCACTGATGATCGTGCCATCGCGTTTTCACCATCGTGCCATCGCGCCATCGTGTTTTCGTCATTGTACCGTCATGCATCGCGGTTTAGTATTAAATAAAAAGTCACGATTGTCCAAAAATGTAGATTCCTAGGAAAAAGTCAACAAAATGAATCTGGCCATTGAATTACTGGATAGGCGTATTAGTAATTGTAACAGAGAATTATCAGCATGTGAATTGTCGAATAATGGTATAGTACACAACTTCATAAATTTATATATTGATAACAATTTAACTAAAATAAAATTCATTTGGCATGTGACTATATCACGGCTTATACATGACTGCAGTGATATTCCGTGTAGACTGTTGCATTAGTTAAAGTTGTGGCAATTGATACCGTCATTTTTGCCTGAGTATATTTTTGTAATGAACTTGATGCGTAGATGTATTTAATAAGCTAGTTATACACAGTAAGGTAAAGTTCATGCAAGTACAATTTTTTTTGGTGTTTTCTTTTGCTGTTGTTTTGCGTTCAACGTGTTTTTGGTTGAATTTTCAATATAGTCATATACTGCCCGTTTTGTAATAGAAGTAAATGTTTCGTATACGTACTTCTTGGTGAAAAAAAAAACAACACACACACACACACACACACACACACACACACACACACACACACAAAAACACGGGTTTTATATCATTGAAAATGAAGTAACTGACGCGTTTGAACATTCTTCATTTATCCAGCTGAAGAACAAAATACCCCTTCAAAAGGTCATATGAGAAAACCAACATGGTGCATTTGCGACCAGCATCCGCGCAATCTAGTCAGGATCCATGCTGTTCGCTAACGGTCTCTCTAATTGCAGAAGGCAGTTGACCAGATTGCGCGGATGCTGGTCGCAAATGCACTATGTTGGATTTCTCATGGCGCGGCTCATATTTTTATTTTGTCTATAGGTCTACCATGCCTATCAATAGCACAAAAATGTTTTAACATGCCACTTTGGATTTCACTGAACGGCAAAGCATGAGAAATAAAGACGCGAAGATGGAATTGAAAAACTGGTATTATGTTATAAAGAATAAAGGCATTAATTTGTTTAACGTAGTCCGTTATATAGGCGGTTGTCTCAAATTGAAATATGTATAATTTAAATCATTAACTGCATTAAGGAATAATGTTTTACCTTGATCGAACGGTCACAAAAAATAGTGAGCACAAGTCAGTATACGAACAAGTATTCATGCTATTAAAAAAAACAACATTTTAACAGACGTTTATCATCCGAACCTTTGAAACAATTATAAACAACAGTAACCAATAATGAAAATGAGTTAAATGGGTTGCGCGCATCTCCGCTGTCCCCACCCCTATTACATAGAACGGCTAAAACAATGATACGCACTTGACTTGAGACATGTGTTTATTTTACGTCAATGCGAACGAGTAAGTACAAACACATTTTTCAGAAAAAAAAAGCTGAAAACCTGAAACGGAAATAACTTTAATTTGGAGTAAAATGTTAATTCAGGGTCTTCCGTACAAGAAAATACTACAAGTTTTGGACAGAGTTTGTTTTAATTTTCCATGTCTGTTATTCAATATCTGACGTCGCTAACTGTGAGCAAACCCCCAAATGACGTTTGTATGGAAGCCGCCATCTTGAAATAGACGTCGCGTCATTTTACAATGCAAGTCTATGGGGGAAAACATAAAATCTTGATTTTTAACTTCATTTTACATTTTTTCAAAAAAAATGAAAAAGGTGCCTAGAGATATTAACCGTCTGGTATTAACGATGTCATTTTTGACAATTTTATATACAGTATAAGTAAATTATCGGAGGTCCAAAATTAGGTGGGACAGACTATAGGGTGTGTTCATAAACCATCTTGAGATAGTTTTTACCTAAGTCACTATTTTCCCCTTATATTCAAAACTTATCCCTTTAATAATTTCAATGAAATATTTCTCAGGCATTAAAACTACTTGCATTCACTGAAATCTAGAAAGTAAAAAAGTAATCACGTATTTGTGAATGCAGTCTCTCTCAATTAATTAAAGAAAGCAAAGATGCTTCATTAATCTAAGCCCAGGAGTGTAGTGAATAAGACAAACTATTTTTGTAAATGCCTGCATGTTGAAAATCCTATTCTTTAGAACTCTTTAAACTAGTCTAACATTGTTTTATTACTACATTAAAGTTTATAGAATATAAAATGTTCTTTCTTTTCTCTTATAACCATGTTTGAAAGAAGTTTCTACAGATGTGGTTAATTCAACCTATATAAAGAATATATATACAAACTTCCTAGTGAAACCTTTATTACAGAATACAACATTCTTTCCTTTAACCTTCTTTGTGTCGACTGTGTCTAGTGATGAAGCCAAGAAAATTGTACTGTGCAGCATTTCTGAGACGACACCACATGATAAAAGCCAGAACATGACACTTGTACTTGCAGAAAATGGAAACAAGGTTGAAATTAACCTTTACCTGACACGTGTGCACCACCAGAAACAATACAAACGTAGGCCTACTGTACTTTATCTAATTGTTAAATTGAGCTCTAGTGTGACCTTTGTTAAGCATTTACAATGTACTTGTTTAACGCAAATGTTCATTTTTGCTCTGTTTGGTTTGCGGCCATCCTTCGTTGCTTTCAGCGCTTTGATTTTCTACTAGTATTACTACATATCAATATATCAGTTACTGTATAGATACTTATCGAAACTTCTAACGCCCCTCGATTTTTCCATTTATTAAATTTCCAACAGATTGTTAATCCAAGTATTAAATTCAGAAAAATATGGTGTAATGCAATGATATCATTTTATTATTATTATTATTATTATTATTATTATTATTATTATTATTATACCAGATTTATTAGCGCCCTTTTCACAGAGCGATCTGACCAGAGGAACATAGTAAGACGAAGCCAATCTCTTTAAGATACAGGCTTATTCATTTTACGACCTCTGTCCGATTTTCAATGTCACAAAACGCAAATGAATGTTATGTTTTTATGAAAACGTGAAAATATCATTTAAGAAAGATTCCAAAGTGTAGATCTTTGCATTTATATGTTGGTTTAAACATATTTTATTTTTTAATTATTTTCACAACATGCTTACAAATACAATAAAGGATTGGACAGGAAGCTTTATAAGCTTAAGGTTGTCCTCTCCCTATTACAACAATGTGCATACATAGTTCATGGCAATATATTGAACTTGAAAAAATTACAAGCTTTTACTAAAGAATGTAATTTAGTTGTAAAGTAACTATCTATAAATATTTCCGTAGTTGGAAATACTAGTATAAGAAGAAAGAAAGAAAAAATAGAAATAGTGAGAAATTTATAACGAAACTAGTGACAATTACATGCTTACTGTTACTATAACTTGATACAGTTGAAGGGTTTTGATATGCTATTTTTCACGTAAGCTATTTCTGATATGTGTACTTCTTGTAGATCAAAATCTTTTGGATTTAACAATGTAACACTGAACAAGCAGTAAAGATGTCTAGTTGGTTTCATCTGACATGGCAGGATTACCTTGTAAAATAACATTTAATGTTGGAGTGCAAAACTGGGATATGACATTTAACAGTTGTATTCTTAAGTAAGAATATACAGCGGGCATACAAAAAAATAGTGATAAGGCGTTTCTACATCCCCGCAGTCACAATTTTGAGACTCAGTAATGTTTTTGGCATGGAGCGCAGAAGATAGAGAGCTGCAATGCGTACTTAGCCTTGTACAAAGTATTTGAGATTTTCTTACTTCATTTATATATTCAAACAGTTGCTGCCGTTGTACCTATCTGTTTTAATTTCCTTTTAAGTGCCTATCATTTCTACAAGTAACAACAGCACTTTTATCAGTTTTTAAGCAATCAACTGTGATAGGTATTTCAACAACAACACGTATATAATTTATGTCTATCATAATTTATCGCAATAACGTTTCGCCTTCACAACAATTTAAGCAATTCACTACAGTATGAAAATATGCTATCACGCGGTTCTGATGGCAGCCATTGTGGATTTCTATAAATAAAAAATGCCCAAGGACCATGGTGTGGAAGTCAGCAGATACTGTGTATGTTTCAAACAAAGAACAACATAAAGCCATAGAACCTTGAATAAGCCCGCTGCAAAGTTACTCACTATTTCATTACAGCCGTTTAGATTTTTAAAAAAATCCCCCAAAGATGACAAGATGTCATACAGTGGATTCTCATTAACCGAATCCGAAAGAACAGAAAACTTAAAAATGCCATGGTATATACTCCACTGCAAGGTTTATTTCAAGTTCTGCTGAACTATGACGATCCGACAGAATGCACTATGTTCATTTCTCACAAGTAGTTGTTACAGTTTATAAAGTATTGACTGTTTGTGAAAAAAAATCGAACCTTCACATTTATGCAATTGTTTCCAGAAGTTGTTACTGTAATGTAGTCACGTGCAAATCAATTTACTAGCCGCCATGGCATGTTCAAAACGTTTGGTTAATTGGCCAATCCTTAGTGGATCAGTTCCAAGTACGGTTACCAATTTATAATTAAATATAATGAGGAAAATGCATGTTTGAAGTTAGCCAATGATATCTTTGAAATTTTACATTCTCCAACGGCTCTGACATAATTCATTTTAAGTAGATATATAAATCTGAATTTATCATTTCAGGCAATCGAACACAGTTTTTATTTTGACAACTATTTTATATCATATCATACATGCTTCTTCAGGAAAAAATATCGGATAACCAATCAAACGCGCTCTATTTTTATAACCACCTTTTTTTACTTTCAAAACAAACCAGTCATGGTAGAGTAGGCGATAACAAATCAGAAGCTTTTTTAGATAACTACATCCAAGGTATGCAAGTGTGTTAAAAAATCGATATCTGATTGGATCATAGATAAGTTTTATTGACAGGCGGCACCAGATCTTATGGAATTTCATTGATCGATATGTCTTCTCCGACCCGCCGGTGAGTGCACGGGAAAGCACAGGGCATTGACGGAACTAGGTCATAATCATAATAGCTTTTTTTCTGTCAGTGTCCTAATATATAACTGAAGTCGGCGGGAGTTTGTGTGCGAAAGAAGCTACCTTCTTGGTGACGGCCTGTAGTACAGACAGCATGCAGAGAAGAACCCAAGCCCCCTAATTCCTACGCTCAACGCGATGTTCGAGAGGGGAGGGGCACATCAACTTGATGAGGGACCAGGACAGCAGCAGCTAGCGACTTGCGGCTCCAACCGCCCTTGTTAGGGAGACCTTGCCTTCTCGGGTCACTGTCGTTCTAGGTCTCATTGCATTTGGTCGTGACAGTGAACGGTGACTCGCTTTTTGGTTCAAAATTACTTGGAGTTTTTTACTTTTATTCTACGGATATTGCGTGAAGGTAAATTCGCTTCACCATTTGGCTTCAAAAATTCTCTTTAACGGCATGGCTGGTGACATGCCAGGGTCCGTACTTTTCTTACATAGCATAATACTTTATTGTGGCTGTTTTGGCCGGATGGGCTCTTATTAAGCAAAGAAAAAACATTGACTGACTGACTGATTGATAGAAATATTCAGTATGCATTTATATATTGAACTATAAAAGCTGAATACTAGTATACGCCATTACTGTTTTGATTTATGCTACCCTTGAAAAAGGCTTTTTTGAAAGGAAAGCTTTGATACAGAAAACTACAAGTCTATTTAACATTTTAGCATTGCGATATTTTAAAAGATGTATAAATTTTGCCATAATTGGGTGTGTATAATAATGTCGAGGAATATGATGAAAAGTCTATAAACTGGACAAATCATGACAAAATGGTAGTCATCTTCTATGTCATTTGTTTCGCATAATTCACACTTCCTTCAACTTCTTGCTATATTTCTGTGTCGTCTTGTTTCTGTATTTTGCTAATGTGATGATAAAAATAATTTTGCAATAATATTTCTATGCTGTATACATCTTAACATTTCTAAATATGGTGACAATTAAAAAAAAGTTCTGATTCCTTTGTACAGAGGTAGTGAAAATCTATTATCTATATTTTATCTCTATTAATTCTAAAAGACATCTAAAAGACGAATTCCTAAAATTGGAATGAACGTTTAAACAAAGAGTAAATTTTACAGACACGACCACAGGGCCACTTGCGACCAAACGACTTCTCACAGCTGCACCAAGATATGATGTAAATTGACGCCATATATCCAAACGACTTCTCACAGCTGCACCAAGGTATGATGCGAATTGACGCCATGTATCCAAACGACTTCTCACAGATGTACCAAGGCATGATGTAAATCGGACGTCATATAATCAAACGACTTCTCACAGATGTACCAAGATATGCTGTTAATCGATGTCATATATCCAAACGACTTCTCACAGCTATACCAAGGTATGATGCGAATTGACGCAATGTATCCAAACGACTTCTCACAGCTGCACCAAGGTATGATGCGAATTGACGCCATGTATCCAAACGACTTCTCACAGATGTACCAAGGTATGATGTAAATTGACGTCATATATCCAAACGACTTCTCACAGCTATACCAAGGTATGCTGTAAATCGATGCCATATATTCAAACGACTTCTCACAGCTACACCATGGTATGTTGCAAATTGACGTCATGTATCCAATTGACCTCTCACAGATGTACCAAGGTATGATGTACGAAAATTTAAAATAAGCCGCGGCTTATTTTCGGGATTTCAGGGTATTCAAACAACTTGTCACAGATGTACCAAGGTATGAGGTAAATCGACGTCATGTATCCAAACGACTTCTCACAGCTGCAGCTAGGTATGATGTAAATCGATGTCATATATCCAAACGACTTCTCACAGCTATACCAAGGTATGATGTAAATTGACGTCATATATCCAAACGACTTCTCACAGCTATACCAAGGTATGCTGTAAATCGATGCCATATATTCAAACGACTTCTCACAGCTACACCATGGTATGTTGCAAATTGACGTCATGTATCCAATTGACCTCTCACAGATGTACCAAGGTATGATGTACGAAAATTTAAAATAAGCCGCGGCTTATTTTCGGGATTTCAGGGTATTCAAACAACTTGTCACAGATGTACCAAGGTATGAGGTAAATCGACGTCGTGTATCCAAACGACTTCTCACAGCTGCAGCTAGGTATGATGTAAATCGACGTCATATATCCAAACGACTTTTCACAGATGTACCAAGATATGATGTAAATCAACGTCATATATCCAAACGATTTCTCACAGATGTACCGAGATATGATGTAAATCGACGTCATGTATCCAAACGACTTCTCACAGCTGACCAAGATATGATGTTAAATCGACGTCATGTATCCAAACGACTTCTCACAATGTACCAAGGTATTGATGTAAATCGACGTCATGTATCCAAACGACTTCTCACAGTGTACCAAGATATGATGTAAATCGACGTCGATGTATCCAAACGACTTCTCACACTGCACCAGGTATGATGTAAATCGACGTCATGTATCCAAACGACTTTCACAGTGTACCAAGATATGATGTAAATCACGTCATATATCCAAACGATTTCTCACAGATGTACCGAGATATGATGTAAATCGACGTCATGTATCCAAACGACTTCTCACAGCTGTACCAAGATATGATGTAAATCGACGTCATATATCCAAACGACTTCTCACACATGTACCAAGGTATTGTGTAAATCGACGTCATGTATCCAAACGACTTCTCACAGCTGTACCAAGATATGATGTAAATCGACGTCATATATCCAAACGACTTCTCACACATGTACCAAGGTATTGTGTAAATCGACGTCATGTATCCAAACGACTTCTCACAGCTGTACCAAGATATGATGTAAATCGACGTCATATATCCAAACGACTTCTCACACATGTACCAAGGTATTGTGTAAATCGACGTCATGTATCCAAACGACTTCTCACAGCTATACCAAGATATATTGTGAATCGATGTCATATATCCAAACGACTTCTCACACATGTACCAAGGTATTGTGTAAATCGACGTCATGTATCCAAACGACTTCTCACAGCCGTATCAAGGTATGATGTAAATCGACGTCATGTATCCAAACGACTTCTCACAGCCGTATCAAGGTATGATGTAAATCGACGTCATGTATCCAAACGACTTTTCACAGCTGCAGCTAGGCATGATGTAAAACGACGTCGCGTATCCAAACGACTTTTCACAGCCGCATCGAATTACGATGTAAAGCGATGTGATATATCCAATAAGGATTTAGGTTTTCTGAGGACACATTTTAAATCATGTCAGTTTGTCGGCGCATTTCAACACAAAACAATAAACTATCTGTGAGCAGTTCCATCTACTTTTATTCTGGAGGACAGAAAACAAAACTTAGAAAAACAAGCCAGTGACTTGGAAGGGGGCGGAACTAAAAGATTACAACTTCAATCCTTGCTTAAACTACAACCGGAACAATAATTGCAAACATTGTTCTCCAAATAAATGTGGGAACTGCTTTAGAGCATGTCACCTAGAGCTATCGATGTAAACAATTTAACATTTCGGCCTAAAAAAATTCATTGTTTCCGGTAACATTCTCAAAAAAATAGGGTAGGTAGGTCGGATTTTTTTAATATATTTTTTTTATTAAGGGAGACTTTTCGGAAATTATTTTTGTGTCAAAAAATGAATACAAATAAGGTTGTGCCGCTAGAGCATCAGTAAGTTGATTTCTAACATCACTGGCCATGTTTAAAGCAAAAAAAGTGCAGTTTTGCAAATTTTTGTTAAAAAAATGAAAAAAAGTATTCCCCAAGGCCATTAAACATTTAAGGTCGAGCCAAAACTTTAGGGTAGATCGGGATACCAGAAACAAACAATTTTTTACGCCTTAGATACAGTTGCACTACGCATACGCAGGTTGATAATTGCTTCTATTGTTTACGTTTCCGATGTCTTGATTTATGTTTGATAGAAGGATCAGTAATTATGATAGGATCAATAAATGACAAATATACGAGTTTTTCAATTAAACATTTATTACATTGATTTAACCCTGATCAATTTATTGACAAAATGTGTCACTGCACGCGATGTTGTCTATGTTGAATGGCATACTTAAAAGTAATTAGTTGGAAAGAAGTGATGCATTGACAAGACTATCATAGGTAGAACTAACAATCTAAATAGTCAGTTTGAAAGAAGACAGGCTAAATCATGCAGGACTGCTTTGTCATTGATAATTCATCCGCGATTGATATTCATGAATGGAAGAATTTTTGAAGCGCATGAACATCTTTTTGTAATTAGGAATAAGATATAGATTCTATGGTTGTACTCTTATAACTCTGGTAGAGGGTAAACCCGCGTGAGTTCGATCCTCGGGCGGGGCGTATGTTCTCCGTGACGATTTGATAAACGACATTGTGTCTGAAATCATTCGTCCTCCACCTCTGATTCATGTGGGGAAGTTGGCAGTTTCTTGCGGAGAACAGGTTTGTACTGGTACAGAATCCAGGAACACTGGTTAAGTTAACTGCCCGCCGTTACATGACTGAAATACTGTTGAAAAACGGCGTTAAACCAAACACAAACAAACAAACAAAACCCGCCCCAAAACTGCACGTTGTTATCAAGTAAACAGATACGGTCATACGTTATTTCAAAAGATCTGCTGCAACCGGATGTCAGCGTATGTCCACCATTTTCATTTATTACCATTAGACATCGGTACCAGTTACAATGTCCTTTCATTGTTCCTCAACTTGCCGAAAAAACCGCAGCATGACACTGGCATAAAGGCATACAGTGCCAAACATGAACAAGGACATACTGATGAACCGCAATGTGCGAAGAATCAACTGTCCTTCTAAAAATCAGAATATAGGTAAACTAGAGCACTACCTGCGGGTGCCATCGCCGGACAATATGCAAGAAAAGAGTTATAGTTCTTGGCCTTCTTACTCATCTTAATTGATGACAAAAATGTATGAAGTTTCAAAGCTATAGTAAGTATTCAAGAAAAGTGAACTAATATAAAGAACAACCGAGAAATACTGATTTTCTAAGTTAAAAAGGTCCATAATTCTAACGGTCCATAATTCTAACAAAATGCAAGAAAGAGTTATGGTTCTTGACCTACCTATTAATCTAATGATAACAAACAGTGTACACGTTTCAAAGCTATAATTCTTATAGAATTCAAGATAAATGGACCTAAATAAATAACTATAGCTTTGAAACTTTGCACACCTTTTTTTTAATCATCATTAGGTGACTATGTATTCCAAGAACCATAGCTCTGATAAGCATTTTGTCAGAATTACGGCTCTTTTTGTATTTAAAAAAATGATTTCTTTGGTTAAAAATTTTGTTTAGGTCAACTTTTCCCCCAAAACTATAAAAGCTACAAATTTGAAACTTTGCACGCTCGTTTTATTATCATTAGATGAGTAAGTAATCTAAGAACCATAACTCTACCATGCATTTTGTTAGAATTATGACCCTTTTGTGCTTAGAAAATTTGAATTTCTTGGTAATAATTTTGGTTTAGGTCCACTTTAGGCTACCTCAATAGTGTTCAATAAGAACACTAGCTTTGAAACTTTGCAGACTTCTTTCTCATCATTAGAAGAGTATGTAGGCCAAGAGCCATAAGTCTGCTTTGCATTTTGTCCTGAATTATGGCCCCTAATGTACTTAGAAAATTTGAATTTATTTTAAAGTATTTTAGAAAATCAAGTGACGACAATACCTGGAAGATTTATTTTTAAAAATCAGACATACACCACACAACCTGGAATATCACATCATGGATGTTAGGAGTGCTACTGTTTCAATAAATAGCTATAAGTATGGATGGCGAGAATACGTGATACTTATGGGGTACCATTGTGACTTTGGTTGAAATATGTCGATACTGTTATTCCATGATCTTTAGTTTTAATAGATATTTTTACATTGCTGTTACGATAGAAAATGAAATAATGGTGTAATTGATCTTAAAGCATGCAAAAAGCCTATGTGACCGATTATAAAAGTTGTTTCGCTTTATGATACGAAATGTCATTACGAATGTCGTCTAACTATGTTTTGCTTTATGACACATAATGTCAATATTAAAGTATGTGGTGCCCCTTTGTTTTGCTTTATGATACATAATGTGATTATGCACGTCGTCTATGTTTTGCTTTATGACACATAATGTCAATAATTATGTCGCGAAACTTAGTACATGTCATTATACATGTAGTCTGTGTTTTTCTTTACGACACATAATGTCAATAAGTATGTCGTGCAACTTTGTTTTGCTTTACGATACATAATATCATTATATACATGTCATCCAACTGGGAATGAAATAACGTGTACACTTGATGTAAAATGTGGTTAATCTGAATTTGGCCATGTTATTGATTTTTTCGAAACGTTACCTTTCTGTTTCTGTCCAGATGATAGATTTTCATTCTTAGACTTTCATTTTCCTATCCTAGTTGCCCCGCTATTTTAGCGTAAGTATAAATTTATAAACATACTTTTCATAAGGAAAGATATGAATTTACATCTGTCAAAGTCTTGAATTGACAATTACATATCTAGCTAAAATTCGTTACTTTCTTCTTGCCTATCTTGGTTGGTTTCGCGACAAAGAGAGATTGGAAATAAGAGAATTCCGAAATCAAATCAATTTCAGGAGCGGTGGTCTAGTGGATAAGGTGTGGGTCGCTCAATCCAGGGGCCGTGGGTTCGAGTTCCACTGGGATCACGTCCATGCCTTCTCATATGACACCAGTACTGGTTTTACCAGGAAGCGGACTCGGGAGTGGTTCCAATAATCTTGAAGCTTTCATCACAATCGAGCTAAAACAAATTAGTATAAACTAAATCCATTTCAAAAGTTGCCTTTTCAAACTATTAAAATATCCTGATGTCTAGAAATGTTAGAAATTATATTGATTTTAAAAGAGGTACTCAGTCATATTAAGGATATTTCCGGCAGTTTTTACTGCGCAGTGGCAGATCCGTTACTTATAGATTCTGTTTTTCATTAAATAGAAAATTGTATTTTTCAGACGTTATCAGACACTTCATGTAAATAGAAACAAACTGGCTGTGAATATGTTTTTATCGGTAAAAAGCGAATTAGTCGGTTTCTATCTAAAGGAAAGGCAAAAAGAGATGTCTGTTTACAAGTAAGACGATGGAAAGCTTTGGGTAGTGTAACAACCAATGTATACAGTTATAGTTAAATTCTCATTCATGTTTAAGCATATTTAAATGTTCCATAATAAACGTGTGTAAAGGACGATTTTTCTTAATCAGAAACCTAAGGAATAAGACAATGCAGACGGATAATAGAGTTATAGCCCCTGGCAAAAAAATGAGAAATATCTTTATATCGTAGAAAAATGCATGGATATCCATGATATTTGTGGTCTCTTTCTGATGTATATGACATAAGCTACTTCTAGTTCTCATATTTGAATACCAATTTCAAATTATTCATGCACTTTCATGTCCATAACATAAAATCGGGCATGGTGACATATACTTATCATTGCTGAAAATGATAAAGTAGATATTGAAATAGATATTATGTAAAATTTATTTTAAAAAATGTCCATAGAACATAATTCAAAGGGGAATGATTGCAATTAAAAAGATAAAACGGTGTCTAACCTTATGAAATGGGTATTTTTATTTCCTTAATATATCTGCAGCAGAATATAAGAAAAAAATGAAAAATGTCATAAAATGATGCTTAAATGTGACTGTCCATCTTTATATAAAATCCTACAGAAACATCTTTAGTTTTACAAATGTGCAATAATTTCAGAAATCCTTTATAATCTTGCAAATGAAGGTCTGTTTGTAATACTTAAATATTTCTTTCGTAAGTTTTGCAGATTTAAAAAATATAATTTTTCATTCACTAGAAAGAAAGTATGTATATCCATGTCTTTTAAACAACATTATTATAATATATGTCAAAATTACGGTTCAAACACATGGATCGCAAAACTTCTATGAACTTTTAGTCTTGTTTTGTTAAATTAGCACTAAGCTTATTATAAAACATTACTAGTATGCTAAATACCCACACTCGTGGTCAATTTACGTTTGGAGGTACAAACAATACTAACTCTCACCAAATTTATCCAGTTTTTTGACCAGCTGAGACATTCTTGCCGTAAAAATTGTTACAGTACTTTAACTACCTAAAAGTAAATAAGCAATATCCTTCAATAGACTAAAGTTCTCAAATTGTCACGTTTTGTCAGCGTATTCTTACTTTTTCTCTTTTGTTTAAAAGCAAGGCGGTATTGATTACACGAAGGAATGTTTTGATTCGAATTTAAGCAAAACCGATAAGCAAATGTGAGAGGACAATGCAGTATACTGTTTTTGATTTTAAACAAATGCTTATCGTCTTTATGGCAATTATCTATGCCTCGAAGATACTGAAATAAACAAAATATTGAGATTACCAACGACATTATCAAGGATAACGATAGAAACAAAAAGACTGTAAGAATTGCTGTCAATGGATATTAACTAAATTAATTATGACAGAAAAATATAATTTATATGAAATATGCCATAACATTTGGTCTATCAATTTCATATTTGGCATGATGAGTGGAATATTTTACATAAATGTGTTTATATTGATCTTTTTATAGATCTTAGATTTTGTTAGATGCACTGAAGGATTGATTATCTTATCAAATCATATTTTTATACAAATCGTCAAACGTGCAATACTTACTTCGGACATTAGTGTTTGAACAAGGGGTTCACCGGAGACAGTGGTTTATACTGGGATAAAAAGAGTTAAGACCTTCAAATAATGTAAAAATCTTGGATTATGTCCTTGTTGAGTAATTCTATTAAACGGTTTTTGATAAATTGAAATGGACAAAAACGGATAATTATCTCGGCTGGTATCAAGGAGATAAATGCTATTTCACTAGAAAGAAACTGCTTGTTATAGACAGGATAATTATGGAAAATATCTTTCAAGATAGACCATTAAATGGTGTTTAAGAACCGTTCAAGGAGAATTCTATATGAATTTGTTTGTCATTCTTAAAGATGTTAGTGACTCAGTTCATTAATTTATTTGAATACATTTCGTACATTTACTGATTTTTCTCGTACATTGAAAAAGGAAATACTACTGTTTTAAACGGAAAATGAAGATTCGTATGATAAATTTAGTGAACAACAAATATATCCACCGCAGTATTGAATTCTGGATGGAATATAAAAACGAAAGGTGTTGTTTATTTGTCATTTTAGGTGCATTTTATTCGTAACAACGACAACCTAATACTACAACAGAATATACTAAAATCTCAATCGGTCAAGTAAATTGAAATTGAAATCTATCACATTAATAATAGATATCCATTGGTGTATTGGCAACGAACAACAACATTAAACAATTGATCTTTATCTGATACATTAAGCATACTAAGCATTATGTAAGAGTGGAAATATAACGTACTGGATACTGGGGATCTTCATTTGCGTATACCTTTCAGGATGTGAATAAGGGTTTGCACTAATTCAGAAAAAGAAGTTCCGATATGTTACAAGTTATATACATGTATACTTCGTAGACTGATCTGGTACTTTACAAAGTAAACTTGATTCAATATTAGTAGCGAGGATACGAATTTATACCATTATATTGTGCCATTCTATATGTACTAATGACCTATAAACGTTTGATTGTATTCACGGCGAGTGTATAAGTACATTTTGTATTCACGGCGAGTGTATAAGTACATTTTGTATTCACGGCGGGTATACAAGCACAATATGACCAGCAAATATTATTCCCCGATAATTCTGGAGAGATTTACTTCTCGGAAAAATGGCCAACATCATAAAAAAGTTCGTCACAAAAGATCTGCGAAGAAGCACAGGTGATTTTTTACAATAGTTCATTAAACCTATTTAAGAAGAATACTCTTGTTTACCATATGTAGTTAAAATTTAAACAAGAGGGTCATGATGATCCTATATCGCTCACCTGTTAAAGTTGGCCTTGAAATCATCAAGATAAAAATTCTGACCAAGTTTCACGAAGATAGGGTCATAAATGTGGCCTCTACAATGTTAACAAGCTTTTCCTTGATTTGAGTGGTGACCTAGTTTTTGATCCCATATAACCTAGTTTTAAAACTAATAGAGGAATCATCAAGATAAACACTCTGACCAAGTTTCATGAATATAGGGTCATAAATGTGTCCTCTAGGGTGTTAACAAGCTTCTCCTTTGATTTGGCCTGATGACCTAGTTTTTGATCCTACATGACCCAGTTTCAAACTTGGCCTATAGATCATCAAAATAAACATTCTTTGACGTGAAAAATGGTACCAGTAGCTCCCTTACTTGGCGCTCAGCATTAAAAGGGAAACTGGCCTCTTCTCTCATACCCTCGTGGCGATGGATTCCATCAGGAATGAGATGTCGAGGGTGATAAATATAAGTTGTAGAACTTTCTTCACAATCGACCTAAAATAAATTATGTATAAACCAAACATTCTTTGCAAGTTTGTATCAAATCAAAGCATAAATGAAACCCAGTTAATTTGGCTGAAAGGGTCAAATTAGAGAATTGTGCTCCTTTCAGGGACAGTAGCTCTAGAACCCATGATGGAATCTAGCCGGTTTTCAAAAGGAACCAAGATCTTATTGTAAAATGTCAATTTTATTGTGTTCACAAGGTAAATATTAACAATTTTGGCTCTTTTAGGGATCAATCAGTGGCCGTAACTCCGGAACCTATGATTGGGTCTGACAAATTCATCATGGAATCCAAGATCTATTGTCGTTAAAGATATTTTGCAAGTTTGTATCAAATCAAACCAAAAATGAAGTCTCTATATGTCTGCAAAAGCCGAAATATCAAAGTTTGGCCTTTCAAGGGGCCATAACTCTAGAACCCATATTGGGACCTGGTCAATTTTCAAAAGAAACCGAGATATTATGCCAAAGTCAGGTTTGTGCAAGTTTGATTAAAATCAATTGCAAAATGTGGTCTCTGTCATGTTCACGGTCCGAAATAGCAAATGTTGGCCCTTTAAGGAGCCGTAACTCTAGAACCCATGATGGGATCTAGCCAGTTTTCGAAAGGAATCGAGATATTATAAAAGTACAAGTTTTGTGCAAGTTTGATTAAAATCGATTACAAAATGTGGTCTTTATCGTGTTCTTAAGAAGTTGTGAACGGACGGATGGCAGAGGGACGAAGGGCGATCACAAAAGCTCACCTTGTCAATAGTCGAGGGGGATCTAACGCACACACAAAGATATGAAAACCTAAACGAGAAACAAAACATTAATTGCTTATTTGGCACTGTTGACAAAAATAACCAGATACGATAGGATATCATAGAAATTCTCGGCAGATTGTTTTCCCCATATTTTGGTGTGCTGGTTTTTTTTTTACCAGGTGGACTTGTCTGGATTTTAGATATTGCGAAAAGACGCATGAGTACTGGTATTGGGTAATGTTCAAACCATGAATTTTCTGCCATATTTTGGGAAACTATTTGAAAATGCCATTGCAATTTTATCATGTATTTACTGGACAAATGCCAGCAAAAGTATTCAAATTATAAAGTTAATTTAGCTGTAGACCTTAATTAGACAATTACATTGGAAACCATGCATATGATGTTTATTTTTGATGAAACAAATATCTTAGGATATAACTGATATTTCACCCGGCTTATCTTTATCATATGACGTTTTATAAGTAGACTGTCAAATTTGAACCTGTGTCATGAAATATTGACACTTCTATTTGTAATAGTTATACTAATCCCCAACGATAACAAGGTTCCCGCCGAAACGCAAGGACGATTCTATTTCATGATAACCGATGAAATACCAACCCATAATGCTTACACATTACCTTCTAAGTAAATATTAGTATTTGTTTCATCTTAAATATACTATGATTACATGGAAACATAAGCTCAGTCGGGTAAAACGCAGATAACAATTGAACATAAACAAATCATTTTGTGGGTTCGAATCTTCGTGAGTTTTTTTTTTCAATTTTTGTCTTTTTGTGTTTTTTTTTTCTTTTCGTTTTCATTTTTACTTCCGTATTTTTGTTTCTTTCTTTGATGGTTTGTATTAATAAACTTTGATAATGTGACAAATGACCTCAATACAATCGACACTGTTAATTTTCCAAAACAAGTAACTAATAATTGCTTTGCAATATAGCTCCAAGATAATTTCATGATGATTTATCTTTGAACACCTCTGGACTTATTGGACTCAACTGCCACATTATCAAAGTTTATTAGTATCTGTATGTATGCCTTTATATAACACAACAGTATGTTTATTATTTGCATGGCTTAAATGCATGCATTTAGTCAACATCATCTTTAATATAATGCTAAACTTTTCTGATCTGCCATATCGGCTTAAGATACTTCTCTGTTGTGTTGACACATAGTTTATGAAGCAATCTACATGTTTATACGTGTAGAAATAAAAATTTAATGTCGATGCTGAGTTTCGAACCCACACAGCAAAAGATCTGTTTAACATGGACTGTATGCTTTACCACTGAGCTAATTTCCAATTGGTACAAAATCTAGAAATATTTAGATTGTAACATGTTAGAAAAATGTTGAATTCCCTATGTTCCATTTTAATCTATTTATAGTCATGTTTGTAAATATCAAGTTATCGTTGGGGCATAGTAGTACTAGACATTTACGGATTACGTCTACGTGGACTGTGGACACCTAAGGCGACAGATTTTTCAAGGGGACCGTCTCTACATAGTTTAATTATATTATGCGCGATATGAAAAAGTGTTTATAACGGTAATGGGGTTTGAGTTATTAAATCATCACTATGCGGTAGGTGATATAAATTTGGATGTGCCTGTTTTTAGCTCGACTTTTCGAAGAAAAAGTAGAGCTATTGCACTCTCTCCGGCGTCGGCGTCGGCGTCTCCGTTGGGTTAAAATTTTTGATAAAGTCAAATATCTCTGTTACTGTCAAAGCTATTGACTTGAAACTTAAAATACTTATTTACTATCAAAGTCTATACAAGGAAGAACAATCCCCGTAACTCTGATTGAATTTTTACAGAATTATGCCCCTTTTTAATTTAGCATTTTTGGTTATAGTTTTTGATAAAGTCAAATATCTCTGTTACTATCAAAGCTATTGACTTGAAACTTACAATATTTATTTACTATCGAAGTCTACACCAGGAGAAATAATCCCCATAACTCTGATTGAATTATGATAGAATTATGCCCCTTTTAACTAAGAATTTTTGGTTAAAGTTTGTGATAAAGTCAAATATCTCCGTTACTATCAAAGCTATTGACTTGAAACTTAAAATAGTTATTTACTATCGAAGTCTACACAAGGAAGAACAATCCCCATAACTCTGATTCGAATTTTTACAAAATTATGCCCCTTTTTAATTAAGAATTTTCTGTCAAATTATTATAAAGTCAAATGTCTCTGTTACTATCAAAGCTACTGACTTGAAACTTAAAATAATGATTTACTATCGAAGTCTACACCAGGAAAAACATTCTGCGTTACTCTGATTTGAATTTTGATAGAATTATGTCCCTTTTTAACTAAGAATTTTTTGTTAAAATATTTGATAAAGTCAAATATCTCTGTTACTATCAAAGCAATTGACTTGAAACTTAAAATACTTATTTACTATCGAAGTCTACACAAGGAAAATCAATCCCCATAACTCTGATTGAATATTTTTACAGAATTATGCCCCTTTTTAATTAAGAATTTTCTGTTAATTGTTTTGATCAAGTCAAATATCTTTGTTACTATCAAAGCTATTGACTTGAATCTTAAAATACTAATTTACTATTTAAGTCTACATGCGTAGAAACAATCCCCATAACTCTGATTTGAATTTTGTTAGTATTATGCCCCTTTTTAACTTAGAATTTTTGGTTAAATTTTTTGATAAAGGCAAATATCTCTGTTACTATCGAAGCTATTGACTTGAAACTCAGAATAGTTATTTACCATCAAAGGCTTCACCAGGAGAAACTATCCGCATAACTCTGATTGAATTTTGATAGAATTATGCCCATTTTTAACTTAGAATTTTTGATTGAAGTTTTTGATAAAGTCAAATATCTCTGTTACTATCAAAGCTATTGACTTGAAACTTAAAATACTTATTTACTATCGAAATCTACACCAAGGAAAGCAACCCCATAACTCTGTTTTGGATTTTGACAGAATTATGCCCATTTTTAACTTAGATCATTTTGTTAAATTTTTTGATAATTTCAAATATCTCTGTTACTATTAAAGCTTTTGACTTGAAACTTAAAATAGTTATTTACTATCGAAGTCTACACAAGGAAAATCAATCCCCATAACTCTGATTTGACAAGAAATTATAACTCTGTGTGGTCACACCTTTGAATTACCTCCCTATTGACACTTCTTGACCGGATGATAAACTAAATAAGTATTGAAGATACCAAGTCGTAACTTTATACAATGTTAGACCTCATTGAAAGGAAGTGCAGTGACAAGGAACCATAACTGTAGTTGGTCCCATTTTTAATAATCTCCATTTTTAAACCTCTCTGGTGCATAACTCGAATACTATGCAAGATAGATTTCATACTTTACAAACTGATAGAAGTCAGTGAGAAGGAGTGTAGGGACAAGGAACCATAATCTAGGTCGTCCCATTTTTTAATTATCTACCTTTTTTGAAAACTTTATACTTACTCTAGATGCCACATTTTCTTTATGAAATTTAGTCCAAAGACAGAACATTTCACTTTTTAAATGTATAAAAAATTAAAATACAGTTAACTGGGATATAAAAGTCAGTCGATAGTCATATCATAGAAATACCTTTTCAACAGTCTGAAGGCCTAGTTTCTACGTACATGTCTGTGCATCCCTTGTGTGTAGAAGAAAACATAACGGATTGAGTGTATTAACTGAAAACTGTCAACAAGAAATGAATTTCATTTAATTCATGTTTATGCCATAATACAGTATAAATGGGAATATTTTTTATTTTGATTATTTTCCTATCTTCCGTTCATTTATCTAGTAAAAAAGCTGTCCATCTCTTCGTCCATCCACTACTGATAAATTAAAACAATAAAGTTATACGAATACAAAGTCTTTAACGCGGCTAATACAGAAATAACAAGTGCTCCGCCAAGCGGGCAATATACGCCCGAAGGATTATTTCAGGGGATGGGAGCAAAATTTAAAGAACTTTACTGTTGAAGCCCAAACGAAAAGGACAACAAAGGGAAGAAATTCCCCGAAAAACTCTAAGTCCACTAAAATCATTACCAGGTACAGATATGTCAAAATACACCTTAACTTTGCAGGTACCATCCATGTTGTACCACAGAAAAGTGGTATCGGTTTTTTCACTACGGCCAATAATAAAAATGTT
Source organism: Mercenaria mercenaria (assembly GCF_021730395.1). Classification (NCBI taxonomy): domain Eukaryota; kingdom Metazoa; phylum Mollusca; class Bivalvia; order Venerida; family Veneridae; genus Mercenaria; species Mercenaria mercenaria. The sequence continues at coordinate 36,606,536 of NC_069364.1, read as the reverse complement.
ACAAAATAACCTATTTATAGTAACATAAAAGGGAAGTAATTCAATAAAAAATTATTGTAAGTGAACAAAAAATGGGTATGCCAAATAAAACCAAGAGCACCGCAATGCAAAGCAACATAAACACAAAACAAAGTCATGTGACCATTGACCCCTAAGTGTGACCTTGACCTTCAAGCGAGCCATGCGCTCTGCACGTCCTCTCAATGTGGTGAACATTTGTGCCAAGTTTCTTTAAAATCCTTCAAGCAGTTCAAAAGTTACACATCGCACTCGAAACAAAGTTATATGACTTTTGACCCCTTACTGTGACCTTGACCTTGTATATAGCCATCCAAAACATGCGCTCTGCACGTCGACTCGATGTGGTGGACATTGGTGCAATGTTCCTTTAAAATCCCTCATACAGATCAAGAGTTACAGAGCGGACACGAAACAAAGTCATATGACCTTGACCCCTAAGTGTGACCTTGATCTTAAAGCAAGCCACCTGATACAGGCGCTCTGCACATCCTCTTGATGTGGATAACATTTGTTTCATGTTTGTTTAAAATCCTTCAAGGAGCGGAGTCGACACGAAATTGTAAACGGACAGACGGACAGACAGACAAACAGACAGACAGACAGATGAACACCTGTGGTATCCCAAAATACGTCCCTTCAGGCGTATGGTAACAACAAAGGAATGGAGACGCAAGATATTACGTTTTCTACATTTTTCACAATGTTTTACCTGCTGACCTACATTTTGATCCCAACTGACCCAGTTTAGATTTTTTCATGTTGGACGACGCCGACGATGGAATACGGATACATTGCGATCAGACTAGCTCATCTTTTCAACTTTGTCGCAGATGCGCAACTTATAATATTGAAGAACATTTCAGGAAAGTGTTATGACGCTAGATCAAATACTTTTTGCGATATGTATAACAAAACATTTCTCTGGCGAGCAGACGGACGGACAGACAAATCCAAATACTATCCTGTGCAGTGACATATTAAGCCAGACCTTACCATCATTATAGGAATGTTTTCCTACCAAACATAAATTAAAATTATCATGTTGAGACGGTCCCCTTGAAAAATCGATCGTCCTAGGTGTTCACAGTCCACGTAGACTTAATCCGTAAATGTCTAATACTAGTAGTATGTGTGAGAGTGTGTTACCAGGATATATCAGAGCTAGGGGTACATCGAGGGTATTTTTCTCTGCACATATCGTCGAGGCCGGTAGGCCGAGACAGATATGTGAAGAGAAAAATAACGAGATGTACCCCTAGCTCTGATATATCCTGGTAACACACGAGCACTACATATTATAACTGTTTTATCGCATAGTTTATCATTAAAATTTATATATCATTTTCATTTAAATTTGTTTATTATTATTTTTACTATTTTGATTCCCTTTCTGCGCCTCGCTGACTGAAACACTAAAACTTCTGTTTTAGAAAATGTGTTCCCCAGATAAAAGTACCCAACAAATTTCTGCATTGGTTTTAAATCTTTGCATTTCATTGGCCAGACATATTGTAAAACTTGTTGTTTTGATTGTAAAAAAAAAATCAAAGAAAAAGAAACATTTGAGAAATCTCAGAATTTCATATATTTCATGTATTTCTGAATTTGGCAATAACTATCAATTTTTTGAAATATTCTAGTTTATTTATTCTTTTACTTTATAAATGTAGGTGTTTGTGACAATTCTTTCTCTGTGAACTGTAAATTGGAGCTAAAATCATCTTTTCTTTGAAAGGAAAAAATTATACTCCCTTGATAGGACCTCAATAGAGAAAAAGTGTTCCGATATATATCGGAACAGTTTTACTGTGCTGATATATACCGGAACACTTTTTTTTCTTATGAAACTCCATAGAGATTTCCGTGTTGATATATATCGCAACAGTTTTGTAAGATATCAGCACAGTTTTGTAGTAATAATGTGTGTTACTATGTATAACATGCTGCAAAGATCAAAGGAAAACTGCCGCACTATGCGATAATTGAAAATATCACAATGGTTTCTTTAAATTTTCGATCATTGTTACCTCAGTTATGTTTCTTTTCCTGTACACTTTCAAAGACTGTGATTAATTACAATTTTCTAGCACTAATAGAAGCGTTGTCTCTAAGTGCTAAAATTTTTGTACTATCATCAGTGTTAAACATATAGAATGCAAACTGCCTGCACCATGAAACTTTTACTTATTCGTCTGTCAACAAGGAAAATAGTTCGTCTAATCACAAATAATGTAAGCAGAATAGAAGGTTTTCCCGTATGAAAGAATAAAATCAACATAATTTTTTAATGACTCTACATTAGGCATAATCACATGTTAAAAATTGGCTTCTTGAACATAAGTGAACATCTGTAATACATTCTCTCAGTCCTTGGTTCCTCCAATCATACTGTCTGCGGTCTGTAATACATTCTCTCAGTCCTTGGTTCCTCCAATCATACTGTCTGCGGTCTGTAATACATTCCCTCAGTCATTGGTTCCTCCAATCATACTGTCTGCGGTCTGTAATACATTCTCTCAGTCCTTGGTTCCTCCAATCATACTGTCTGCGGTCTGTAATACATTCCCTCAGTCCTTGGTTCCTCCAATCATACTGTCTGCGGTCTGTAATACATTCCCTCAGTCCTTGGTTCCTCCAATCATACTGTCTGCGGTCTGTAATACATTCCCTCAGTCCTTGGTTCCTCCAATCATACTGTCTGCGGTCTGTAATACATTCCCTCAGTCCTTGGTTCCTACAATCATACTGTCTGCGGTCTGTAATGCATTCCCTCAGTCCTTGGTTCCTCCAATCGTACTGTCTGCGGTCTGTAATGCATTCTCTCAGTCCTTAGTTCCTACAGTTATACTGTCTACGGTCTAATTCAGAACCATTTTCTTACAGAGTTTATCATTTTCTTGTTTTAACACCTTTTTCAGTATTTTAATAGAGAGTCAGATACATTTTATTTCTTCAATTATTAGCTGAGCACGAAGTGCTCAAGGGCGAGATATTGTGGTCAGTGATTGTCCGTCGTGCGTCGTCCGTCAACATTTTCCTTTATACAGGTAAAGAAAGCGTAATGAGCAGGAATTTGAAAAACAAGTTGCATCCTTTATAACATGTTTAAATAATGGCAAAAGCTGATCTTCACCCGATGTACAAAAAGGTCAAATGCACACTTTTTACGCAGATGACGTCGAAAAATCACATTTTAGCCCTAAATAGTTGTGACGTTGCCGTTTGCTTACTTTACGCAAAAATCATGCCAAAATCTTTCTACGAAATAATTGTTTTCCAGCGGATTTACTAAGTAGTGTGTAAAAACTGTCCTACTGATTAAAAAAACAACTAAAATTACCATAAAAATTTAGTTTACTGTAAAATAAGCGAAAAACATTATGGGTTATTCCAAACTGTCTTAAATTTCCCCTACCCCCATTTTCACGAGCAGATTTTGTGCATCAAAATTTCACAAAGAACTGTTTGTATTTTGGGGAAAAATAAGTTAATCATTAAAAAGTTTACAACAACATAAATTTCATTTTAAGCGTATTCTAACTTTGTAAGCCATTTTCCGATTTCCTTCCGACCAAAATTTTGTGCGTGTACGTGTACGTGTGCTAGTGTTAAAAAGATATGCTTGTAATATTTTATGCAATCAAATATGATTAAAATAAAAGAAAATGAAGTTAGACTTTAAGTTAATTGTTAAAACGCGAAAGTTTATTATTATTACTACCCTCCCGTTTATTCATATTAAATTTTTTACCGTTTATTTATAGTATCTTTTTAAAACAGACTCTGTGCGGTAATATTTCGGGGGCACGGGCTCTAATTCTTTTTTTTTTTTGGAAAGTTTGGAAACGGAACCGTTCTTTCATATTTTATACTGCCCATTTATATAATTCATATCACCTGGTTTTGTTTCAAGCTAGTGTTGAAAATGGCAGTGATTTAATAGCAGCTATATCCAGCTATAATATTCACATTAGGCCTATTTAAATTGGAAAAAATACACATACTGATAAAAACGGTGGAAGTTTTTATCTGAGTGTTAAATATAAATACGGTCAAATGCTGACAAAATCTTAGCCATATTTTTATTTTAAACATAGATATTTTTTCTTTTGCTTCAAGGCGTTCATTCTGGCTTTGATGGAAAATAATATATCAGAAATTATATTTAAAGTAAACGGTAATAATATCCATTCCTTTTATGAACTACAAGTAGATATTTAATTGTTTAGATATGACGAAAAACTGGATGCGAAATGAAATCTTTTGCATACAAGCTGTTTACCGTCAACGCTTTGAATGCAAAGACGTTCCGCTAAATGGCGCCCTATTACGACATCTCCTCCTAAACCACCAGTCCAATTTTGATGAAACTTCACAGGGATGTTCCTTGGATGGTCTTTTTTAAAATTGTTCAAAGAATTGAATTCCATACAGAACTCTGGTTGTCATGGCAATCGAAAGGAAAAACTTTGAAAATCTTCTTGTCCTAACCCTTTAGGTCCTAGGACATTGATATTTAGTATGTAGCATCGTCTGGTGGTCCTCTACCAATATTGTTCAAATTACCCCCTAGAGTCGAATATGGCCCTGCCCGGTGGGTCACATGGTTTATATAAACTTATATAGGGAAGAACTTTGAAAATCTTCTCATCTAAAACCACAGGGTCTAAGGTTTTGATATTTGGTTTGTAGCATCATCTGGTGGTCCTATAATAATAATAATAATAATAATAATAATAACTTTATTTTCTGAAGGTGACATACTAAGTGTACAAATACAGATATTATACAACTTATTTCCAGTATGGCCTTCAACTGATATACATTCACACATACACACAATCATACTGTCAATTTATAATTTAACATTTATACAAAAATACACATGTCAGAATTACTTAAATTTTCTCGACAAACACTTCTCAAATTAAAGAAGTCTTAAATAAACGTAATATAACAATAACTATGTTTTAAAAGAATTACCATGCGTCTGTAATCATCATTATGAACAGAATGTAGTAAATCTGAAATGTATATAGGACAATCTCCTGTTTTACTTTTGTACACTAATAATGAAATATGGTATTTGCACCTGTTCTCAAAAGATAGAAGTTTTGAATTTCTTAATACCTCATCAAAATTGCTACACTTTGATTTTGTAATTATTTTTATAGCGCGTCTCTGCAAAGATGTAATTTTATCAGTGTCCGATTTGTGACAAAATCCCTAGACATTGCAACAATATTCCATGGTTGACATAATATATGCATTGTAATACAATAGTTTCATCACATCTGTTTAGAAAAATGCAATTCTTCTAAGTAGAGCAATTTTTGAGTTTAGTTTATTGGCCACGGTACTAACGTGGGATTGCCAAGACAGAGTTTCATCGATATATACACCTAGAACTTTCTGACACTTCACGTTTTCAATGACCGAACCGTCTAAAATCAACTCAAGTTTTTAGTATGTTTTATTTTGACTCTAGTGCTCAAAACCATACATTTTGTTTTTGAAGGATGAAGTGACATGTTATTTATTTTACACCATTTATGGACGCTATTTAGGCTATACTGAAGTTCAGACTGAATTTTTGTAATACTGTCGGCGGATTTATGTAGGGTGGAGTCATCGGCATATAGATCAATGTTGGTAGTATTTAAAATTAACACCATGTCATTGATATATATCCTCTAACAAGATTGTTCAAATTACCCCCTAGAGTCAAATATGGACCCGCCTTGGGGGTCACGTGGTTTATATACACTTGTTTAGGGAAAACTTTGAAAATCTTCTTGTCCAAACCTACATGGCATATGGCTTTGATATTTGGTCTGTAGCATTGTATAGTAGTCCTTTACCAAGTTTGTTCAAATTATCCCCCTGGGGTTAAAACTGGCCCCGCTCTGTGGGTGCACATGGTTTAAACAGATTTGTATAGGGAAAAACATTTAAAAAAATAATTATAAAGAAAAAATATTTAAAAATCTGTATTTCAAACATTTCTTAAATATTCAAATTTCAGACAAACTGTTATTTCAATTGATGGGCCGGCAAAACACCAAGGTGGAAACTTTATTCCTGGAGATATCGCCGTCTTTGAGGACAAAGCTGCAAACGCCGTGCTTCTTGAGGCAGAATCACAGTTCAAATCTGGATACCCAACCATTGCAACTTCATCCATGGTGGCTCGTAGAAACAGACACACATTTGAAGAATTCGATAACGCAACAGACATACGATTCTTTTCTGACTTAGTGAAACCAATGCAATATCGATGGAAATTTCAAAAGGAGAAATTAAAAACAATAACGCCATCCAAACATGGTTTCCACAAGCGGAGCAAATCACCAACGTTTCAAAGACTGGTTGAAGCAAATGAAAAACTACAAAACATTGCTGTTGAAGATACAGGTGTGGATGAAAATGCCACTGCCTGTGACTTTTTTGATACGCAAAGTGAAATATTGCCGGTAAAACCATCTTCTATTCTAAGGTATGTAAAGTCAGAACAAGTGAGCACTCGAACTAGTTATACAAATTCAATACCCGCAACAAATGATACGCCTTTAAAAAAAGATTATGAACTTAAACCCGAGATAAGAACAATAGAGCCAGCAAAAAAGATAAAGGAGTATTATATAGTTCAGAACAATGTTTCAGCGGCACAAGAACAAAGATCCCCGAGCCCGGTAAATGAATCTCCAGCAACCCCACCACCTCCCACAAAACCAAACAGAACACTTCAGCAAGATTTCAAAGTGGATTTTAAAAAACTAGACTCGCATTCGGAACTCCATTTATTTCTTCCTCATATTCAAGAATGCAATTCAAGGAGAGCAACTCCAGAGGAACCGAATGGGAAAGGAAAGTTAGGATTTACCTTACCTGCAATCGAAGACTTGGAAGTAAAAACATTAGAAGAGGATCAGTCAAAATCAAAGAAAAAACATAAACACGATCAAAAAAAGAAGAAGAAGCATTCACATAGAGTAAAATCAGGAAACGAAGAAAAGGAAGTAAAGGATATATTGAACGATATCCCGACTTTGATATCACTAGAAACTGATAGGGATTTCCATCCAGAGTCTATGTGTATGTTTGAAAACTGTAAACTACACAGACACAGAAAATCTAACAGAATACGACAGGCATAAATTCTACATTTTCTCTTTCTGTAAGATGTTTTCAACAAATGAAAAGCATTCCAGATAACATACTTCATAAAGTTGTAATTAAAATCTCTTTTAAGAAGCAGTTTGACTAGATTAACGTTTAATCTTAACTGGGCACATGTGACACATTGTAAAATCTGTTAATATTCACGACTTTCATCCCTGGTGAATGCAAAGTTTTGCGAAAAAAAAGACAAGTTTGTATCAGTAATGAAATAGGACACTTTTTGAATACTATCGTATTAAAAGGGGATATTTACAAAATTTTATGAAAATAATAAAGCATGTTATTGTAATAGGGATCTAGCTCTATGTAGTGTTCTTTTTTATACATTATATAAATCTCTAGCAGACTACAATAAAAATGAAAAAAATCGTAAAATGTTGTTTAAATGTGATTGGCCACCTTTATTAGTATACCCCAATGGATTTCTGGTTCTAAATTCCGCAACGTGTCGAATCCAACATTTTGCGAATGAATAAAATGAGAAATCTGAGAAATTTCGCAAAATGGAGTTAAGCGATCTACAGTAACAGGTGCAGTCTTCGTTCTAATGAATACATTGGGACAAAGTCAACTGACAAACACGGCTGTATATTATTCTGTGACAATAAATAGTGAAATAGTTCTCAATCATTTTCTTCTTCTTAAAACAGGCTCAGGTTATATACAATAATTATAATTAGTATCATGATTTTCAAGGATATTTATCAATAGAATGATAAAGTAAAAAGAAAGGCTCTGTAAGATTTACACAAAACACTTAAAAATAACTTTTTATAAGCAACTGCTTTATTTTCCACGAAACTTCCTAAATGGACATAGTTCTGTTTTTGCGATGGTCTTTATTAAGAGTAATGACTGGAAAAAAAAGAAAGTTGTTATTATTATCATTTTTGTATCCTGAAATTGACAACCATTCATGCAATGGTAAATGTTTAAGATACTGAAACTGATACTTGTGTTGTTGTATGTTTATGTCCGTTCGAATGATTAAAAAATGTTTATCTGTAACAGAACAGAACAAATATTTTATATTTTTAGACTTGAGCTTACGCTCCTCACCCTTAAACAAATATATATATATATATTCTGCATCAAGGTAACACGTATAGATGCCGGCATACATCAAACTACATGACAGAAAAGCTTATGTATGGTAAATGGACTTAAAGATTCGCAATTGTAATTCGTTCAAACACTAGTCTGAATTTGATAATTATGTAACCGTTCTGGCTATTATTTACAATCACAGTTTTAAAAAAGCAAGCTAAATTGTTCAATATCTGCACATTTTTTATTAAAAAATAACAAGTATAAATAAACTAGGACGTTCGTGGTAATAACTATCAATACATGTATATCGTTTTCTTTTTACATTTGAGAAGTGGAACTCATCCTCAATATCATTTGTTCCACAAATTTCACGAAGTATTTCACTACGTCCACATGTGTCTGTCTGACTGTCTTTCTGTCCATCCATCGCACCCCTCTTTCGAGTGTTATCTCCCGGTTTCAATTCGCAGTTTATGATCAGATTAAATGTCAGTAACTTTTAGCTGTCACCGAGCTAAGGTAGTCCTCAAAGTCTTGCTTCGCATTCTTGTAAACAAATAATACACAATTATTATTAAACTAGTGTTCCAGTCTTGTACAAAAGTATAAAATATGGAATGAAAGTGTTCATATCTACGTTTAGCAGATATTCCGAAACGTTGCCAAACCTGAGCTTTTATATTTTGAGCCCAGTTTTGTTTTTCATCATTTAGCATTACTACATACATTTTCTTTATAACACATTGTTTAATGATTCTAAGAAAGCGATTAATACAGTTGAATATCGTTACCTCGATATCGGTTAGCTCGATACTCCGGTTAGCACGATGTGTTCGAGTCGGTCCCGATTTTTCCCTATTTATCTTAATGTAACTAGATTCTATTTATCATTACCTCGATATGCTTAGCTCGATATTTTGTTTAGCTCGATGAGATATTTCAGTCCCGTCTACTTATCTGTACTGTTTCGTCGATGTTATTGGTAAGGTGTGAAAATCAACCTATTGTTGTCCGGCGAAGTATCAATCATATTCAAGTTAGTTTGTGTATTTGTTTTTATTTTTTTTTTTTGTTATTTAATCTTTAATCAAATTTAAATGTCAGGACGTTTGCATTTAATTCCCAATAATTACCCTTATAAAACACCATGCAAGCAGGAAAGCTGTTTTCCGATGAAACAACTAATTTGGATGAAATATTTTCTGTTTGTCCGGGTAACTTGACAATCTGCCATTTAGGATTGAGTAACAATATGCGGATTTAACTGGCAAATTTTCGCTATCGAAGCACAATCAAAATGACTACTCAACTAGGAACATAACTACTGCATTCAGACTTGTTTAGGGAAGGAATAAAAATGCTAATGTTTAAATGTATATTTTGAAAAAATAAAAAAGTTGTATGTATGTATTCAATTAAGATGTTTTATTTGTCAATAAAATTAAAATCGTATTTACGTTTTATATATTCTTTCTTTCCCCCTTTTAAACCCTCTGAAAAAAGAATTGGATATAATGACAATATAGACGTTCGACACAAATACAAAGTAGTCCCAGATAGTCGATATCGTTACGTCGAACTTCGAATACGTCGATGCAATTTTTACAGTCCCTTGAATATCGAGGTAGCGGTATTCGACTGTATATGATATGAAACGGGCAGGTTAACCATATACTCCAGCAGGCATTACTTGTCGGTATTTTAACAAGTCGACATTTTAAAATTGCACTTTATGTAACCCCATACTTTAGTCGAGTAGTTAAGAATGGACACACACACATAAATGAATCAAAAAGACTATACATGGTTTTAGGTCTTTGGTTTGAGTAGTAAAGTAGTAAAGTACTTTTGCGCATTCAAATCAAAAAACTGCGCCAAGATAATCAATGTTACCGTTCTCCGTAAGGCGTTATATGTCCATTATTCATTATTTTTCGATTTTAAAACAGGTTTTTCGAATACTAACCTATATTTTCGAGTGAAAACATGGGATAACGCCGTAAACCATAGTTCACGCTCATAAACGTAGGTTCACGCTTGTAAACACAAGTTCACACGTCGTAAACAATGGTTTTCGTGAACCGGGGTTCACGAGCGTAAACATGGGATAACAACCGTAAACATAGGATAACGACCGAAATTCGTAATTAAATCGAGAAACCTAGTTTATCAAACGTAAACCATTATTTACGTTCGATATATCAGGATTATAAAACCAACTACGAATTTCGGGCGTGAACATGGGTTTACGGCCGTGAACCTAAGTTTACGGACGTGAACCTATGTTTACGATCGTGAACCATAGTTTACGGACGTGAACCTATATTTACGAACGTGAACCTATGTTTACGACCGTGAACTTGGGTATACGAGCGTGAACCTAGGTTTACGTTCGATAAAATAAGTTTCTCGAACAAAACTATGATTTTCAGTCGTAAACATAGGTTCACGTTCGTAAACTATGGTTCACGCTCCTGAACCCAGGTTCACGCCCATAAAGATAGGTTCTTACTCAACCGAAAAACCTAGTTTATCAAACGTAAACCTGGGTTCACGAGCGTTAACTATGGTTTACGCCCGTTATCTTGTTTTCGGTCAAAAATATAGGTTAGTATTCGAAAAACCTGGTTTTATGTTCGAAAAACCTAGTTTTTCGACCGTGAAACTGGGTTCACATAATTATTGGACAATTGGCGTGCCATAGACGTCTAAATACCTCACGTTTGTCATTGTTCACCTTCACAATATGTGTGGAGTTAAGTCAAACTTTGCTAAAGGCCTTCTACAGAATCGATCGTCGGCGTAGAGAAAAAGAATCAACATAACATCTCCGAAATTGAGACCACTTCGTGAACTCAAACACAGTTCCAAATCAACAACAAACATTGAGACCAAAGTAATGGAGAACAGATATCTTTCTGTTTCTAGCGAACTATTTCTTCTATGAAATCTAATTATTTATGAAAGTGTTTAACACGGCATCTTACTTGATCATACTCGTAGCAGTTTACCATTAATTCCTAGTGTGTACATATTAATCCAAAATGCATTACTATATACACTATCAAAGCATTTTTGTCATATCAGTGAAAGTTGTATAAACACGATTCCACAATTAAAACTATGTTCAATTAGCCCGTGCAAACAAAAACTCGCATCCGTTGCAATGAAACCCTTTTTTAAATCCCGCACTAAGGGAGTAACGATATATCGCAATTCACTGTATCGCGATACCTTAGTCTGGCGATACGCATATCGTATCATAGACCTGGTTCACGATACAGAAACGATACAGTGAAAAGTAAAAACATTGAATGAAAACTTTCATAAAATCAGTGTTAAAGATAGTAACTAAACAAATGTATCAATTATAAGTTTCTTTAACTTTAAAACAAAATTTCAAGTACTTTCCAACTGTAGGAACTTCGAATTTTTTCTTTTTCATGTTGTCAGATGAATGCTCAATGTGTATCGCGATACGTACCGTATCGTTGCAACCGCATCACGATATGTATTGTATCGTGAGACTAGCGTATCGTTACACCCCTATCCCGCACCAATCTGTAAGTCTAGTATTTAGTGAAGTAAAAAGCTTTGATATTTCACTAGCAAGTGTAATTCCTCTGTAATTAATTATGTTGTTTTCATCACCTTTTTCGAATATCGGAATAATTTTCCCTCATTCCAGGCAGACGGAAAAAATGACCGCTCGAAAATATAATGTTAATTAAACAAGTCCACCAGATGTGTAGCAATTAAGAATATCCCCAGCCCCAATGAAATATTCATTAATAATGTCACTCGAGTCTGTTTTAGCGCTCTTTAGGTTTTTCATCGCGCGCTGAACTTCAGCAATCTTATTATACTAATTCTTTAAAACAGGGTCATTCAGCTACCTCTGTCCTCGACAAGTCTTCACTTTTGTTGTCAAACGTTATATCTATCTCGTCTGTCAGATTTTCAAAATAATCACATAAGTCATCCGCTGTTATACTGCTACCTTTCTACCTGGTGATTCATTTTTGAAATGTATTTCCTCGCGTGTTCTTTTTTTTAATTTATTTATTTATTTTTTCAATTTCTTACATTTTATTCGCCTTAAAATGCGATCTGTTAGTTTTAATACATTTTTACAATTTATCTCGTTACTATATATTTGGTTACCGTACTGCAATGCTCTAAATATTTCTGTTATTATCCTGACATGATTTATCATGCCGTTCCGGCGATTTTTTAAATTAGTTTTTCTGTTAATTAAGGTGTTGCAACAAGGTTGAAATTTGTAAACTACTCTATTCACTGCCGACTCATTCTTACTATCTACAGAATCAATAAAATCTGTAAAAATGTAAAAAGATCCTTTGAAAGCAAAGAATGCAACCAAGCATAATAATAGCAGACTCGGTTTAATTGAGTCTGTTGAAGAGAGGTAATGAAATATGCAAAACCTCTCACGCCCCCTAGCACCGGCTTAAGCGGAATTCTTTTACACATCAACTGAATGGACTCCATGATCCTAAAGGACTAGAAAATAAAACAACACTGAATCCAAGTACGGGCCGCCACACGACACTTAAAGGTTGTTGTTGTGATATTTAATAAAATCTGTAAAAAGATCCTAAAACATAATTAAGTTGTGGTAATTTGGTACTTTCGAAATCAGTCCTCGTCTGTACTCAATCCGTTTCTCAGGATTTCATCTTATTTTATTTTTAACGTACTGCTCAATGTAAGGCCTTTCACAGTTGATCTCTTCTATTGTATTCAGTTTGTCTGCATTTTTCAAAACCCTAGACTCCAAATCAGTCCACGGATCATTTAGCTTAGAATCCATTTCTGATACTTTCTTTTCAGCAGCCTTTTTTTTTGCAGTCGAGTACTCATTTCATCAAGTTTTAAACTGATAAAGTTCAAACGATCTTAAAAATGCGAAATCAGGAAAAAAATCATACCCGAGTCGAGAATAGAAAGCAGGAAAGGGATGAGACAGAACCTACAGACCTTACCTAACTGATATCTCAACCCAGTCTTGTACCGATATTACTACTACTATGGAGGTAAAGGACACTGTTTCTGATTCTATCATGGAGGTTTGTGAACCTGAAGGTTCTGTATCACTTATGGGTGACTCTGTACAGTCATTTCCTATTACAATCTTACAGGATTCAGTAGCCAATTAATCTCTTATTCTTGCAGACGTCCTGCCTTTTTCTGAGAGGACTTCTTCTGTATAAATAGACGTATTCAAGGGGTGGAGTGTGGCTTTCTTTCTGTACTCCTCCATAATATTTATTCAACCACAGTAATCAATACCTCTCGTGTGCGGTTACCCAAACAGTCTGGCTAAGAAAACATGTCTGTTCAGCTAACAGACTCAGACAATTTCTCTAATCATTCTCTTTATTGAACGATTTATTAACTCGCTGCCAAGGTCACAGTTTATTCAGGAACAACAAAATGATCCTGAAATTTCATTAATGTTTCAAAGGGTTGTCAGCGAAGAAGAAGCGTCACAGGTCGTAGCTATTTTGTTAAATATGTGAATTTACCAGATTTGATGAACGTTTTTGTGCAATTTTAGTAAACTGTTTTTGTCCCGTTCCTAAAACTAAATCAGGGATCTAGTATCTTTTGACAATTATGTGTGCCTCAACAAACATGTCAAGGTGTTATTCCTTTAAGAAACATTGAGATCAAATCCATTGTTATGGCTTTAATTAATTATTTACATTTGTTGGTCTCTTAAAATCTGCACAGTCTGATAAAGGCTCTAATTTTATGTCTAACCTATTTCATCAAGTATTACATAACTTAGGCATAAAACAATACAATTCTTAAGCCTATCTAGGAAGATTTCATCAAACATTGAAAAACATGATTATGATATATTGTATGAATACAGAGGACTGTGATTAAGATATTGCTGTTGCTCTTGTCGGCCAGAGATTCTGTACAAATATCACTTGTCGTCAGTCCATTTGAAATAGTGTTTGGTCACACTGTCCGTGGACCCTTAAATTAGAAGATGACACTTCTTTAAATTTGATACAGAATGTTTCTGACTTTAGAACTAGATTTACAAAAGTTTGTGAACAGGGACGTTTAAACTTGCAATCTGTTCAAAACAAAAAGAACATCAAGATATGATCAATGTGCCAAAGAAAACCAGGTGGTAGACTTTTGACACTTTTACCTACCGCTAGTATACAAGCTAGATATTATGGTCTTTACAAAAACTTATTCATTTACTATGCCTAGAGTTAATGAGTGTATTGATAACGTTGGACATGCAAAACTCCTTTGTAACAAAATTTGATTTGTTAAAAGGATTTTGGCAAGTTCCTCTCACAGGTAAAGCTAAACAAGCTCCAGCAATTGTTACACCTGAAAGCTTATTTCCGTAAAAAGTGATGTCATTTGGTATAAAAAGTTCACCTGTCACTTATCAGCTAGTCTGGATTAGTACATATTACGACGGGAACCAGACTACTTATCAGCAACTTGTACATTCCATTATTTCTGGACTTAATGGATGTGATGGATACATTAAAGATGTCATCATACACCATGACACTTGGCAAAGCCATCTGTAGACGATCAAGGATTTGTTCAAAAGAGTCGCTGAGGCAAGGTTTACAATAAATTTATCAAAAAGTGAATTTTGTAAAGCTAGTGTTATTTTATTAGGACACTCTGCTATTTCAAAGTGTTCTCGCTAGGTTTTGAGCTTGTTCCTGATGGCATGTAGGCGACGATTCCAAATTGAAGGAAGGATTATAAGCAGACTCATATTGAATTTTCCCGAGTTAAAATGCAGTTATTTGACAGGTTGTGTACATCAAAGAAGATAGGAACTGTGATAAGTTGAGGCAGCTAACGTTAACTGAAGAATTTAAAGGTGTATTGTCCCACAGTTCCTACCATTTTTCTAATTGCCGGAGATCGTGTTGAAGGGTTTTACAGTTTGAAGTAGTGTCGCTGAAGGCATAAACTGCAGAGTCGCTGAAGGCATAAACTGCAGAGTCGCTGAAGGCATAAACTGCAGAGTCATTAACAAAGAGTCGCTCCTGAGAGGTAACAGATCAAGGAGTGGGGGTGGGGGTGTCTTTGGTGTAAAGCAGAAGCAGAAGAGGGCCAAGAACAGAGCCTTGATTAACCGGGACATCATCATTACTCACCATGTTTTCCATTCTAATACGATTATGGTGATTGACAGAGATCTCTGGGCTTAATCTAGTACCCGACACACTAACTTAAAAGGTATCTATTGTGCTCCTATAAACGTAGTTCGCAGATCTTAAAAATTGCCCCCAAGTATCAAAAATTGTCCATTCAATATCGGGTAAGAGAATTCCATTTTAGCAGATGCCAATCAGATGGAGTGGGGGTTGCACTTTTCATCATTAACTCTCAAGATCAGACCCAGCCAAACCGACTTTGCTATTTTTTGCTTGGTTGCAGTCTATGCTCCAATAAGATCTTAGAAATTTCATTAATTAGATAAATTATCTGTGTAGCGATCTTATTAAGTACCAGGTGATTTTATGAACGTCAAATGACGGAATTTAGTTCATCTGATGGTCATAGTTATGCCCCTTTATTAGTAAAACGCCATTTGTATGATTTGACGTAAACAAGTGTTAACAGCTATATTGGGTAAGTTAACCTGTAACTGTTATCATTTGTCATTGTACTTAATAGATAAAGATATTGCATCGAACCAAACCGTTCAGAGCAATCAGTTTAGTCAGGTAAGGAGTATATTATTGCACATTTTCACTGACCATTTCGATTAGAGATTATTCATTTTACTTAGAGATTAAATCCAACAGAGGGCACTGTAAACGACAGAGGGCGCTGTGAGCAGTAGGTATAAAAGCTGGGTGCAGCTGTTTTATTAATTAATCTGTCACTTGGTCTTGAAGAGTGCACATCGGAAAGCAGAGACAAAGTCTAATACCGGAACTTTGGGGCACATATAAACCTATATAGTAAAGTCTCCTACGAAGCCCAGCTTCCTGGAGATGAACTTAGAATAGGTTATTAATATAGCTCGGGTTGCAGCTAGATAAGGTCAGCTTATAGTCCAACCATTGTAAAGGTATATTGGATGATCACCTATAGTAGAAGACCAACTTCTTTGAGACATTAGGTGAACTATAAGGTTTTGGTCAGCTTATACTCTTTTAGAGTTGAGGGAATAGTGTGTGTGTGTGTGTGTGTTCGGGTTTAACGTCTTTCTCAACAATTTTTCAGTCATATGAACGACGGTGTCTATTTGTAGCAGTGAGCACAATGCTCAACTTTATAGTGCTGCCTCACTGGAATATCATGCCGTAGACACATGACATGATACCCCACCCAGTCACATTATACTGACACCGGGCTGACCAGTCCTAGTACTATCCTCTAAATGCTGAGCGCCAAGCGAGGAAGCTACTAGTACCATTTTTTACGTCTTTGGTATGACGCGGCCAGGGATCGAATCCACAACCTCCCGCACTCGAAGCGGACGCTCTACCACTAGGCTACCGAGGCGGTGAGGGAATAGTAGAAGCTGGGATAACAATAAGCTGAATTTGTATAATCATGTAATTAACGTTTGTTTAAGTTGAGCTACGAAATGATAGCAATAATAATCATTTCTTTATATTAATCTATTGCCCATCATTGGTCAGACAACATTAGAGGAAAATTATATATTTCATATCAAGCTAATCATAAGGTGAAGCAACCTAGAGGAAAATTCTGTTACAAAGATGAACGTATTATAACTTGAGCTTAAGGGGCGTTCAGCATATAGCAATTCATACTGGAGAGAAAAACAACCGCCCGGAGATACGTTACAGATTTTTGGTGGCAGCGGTGGGATCATTGATAGAATAGCCGCTATCACTGACACACGACTTCAAGCATGGCACATGCAATATAACCAGAAGATTACAAAAAGTTGCAAGAGCAAATGTTGGAACTACGGTGAGAAAACCAAAGACTTAGAGTTGAAAGAGAAATATGTGAGTTGGAATTACAGATATCTCAGCTACATCGGAGTTCAACTCCAAAGGATACGACAGATGATATATTCAGTACTAGTTTGACACATGAGAAGAAGCCTTTAAGACGAAGACTTTTACCACAAACGCCATTACGTTCTGTACTGTTCAACTTACCCTCGGATCGGGCTGATAACGGTACAGGGACATTAGATGAGAATGATAACCTATCGCCGAACCCTGTGCGTTTTGTTGCGTTTAGAAACAAGAAAATTGGTGATAAATAAGCTGATGATGTTTCGATGAAAACACACAAGAAATTAGTTACCCCTGCAACTTACGATGGTTCAAGCTCATGGACCGACTATCAAGCATATTTTGAAACATGCGCTGAAATAAATGGATGAAGTGAAGCTGAGAAAGGTCTTTATCTAGCAATATCACTAAGAGGACAAGCACATGGGCATTTATGGCAACCTAGCAGTCAAGTCACACAATTATGAAGAGCTAGTTACTGCCTTAAAAGAGAGAGTTGCACCACCTAACCAGACTGAATTATACAGAGTTCAACTAAGGGAAAGAAGGCAGAAAGCAAGTGAAAAATTGTCAGAGCTTTCACAGGAAATTAGGAAGTTAACTAATTTAGCCAATCCTACAGCACCTGATGATATCAGAGAAACCTTAGCGAAGGAACAATTTGTCGTCTCATTAGTAAGCTCTGATATGCGGCTGAGGATCAAACAAGCACGATCTTCCAATTTGAATGATAATGTCCGTCATGCCGTAGAATCAGAGGCATTTAATCGAGCTGAATGAAAACATTTGTTTGTTTTTGTTTGTTTGTTTTGGGTTTAACGCCGTTTTTCAACAGTATTTCAGACATGTAACGGCGGGCAGTTAACCTAACCAGTGTTCCTGGATTCTGTACCAGTACAAACCTGTTCTCCGCAAGTAACTGCCAACTTCCCCACATGAATTATCAGAGGTGGAGGACGAATGATTTCAGACACAATGCCTTTTATCAAATCGTCACGGAGAACATACACCCAGCCCGAGGATCGAACTCGCGACCCCGCGATCCGTAGACCAACGCTGTCCCTACTGAGCTAAGCGGGCAAGAAGGACAAGGGTACCTATTGTCAACATATAAAACAGAAACCTTAGACAATAAAGAAATACTAGAGCTTAAGAAAATGGTTGATGATATGAGAAAAAGCTTAGAACTTTAGCTTAAAGCCCACATACAGGACGACAGAACTTTCAGAGACAAAACATCCAACCATTGAGTGTAGGGGGAAAGGTTCATTTAGAGATCACATACCTTCAAACAATACACAAAATCAAAGGCGAAAATGTTATGACCGTGGGTCAGATAGTCATCTTAAGTACGATTGCCCACAGCAAAAGTTTAAATAAAAAACTTACACCCATAAGAATTATAATGTAAATGTTTCAAATAAGCAAGAGGCAGGACTTTGTATGGAAGCGCTGGTAAATGGCATATTAGCTGGTTGTCTTGTTGATACCGATGCTACATTGTCTATATTATCAATAAGTGTTTTGGGAACGTATCTGCAATATGCAGGCACTTGAAAGCTATTACGGGAGCATTGTGTCAGCTTCAAGAAAGTCTTTAGACGTCAAAGGAAAAACAAATGTCATTATAGATATAAATGGAATACAAAGTAGAATGGATGTCATAGTAGCAGATATTATAGATGGAGATGTAATCCTTGGCTTAGATTTTATGAAAAACTAATAACGTCTCTATTACATAACATAAGACAATTGTTCATAGCCGAACCAACATCTAACATAATGAAAATGAAAAAGGATTCGTTGCCAGATCATTGCTATATCCAAAAGAAAATATACCTTTGAGAATAATGAGTGTTTCAGACGAACCGCAAGTCTTTTATGCTGGTACAAATATTGCGAACTTGATTCCAGTTACATGTGTTGATGAAAACAAATACACAAAACACACAAGAAATAACATTGCACCTCATATGAAAGATTTATATGACAGAACATGCAAGAAAACCACTGAGCACCAGACATTTGATCTAATGTGTCGTCTATTCTCGGTAAAGGATACGCATCCTTTATAGTTGCGTCGTTTAATTTTATATAGTCTATGCAAAAACGTTTACTTCCATCTCGTTTCTGTACCATGACTATGCCACTGACCCATGGACTAGATGACTGTTGTATGTATATGGGATGGGCTTAATACTTTGGGGAATTTCAAACATTATATCTAGAGGACGTGTAGTTTCTCTGCCTAACATGCATAAATTTGGAGATAACCCAGTTGTTTCATGTTCAGAAGACCTATAGGCCATCATAACATACGGCAATAATTCATCCCAATTTGTATGGTGAGCATAAACACATGCACTAAGCATGGTAACAAGAGTTCTATTGAATCTTTCGACCATCCCGTCGGATTGCGGGTGATATGGTGTCGTCCGCGATTTATTTTTCTGTAAAAGTTGACACATTTCACGAAATAATTGACTTTCAAACTGCCTTCCTTGATCAGAATATATATAGTTTGGTTTACCGAATCTTGCAATAACTTCTTCAGTCGATATTTTTGCTATGGTTTTCGCTTCCATGTTTGGCATTGCGTAGCATTCTGTCCATTTTGTAAAATAATCACCTATTAGAAGTATATACTTTTTGCCTTGTTCTGTTGTTGGCAGTTCACCTAATATATCTTTTGCGATTCTTTCCATAGGATAACTTGACCTGACTATTTTCATTGAAGCCTTCTGAATTTTGTTTAAGTCTGTACGTTGGAGACATTTTTCGCATCCTACAAATAAATTTTTACATCATTTTTCAAACCTGGCAAATAGTATTTTTGGCGAATTTTATTCAAAGTTTTCTTAATGCCTAGACAACCAGAAGCTTTGATATCATGACAGTATGTTAAAACTATTCGTCTATGACCTAATGGCACTACCACTTGCCAATGTACTGTATTTGTTTCCAGCACATCTCATTTTCGTACCAGAATATTATCTCGAATAGATAATCTCTGCCATTGACTTAATAATGATTTCACAAAAGGACTTTCCTTTGATACTACTATTTTGTCGGGCCTTTTCCCAAGCTTAATCCAATTTTTAACCTTTTAAATGTCATCATCTTGATCTTGAATGTCTTTTTTTATCATCAGTATCTGCATTAGCATGAGCTTTTATATGGCATGCTTTCTGTTGATCATCTACCAAATTTATCTGATAATACTATATCATCGCAGTCTGTTGTTTGTTTATCTCGTATTCTGCTCATTCCATCTGCATTTCTATATATCTTTCCAGGTCGATGAACTATGTTCATTTGAAATCCAGATAAATCTTCCAGCCATCTTACTACTTACCAATGGGTTTGGGAGCTAAGTGAAAATCTTGAGTCCGCACATACTATGGTCAGACAAAATACAGGTAAAGCTATGAGCAGACAGAAAAAGAATCATGACCAGAAATTATCCTATGAAGTTTTCAAGGTAGGTGATAAAGTTTATGTATACTTTACTGTAAAGAAGGTAGGGTGTTCATCAAAACTATCGTCGTATTGGAGAGGGCCGTATCAGGTAATAGAGAAACTATCAGACGTAATCTATAAAGTAGATTGTGGTAGATCAAAGACAACATAAGTGATACATTGTGACCGAGTTCGGAAAGCAAAGGATCAGCTATTGACTGGGGAAGTACAAAATACGAACAGTGATAACGTAGGTAATGAATCAGAGATGGTTTTAGAGAGCTCAGAAGAATTGAAGAATAGGCAAGTGAAGGTAAAAGAACCAGAAGAAAAACTGTATGGATGAACAATTATGTTCTTTCTACTTTCAGAAACAACATGGCTAAGACCAAGGTAACAAAGAGACTATTGATAATTTGCCCATTATGCAATGACACGGTGACAGCAAATGAGAATTACAATCATCATATGTTGAGGTGTGCTGGGAAGAGATTCCGTTGTGAAACATGCGGGGTAAGCTTCAAGAAAGAACAGTATCTGAGGCAGCACATACGTCGTACGCATGAGATAAAATCTGTAAATAAAACAGACACAACTCCACAGAAAAAGGAGTCAACAAATGAAGAACCCGAATCAAGTAAAGAGGTAATTACGGCTGCAGTTATGAGAAAATCAGATATTCATGAAAATGAAAGTAGTGACCGTGAGTGGGATGTCGATCCTGACATTGAACTACTTGGCGAAAGTGAAGATAAAGAAGTCGCTGAAGATAATCGGTTAGTGAATGATATTACAAAAGGTAGAATATATAGAAAACAAACAAATCCTATTCCTGTGATAACTCTTAAAAAGAGGAAGATTTCTGAAAAAACAGAGGAAGATTTATCGCCGAAGAAAAGGAAATTAAGTTCACCGGGAAACACTAATGAAATTAACACAGAGGGTTACACAGGGTCAGTTATTGTTATTCCCAGTGAAATAACAGAAAAGAAGGATGACTGTAAAGATGAAAGTCTAAAAAAGCATGAATAGTCAGTAAATACCATAGACACTGATGTTGAAGTAAAAGAAGATATTGTAGATAACCATATTGCTCAGAAGAAATCCAATAGTTCAGATCAAGAAGAAAATGCTTGTAAGACGACGAAGAGTGATCTTGTTCAACAGAATTAGGCATTACGTTGTGAACCATTATATTTGAGGATGATGTTATCCATTCACTGCATATGGGATGCCATGATTTAGAAGACACATTTAAATGCAACATTTGTGGTAACATATACAAGTATGGATTTTATAGCCACTTTATTAGAGGTCATAAGTAGTGAAAGACTTAGTTATAACATTAAGACAGAGTGAATATTATTTTCCATTTATACGTGCAGATACACGTTAAGTCGTTCAGTTTTTAAAATCGAGGTATATGTTTAAACTCTCTGCAGCTAATCATGAACATAGTAAAAGATTTTAGGGAGTTTTCTTGTAAATCTGTTTCGTTAACCATGCGAGATGCATGAACCCGGAGGCGTGGGTAATGCAGCGATCTTATTAAGTACCAGGTGATTTTATGAACGTCAAATGACGTAATTTAGTTCCCCTTGATGGTCATAGTTATGCCCCTTTATTAGTAAAACGCAATTTGAATGATTTGACGTAAACAAGTGTTAAATCATTTGTCATTGTCCTTGTAATAGATAAAGATATTGCATCGAACAAAACCGTTCAGAGTAATCAGATTAGTCAGGTAAGGAGTACATTATTGTACAATTTCATTGACTATTTCGATAAGAGATTGTCTATTTTGCTTAGAGATTAAATCCAACAGAGGGCACTGTAAACGACAGAGGGCGCTGTAAGCAGTAGGTATAAAAGCTGGGTGCAGCTGTTTTGTTAATCTGTCACTTGGTCTTGAAGAGTGCGCATCGGAAAGCAGAGACGAAGTCTAGTACTGGAACTTTGGGACACATATAAACCTATATAGTATAGTCTCCTACGAAGCCCAGCTTCTTGGAGATGAACTAAGAATTAGGTTATTAATATAGCTCGGGTTGCAGCTAGATAAGGTCAGCTTATAGTCCAACCATTGTAAAGTTATATTGGATGATCACCTATAGCTCGTAGAATACCAACTTCTTTGAGACATTAGGTGAACTATAAGGTTTTGGTCAGCTTAAACTCTTTTAGAGTTGAAGGAATAGAAGAAGCTGAGATACCAATAAGCTGAATTTGTATAATTATTTAATATCATGTAATTAACGTTTGATTAAGTTGAGCTACGAAATAATAGCAATAAAAACCATTTCTTTATATTGATCTATTACCAATTATTGGCGAGACAACCAAATAGGAAAATTATATATTTCATATCAAGCTAATCATAAGGTGAAGCAACCTAGAGGAAAATTCTATTACATAGATGAACGTATTATAACTTAAGCATAAGAGGCGTTCAGCATATAGCAATTCATACTGGAGAGAAAAAACAACCGCTCGGAAATACGTTACATCTGTATGGAATAGTGAAAAACACTACTTTTGCACTTATTCATTCACAGAATAGAAGTAATTCTTGCTTTTGTTGCATTTAATATAGTGACAGCTACAGCTAGCAATTTGTATATCACAAGTATTACTGATAATGTTCTTCATGACCCGAAAGTAAAAAAAATAAGAAAATAAAAGTGGTGTTATAACTATAAACGTTTTATTAAAAAATTTCTTATGAAATGCACGTACAATATTCAGTTAGTGACAGTTTCGTCGATTTCAGTCGCTGGAGTTGATTTTCAGTTATATCAATCAAATATATATTCTGTATATAAAATACCGAAATGTGATTCTGTAGTTTGACGAAGGGCCAAATATTTCATCAAAATAAATCATCAAAATAAATATCACATTACATCTTCTCTTCTTAAACGTTTAGTGATAGTAGACGAGCAATATTTACTAGTTTGTTTCATGTCGTTTTCCAAAGTCACAGATATTAATCCTTAAACAGTATTAAAATGAGAATGCACTTCTTGATACAGATTTTTATTTGTGTGAATTTATTTCAAAGCTGGACAAGTGCTTTAGGTGGAGATGTCGTTTGGAGATTGTTTTCTATGTTTAGCTCTGGTGGCTCTGGTGGCCCCTACGTACAACCAATCGGAGACGTTTGAACTTTGGAAGAAGACCATGCAAGGGACATCCACGCCACGGTTTCAAAGGAGAAAAATGTGAACGGACAGACGGACGTACGATGAGCGATTAGTTACCTAAACACTCTGTGCTCATGTGAGCTAAATATAGAGATAAACTCGTTGTCAATTAATTAATTGGTCAGATATAATTTCTAGAACTGGTTTCACATTCAACTTTTAACTTCTGTTTTGAACATGTGTTTTAGAAATTTGTAATATACATACTAACAAACCTGTACTAAAGATAAGCGCATATAAAACCTATTTATAAAGGTCACTATTTTGTCTTCTCGTTTAATGCTATGATTACCAAAGATTTTCATATTTCTAATTTCTGTGTTAAAAAGGGCCCTAACTGAACCAAATTCCTTGTCCTAGTTATGTAGTTTTGCCTACATATGGAGACTGTTATGGTAAACAAGTGGTCAAAGTTTCAAAGCCATTTGTCAAACAGTTTAGACAAAATATGAACTGGTGCAAAAAACTTAACTGAATTCTAGGACCAAAAAGGGCCTTTTTTTACATAATTACATACCCTTGACTACAGATGGTTTGTCTGTGTGTTCGGGTTTAACGTCTTTTTCAACAAATTTTCAGTCATATAAACGATGGTGTCTACTTGTAGCAGTGAGCACATTGCCAACCTTTATAGTGCTGCCTCACTGGAATATCACGCCGTAGACACGTGACATGATACCCCACCCAGTCACATTATACTGACACCGGTCCTAGCACTATCCTAGATGGAGATCATGATGAAGAATATTAATTTCACGCGATTCGGTAGTATAGCGTGAACTATTTGTCTTTCGCGTAACGTATGCAATACAGTGGTATATACAAATGTATTGGTCAGTCTTGCGCACGATTATTTCGTGCTTTTGAGTAATGTAGTATTTTATTGGTGATAGTAATGTAATAGGGTTATTAAAACAGTAGCTCGTTCTGGGATGCTATAAGTTCGGATCGAGTGGAGTCGACCTTGCAAAATCCACGAGAGCCGAATACAAATCCCAGATCGAGCTACTGTTATAATGACTCATTTATTATATACCTCTACCTTTTCGTTTGTTGTTTTGTTATTGAACTAAATCTATGTTTATTGATATTAAAATGGAACTAAGTGAAGTTTTTATATGCGCGCTATTTATAGAACTGTGTCAGGTCATGCATATTAATGAAAGTAGTCCGGCAGCATACAATACGGAAGGTACAATACGGAATTTAAAAGGTACAATGCGGATTTTTTTATGCCTGTTCATTTTTAATTGTGAAATACAAGCCGATTTTTTACAAAATTTATATAGGTATAAAATAAAGTATTTTATTGGTGATGTGTATTTAGTGGTCATTCTAGTGTATTTAGTGGTCATTCTATGTCAAACGGAGAAAATGAACTTCTTTCTAATATGGAGAAAATGTTAATGTCAATGTTAGCAGCATTTGAAGAGTCACAAAGAGACTTTTCATAGGCTCAGATTTCAAGAATTCAGCAGAGTTTAGCGATTAATTACTATTAGGGCGATTCCAGAATTAAATGTATGGGGGTGTCGGACGGCAACCAAATTTTTTATTGACGGGTGGTGGGGTCCATCGGAAAATGATAATTATGGGTGGTGGGGTCCATCAGAAAATCATAATTATGGGTGGTTGTCCTCACAAAAATCGTTTTAATGGGTGGTGGGTTGATTGTAAAAAATTTAAAAATATGGGGGTGGGTGTTTGACCACCTCTCTTAATTACTGACGGACATTTTCCTTTCTTTTTAACTACAAGTCGCTACTTTACAGACCGTGATACACGGAACGCAATTTTGACATCACCAATATAAGAAATATCATCCTTTTTTATTTCTGTTCATTAAATATTTCATTTTTCTGTCTCGTTCCCGATGAATTTGCAGTCAGCGTCCTTAATCGCCGAAAGTTTGTCAATCAACATTTCCTAACGTAATGGAATTGTGTCACCGATTATGTACTATAACTCGCACATGTGTAGAATTCAATAAAATCCGTGAAGACCGATTGATACTTCCATTTTTCCCGCCTTTCATTCACACTCGTGTAGTCTGACAGGCACGTGACGTTTGTTATGCCACCAGTTACGGATGTTTCGCATACGCCGGGAAAAGAAATGGAATGCAGCTAAATGAAATCGAGACAGATCGAAACGAAAACATGCGTGAATTGAGTTAAAATTCTTTGCATGAAGATCAGTCGATTTTTTCCATGCTCGCACAAATACTTAAAACGGGCACAATCGTATGTTAATAAATCAATGGTACCGATTTCATTATCCGATGCCGACGTAAATAAGATATTGTCATCATCCATATTAAGGACATATTTGCCTCAGGTATTTCAATATATTTGTGAAACACTAGCCGATTCGGAAACCTTTTTTTACAAGAAAATGTGCAAGTCCCTAAGAAAACCAACATCATAATATTCCCGACAGTAATTCTCGTTTATAAATATGGGAAGTCACTAATGTCGCACACAGTCATATTTACTGCAGTATTACGCAAATACTTTCTATACTGTTATTGTCCGTAAGTATTGACCTGGCACTCATGAATATTCCGTATGTTTCCGTAAATTAAATTGTCGGTGTCCGCTCTCTCTGTGCTTTTGTTTTTTGTTTTTACCGGACATTAACTCCCGTTTTTGTCAGCGAATGAATTTATCCAAAGGTTTTTGCAAGAACTGTTTATGTTTCCGGTTTCTATTCATAGAGTTACTTGGGCAAAATCACGTGAGACCGAGACCAAGAGTCAATCAGAACGTGGACAAAGATGCTAAAATTAGACGCAAGTGTATGTTTTTTCCAAAATTTCAGCAACTGAGAGGCCCTAGGCAGGTAAAACATGGATTTACAACCAACTCCATAAACTTGCTTTTTTCGTAATTTTTACCTGAAAATGAATACTTTGTCCGCGAACAAACGGAAATAGCAATGCTTTTCTGATATATATTCTTTTTTCTTTTTTGTCGTACGATTTGGAGGCCAGTGTCTTTAAAACAAGTTTACTAAATTATTTACTGCGTAAAATCTTTATTCTAAAAACGGTTGATAAAATTTCCATAAATCATGTCCAAAGAAATGACAAGTCTTGTCGGCGTCGGGGCATGATACGTGTATGTTTTAATGACTCAACATGATTCTTCCGAAACCATATTAGAAACTGTTAGATCGATATACATTTTCGTACATTGTTCGGAAGATGTTCCTAATGTTTGGCTGAACAAACCTAGATGTGAACGTTAAGATGGAAACGTGAATAATAAAAGAATGAATATGCGTAAATATCGGGCCGTCTTGATAGAACCGGAAGCAGACGTTTCTTCTTTTATTTTGGCGGGAAAACTGCACGCGCTTTCCATGATGCTCCTTCGGTAATGACCCTGTGCTTATAGAATAATTACGTATTGGCGTTATATTTTCGCGTCACCAGAAACGTTACTGTGTTAAAACTTTCATGTACATGATATTGTAAACAAAATGCTCTACAACTAAATGAAAATGCATGCTTAAGAGCTTGAATTTACATCGTGTCTGTACATCCATGACAGGCTCTTATAATATTTTTCATTCGGGTTCTTAATATTACATTTATGTGTTCAACTTTCAAAAAAAAGGATGTTAAATTTTAGACACTAACAGGCATGTAATGACGATTGTTTCACGGTAAACGAACATGTTTTACAGGTGAGCTTAAAATAAACCAGGTGGGTGGGGTATAGACATTTTGCTATTCCAACGGCGAATTTTCGAAGTGGAGTGAAACATTTGGGTTACTCATCAACGTTTCTGAAATATAGAAAGGGAAAACGGTAAATACATGTACTACCACCATCGCTTATAACAATAGACCTCTCCATGTTTCGATTTTTTTTTGTACATTTAATAATTATAGGTGGTGGGGGTTAGTGGAAAATTCATAATTATGGGTAGTGGGATTGAAGGAAAATTAAAAATCATGGGTAGTGGGGTTTGAGGAAAATAAAAATTTATGGGTGGTGGGTTTTTTTTCAAAAAGTGCCTTCCGACCCTCCCATACAATTAATTCTGGAACAGCCCTTACACGTTTCATAAAAAGGGGAACGAGGAGCAACACAAGGTGAATGTTCGAGTACTCGATAAACTGAAGGAAGTGGACGGGTTTCTGCAGGATGCTATAAGGACGACTCCCAGCGAGTATGTAACGTCGGCACAGAAAAAAGTATCAGAAGGGGTATTGATATGCATAATCATCGTGAACAATTTATAACGTTAGCAGATACTTCTGACAGCAGACGGTGTGTAGTACAGGAATTCGAGGCTCATCCGTTAGCTGACGAATCCGACGACGAAAAGAATTTTTTTAGATCCTAAGTCAAAGTCGATCGGAAGTTTAAGCAGGAAAATCGCTCTCTCTCTCTCTCTCTCTCTCTCTCTCTCTCTCTCTCTCTCTCTCTCTATATATATATATATATATATAGGAGGTTTCGTTACACACCTTTTCAACGAAATACGTATTTTCCGACGCAAGATGCATCAGCATCAGCACCGTCGCAGAATCGAGAAATGCGGCCCTCGCAAGGATGGAACCAGTCTACTCAGCGGCGGAAACCCGGTACTTGTTTCCGTTGCGGGCGACCAGGGCACTGGCGGGTAGAATGTAAAGCCGTGATGGGAGATGGTTGCCAAGTGAATAAAGATTCATAGATAAGTAAAATTATGTTACATTCGGTAGTAGAAAGTTTTAAGAGCATAAAATAGGGTTATTATAACAGTAGCTCGATCTGGGATGCTATAAGTTCGGATCGAGTGGATTTTGCCAGATCGGACGAGTGTGATCCGACCTTGCAAAATCCACGAGAGTCGAATACAAAATCTCTGATCGAGCTACTGTTATAATGACCCCTTTTATTATATACCTCTACCGTTTTATTTGTTGTTTTGTTATTGAACGAAATCTTCAATGTGTTCAATTGTGAAATACAAGCCGATTTTTTTTACAGAATTTATATAGGTATATAATAAAAGAAAATACTATACATGATCAAATATTGATACCAGTTGGTAAGTTGAAAAGTTGTTTAGAACACTGGAAAGCTGTGGGGCTAATCAATACATTTTAGATGTAGTAGAACATGGCTATAAATTGCCGTTTAGAAATATTCCTACTTCGGTGCGTCTACAATATTTGTATCAGGCGAGATTAAAAATTTGTGTTACCGAGGTTCAAGAAACCCCTTACATTGTAAACCCTCGCACAGTTGCTTATGGGAAATCAGGTAATTGCAGACATATAAATCTCGAGCTTTTCAAATATAAATGTTGCTTTGAGGATCAGTCGGTTGCTGAGCAACTTTTCTCAACTGGGAACTACATGTACATGTATTTGTTTTCTTTTCATATAAGAAGTGAGCGTCATCATATGATTTTTCAAGACCATAAAACATATTTAGTTTTTTCATGGGAGCTCATTTTTATGTATTTAATGTGCTTCCACTTGGAATTTCAACAGCAGGCTTCATGTTCACTGAGCTTTTGAAAGTAGTTGTGACTAAGTGGAGATCCCTAGGTTTAAGAACAATATTATTTCTAGATGATGGACTCGGTGGTGAGAGTACGTTCAGTAGGGCTTTACATGCTTCTAAGTTTATGCATCAAGATTTGATTGTGTTTGTTTTTATAGCAGAAGACAGATGTCATTGGGTACCATCATTGGGTACCATGCCAAAGTATCGTTTGGCTAGGTTATTTATGGGATATTTGCAGGGGTATCTTTATGGTCACAGAATTTCGTATACAAAATCAGAAAGGTTGTTGAATGAATTCATAGTAACGATAGGAAAAGGCAATACCATTTTCCCGTGCGAGCTGTTGCACGTTTGATAGGACAGTTGATCTCTATATGCAGTCAGCCATTTGGTCGGTAGTAAGACTAATGTCAAGGTCACTGTACGAGTGTGTTCTCAGTTGTGCTAGTTGGAAAGCATCGATCATGGTAAGTTCAAGGGCTCTTGACGAAATTACTAATTTGATATTTTGGAATGAAAATTTGAGAATGCTTAATAAAAAGGCAAACTTGATGCCGAGTTATTGGAAAGTATATATAGAGCAAATACATGTTCAGAGTACATGTACCGTCTTGTTACGCCAGTGGAGCTGGTTTTGCTGGATATGTCGATGAAAATGTTGTCGGCTGCTGGTCTGAATCCGAAAGTGGATTGAGTTCCATGTAGAGGCCGTACACAGAGTTTTAAACAGTTCATTTAAGAGCCTGGAAGGGCAGAACATTTTGGTCAACACTGATAACAAAGAATGTTGTTACCGTTTTGAAAGTTGATACCGAGTAGAAAACCAGTTTTGAGTTTTGCAAGACATAGTCTAGCAGTAAGTGTTTACAAAGTATGTCAAGTACACAAAAATGGACCCAAAGAGCAGAAAATAAAGAAGCATACTTTTTTAGTAGATGTACCGATAGTCACGGCTGGTCAGTCGAAACTGAGATATTTGAGAAATTAAACAAAATGTGGGGTCCGCATACTTTTGATTTATTCGCATGTAGTTACAATGCTAAATGCATTTGAATTTTACTCGAAGTACGAGTACTGGTGTCCGAGAACTTCCGGTATAGATGCAATGAGTTTTAGATGGACGGATGGAAAGTTTTTGGCTTGTTCCCCCATCCAGGCTTACGAAAAATACAAAGCAAAAAAATGCACTTGTACACTCCTTTTACCAGTGTGGAAATCTGTGCCATTTTGGTCGCTACTTTTTCTTGACGGTAAAAAGAAAAGTGATTCTGTCCATGAATATGTTGTATTTCAGCCAGGAGGCATACTTGATGGTAGACCGTTATATTTTGGTCTTTAAGATTTTATAGTTAGGTATATATATACTGATATTGTGTTTTGTCAGTTTGAACAGGTTTGAATGTGAAAAGCTGCATTGACGAGGACATTCAGCAGAGCAGGATACATTTTACTTTTGATGAACTGTTGTCCAAGATGGCCAATTTTCTGACGTTGTCGAAAAGTGACAGTACAGTTACTTTAAGTATTATTCTTATTTCAAAAAGTGGGATTATTTCATTTCTTCAAAGGGTGGATCAGCTCTGCCTGCATCTCCGATTCATAACGCGTTATACTTAACTGAGCTTATTGAGAAACATTCACCGAACTCAGTGATTTCTGTTACTGTTTATTCTATTAAATAGGCGCATATGGCAAGCCAATTGTCCAATAATTAGTGAACCCTAGTTCACGGTCGAAAAACTAGGATTAACGATCGATAAACTAGGTTTTTCGAACGTAAAACTAGGTTTTTCGAATACTAACCTATATTTTCGAGCGAAAACATAGGATAACGCCGTGAACCATAGTTCACGCTTGTAAATGTAGGTTCACGATTGTAAACCCCAGTTCACGGTCGTAAACATAGGTTCACGTTCGTAAACTATGGTTTACGAGCGTGAACCGGGGTTTACGAGCGTAAACATAGGATAACGATCGTAAACATAGGATAACGACCGAAACTCATAGTTCAATCGAGAAACCTAGTTTATCAAACGTAAACCATGGTTTACGGTCGATATATTAGGATTATAGAATCAACAATGAATTTCGGGCGTGAACATGGGTTTACAGATGCGAACCTATGTTCGCATGTGAACCTATGTTTACGACCGTGAACCATAGTTTACGGACCTGAACCTATATTTACGAGCGTGAACTTAGGTTTACGTTCGATAAACCAGGTTTTTCAAATACTAACCTATTTTTTCGAGCGAAAACATAGGATAACATCGTAAACCATAGTTCACGCTCGTAAACATAGGTTCACGTTCGTAAACCCAAGTTTACGGTCGTAAACATAGGATAACGATCGAAATTCATAGTTCAATCGAGAAACCTAGTTTATCGAACGTAAACCAGAGTTGACGATTGATATACTAGGATTATGAAATAAACTATAAATTTCGGCCGTAAACCTATGTTTACGGTCATGTACCTATATTTACGAGTGGAAGCTAGGTTTACTGTGTTTATCGAGTTGTAACTATATGGCAAGCTAATTGTCAAATAATTACGTGAACCCTAGTTCACGGTCGAAAAACTAGGATTAACGATCAGTAAACTAGGTTTTTCGAACGTAAAACTAGGTTTTTCAAATACTAACCTATATTTTCGAGCGAAAACATAGGATAACGCCGTGAATCATAGTTCACACTCGTAAATGTACGTTCACGACTGTAAACCCTAGTTCACTGTCGTAAACATAGGTTCACGTTCGTAAACTATGGTTTACGGGCGTGAACCAGGGTTTACGAGCGTAAACATAGGATAAAGATCGTAAACGTAGGATAACGACCGAAACTCATAGTTCAATCGAGAAACCTAGTTTATCAAACGTAAACCATGGTTTACGGTCGATATATTAGGATTATCGAATAAACAATGAATTTCGGGCGTGAACATGGGTTTACGGACATGAACCTAAGTTTACGGACGTGAACCTATGTTAATGACCGTGAACCATAGTTTACGGACCGGAACCTATATTTTCAAACGTGAACCTATGTTTACGAACGTGAACTTGGGTTTACGAGCGTGAACTTAGGTTTACGTTCGATAAACCAGGTTTTTCAAATACTAACCTATTTTTTCGAGCGAAAACATAGGATAACGTCGTAAACCATAGTTCACGCTGGTAAACGTAGGTTCACGTTCATAAACCCAAGTTTACGGTCGTAAACATAGGATAACGACCGAAATTCATAGTTCAACTGAGAAACCTAGTTTATCGAACGTAAACCTGGGTTCACGAGCGTAAACTATGGTTTACGCCCGGTATCTGATGTTTTCATTCGAAAATACAGGTTAGTATTTGAAAAACCTAGTTTTACATTCCAAAAACCTAGTTTATCGATCGTTAATCCTAGTTTTTCGACCGTGAACCGGGGTTCACGTAATTATTGGACAATTGGCTTGCCATAGGTGCACCCCTTGAAGAATTTACCTGATCCGACATATATGTTTAAACGGTGGCAAACTTAATGGATGCTTCAAAACGGACTCTTTCAAAACCTGTAAATAAGGAGGAGCCAATCACTACAGACGTTTCAATTACATTGTATGATAAAATGATATTACTCGCTTATTCAGGATTATTACGGTTTGATGAAATAAGCAGGTTACGCTGTAATTCAGTTTCATTTCTCTTTATATCAGACAAAGCAAGACTGACCAATATCGTCATGGCGATACAATTGTCATTTCAAAAGGTAGCTCTGTAGCTTGCCCGTACATCGTGTTGAAACGCTATATTGAACTTACCGGTTTATCTGTTACAGGTGATGCATTTTTGTTCAAACCGTGCTTTAGGTCAAAAAATAAATGCAAACTTATTTACAAAAACAAAACCTTTAGTTACACTCGAGCTAGAGAATGTCTCGTTTTGAGATTGAGAGGTCGTAGAGGATTTGAATATACAGGTCTGTATTCCCTCCGAGCCGGAGGCGCCAACCAACGCGGACGTCAATGATAGATGTTGGAAGAGGCACAGGCGTTGAAAACCGGGAGAAAATAGCAAAGACGGCTATGTTGCCGAATCCTTGGAAAGAAGATTAGACGTTTCAAAATCATTATATATACTGACGTTTTTCTACCATTAGCATTTAATAGTAAAAACAAGATTGTCCATTGAGCCATTAACTAGATATAGCTTAAGGCAATTTAAATATTGATTTTATTGAAAACGTGGTTTATGGGTCCCCGCTAAACTTCGGAGACGGACGTAAATTTACGGAAGATAACGATCAAAGCTACAAGATTATCGATTTCTCAAATAAGGCTTATCAGCAGTCGCGTTTAGTACAGAAAGTTGGATATGCGAGAAAATAATGTAAATTACAAGTTAAAGCATAGCAAAAGTTCCTTCTAGGGCACATCTATATAAATATATAATGATCATCTCGTAAAAATATTGCATTATAGTGTTCACTCGGTGAAATATATTTCGATCTTACACTAAAACAAACAAATATCCTCTATTCCTTAGCAAAATACAAAATAAATGAAAATTGATAACAATAAATTTAATCGAGTAAAAATTAATAATTTTCATTCAGGACAGCAATTGCTCACTATTGGGTTTTCTTCTTTAAAACTACTCGCCCACACTTAAAAAGTCAGCCCACCCGCTTAGCTCAGTAGGTAAGAGCGTTGGTCTACGGATCGCTGGGTCGCGAGTTCGATCCTCGGGCGGGGCGTATGTTCTCCGTGACTATTTGATAAACGACATTGTGTCTGAAATCATTAGTCCTCCACCTCTGATCATTCATGTGGGGAAGTTGGCAGTAACTTGCGGAGAACAGGTTTGTACTGGTACAGAATCCAGGAATACTGGTTAGGTTAACTGCCCGCCGTTACATGACTGAAATACTGTTGAAAAACGGCGTTAAACCCAAAACAAACAAACAAACACTTAAAAAGTCAACATGTTTATTACCACCAACTTTGTTATAGAATGTATATGACACTGAAAATGATAAAGTGGGTGAAAATAAAAGTTGGTA
Source organism: Mercenaria mercenaria (assembly GCF_021730395.1). Lineage (NCBI taxonomy): Eukaryota > Metazoa > Mollusca > Bivalvia > Venerida > Veneridae > Mercenaria > Mercenaria mercenaria. Next base: position 36,572,040 of record NC_069364.1, on the reverse strand, counting down.
AAAATGCAAAAAAATTTGAAAAATTGCATCATTTCAAGTGCTGCAACGGTTTACTACCTTCCAGTTGTTTGTAAGATAATTTTGCAAAACTCTTACGTCAATAAGTATGTACCACTAGTCACTTTCATAGTACTAACCTGTATGGATTTTTGAGAGAAAATATCTTTAGACTAAAATATGTGGGTTAATTAGTCCTTTTAACGTGGAAATTATTTACAAAATCAATGTGTTATAACGTTACATTTAGATCTTTTGAAAGTTGATATAGAATGGTTTAAATATGAATTGTACTGATGTTCCTTCACTGTAGAAAGTTGATTCATAATAGCCGCGTGCTTTTCATTATGTATTTTATTTTCTTGTTAGTATCAGATGTCCAGTTTACTAACACGCTTATGGCACGCCAATTGTCTAATAACTATAATGCACCAAGACCTCAACTGCCTTATCAGACTTTGAGTGCTTTGATTATCAAAAACAAGTTTTAGGGGCCATAATTCTGAAGTGCCTAGGCCGATTTGGCTAGTTATCGATCTTGGCTTAGGACTTATTGGCAAACACATTTTGTTCAAGTTTGGTGAAGATCGGATGAGAAATGTTCGACTTAGAGTGTGGACAAGCTTTGTGACAGACAGACAGGCACACAGACAGGAGTAAATCAATATGTCTCCCATAATTACATAAAGACATAATTACGTAACCCTGGTTCACGGTCGAAAAATTAGGGTTAACAATTGATAAACTAGGTTTTTCGAACGTAAACTAAAACCAGGTTTTTCAAATACTAACCTATATCTATGATCAAAAACATAAGATAACGAACGTAAACCATAGTTTAAGCTCGATCTTGAACCCAGGTTTCTCAACTGAACTATGAATTTCGATCGTTATCCTAAGTTCAAGAGCGTGAACCTATAGGTTGACATGCTTTTACATTAGAAAAACCTAGTTTATCTATCATTAATCCTAGTTTTTCCATGGTGAACCTGGGTTCACGTAATTACTGGACAATTGCCATAGATGTCAAATCTGTAAACTATGATTCAAGGTCATAAACCTAGGTTGTAAACATGGGTTCACGTTCGTAAACATAGGTTCACTCTTGGAAACACAGGTTCACAGCCATTAACACATGTTCAAGCCGAAATTCATAGTTGATTCAATAATCCTAATATATTGACTGTAAACCGTGTTTTATGTTTGATAAACTAGGTTTCTCAATTGAACAATGAATTTCGGTCGTTATCCTATATTTATGGCTGTTATCCTGTTTACGCTCATGAACCCCAATTCACACTCGTAAACCATAGTTTACAAAAGTGAACCTACATTTACGACTGTGCACTTGGATTTACATGCTTGAACCTATGTTTACGATCCCGAACTATGATTTACGGATTTATCCTGTTTTTGCTCAAAAATATAGGCTAGTATTCAAAAACCTGGTTTATCAACTGTTAATCCTAATTTTTTGACCATGAACCTGGCTTCACATAATTACTGAACGATTGGCGTGCAATACACGCTGTCCCTACTGAAAGTTTACATTCATAATATATATGTTTTCTGTTTTCCGCCATTTCTCTGCAAGGAATAAGGCCCGACATTCAAATGATCTGACATTCTTGACAAATGGGCACAGGTTTTAAGAGAAATTTCATTTAGTAACTCAAATGTTTTGAGCTCTGCTTTTTCCTGTGCGAGTTGGTCAGATACAGCTTTTTATATTTTGGCATAAAACCATTCTGTTCATACAGAACTGTTACATTGTATATAGACTGTTATAATAAACAAGTGATAATAACTTCAAAGCTTTATACGTCAAAGAGATTACACAAAATATGAGCTCGTACGAAAAACTTAATTTGTAAGTTAAAAGGGGCCATAATTCAGATAAAATCCTTGATGGAGATATATGTACTCTTGCCTAAAACTAGAAGTTTCAAAACTAAATGTTAAAAGATTTTGTCAGAATGTCAACTGGTACCAAAAACATAACCAAGGTGTGATGCTGACGCCAACGCCGACGCCGTGGTAAGTAGGACAGCGCTCTTTTGAATTATTGAGCTGAAAATATGTGCATTCTAACAGAAATTATCTAGATGAATCTGTATGGGTGGAAAATATTAAAGGTCTGCAAGAAAAATACTTAGTCTGTACCACGTGTTTTGTTAATGATTATTGGAACAAACTAATTTTTTGCATAGAAAAGGCATTTGAATTTTGTCAGAATACAAGTTACTTCTTGGAGATAAAAAAGCACATCCATTATTCAAAAATTACTCAAATAATATGACAGAATCTGATATTTAATTTTAAACACTAAAGTCCTGTTGAGTACACATTGAAATAACATCAGTTAAAATAATTATCTGATGTGTCGCTTATTTTCGAAATAAAAAAAGTTTGTGATTTTCTGGGACAACCCTCGTACTTAAGTAATTATTGGTAATTGATTTTTATTTCTGTTAAGGCACAGAGTCACAAAAATGCATTTTGATACTTTAATAATAACATTTACTGAGATTATTATTTACTTTTTGGCAGAACATAAAACACTTCACTTAGCTGATTTGTCATCTTTTTCAGTATTTTTGGCATTTTTCTAACTTGTTTATTTAGATCTTTTTGTAAAATATTAGTTAAGAAAGAATAGTAAAAATTTGGTTGGTTTGAAACTTATTCAGTATTTGTGTTTTATTTCCCTTTCAAAGTAAAGGGTGGTATCATCCTGACGTGTCAGTAATTCTGACGTAATCATTTACTACTAGTAAACTGCTAGTCTCTATCACTGCTTCCAAGCAAACTATTAAACGAACATATAGATTAAACAAGAGCTGTTTGTAAGACAGCCAATGCTTGACTATTCAAACCGTTGTTCCAGAAGCAGGAATATTACCCTAAAATATCTATAGAGATTCAAACCAATATCTGTATTAGTTTTGGAGATAGTTAGTTGCATCCAAAACTATAACCAGGATTTTCTAAGTCAAAAGGGGGCATAATTTGGCCAAAAAGCAAGTCAGACTTATGGGACTTGATGCTATCACCTAGTTTAAAACCCAAAAGACACATGTGAAGTTTCAATTCAATATCTGCATTATTTTGGAGACAGTTACTTGCATGCAAAACTTTAAGCTGGATTTTTAAGTCCAAAAGGGGGCAAAATTTGCCAAAAATACTAGTCAGAGTGATGTCACTTGACCAACTAAAAGAAAAAGTAAGTCTCAAAGCTATATGCCTTTAAGTAATAGCTATATGTACTTGCATGCAAAACTTTTAACCAAGATTTTCTAAGTACAAAAGGGGGCATAATTTTGCCAAAATGCATGTCAGATTTATGGGACTTGATGCTATCACCTAGTTTCATAACCCCGAAGACACATTTGAAGTTTCAATTCAATATCTGCATTTGTTTTGGAGATTGTAACTTGCATGCAAAACTTTAATGAGGATTTTCGAAGTCCAAAAGGGGGCATAATTTGCCCAAAATACATGTCAGAGTTATGGGACTTGACCTAGTGAGGTAGGTAATTGACCTAGAAAAAGAAAAAACTTTCATAGCTGAATGCCTTTAAATGATAGCCATATGTACTTGCATGCAAAACTTGAACCAAGGTGTGACGCCGATGCCGACATGAGTAGAATAGCTGGACTATTCTTTGAATAGCTAACAAGAGGGTCATTGACCTTAAAGTGCTCACCTGTGTACAAGGTTTCAAGTGTGTTTGTATAAGTACAAAGTTAGGTTTTTTTCTATGTAAGCCTATATTAGATACATGTCACACATATTTTTGAACCTTGGGCAATAATTTGAACAATTACGGTAGAAATTACAAATCTGATATCACATGCCAAATATCAAGTCTCTAGCGTATAGCTATTATTGATTCAGAGAAGAACATAATAGAGAAGCCTATAGTAAGTACATGTCAGACCAAGGGGCATGGCCATTTTTTGACCATAGGGCAACAATTTGGATAAGTATGGTAGAGAGTCAAACCCTTATATCACATGCCAAATATCAAAGCTCTACAGAAAAGGACTTCTAAAGTCTGATATCTGAAAAACTGTTTTTAACCAAAAAGACCCATATGTTCAAAGAACCGGAACCATTTGAACAACTTTGAAAGAGGGCTAACCAGGGATCATTTTTGTAAAGTTTCATCAAAATCTATTCAGTGGTTTTGGCGGAGATAGTGTTTAAAGAAATTGTTGATGAAAAGTGACCATGCCCTCTGGCAGCAATGTTTTTAACAAATCAGAAAAATTTGAACAGTATTTGTAGGTCACACAAGAACCATATGTGTAAAATTATTTTAAAATCCGGCCAGCAGTTTCACACAAGAAGATTTTTAAAGTTTTCACATATACATTTGTACATATAGGGAAAACTGACCACAGCCCCTGGCAGCCATGTTTTTTGACGAATCAAAATAATTTGAAACAAGAGGGCCATGAAGGCCCTGTATCGCTCACCTGACCTATTGACCTAAAGATCAACAAGATTAACATTCTGACCAAGTTTCATTAAGATATGGTCATAAATGTGGCCTCCAAAGTGTTAACTAGCTTTTCTTTTGATTTGAACTGGTGACCTAGTTTTTGACCCCACATGACCCAGATTCGAACTCGACCTAAAGATCATCAAGATTAACATTCTGACTAAGTTTCATGAAGATACAGTCATAAATTTGGCCTCTAGAGTGTTAACAAGCTTTTCCTTTGATTTGACATAGTGACCTAGTTTTTGACCCTACCTGACCCAGATTCAAACTTGACCTATCAATCATCAAGATTAACATTCTGAACAAGTTTCATTAAGATATGGTCATAGATGTGGCCTCTACAGTGTTAACTAGCTTTTCCTTTGATTTGACCTGGTGACCTAGTTTTTGATCCTACATGACCCAGATTCAAACTGGATCTTAAGATCATCATGATTAACATTCTGACCAAGTTTCATGAAGATATATCATAAATGTGGCCTCTACAGTGTTAACAAGCTTTTCCTATGATTTGACCTGGTGACCTAGTTTTTGACCCCAGATGACCCAATATCGTAATCATCTAAGATTTTATTGAGAGTAACATTCTGACCAAGTTTCATTAAAATTGGGCCAAAAGTGTTAACCTAGAGTGTTAACAAGCTTTTTCTTTAATTTGACCTGGTGACCTAGTTTTTTATCCCAGATGATCCAATATCAAACTCTTCCAAGATTTCATTGAGGGTAACATTCTGACCAAGTTTTATTAAGATTGGGGTAAAATTGTGACTTCTAGAGTGTTAATAGGCTTTTCCTTTGATTTGACCTGGTGACCTAGTTTTTGACCCCAGATGACCCAATATAGAACTCGTCCAAGATTTTATTAAGGGTAACATTCTGACCAAGTTCCATTAAGATTAGGCCAAAATTGTGACCTCTAGAGTGTTAACAGTCAAATTGTTGACGACGACTGACGACGGACACAGGGCAATCACAAAAGCTCACCTTGAGCACTTCGTGCTCAGGTGAGCTAAAAACTTGGTAGAGGGTCACACAAGGGCCATATGTGTAAAATTATTTTAAAATCAGGTCAGCAGTTTCACACAAGAAGATTTTTTTAAATTTCCACTATATACATAGAGTAAAGTGACCATGCCCGCTGGCGGCCACACTTTAAACGATTCGGTATAATCTGTGCACTCTTGGTAGAGGGTCACACAAGGACCATTTGTGTAAAATTATTTTAAAATCAGGCCAGCAGTTTCATACAAGAAGATATTTAAAGTTTCCACTATATACATATAGGGAAAAGTGACCATGCCCTCTGGCGGCCATGTTTTTTGACGAATTAAAATAATTTGAAAAAACTTGGTAGAGGGTCACACAAGGACCATTTGTGTAAAATTATTTTAAAATCTGGCCGGCAATTTCACACAAGAAGATTTTTTTCAATTTCCACAATATATATATAGGGAAAACTGACCACGCCCCCTGGCGACCAAGTTTATTTGATGAATTGGTATAATTTGAACAGTCTTGGTAGAAGGTCATACAAGGACCATTTGTGTGAAATTATTTCAAAACCGGACTATTGGTTTAGGAGGAGAAGTCATTTGAAATTTTTCTATTTTTAGCTCTAGCAGCCCATATGTGCAACCAAGCGGAACCATTTGAACATCTTTGGTAGAGGATCATCCAAAAAACATCCATGCCAAATTTCATCAAAATCCATTCAGTGGTTTTGGAGGAGATGTCAATTAAACACAATGAGGATCATTAGCTTGATACTTCCCTTGAGCTGTATGAAGCGCAAGGATAACCAAATACAACTTTGGTCCTTTTCAGTTGGATTCCTCTGACTTTTTCGTTATTACCTTTGTCCAAGATGTTGCTGTTGGTCTAAATAAATATGCTATTTATGACTATTTCTGAATAAAAATATTTAATCAAACCTAAATTTTGCACAGAGCCACTAAAGGAAAACCTGTGCTTCATTATTTTCCAATCCAATGAATTTTAGCGCAGATATTGCTTATGAAAATTACAAAGAAGTCCATGATAAAAATAGAGGAAGGACCATGTTACTTCTCGGACATAATCAATGGAAGTAACTGACTTATGTTCCCCATTGACGACGGATGCACGCACGCACAACAGACAAAGCGTGATCATTATAGCTCACCATGAACACTTTGTGCTCAGATGAGCTAAAAATAAATTCTGTCCCAAATGTTACGTACGAAAAAAAGAATGTTTTTTGCAAATTTTGAGGGTGTACAAATTTTAAATATAACCAAACACTAAATATAATATACGTTACGATTATTTTGTTTGTTTGTTTTGGGTTTAACGCCGTTTTTTCAACAGTATTTCAGTCATGTAACGGCGGGCAGTTAACCTAACCAGTGTTCCTGGGTTCTGTACCAGTGCTAACCTGTTCTCCGCAAGTAACTGCCAACTTCCCCACATGAATCAGAGGTGGAGGACTAATGATTTCAGACACAATGTCGTTTATCAAATAGTCACGGAGAACATACGCCCCGCCCGAGGATCAAACTCACAACCCCGCGATCCGTAGACCGACGCTCTACCTACTGAGCTAAGCGGGCGGGCTTGTTACGATTATTACATATTCTAACACAACCATTAACAACAAGAGATCACAGAGTGTTCTTGGCGCCCACCAATGTGCCATTTTTGAGTGTTCCAAATTTCAACACTTACTGACTAGCTCAAGGTCAAATTTCATTTCCGTACACAACATTGTGCATGTGGTCCGAATTCGAAAGCTGTAGCTTGAGAAATGTGAAAATAGGTCACTAGATCAATTTCAAGGACAAAGTTCTTTGTACACAAAACTATGCATGTGCATCAAGTTTGAAAGCTGTAGTTTGAGAAATGTGAAAGTAGGTCACTAGGTCAGTCTTAATGTCACAGTTTATTTTGGTACAAAAAACTATATAAGTGGTCCAAATTTGAAGGCTGTAGCTTGAGAAATGTGAAAGTAGGTCACTAGGTCAATGTCAAAGTTTGTTTCGGTACACAATCCTATGCATGTGGTCTAAATTTGAAGCCTGTAGCTACAGAAATGTGAAAGTAGGTCACTAGGTCAATCTTAAGGTCAAAGTTCATTTCGGTACACAAAACTATGCAAGTGGTCCAAATTTGAAGGCTGTAGCTCAAGAAATGTGAAAGTAGGTCACTAGGTCAAAATCAAGGTCAAATTTTTTTCGGAACACAGAACTATGCATGTGGTCCAAATTTGAAGCCTGTACCTTCAAAAATGTGAAAGTAGGTCACTAGGTCAATGTAAAGGTCAAAGTTTGTTTGGTACACAAAACTATGCAAGTGGTCCAAATTTGAAGGCTGTAGCTCGAGAAATGTGAAAGTAGGTCACTAGGTCAAAATCAAGGTCAAATTTTTTTCGGAACACAGAACTATGCATGTGGTCCAAATTTGAAGCCTGTACCTTCAAACATGTGAAAGTAGGTCACTAGGTCAATGAATATGGTCAAAGTTTGTTTCAGTACACAAAACAAAGCATGTGGTCCAAATCTGAAGGCTGTAGCTTGAGAAATGGGAAAGTAGGTCACTAGGTCAAAATCAAGGTCAAATTTCATTTTGGAACACAAAACTATGCATGTGGTCCAAATTTGAAGCCTGTACCTTCAAAAATGTGAAAGTAGGTCACTAGGTCAATGTCAAGGTCAAAGTTTTTTTCAGTGCTCAGAACTATGCATGTGGTTCAAATTTGAAGGCTGTAGCTACAGAAATGTGAAAGTAGGTCACTAGGTCAATACCAAGGTCAACTCATGTCAAGGTTCATCTTGCCACTCAAAACCATACATGTGGTCCAAATTTGAATGTTGTAGGTTACTGACAAGAAGATTTTAAAAGCTTTTCCCTATATAAGTCTATATGAACCATGTGACCCCAAGGGCGGGGCCATATTTGACCCTAGGGGGATAATTTGAACAAACTTGGTAGAGAACCACTAGATGATGCTACATAACAAATATCAAAGCCCTAGGTTTTGTGGTTTGGGCAAGAAGTTTTTCCCTATATAAGTCAATGTAAACCATGTGACCCCCGGGGCGGGGCCATATTTGACCCTAGGGGTATAATTTGAAAAATCTTAGTAGAAGACCACTAGATGATGTCACATATAAAATATCAAAGCCCAAGGCCCTATGGTTTTGAACAAGAGGTTTTTCAAAGTTTTTCCCTATATAAGACTATATAAAACATGTGACCCCCAGGGCGGGGCCATATTAGACCCCAGGGAAAGAATTTGAATCATCTTGGTAGAGGACCACTAGATGATGCTTCATACCAAATATCAAAGCCCTAGGCTCTGTGGTTCTGGACAAGAAGATTTTCAAAGTTTTTCCCTATATAAATCTATGTAAATTATAGAAATAAACAAAGGGCCATAACTCATTAAAAAATTGTTGAACCAGTCTGATTTTCAGGGGGACACAACTAGAGTACCAATACATCATTCTGACAAAGTTTGGTCAAAATCCCCCTGGTAGTTTCTGAGGAGATGCGATAACGAGAAATTGTTAACGGAAGGACGGACGGACGGACGGACGGAAGGACGTCGGACCATGGATGCAGAGTGATTTGAATAGCCCACCATCTGATGATGGTGGGCTAAAAAAGACTGAAATGGGAATAGAATTACAGTTTGTTTGTAACAATTATAAAGAAAACTACGTAAAAAGGAAAAATATTTGGTAGATTGTGTCAAGAATGTAGATAATAATTCTCGATATCATGTTAGAATCAAATTATTATATCTCAAACATTGATTTTCTCTTGAATAAAATCATTGTGTATTATTGTATCACGAGGGCGCATCTGGACTTTGTTTTAAATTTCCAATCATAATAGACCAATTAGCACTTCGATTGTTTTAATTCCCAGACTACATAACTGTTAGACGTCAGGCAAGTTCAAAAGTGGAAAATATAGGTGTTAAAGAGCAAATGTGTAATTCACTATGAAAAATGTTTTTTCTTCATATTCATGTCTCAGCTCTTCAGTGGAAAATAAAAATCTGAATTTCATCTAGAAAGATAAACTATGGTGAAGACACCCTTAAAGTTGGGACACCCTCAAAATTTGCCAAAATAATTTTTTTTTTTGTACCTAACATTTGGGACAGAAAAAAAATTGGACATTTTTCTGTTCCTATAAGTTTGGACAGTCTGTGAAGCAATTGTTTTACCAACAAAAAAGTGAGAAAAATCAAGAGGAAATTTAATTATATTCCTGTTTAAATGGACTTGTCAAACTTTACAAAAAAGCTGAAGTTATAATCAATAATTTGACCGATTGTAAAATGATATCGACCTATCCTAAATTTTGGCTTGACCCTAAATGTTTTTATGGCCTTGGCAAATTTTTTTTTCTCAAGTTGCAAAATTGCATGCTTACTGATGCTCTAAAGACATAAATCCTTATTTGTATTCATTTTTTAACACAAAAATGATTTTAATTTCTGAAAAGTCCCACTTTATCAAAAAAAAAAAAAAAAATTACCGACCTGCTAACAACCCTAATTTTTTTAGCATGATACCAGAAACAAACAATCCTTTTGTAGGCCTTAATATGTTGACAGTTATATCAATGTCGACAGTTCTATTGATATACTGGATACACAGATCAATGTCGACAGCTCTATTGATAAACTGGATACACAGATCAATGTCGACAGTTCTATTGATATACTGGATACACAGATCAATGTTGACAGTTCTATTGATATACTGGATACACAGATCAATGTTGACAGTTCTATTGATATACTGGATACACAGATCAATGTTTACAGTTCTATTGATATACTGGATACACAGATCAATGCTGACAGTTCTATTGATATACTGGATACACAGATCAATGCTGACAGTTCTATTGATAAACTGGATACTCAGATCAATGCTGACAGTTCTATTGATATACTGGATACACATATCAATGTCGACAGTTCTATTGATATACTGGATACACAGATCAATGTCGACAGTTCTATTGATATACTGGATACATAGATCTACTATTTACTGACATATTCGGAATATTCAGATAATTTTATTGATCCTTGCAAATTTTTAAGTGTTCTTTTTCTCATTTATTTATATACAAATGACAAACTGATTCAAAAGCATAAAAGTATGCGATGTATCTCAGATACACTGTACATTTCAGGTACAGCACTAACTTGCTTTGATATTTAAGCTCCACCCATTTAGACATACTCTGTACGAAAACATACCGGGCTTTGGTACAAGATGTAGATAGCAATCCTTGATATCATTTTAGCAACGATAAAACCATTGTTATTATGTTCAAGAATATTTAACAATGTGTCTGATTTCAATTAATACTTATCCAAAATGAATGAAAATCAGCTACATTAAAAAGCTAAATTAAACTTTTAATTCATGCAAGACAATCATTTAAACCTGTCTGAAAAAAATAATCTATGTGTCACATGTACTCATTCATGATTTCTTATCAAGCTGCTGTTGCATGTAGGTATCTGAAGCAAGACATGCTCTAAAGCAGCTCTGACATTTATATGGACAACTCTGTTGGTGGTTACTATTCCGACTGTTTTGTAGCAATGATCGAAGTTGTGTTCCTTTAGTTTCCTTCCTCACCATTTCATTGACTTGTTTTCCCAAGTTCTGGTTTCTATGGTAACTCTTTCTTGTCCTCCAGAACAGAGGTAGATGGAAATGTCCTGTATTGGTAATGTATGATTCTGGTGATGTTGTACATGCAGATAGTGGTGCTGATTTTGCCCTAAATATCATGTTTAAAAAAAGAGCGGCTTGATGCTCATCTTCAATGTTGTCCTGTTTTATCGTTATCACAGACGGTTTATGTTTTTGTACTGAAACACGCCGGGATATTGACATAATTTTAAGAGTGTCCTCAACAAAAGCCAAAGGTTCATTGGATACATGACATAGTTTTACTTTATTGATTGGTGCAGCTGTGAGGGGTTGTTTGCTCACAGGTGGTCCTTTGTTCATGTCTTTAAAATTGACTCTTTGTTTAAAATTAAATAATTTGGATTCAAAATGTGTATTCTTTTCGCATGCCCATGCATCGCTTTTAGTTGTCTCTCCCTTCTTGTCCTGAATTAGGTGTAACTGCATGCCTTTAACACAATCTTCTGTATACTCCTTGTTGTTCTGAATTTGGTGTAACTGTACGGATTTAACGCCCTCTTCTATACACACCTTGTTGTCCTGAATTAGGTGTAATTGCACGGATTTAACGCCCTTTTCTTTACACCTATAGTTGTCCTGAATTTGGTGTAACTGCACGCCTTTAATGCCCTCTTCTGTACACCCAATATTGTCCTGAATTGGGTATAACTGAGCGCCTTTAACATCCCTTTCTGTCCACTCATTGTTTTTTTTAATTTGGTGCAAGTGAACACATTTAACGCCCTCTTTTGTACATAATGTTTGCTTCAAACTATCAGTGCGGCATCTGCCAAATATGAGTGAGGCACTTTTTGCTCTTCCTTTCAGAATTGTTGCCTTCTGTTGTTGTGTGATAGTACTGCCAGTCTTAATCTCTAGTCTAGGTGACCTTCCAATATTTGTTGCCCATGTGTTTGCATTTACAATATTCATGTTCCTTTTTCTAAAATGATTTCATAAATATGTTTAAACTGAACTAATACAAAGAGGTATCGCAATAGTCTAACCATAAAATGTAAATAGATTTCCATATTTTCTAAATGTTAAATCATATTAGTCATGTACAACACTATATAAATATTGCATACATTGTAATACTCATGGTTTCGTATCAAAATCATCATATTTCAAAGTTAACTTGAAATATAGCACTTGAATATCATTATCTAGTATCAACGTCCATACATGCAGATCATGTCTACTCCAAACGTTCTTTTTCTTTATGATTAATTCACTTTTGCTCAAAAAGTCACGTTTCATGAAATAAATATGCATCCATTTTTAGAAGTTCACTTCGTTAAATATTATCTAAAGTAATGCAGAATAAATTTTTCCTAAGAATTCCTCGTTCACCAATTCACAAATTGTCACGTCATATCTCCTCAATGTTTGACAGGTAACTTGCAAATGATTTATTTAGGCTACATATCTTTTAATAATTTTCATTGTTTGTAATGTCTGAATGAACACAATTAAATACATTATATGGAATCAGGTTGTGAAAGATATTTAACAATTTTCCATTACAAGTCCTGTTTTCCCCTGCAAGTCCTGTTTGCATGCATTATATTTTATGGCAGTGATAAATTAACTAACAATTTGTAAACTGTACCTTGAACTGAACCACTTAGAATAAACCAATTAAGAATGTTTTGAACATGTGGTGGTGGTCGGTAAATTGATTTGATCTTGACTCCATTACAGAAACAACTACTAGAAACAATTGCACAATTCCGAGAATTCGATTTATCACATCAATATTCAATATCAAATTTCATATGCCTTACAAAGCTGTTTTAATTACAAATAAACATCTACTCATGCATGTATTGGCTAAAGAAATAAACCGATACTGCTTTCTATGAGGCGCCATTTGGGTTGTCAAATGAACAGGGTATATAAGACAGTAGAACAGGTTATCATTTAGTTTTCTCTTTTCAATCTACCAGCTGTTATATTCCCTATCCCGTGGCTTCGGTAAAAGGCTTTTTATAAGTGTATAATATTGATAACCAACTACTTAATGATCTAGAAACAAGCGTGTATGTCCCCATGATAGTTTGCCCCATTTTCGGTCTCATGATCACTATGACATTGACCTGCTAATCCCCAAAACATCAGGAGTCATCAACTTCATAAGCCCAATCATGCTATAAAGTTTGAAGATAATAACTGGGTCAAGTGGTTCTCAAGTTATTGGGCAGAAACAATTTTCAAAGTTCAGGTCATTGTGACCTTGACCTCTGACTCACTAGTTTTAAATCAATAGGAGCGTCTATTTCGTAAGCCCAACCATGCTATCCAGTTAGAAGTTTCTAGGTCAATAGTCCTCAAGTTATTGAGCAGAAACCATTTTCTAGATTTAGGCCCCCGTGACCTTGACTTACTGACCCAAAAAATATTTGGGGTCATCCACTTAATAAGCCCAATCATGCTGTCAAATTTAAAGGTTTTGGGTCAAGTGGTTTTCAAGTAACCATGCATGTTCATGTCTCTTTGAACTTTACCTTTGACCTATTGACCCATGCCCCCATAAAAAACAAACAGGGGTTATCTACTTCATACCCCAATGATACTATCAAGTGTACAGTTTCTCAAGTTATTTAGTAGGAACCGTTTTCAACTTTCAGGTCATTGTGACTTTTGACTTATTGGTCCCCGCACCCCCCCCCCCCCCCACCCCATAAAAAACAAACAGGGGTTTCTACTTCATACCCCAATGATACTATCAAGTGTACAGATTCTATGTCAAGTGGTTCTCAAGTTATTTAGTAGGAACCATTTCCAACTTTCAGGTCATTGTGACTTTTGACTTATTGGTCCCCGCACCCCCCCCCCCAAAAAAAATCCTCTGTTTCGTTAAGTCCAATCGTGCTGTCAAGTTTTAAGGTTCTTGGTTATGTAGTTCTTACGTTACTGTGCAGAAATAGTTCTCAATGTTTGGGTCCTTGTGACCTTGAACTATTGACTACAAAAACTAAAGTGGTCTTTTTCTTCATTAGCCAAATCATGCTATCAAGATTGAAGGTTCTGGGTCAAGTGGTTCTCAAGTTATTGAGTGGAAACCCTTTTCAAGGTTCAGGCCCACGTGACCTTGCCCTTTGATTTACTGCCCCAAAATACAGTAAGAGTCAAATACATTAAAAGCCCAGTCATGATTTCAAGTTTGAAGTTTTGCGTCAAGTGGTTCTCAAGTTGTTGAGAAAAAAGATCATCTACTTCAGTAGCCAAATCATGCTATAAAGTTTGAAGGTTCTAGATCAAGTAGTTCTCAAGTTATTGAGCGGAAAGCATTTTCAGGACATGACATAAAAGTTATGAAAATGATTTGACTAAGTTGAACACATAGATTATTTTTATAAGTATAATACTATGTTTGTCTAATTCTGTTAGATTTTCTGTGTCTGTGTAGTTTACAGTTTTCAAACATACACATAGACTCTGGATGGAAATCCCTATCAGTTTCTTGTGATATCAAAGTTGGGATATCGTTCAATATATCCATCACTTCCTTTTCTTTGTTAACAGATTTCACTCTGTGTGAATGTTTCTTCTTTTTTTTATGTTCATATTTACGTTTTTTCTTTGATTTTAATTTATCTTCTTCAAACACCTTAACTTCCAAGTCTTCAATTGCAGGTAAGGAAAATTCTAATTTTCCTTTGCGATTCGGTTGCTCTGGAGTTGCTCCCCTGGAATTGCCTTCTTGAATATTAGGAAGAAATAAATGGAGTTCCGAATGCGAGTCTAATTTTTTAAAATCTGCTTTGAATTGCTGATGTTTTTTGGCAGGTTTTGGAGGAGGTGGTGGAGTTGGAGATGTATTTACTGGACTCGGAGATCTTTTCTCCTCAGAAACATTGTTTTGAACAATGTAAAAATCTTTTGTATTTTTTGCTGGCTCTAATGTTCTTACTTCTGGTCTAAGTTCATAATCTTTTTGTAAATACGTATCATCTGTTGCAGGCACTGACCTGGTACAATTATTGTGTGTGCTAACTTGTTCTGATTTCACATACCTTAGAACAGAAGGTGGTTTTAGTGGCAATATTTTACCTTGTGTGTCAAAGAAATCACGGACAGTGGCATTTTCAGCCACATCTGTATCTTGACCAGCAATGTTTTGTAGCATTTCATTTGCTTCTACCAGCCTTTGAAACGTCGGTGACTGACTTCGCTGGTGAAAACCATGTTTAGATGGGGTTATTGTTTTTAATTTCTCCTTTTGAAATTTCCATCGATATTGCACTGGTTTCACTAAGTCAGAAAAGAATTGTATGTCTTCTGAGTTATCAACTTCTACTGCGATTCTGTTTCTACGTGCCAGCATGGATGATGTTCCAACGGTTGGGTATCCAGATTGCAATTGTGACTCTGCCTCAAAGTGTACGGCTTTTGCGGATTTGTCCTCAAAGATGGCAATATCTGGAGGAGTCAGTCTTCTGCCTAATTGTTTTGTAGGTCCATCAACAGGAATAACAGATTGCCTGCAAAATAAATATGCAAGAAATATTTGACATTGACAAAGGTATTTATCTACCATGATTAGAACTTTACCAAATGGACAAAAACTATCTCAAAGTTTTACCCAAAATTTTCCGTTACATGAGCGGTTTCACATTGATATTATCATGATAACAGTCACAAGACTGCATGATATATAACTGGTTTAAATAACATGTTGTGAGTCAAAGTGTACTATTTTCAGGCCGTTCTATTTCCAATGCCTTAATACTGCTTAAATGAGAACTTGTATAGCTAGTTGGGGAAACTTCCCACTCAAGAAACTATCTGTGGGGTTTTCCCTACTTCCTGAACAGGAAACTTGATACTAAGTATAGTATCTTGCTTCCCATTCGGGAATCAAAATCAAATTCTTTTCACTTATTTCAAAAGGCTTGGTGCAAAAGACTATAAATGGTATCACACCATTGTGAACCTAGGAACACAAACCGCTGCTACAAGGGGCCTCCGTGGCCAAATGGATTAGGTCGCTGACAAGCACTTGCTCCTCACCGATTTTGGTTCCAGCCTCACACAGTGTGTGAATTCTTCATGTGAGGAAGTCATCCAGCTGGCTTAGGGAAGGTCGATGGTTCTACCCAGGTGCCCACTCGTGATAATGCATGGAGGGACACCTGGGGTCTTCCTCCACTATCAAAACTGGAAAGTCGCCATATGACCTATACTTGTGTCAGTGCAAAGTTTAACCCAAGAAAATAAATAAAAGGTTAATCACCTTGACCCTATGCCATTAAAATGTTTCTTTTATAAAAAGTTAGGCCTTGACCCAGATTTGAATTGTGACCTGTCTGTTCAAGATTAATAACAAGAGTGCCTGTCACAAAATACGCCCGTCTAAATATTCAGTTACGTAATTCAAGGGCCATAATCCAAGAGTGCCTGGGGCAATTTAGCTCATTATCAAACTTGGCCGAGATATTATGTCCACAAACAGTGTCAGCAAGTTTGGTGAAGATCGGATGAAAACTGTTGGACTTAGAGAGAGGACAAGGCTAAATTCGCAGTTTTTAGAGTAATTCAAGGGCCATAACCCAAAAGTGCCTAGGGCAATTTGGCTGGTTATCATATCTGGCTTAGATATTATGCCCACAAACATTGTCAGCAAGTTTGGTGAAGTTCGGATGAAAACTGTTGGACTTAGAGAGAGGACAAGGCTAAATTCGCAGTTTTTCGAGTAATTCAAGAGCCATAACCCAAGAGTGCCTAGGGCGATTGGCTCGTTATCATACTTGGCCTAGATATTATGACCACAAACATTGTCAGCAAGTTTAGTGAAGATGAAAACTGTCTGACTTAGAGAGCGGACATGCTTTGGACACAAAAAGCCCATCCGCTGCTGCCCGTCGCCAGCCATCCGCCACCACGGTGTTCACATTATATGCCCCACTAATTCAAAGACCTGCGTATAAAAATATACAACAGCCCAAAACTTTAGACCACTTCACAAGGGTGAATTTTCCAAATCTGCAGATGAATGAAGATATCTCATTCTTAACTTATGTTTTCCATATTTAGTAACAGTGAATGACCCTTAAATACATTTCCAACCTTTGTGTTATGTACACAAACTAAATACCCTGAGAGAAAACCATTTTTCTATTTTTAGGTTATTTTAGCGAGCCAATTACTATCCAAAGCTAGTTTTTCATATATAAAGCTTGCTACACACTCAGTTTGGTGACAGAAAGTAAGCAATCCCAAACTCTGACTCTACCTATATTAAAAGTCTGCAATTTTAATCACAAGTTACTGAGCAGAAACAAAATGTTCAGACACTGTGGGCCCACACGCCCACCTGCCAAACAGTTGACACTGCAGGCCTACACGCCCACCTGCCAAACAAACAGTTGACACTGCCGGCCCACACGCCCACCTGCCAAACAGTTGACACTGTGGGCCTACACACCAACCTGCCAAACAGTTGACACTGCCAGCCCACACACCCACCTGCAAAACAGTTGAAACTGCCGGCCCACACGCCCACCTGCTAACTTCCAAGTCTTCAATTGCAGGTAAGGAATTTTCCTTTGCGATTTGGTTCCTCTGGAGTTGCTCCCCTGGAATTGCCTTCGTGAATATTAGGAAGAAATAAATAGAGTTCCGAATGCGAGTCTAATTTTTTAAAATCTGCTTTGAATTGCTGATGTTTTTTGGCAGGTTTTGGAGGAGGTGGTGGAGTTGGAGATGTATTTACTGCCCCGCTAATTCAAAGACCTGCGTATAAAAATATACAACAGCCCAAAACTTTAGACCACTTCACAAGGGTGAATTTTCCAAATCTGCAATGAATGAAGATATCTCATTCCTAACTTATGTTTTCCATATTTAGTAACAGTGAATGACCCTTAAATACATTTCCAACCTTTGTGTTATGTACACAAACTAAATACCCTGAGAGAAAACCATTTTTCTATTTTTAGGTTATTTTAGTGAGCCAATTACTATCCAAAGCTAGTTTTTCATATATAAAGCTTGCTACACACTCAGTTTGGTGACAGAAAGTAAGCAATCCCAAACTCTGACTCTACCTATATTAAAAGTCTGCAATTTTAATCACAAGTTACTGAGCAGAAACAAAATGTTCAGACACTGTGGGCCCACACACCCACCTGCCAAACAGTTGACACTGCAGGCCTACACGCCCACCTTCCAAACAAACAGTTGACACTGCCGGCCCACACGCCCACCTGCCAAACAGTTGACACTGTGGGCCCACACACCAACCTGCCAAACAGTTGACACTGCCAGCCCACACACCCACCTGCAAAACAGTTGAAACTGCCGGCCCACACGCCCACCTGCTAACTTCCAAGTCTTCAATTGCAGGTAAGGAAAATTCTAATTTTCCTTTGCGATTCGGTTCCTCTGGAGTTGCTCCCCTGGAATTGCCTTCTTGAATATTAGGAAGAAATAAATGGAGTTCCGAATGCGAGTCTGCCAGCTGACACTGCTGGCCCACACGCCCTCCTGCCAAACAACATTCCCCAATAGCAATAACAAACATTCCAACATTGCTTCACAATGTACGGTTTTCATGGGCAATTTCGGGGGGAAATACATGTTTTCCTCTTGGCCATGTGCTGATGCTCCTTCTATGGGGTCACAAGATTCACTTAGGATTATTGTAAAAACACCAAAGTTTCCTGAGATCAAAACCTAATGTACACAAGTTAAACATACTGGAGGTCATGACACTCGATTAGATACATACATCACAACAGGTGGAAATTCCATGAAAACCAGGTTTTCAAAATTTGCATTATTCCAACAGGTTCTTTAAACAAGAGGGCAATGACGGCCCTATATCGCTCACCAGAGTTGATCTGGCCTACTGGCCTATAGTTTTTGACCCCACATGACCCAGTTTCAAACTTGACCTAGAGATCATCAAGACAAACATTCTGACCAAGTTTCATAAAGATTGATTGGATCACAACTGTGGCCTCTAAAGTGTTCACAAACTTTTCCTTTGATTTGGCCTACTGACCCAGTTTTTGACCCCACATGAATCAGTTTCAATCTTGACCTATAGATCATCAAGACAAACATTCTGACTCATGAGTTTCAAACTTAAATTGTGGTCTCTTAGAGGGTTAAACAAGATAATTATTCCTTTGATCTGGCCTACTGACCTAGTTTTTGATCCTACATGATTCAGTTTCAAACTTGATATAGAAATCATCAAGACAAACATTTTGACCAAGTTTTATTAAGTTTGAGTCACAACTACTGTAGGCTTACTTATTTTAGCGGTGTACTAATAACAGCCCTTTTAGCACTATCGCACGTGCGCTAATTCATGTCCGCGCATTAATTTGTCCAAGCATTTTCATGTACATTTTCATTTGATGATGTTTTCTTCGAACTTTTGCAAATAATTACTCTTGAGAGTTTGCACTAGTTACACTGCTTGCTAATATTTTAAGTTTCGAATGATATTCCTGTTTATTGTTCATATTATTATTTTAAATATAAGATCATATAAAATAAAATATTTAAGCTTGTAGTTTGTGTTTTTTCTCATTTGATCAAGTTGTTATCGATTTCCGTATCACCTTCGGGCAAGTCCGTTGCTGCAGTCGCTCGTTTACGGAAAGGTGTGAACGTTTGTATTAAGACACAATGCATGTAGGACAAAGGGGATTCAATGATTAAAATGTGACAATCTCGTTTTATTTCAGCAATTATAACTAGTATACAGAATATAAAACACACAGATTATTATAATTAAATACGAGAAGAGATTTACGGTATAACACTTAAGTAAATGATTTCAAATAAATCGTACTTTCTTTAGCCCGCTAACAGTGAAAAGGGTTGAATTTCATTAACAGTATGACGTATAATAACAGCAGAAACACATTACAAAACATTACATAAAAGTTGCCGACGGTTAAGTTTATTTCCGAATATTTTCGTGAATCTCCGTACATCTCCGAGAGCCTCATCTCGGACAGCGCTAAAATTAGAAATTAGCGGTCTCGCGAGAGCGCTAATTCACGTCCACGCATTAATTAGATATTTCACCAAAAATTGCGTTTGCGCTAAATTTTTGCAGTGCTAATAAATGTACGCCTACAGTATTGCCTCTAGAGTGTTCACAAGCTTTTCCTTTTATTCTATTTGAATGGGTGACCTAGTTTTTAACCCTACATTACCCAGAGAAAACTTGACCTAGAAATCATCAAGGCAAAGATTCTGAACAAGTTTCATAAACATTCAGTGATAACTGTGGTCTTTAGAGTGTTCACAAGCTTTTCCTTTGATCTGACTTTCTGACGTAGTTTTTGACTCCATAACTATGACCCACTATTGAACTTGACCTAGAGATCATCAAGACAAACATTCTGACTAAGTTTCATAAATATTGGGTCACAACTGTGGCCTCTAGAGTGTTCACAAGGCAAATGTTGGCGGACGATGCACGATGGACGCCGAATGCAGACAGACGCCGTACAATGACTGGTCACAATAGCTCACCTTGAGCACTTCATGCTCTGGTGAGCTAAAAATGACCATATTCTATTATACATATTTGACTGCATCCAATCATGCTATTCAGAAGTACAGGTATAAGAAAAGTATGTCATTTCCCTATGTAATTTATGATTCTTTGATAAAAGCTACCTAAACACAAAGTTTGCTGATAACAGGTGCACCCAAACTAAAGATACTGAGCATAAACCATTTTTCTATTTTTATTAACAGTGACCCAAGATACAACCCAAAGCCAGTTCTTATATTATAACGGGATGTATTATATGGGAACGCCCCTGGCGGGTGGATGGGCGGGCGGGCGGCGTCCACAGACTTTGTCCGGAGCATATCTTCTACATGCATGAAGGAATTTTGATGAAACTTGGCACAGTTGTTCACCATCATGAGACGGAGTGTCATGCGCAAGAACCAGGTTCCTAGGTCTAAGGTCAAGGTCACACTTAGAGGTCAAAGGTCAAATTCAAGAATGACTTTGTCCGGAGCATATCTTCTTCATGCATGGAAGGAGTTTGATGAAAGTTGGCACAATTGTTCATCATCATGAGATGGAGTGTCATGCGCAAGAACCAGGTCCCTAGGTCTAAGGTCAAGGTCACACTTAGAGGTCAAAGGACACAAGAAAGAAAACTTTGTCCGGAGCATATCTTCTTCAGGCATGGAAGGATTTTGATATAACTTGGCACAAATGTTCAACACCACCAGGCGGAGTTTCAAGCTCAAGAACCAGGTCCCTAGGTCTAAGGTCAAGGTCACACTTAAAGGTCAAAGGATACAAGAATGAAAACCTTGTCCGAAGCATTTCTTCTTCATGCATAGAGGGATTTTGATATAACTTGGCACAAATGTTCACCACCACGAGACAGAGTGTCATGCACAAGAACCAAGTCCCTAGGTCTAAGGTCAAGGTCACACTTAGAGGCCAAAAGTCAGATACAAGAATGACTTTGTCCGAAGCATTTCTTCTTCATGCATGGAGGGATTTTGATGTAACTTGGCACAATTATACACCATCATGAGACGAAGTGTCATACGCAGTTCCCTTCTTTAGAATTACTTCCCTTTGTTGTTACTATAAATAGTTTATATTGTAACTTTTTCATTACTAGTCGTAGGGAAAAATCGACACCACTTTTCTGTAGTACAACATGCATGCTACATCCAATTATGAGGTGTATTTTGACCAATCTCTACCTGGTAAAGATTTTTGTGTGGACTTCCCTTAGTTGTTACTATAAATAACTTATATTGTAACTTTTTTATAATTGACCGTAGGGAAAAAAAAAGGCCACTTTTCTGTGGTACAACATAGACGTTACTTTCCAATTTTAGGTGTATTTTAAGGTATCTCTACCTGGTAAGGAGTTTTTTTGTGGACTTAGAAAAACAAAAGACTTACAATGATTACTAAACAACCACAAAATTAAAATTCCATTTGCAAATACAGTTGCTAGAGTAAAGAAATTTGCTGTGTCGGGCGTATATTGTGACATTCTGGCACTCTTGTTTAGTTATAAACTCGAAACCAGCTTTTTTAATGAACAAACTGAAAAAAAAATCTATTTTTCATTATTACTATGACCATCTTTTTCTATTTTTTTAGTTACCCAACGGTATCAAAATGACCTTTTTGTCACCAAAACAACAAAAGGGCCAATATGGCCCTAAATCGCTCACCTGTTATCGTTGCACTTAAGGACAAGAAAGTCCAATAATGACCTAGTTTTTGAAGGCATGTGACCCAGTTTTGTACTTGACCTAGATATCATCAAGGTGAACATTCTCACCAATTTTCATGAAGATCTCATGAAAAATATGGCCTTCAGAGAGGTCACAAGGTTTTTCTATTTTTAGACATACTGACCTACTTTTTGACCGCACGTGACCCAGTTTCGAAACTGACCTAGATATCATCAAGATGAACATTCTCACCAATTTTCATGAAGATCCATTGAAAAATATGGCCTCTAGAGAGGTCAAAAGGTTTTTCTATGTTTGGACCTAGTGACCTAGTTTTTGACCGCAGTTGACCCTTCAAGCTTGACCTAGATATCATCAAGATGAACATTCAGACCAACTTTCATACAGATCCCATGAAAAATATGGCCTCTAGAGTGGTCACAAGGTTTTTCTATTATTTGACCTACTGACCTAGTTTTTGACCGCATGTGACCCAGTTTCGAACTTGGCCTAGATATCATCAAGATAAACATTCTGACCAATTTTCATGCAGATCCCATGAAAAATATGGCCTTTACAGAGGTCACAAAGTTTTTCTATTATTTGACCTACTGACCTAGTTTTTGACTGCACATGACCTAGTTTCGAAGTTGACCTAGATATCATCAAAATGAACATTCTGACCAATTTTCATGCATATCCCATGAAAAATATGACCTCTAAAGAGGTGACAAGGTTTTTGTATTATTTGACCTAATGACCTACTTTTAGACTGCACATAAACCAGTTTCAAACTTGACTTAGATATCATCAAGGTGAACATTCTGACCAATTTTCATGAAGATACATTGAAAAATATTGCCTCTAGGGAGGTCACAAGGATTTTCTATTTTCAGACCTACTGACCTAGTTTTGGACTGCAGTTGACCCAGTTTCGAACTTGGCCTAGATATCATCAAGAAGAACATTCTGACCAATTTTCATGCAGATCCCAAGACAAATACGGCCTCTACAGAGGTCACAAGGTTTTTCTATTATTTGACTTACTGACCTAGTTTTGGACTGGACGTGACCTAGTTTCAAACTTGACCTAAATATCATCAAGATAAACATTCTGATTAATTTTCATGAAGATCTTGTGAAAAATATGGCCTCTACAGAGGTCACAAGGTTTTTCTATTATTTGACCTACTGACCTAGTTTTTGACCGCAGTTGACCCTATTTCAAACTTGACCTAGATATCATCAAGATGAACATTCTGACCAATTTTCATGCAGATCCCATGAAAAATACGGCCTCTACAGAGGTCACAAGGTTTTTCTATTATTTGACCTACTGACCTAGTTTTGGACCGGACGTGACCCAGTTTCGAACTTGACCTAGATATCATCAAGATGAACAATCTGACCAATTTTCATGAAGATCTTGTGAAAAATATGGCCTCTAGAGAGGTCACAAGGTTTTTCTATTTTTAGACCTACTGACCTAGTTTTTGACCGCACGTGACCCAGTTTCGAACTTGAACTAGATATCATCAAGGTGAACATTCTGACTAATTTTCATAAAGATCCCATGAAAACTGTGTCCTCTAGAGTGGTCACAAGCAAAAGTTTACGCACGGACGGACGGACACACGGACGGACACACCGACGGCGGACGCTGCGCGATCACAAAAGCTCACCTTGTCACTTTGTGACAGGTGAGCTAAAAACACGAAATAATAAAAAATAAATTTGGATCTCAGTGAGATTTGAACCTACACCCTTCCAATCCACAGCATAAAAATCTATTTTTTATTTCAAACATGACCCCATTTTTCTATTTTTAGTTACATTGACCTTGACTCTGATCCAAGTGACCTCAAATACATTCCAAACCTTTTGTGTTTGATAAAAGCTATAATACACCAAGTATACTGACAATAAGTGTACCAAAACTAAAGATATTTAGTGGAAGCCATTTTACTATTTTCAGTAACAGTGACCCAAAATATCATTCAAAGCTAAGTTTTGGTGGCAGGCAGTAGGTAAGTCCAAACTTAAATTATAAAGCGGAAACCACCTTTTTGATGATCCAATCGAGAAAAAATTCTATATTTAGAGATAAAAAATCTATTTTTAGTAACAGTGACCTTGATCAATGGGCATTAAAATGACCTTTTTTATCGCAAATAAAGAGAAATAATTTTTTTTTGATCTCAGTGTCCCACTGACTAAAAAGTAGCTTTTGGCCATACGCTCTAGACCAATATGCCACCGTGGAATTTTCTAAGTGTGAAGATTAAATAAGTTATTCTGACCTTGACCCATATAAAATCGAAACCATGGTTTTTCTATAAGCTACCTATAGGCCAAGTTTAATTTCAATACATCAATAGTTAATGAGCAGAAACCACTTTTTCTATTTTTAGCAACAGCAACATTGACCTTGACCCAAATGATCCCAAATGCAATCCCAACCTTCTTCTCTTTACCATCTATCTACAGGCCAAGTTTGGTGTCTATAGTTTGTTCCAAACTACATTTATTGTGCGGAAATCAAGTTTGATGCCTGCCCTACCGCCCATCCAACAACATACCCCAATCTAATAATCGGTTTTCTACATAAATCTGGTTAAAAATGTGCATTTACCTGTGGAAAGCTCATATTTTAAACTGAGGTTAAGGACGCTCGCTACAGTTTCGTAATTTTTTTCTCAATAATAGATTTTGATGAAATGTTTTGTATTAAAAGATCATGTTATGATGTATTGAAAAATGAAATAAAAATACTAGGTCACCAGCTTTGTTTCAATTTAATTTGCCCCTAGATATGGTGCTATTTTAAACATTTTTCAAAATTTCTGTAATCCTAAAATATATTTCAGTAAAGTACAATAATCAGCATAAATTTGTTTATCTAAGCATTTTTATAACGGAAAACAATATATCTATTTGAAACATGCTCAGGGAAATCAAAAGAACATGATTTTGTAAAGAAAGGAATACTTGTTCAGCAGACCCAAGGGCTAGTTTTGCATATTTTTGTCAGTTTTAAGTTGGTACTTCTGCTATTTTATCGAGTTTCACATAGCAGAATTTAATCAAACACTGCACACACCTTTGGTTATGTCTACCTAATCTAAAACAAAAAAAAAATTGATAGGTCACCATATTAGATTTCACTTAAGTCAAATTACAATGAGGTGGGGTGTAGCGGGCATTTATACAACGCAGGTTGGTACAAAATGTAGTCTCTTTCAGTGTTTGAGCAAATGACCTAGAAATATATATACAGAATTATCAAACGGCAGATTTCTTAATAATCGGATTTTAAGGTGTTTCTGAAGCATTTTGATGGCATAGAACGATGAAAGTTTCCGCCTTTTTTTTTTTTTAAACAAAACCTATAGTTTACGAATGTATGGTATGGGTACGGTACGGGATTAGAAACAGCTGTGACTCAATGCAGAGTTGGAGCGCTGGTATAAATAACAGACTCCAGTATATGTCGGATTGAAGCAATTTGAACTAAAAGTACTTTAAATGTATATATTTTGTAACCATGGTGATACTTAGTCAGTATATTATACATTTTTTACATTAAATGCATGCGAACATACAATAATTTGCGAATTTTTGCCGTACACGACATTAGATAATCACTTCCGGGCATGCGCTGAAGACCGCACCAACTCTGCAGTGAGCTACATCGATTAGAAACACAATCAAATTGGCACGGTGTTGGGGTAAATATCGTCCTGTCGGGAAAAACTGTAGCGAGTGCCTTTAAAACATTTATAAGGTTCCTTCACTGACTGTAGGAGAAAATGAAAATATCCAGCTTGAGGGTAACAGAGGTTCTGCTGAATGGCTGCCTAAACAGTTTCCCAAAAGCCGGATATTTCAATCTGCACTTACTGCTATTGGTCGAATTTTTCTTGCATACTAAATTCAACAATTACAGTCTTTCTACCATTTTTTAATTAAACAGAGAGCAGGAAATCCACATCTGTAAACAAGACATACGTCATAATGTTTCAAAGACAACTAACAACGTGAACTGGTTCCTGTTTTGTGTTGTCACCTGTACTGTTATGCTTTCTCCTCAGTAAAGAGAGAATGTCATTTGATTGCTGAAATTATAGATAACTTGAAAAAGCATACAGGAGAGGTTTCAAGTTAGTTGAAAAAATTATACATACTTTTGAAAACAAATGTTGGATAGAAATATTGTACAAATTACAGGTAGCACTTTCATACCCAGGCAATGAATTTTATGTACAAGTTAATGTCATTTTTCAACAGTATTTCGTTTATGTAATGGAAGGCAGTTAACCTAACCAGTGTTCTTGGATTCTGTACCAGTACAAACCTGCTCTCCACAAGTTACTGCAAACTTCCTCCCATGAATCAGAGGTGGAGGAAGAATGATTTCAGACACAATTGTCTTTTATCAAATTGTCACAGAAAACTCAAGATCTCATGATTGGTAGATCTGTGCTCTCCCTATTGAGCTAAGTGGGCGGGATATGTATTCATAACGTTTCAGATTTTTGCATCTTTTTACACTTTCAAACATGATATAAATTATATCCTATCAGGACTAGTAAGAACTGACTTACGTGTCCTTTTTAATTAATTCAAAAACTGAATTTTGAAAAGACTTGTGCAATAATGACATTCTGAAAAAAAAAAGACTTACATAATAATAAATAATAATTTATTTGATTGTTTAATGTATAAACAAGAGCTGTCTCCATAGGATGACACATGCCCCCGATGGCACTTTGAATGAATAGTTATGGCCGATGTTAGAGTTTAGGACCTTTGACCTACGGACCTAGGTCTTGCGCGCAACACGTCGTCTTACTATGGTACACATTCATGCCCAATAATTTTAAAATCCATGCATGAATGACAAAGATATGGACCGGACACGCCCATCAATGCACTATCATGAAATATGACCTTTAACGTCTAAGTGTGACCTTGACCTATAAGCTACGGACCTGGGTCTTGCGCATGACACGTCGTCTTACTGTGGTACAAATTCATGCCTAGTTTTTTGAAAATCCATCCATGGATGACAAAGATATGGACCGGACACGAATGCACTATCATGAAAAATGACCTTTAACGTCTAAGTGTGACCTTGACCTTTGAGCTACGGACCTGGGTCTTGCGCGTGACACGTCGTCTTACTGTGGTACACATTCATGCCAAGTTATTTGAAAATCCATCCATGGATGACAAAGATATGGACCGGACACGAATGCACTATCATGAAAAATGACCTTTAACGTCTAAGTGTGACCTTGACCTTTGAGCTACGGACCTGGGTCTTGTGCGCGACACATCGTCTTATTGTGGTACACATTCATGCCAAGTTATTTGGAAATCCATCCATCGATGACAAAGATATGGACCGGACACGAAAATTGCGGACAGACTGACAGACGGTTCAAAAACTATATGCCTCCCTTGACCTTTGAGCTACGGACCTGGGTCTTGCGCATGACACGTCGTCTTACTGTGGTACAAATTCATGCCTAGTTTTTTGAAAATCCATCCATGGATGACAAAGATATGGACCGGACACGAATGCACTATCATGAAAAATGACCTTTAACGTCTAAGTGTGATCTTGACCTTTGAGCTACGGACCTGGGTCTTGCGCGTGACACGTCGTCTTACTGTGGTACACATTCATGCCAAGTTATTTGAAAATCCATCCATGGATGACAAAGATATGGACCGGACACGAATGCACTATCATGAAAAATGACCTTTAACGTCTAAGTGTGACCTTGACCTTTGAGCTACGGACCTGGGTCTTGTGCGCGACACATCGTCTTATTGTGGTACACATTCATGCCAAGTTATTTGGAAATCCATCCATCGATGACAAAGATATGGACCGGACACGAAAATTGCGGACAGACTGACAGACGGTTCAAAAACTATATGCCTCCCTTCGGGGGCATAAAAAAGATAAAACAAGAGCTGTTTTTAAAACATGACTGTCCCCCATGAGGACATGTCCCATTTCCAGTTCCATGATCACTATGACCATGACCTTTGACTTACTTGGTCCCAAAACAATAGGGGTCATCCACTTCATAAGCCCAGTAATGCAATCAACTTTGCAGAAACTGGCTCAGTTGGTTCTTAAGTTATTGAGCAAGTAAGGTTTTCAAGGTTAAGGCCCCAGTGACCTTGACCTTTGACTTACTGACTCCCTAAATAAGGTCATCTACTTCGTTAAGCTGGATCATGCTATCAAGTTTGAAGATTCTGTGTCAAGTGGTTCTCAAGTTACCAAGCATCAGGTCCTTGTGACTTTGACCTTTGACCTATTGACCCCATGGGCCATCTACTTCATAAGCTTAAGCATGCCATCAAGTTTGAAACCTCTGGATAAAGTGGTTCTCAAGTTACTGAGCAAAAACTGTCTTCAAGATTCAGACCCCAATAATCTTGACCTTTGACTCACTAACCTAACAATTCATAATTCCAATAATGCTTTCAAGTTTGAAGGTTCTGGGTCACGTGGTTCTTAATTTACCATGCAGGAATGATTCTCAAGGCTCAGGCCCCTTTGACCTTGACCTTTGACATATTGACCCTCAAAACAAATAGTGTCATCTACTTCATGAGCCAATTTATGCTATAACAAGAGCACCGCCTTGCGGTTGCTGATGCTCATCTGATTTTTTTTTGTATAATAGAAATATTGTCCTACCCATGATTTTCTAAGTCTAAAAAGGGCCATCATTCTTGCAAAAAGCAGGATAGAGTTATGTTTCTTGATGTACAGTGTCCACTTATGATTGTGAAAAACTGTTGCAAGTTTTAAAGCAATAGCTTTGATAGTTTATGAGAAAAGTTGCCTTAAACATAATACTCAACCAAGAAAATGATTTTCTAAGTCCAAAAGGGGCAATAATTCTTGCAAAAAGCAGGATGGAGTTATGTTGCTTACTGTACGGGGTCAGCTTATGATGGTGAACAAGTGTTGCAAGTTTCAAAGCAATAGCTTTGATAGTTTAAGAGAAAAAGTTGACCTAAACATAAAACTTAACCAAGAAATCTGATATTTTCTAAGTCCAAAAGGGGCCATAAATCTTGCAAAAAGCAGGATGGAGTTATGTTTCTTGCTGTACAGGGTCAGCTTATGATGGTGAACAAGTGTTGCAAGTTTCAAAGCAATAGCTTTGATAGTTTAGGATAAAAGCTGACCTAAACATAAAACTTAACCAAGAAAACTGATTTTCTAAGTCCAAAAGAGGCAATAATTCTTGCAAAAAGCAAGATGGAGTTATGTTTCTTGATGTACAGGGTCTGCTTATGATGGTGAACAAGTATTCCAAGTTTCAAAGCAATAGCTTTGATAGTTTAGGAGAAAAGTTGACCTAAACATAAAACTTAACCAGGTAACGCCGACGCAGACGCCGACGCCGACAACCGCTCAAGTGATGACAATAACTCATCATTTTTTTTCAAAAAATCAGATGAGCTAAAAATTGAAGATTCTGAGTCAATTGGTTCATGTTCTTGGGTGGAAACTGTTTTCTATGTTCAGGCCCCTGTGAACTTGAACTTTAACCTATTGACCTCCTAAACAGCCAGTATTATCTACTTCATAAGCAAAGTCACAGTTCCAAGTTCGAAGGTTCAGGTTTAAATGGTTCTCAAGTTATTAAAAAAAACAACAGTTTTTAAGGTTCTGGTCCCTGTGACCTTGACCTTGAGACTATTGACCCATAAAACAACAAGGGTCATCTACATTAAAATTCAAATCATGCTAACAAGTTTGAAGGTTCTTGTTCAAGTAGTTCTCAAGTTATTTGGCGGAAACCATATTCAATGTTCAGGCCCCTGTGACCTTGACCTTTGACCTATTGACCCACAAAACAATAGTGGTTATCTATTTCATAAGCCCAATTATACTACAAAGTTTGAAGGGTCTGGGTCATATGTTTCTCAAAAAATTGAACGGAAACCGTTTTCAAGGTTCAAGTGCTTGTGACTTTGACCTTTGACTCACTGACCCCCAAAACAAAAGGTGTTATCTACTTAGTTAACCCAATTACGCTACCAAGTTTGGAGGGTCTGGGTCAAGGGTTTCTAAAGAAAATGAGCGGAAACCATTTTCAAGGTTCAGGTTCGTGTGACCTTTACCTTTGACCTACTAAATCCCAAAACAGTAGGGGTCATCTACGTCTAAACCCAACCATGCTATAAAGTTTGAAGGGTCTGGGATAATTGTTTCTCAAGTTATTGGGCAGAAACCATTTTCAACAACCAGGGCCTGTGACCTTGACCTTTGTCCTATCAAACCCTCAAAAATAAGTTTCATCTGCTCTATAACCCCAATCATGCTATCAAGTTTGAAGGTTCTGGGCAAAAACCATTCGCACTACAGACCGACGGACCAATCAACGTGACCGACAGGTGCAAAGTAATATAAATCCCACTTCTTCGAAGGGAGGAATAGAGATTACTGTTAATGTATTTTTAAGTTAAATGCTTGACCGCCTTGCGGGTGCAGATGCTCATCTGATTTTTTTGTCTCTGTATAATATAAATATTGTCCTACCCATGATTTTGTAAATCCAAAAGGGGCCATAATTCTTGCAAAAAGCAATGTAGAGTTATGGTACTTGCTGTGCAGAGTCAGCTTTTAATGGCGAATAACTGCTCCAAGTTTTAATGCAATAGCTTTGACCTTTAAGGAAGAAAAGTTGACCAAAACGCAAAACTTAACCAAGAAATCTGATTTTCTAAGTCCAAAAGGGGCCATAATTCTTGCAAAAAGCAGGATGGAGTTATGTTTCTTGCTGTACAGAGTCAGATATTGATGGTGAACAAGTGTTGCAAGTTTTAAAGCAATAGCTTTGTTAGTTTAGGAGAAAGGTTGACCTAAACATAAAACTTAACCAACACCGATGACAATAACTCATCATTTTTAAAAACAAGAGGGCCATGAAGGCCCTGTATCGCTCACCTGACCTACTGACCTAAAGATCATCAAGATTAACATTCTGACCAAGTTTCATTAAGATATGGTCATAAATGTGGCCTCTGAAGTGTTAACTAGCTATTTCTTTGATTTGACCCCGTGACCTAGTTTTTGACCCGACATGAACCAGATTCAAACTTGACCTAAAGATCATCAAGTTTAACATTCTGACTAAGTTTCATGAAGATACAATCATAAATGTGGCCTCTAGAGTGTTAATAAGCTTTTCCTTTGATATGACCTAGTGACCTAGTTTTTGACCCCACCTGACCCAGATTTAATCCTGACCTAAAGATCATCAAGATTAACATTCTGACCAAGTTTCATGATGATACAGTCATAAATGCGGCCTCTACAGTATTAACAAGCTTTTCCTTTGATTTGACCTGGTGACCTAGTTTTTGATCCCAGATGACCCAATATCAATCTCGTCCAAGACTTTATTGAGGATAACACTCTGATCAAGTTTCATTAAGATTGGGCTAAAAATGTGACCACTAGAGTGTTAACAAGCTTTTCCTTTGGTTTGACCTGGTGACCTAGTTTTTGACCCCAGATGACCCAATATCGAACTCGTCCAAGATTTTATTAAGGATAACATTCTGACCATGTTTCATTAAGATTGGGCCAAAAATGTGACCCCTAGAATGTTAACAGTCAAATTGTTGATGACGGATGGATGGACACAGGGCGATCACTAAAGCTCACCTTTGAGCACTTTGTGCTCAGGTGAACTAACAAGAGGGCCATGAAGGCCCTGTATCCCTCACCTGATCTATTGACCTAAAGATCATCAAGATTAACATTCTGACTAAGTTTCATTAAGATATGGTCATAAATGTGGCCTCTACAGTGATAACTAGCTTTTCCTTTTATTTGACTTGGTGACCTAGTTTTTGATCCTACATGTCCCTGATTCAAACTGGACCTTGAGATCATCAAGATTAACATTCTGACCAAGTTTCATGAAGATACAGTCATAAATTGGCCTCTACAGTGTTAACAAGCTTTTCCTTTGATTTGACCTGGTGACCTAGTTTTTGACCCCAGATGACCCAATATCAAACTCGTCCAAGATTATATTAAGGGTAACATTCTGACCAAGTTTCATTAAGATTGGGCCAAAATTGTGACCTCTAGAGTGTTAACAAGCTTTTCCTCCCATTTGACCTGGTGACCTAGTTTTTGACCCCAGATGACCCAATATCAAATTCATCCAAGATTTTATTGAGAGTAACATTCTGACCAAGTTTCATTAGCATTGGGCCAAAATTGTGACCTCTAGAGTGTTAACAGTCAAATTGTTGACCACAACGGACATACGACTGACGGACGACGGACACAGGGCAATCACAAAAGCTCACCTTTGAGTACTTTGTGCTCAGGTGAGCTAAAAAAAAAATCAGATGAGCTAAAAATAAATACACTATACTCTACAATTGAACAATAATTTGCTAAAATAATGACAAAATGCTTTTTGTTTATTTCTATTCTGTAGTCTTTTATACACGAGGTCATATTTTTATCATTTAATGCCATCAGTGTTTTTAGATAATTGCCATGTGAAAGACAAACAAAGCTGTCTACTGCCTTTGGGGTAGTATTATCACTAATTATTCTAATTAAAGAAATCCTTCAGTGTGTCATTTGTAATATACTAAATGAGCTCTGACCCTTTAGGAAAAGTAAACCATTGCATTCAAGTCAAGTGAATAGAAATGAGGTGAAAACAATACAGTAATATGCCATGCTATATAATATTACAGTAATTGGTTTAAGCAGATTTTCTTTCTCCTTTTACAATGTTCAATGACAATAGACAGCACACTTAATGGAAATGCACCAACAGTTCTTTAAGGACAGATTGTAAAAATAACAAGAAAATAGTTTGTAAAAGCGATTAAAACATAAGCATTGCAAATGTTGTTGATAAAAAGAAACTGGACTTTGAGTTACTTTTCCCATTTGGGAAGACAACCAATGGATTTTCCCAACTTCCTGAATGGGAAACTTGAAACAAATATAGTAATATTTTTCCAATTTGGGAAGTAAAATAAACTTTTTTTGACTAATTTCATCCATAAGAGCTGCTGTAAAAGAATATGCATGATACCATTAAATGTAATAAACTATTGTATACTTGAGAATTGTATCTAAATTTCTACCATTTATATTTGTTTTAAATATCCTAATAGAATTTCTATTTTCCATTGAAATTACAAATTTCTAAAATTGGAAACTTAACTTCCATATATAGATTTCCAAATGCTCATACTTGTCTGGGCGGGTCATGGTTCGTTTATGACAAACCTCTCCATGGCGCTTCTTGACGCACAGATATTTCGAAATGTATTACAAACTATGCTGAAGTAAATATCTTGTTAAGAGAAATATGTATTACTGTGTGTACGTATTAATATCATGGCTAAAAAATAAAGCCCATGTATCAATCCACTTGGTGTTAGTTAAATTTTTTCATACTAGCTTCATATGAGCATTTTGTGGTAGTAGTTGTCAACATAAATATGTTTTATGCGTCATAAAATGATTTATGTGCACTACTACCAGGGACCCCTTTCCCGGCTCCAGGTGTCTGCACTTTGTCTTGGAGCCACATATTACATCGTGCTTGTCGCAGAGTAAACTCTACATAATTAATGAGGTTACCTTCCGTTTTGGAAACATGAACCAACATACTGCGATGATGCCCGTCAAGTTTTTTTTTTGATTGGTCAATTTTCCTTAGAGTTATTGCCCTTGATTTAATGAAAAATCCACGTCTGCGGCAATTTCTGGTAGAATTTCATGAAACTTGAAATAAATATGAACCAACATACTTCGATGATGCCTGTCTTTTTTTTTTTTAATTGGTCAATTTTCCTTAAAGTTATTGCCCTTTAATTGTTTAAAAATCTACAGATTTGTACATAACAAACCAACCAATTGGTAGAATTTCATTAAACTTCTTTCATTCTTTTCCATGAACACTTATTATAAACATGTGAAGTTGTGTACCCACTCCTGGTCACCACCTTGCGTTGGTCACACCCCCTCCCCCTCCCCCGCCCCCCAAAAAAAACAAGAGGGCCATGATGGCCCTATATCACTCACCTGAGTTAAATTGCTCAAAATGATATGATCAAGTTTTGACATAGAGCACATAAGAATACACATTAAACATCATCAGGATAAATATTTTCTTGTAACAGTCCCTTTTGACCTAGTCAGGGCCAATTTCCATACCAAGTTTGAGGGTCCTAGGCTCAAGTGCTGTATTTTTGTACTAGCGTGACTATTCCTTGCCCTGGAAGACTTAAATAACATTTGAAACCAATCTCATTAGATGCTGCTGAGATATATTCATTTACATAAAATAAAGGGAGGTAATTTGTCATAAATTCAGTCAAAAGTTATCTACCCTGATTGCC
Organism: Mercenaria mercenaria; assembly: GCF_021730395.1. Taxonomy (NCBI): domain Eukaryota; kingdom Metazoa; phylum Mollusca; class Bivalvia; order Venerida; family Veneridae; genus Mercenaria; species Mercenaria mercenaria. The sequence goes on along the minus strand of NC_069364.1, from coordinate 36,537,194 downwards.
CGAGTCCATCTGATGGCATAAATGACAATTCAAATCAGTATCTTCATTGGTTACCGAGATTCACCCATTTTAATTTGAAACAAAGGGAGGTAATTTGACAAAAAATCAGTCCATAGCTATCTACCCTGATTGCCAAGACAAATAATAAAATTTCAAATGAGTTCTATAAATATTTACCGAGATAAATCCATTTTTATTAAAATCAGGGGAGGTAATCATGCATTGGTATACACATGTAGAAGATACAGAGTACACGCCTATACACAATATATCAGAAAAGTATTAATATCTACAAAAGTTAAATCAAGAGTTATCTAACATGACTATTTCTTACCATGGAAGACGTAAATAACGTTTCAAACCAATCTAATTAGAAGCTGCTACGGTGTATTCATTTAGATAAAAAATAAAGGGAGGTAATTTGTGAAAAATTCAGTCAATATGTATCTTCACTGATTGTCCAAGTCCATCTGTTGACATAAATGAAATTTCAGATCGGCATCTTCATTAGTTACAGAGATATACCCATTTTAATTGAAATAAAGGGAGGTAATTTGACTTAAGATCAGTCCATAATTCTCTACCCTGATTGTCTCAGTCCAACTAATGACAATAATGAAATTTCAAATGAGCCCTATAAGTACTTACTGATATAAATCCATTTTGATTACAATCAGGGGAGGTAATCAGATATAATATAACTCAGGAACCTATGCTTGGATCTGATGGATTCATCATGGAATCCAAGATTTACTGTTGTCAAAGATATTCTGCAAGTTTGTATCAAATCAAACCATAAATGAAGTCTCTATATGGCTGCAAAAGCCAAAAAAGCAAATTTTGGACCTTTAAGGGGGCCATAAACCGTGATGGGATCAGGCCAGTTTTCGAAAGGAACCACGATATTGGGATCTGGCCAGTTTTCGAAAGGAACCGCGATATTATGCCAATACAAGTTGTGAGCAAGTTTGATTAAAGCTGACTGCAAAATGTGGTCTCTATCGTGTTCACAGGCCAAAAAGAGCAAATTTTTGCTCTTTAAGGGGCCATAACTCTGGAACCCATGATGGGATTTGACCAGTTTTCGAAAGGAACCGTGATATTATGCCGATACAAGTTGTGTGCAAGTTTGAAATCAGTTGATTGCAAAATGTGGTCTCTATTGTGTTCACAAGCCAAAAATAGCAAATTTTGGCTCTTTAAGGGGCCATAACTCCGCAATCAATGATGGGATCTAGCCAGTTTTTGAAAGGAATCAAGATATTATGCCAATACAAATTGTATGCAAGTTTTATTAAAGTTGATTGCAAAATGTGATCTCTTATCATGTTCACAAGCCAAAAATGGCAAATTTTGGCCCTTTAAGGGGCCATAACTCTGGAACCCATGATGGGATGTGGCCAGTTTTCGAAAGGAACCGAGATATTATGCCCATATAAGTTATGTGCATGTTTGAATAAAATCAAATTAAAATTGTGGTCTCTATCATGTTCACAAGGAAATTGTGGACGGACGGACGGCAGACGAAGGGCGATCACAAAAGCTCATACTGTGAGCTAAAAATAATAGTTTTTCATTCCTTTTTATATTTTTTTTCAAACCTTCCGTGAATATTTATCAACATGCAAAGTTGTACCATTCCCCCACCTCACTCCTCCAACCAGTCATGCCCACCACCCCAAGCATGCATCAACCCGCCCCCTCCCCTGCCCCATTTATTTTTTTTTCATTTTTAATTTTCCATCAATATTTATAATCAACATTATGATGTTTTGTACCCTCACCCAGTCACCCCCCACCCCCCCCACCCCCCCTCAAAAAATAGCATTCATTTTCTGTTAAATTGATTTTGACTAATGAAATTATTTGCCTCTTAGTAACATCCTTAACTTTTTGCCGGATATATTGTTTTGCCGTTCTTCACCACAAACCCTTTCAGCGGGGGATACCAATTCATCGAATTTGCTTGTTATTTACTTTTTTTCTACATAATTTTGTTAATTTAGTTTGTATTCTTTTGTACTTGTAACCATGCTAGTTTATTACTGAATGTTATGTTAATAAGGTTATATGCTGTCCTTGGATATATTGACATATTTTATCATATGAGCAATATCCCCACTTGCGACAAATACTTGAAAGACCAAAATGGTTGAAGCAATTTCCGATGAAACTTTCATCGCCGCTGACGCTTTACATGCTATAGGTTTAAATGCCAATAATTTCACAGAATTGGCAATAAATTCAAATGCAACTATTGTATCAAAAGGGTTTTCAATTCCTGATTGATTTATGTAAAAACTAGAAAATGCTTTTGTAAAAAAGCGCATGTCTCCCCCAATGCAAAGTCCTATAGGCAAGAAGTCAATAGGGGTCAGGAGCGAAAGTCAAAGAGACACTGATGGTTGGCTGCAATAGGGATCATCTACTTGGCATGTCCAGTCATCCCGCTAAATTTCAACACTCTTGGCCTAGTGGTTCTCAAGTCACTGTTCAGGCTCCTGTGACCTTGACCTTTGATCAAGTAACCTCAAAATAAATAGGGGTCATCTACTCTGCATGTCCAGTCATCCTATTAATTTTCAACATTGTAGGTCAAGTGGTTCTCAAGTTATTTCTAAAAAATGATTTTACATGAACAGGCCACTGTGACCTTGACCTTTAACAGACTGACCCCAAAATCAATAGGGGTCATCTACTCTGCACGTTCAATCATCCTATGAAGTTTCAACATTCTGGGTCAAGTGGTTCTCGAGTTATTGATCGGAACTGGTTATCAATGTTCAGGCCCCTGTGACCTTGACCTTTAACGGAGTGACCCCAAAAACAATAGGAGTCAGTTACTCTGCATGAACAATCATCCTATGAAGTTTCAACATTCTGGGTCGAGAGGTTCTCACATCACTTTTTGCATGAAGGCATTTTACTCGTGAACCACTGCACCCAGGACCTTCAAACTTCACATGCTGATAGTACTTATTGGGTACACCACCCCAACTGACTTTGGGGTCACCAGATCAAAGGTCAAGGTCACAGTGGCCAACGTTAACTTTTTGCATGAAGGCACTTTACTCGCGAACCACTGCACCCAGGACCTTCAAACTTTATATGCTGATAGTACTTTATGATTACACCAACCCTACTGAATTTGGGGTCACCAGGTCAAAGATCAAGGTCACAGGGGCCAACGTTAACTTTTTGCAAGAAGGCACTTTACTCGCGAACCACTTCACCCAGGACCTTCAAACTTCACATGCTGATAGTACTTATTGAGTACACCACCCCTACTGACTTTGGGGACACCAGGTCAAAGGTCAAGGTGCTGTGGGGGCATTTGTCACCATTAGTGACAGCTCTTGTTTTTTTATGGAATTTTTTTTTATTAAGGGAGACTTTTCAGAAATTATTTTTGTTTCAAAAAATGAAAGCAAATAAGAGGGTAATGCCTTAAGAGCATCAGTGAGTTGATTTCCAACAGCACTAGCCCTGTTTAAAGCATAAAAAGAGCAGTTTTGCATCTTTTTGTTAAAAAGTTGAAAAAAAAAATTCTCAAAGTCCATAAAAACATTAATTTAAGGCTAAGTCAAAAATTTAGGGTAGCTCAAAACAAACAATTTTTTTTTACGCCTTAGTGATAAAACCAATAACTTTACATGACTGTGTAATTTGATTTATCTTCCATTATTTTGGTCCTTCAAAGTTTTGATGTTAAGATTGCCTGTCACAAATATAAAACAGTATGAACATCAAATTATTTTGACTAGCCCTCCGGTGACCGGACAGCTAGCAAATTTGCAGGGGATCTTCTTGCCATAAGGTTATTGATTTCTTAATGAATGAGTAATGATTTTATATGTTATTTACTTAAGATATCAATACTTATCTGTAAACAAAATATTGCGTGAATGCATACCAAAGTACATTTTTCAACGTCTCGAATAGATTACCTATTTTTGTATATAAATCCATCCTTTTTTTAGAAATGATAAAACATTGATTGCCAAACGTCAATGTTATGTTTTTCTAACGACATAAACTTTAATCCTTAAAACACAAATTTAGAAATATTTTTTTGATGAATGGAAAGCTTATAAACCAAGCAATTCATTAATCAATTTTGACTTTATTTCGAATAAAATGGATTTTTTTATGAACGCTTATGTACTGGTTTTCTAAAATTTTGAACATCACATTGCCGCTATTGGTGTTAAATGTCATTTAAAACAGATATTCATTTGAAAAATATTTGAATACTAAAATATGAAAATTGCAAATATTTTAAACTGTTTTACCTTTGAAAATCCATTGAAGACAAGGCAGTCTGAAAGACAGCTAAATCCCCCGCCATTGCTATGGATAGTAAAAGGGTAAAACCTTTGATTTTAGCTGTGACCTTGACCTTGAACTGACACGGCTGACTCATGAATTCTGCACAACGTCTTGATGAGGTGATCATTTGACCAAAGTTTCATGAAAATCCTTCAAGGGGTTTAGGAGATACAGAGCTGAAACCTTTGACCTTCAGTTGTGACCTTGACCTTGAGTTCACATGGCTCATGAGTTCTTGATGAGGTGATCATTTGACCAAAGTTTGATGAAAATCCTTCAAGGGGTTAAGGAGATACAGAGTGGACACCAAATGGAAGGCTCAAACCTTCGACCCTTAGTTGTGACCTTGACCTTGAGCTGGCATGGTTGACTCATAATTTCTGCACATCGTCTTGATGAGGTAATCATTTGACCCAGGTTTTATAAAATTCCTTCAAGGGGTTTAGGAGATATAGAGTGGACACGAAATGGAAGGCTCAAACCTTCGACCTTCAGTTGTGACCTTGACCTTGAGCTGACATGGCTAACTCATAAGTTCTGCACATCGCCTTGATGAGGTGATCGTTTGACCCAAGTTTGATGAAAATCCTTCAAGGGGTTTAGGAGATATAGAGCAGACACAAAATGGAACGTTCAAACCTTTGACCCTAAGTTGTGACCTTGACCTTGAGCTAGCATGACTGACTCATGAGTTCTGCACATCGTCTTGATGAGGTGATCATTTGACCCAAGTTTTATAAAATTCCTTCAAGGGGTTTAAGAGATATAGAGCGGACACAAAATGGAAGGCTAAAACCTTTGACCTTGAGTTGTGACCTTGACCTTGAGCCGGCATGGCTGACTCATGGGTTCTGCACATCGTCTTGAGGTGATCATTTGACCCAAGTTTTATAAAATTCCTTCAAGGGGTTTAGGAGATATAGAGCGGACACAAAATGGCAGGCTCAAACCTTTGACCTTGAGTTGTGACCTTGACCTTGAACCGACAAGGCTGACTCATGGGTTCTGCACATCGTCTTGATGAGGTGATCATTTGACCCAAGTTTCATGAAAATCCTTCAAGGGGTTTAGGAGATATGGACCGGACACGAATTTGTTACGGACGGAAGGACGGACGGACGCAGACCATTCCTATAATCCCTCCGCCATGGCGGGGGATTAAAAAATGTTAAAATCTAAAAATCTGAAAGATATATATTCATGTAATGTTTCATATTCAGTATTCAGACATTATTACAGTAAGAGAAAAAATAACAAAGATGAATTGTCATTGGTACAAAATATTAAAATTAGCAGTGACTAGGGGGCCAAAAATCAAACCTCTAGACAACACATACAGGACAATATGAATACTGAGAGACATATTTTATCTTTAAAATTAGGGCTGGGAGGATTTCAAAATTTTGAAACCGATTAATTATTTGTATGAAATTGAACCGAACTGTTTAATCGGCCGCCATATTTAAAATGCTGTTTTCTTTCCTGATGACTGTGTCAAGGTACTTCCAGCAGCTGATTACATTAGGAACTTCCAGACTTTATCGTTTGCAAGCAGTGTGATAATTAATAAGTCATATTTTGGTGCATTTTATTTTAAGCATATCATGACAAGCAAATTATTGACTATTGACTATGTCCACTGTGTTTTAGCAGAAATATATTGCGGGTCTATGTACTAGTCAAAGAAATGTATAAAGATAAAGTACTGTTCGTGATTTTTATTGTTTGAGAGCGATTAGCAGTTTTGCAAAATTGAAACTGGTTTCACCTAGTAATCAAATTAGATCCAATTAACCGAGTAATCGTCCCACTCCTACTTAAAATCGGGCGGTGATTTCAAAAGTTTGCTGTCCTACTTTTTAGCTCACCTGTCACAAAGTGACAAGGTGAGCTTTTGTGATCGCGCGGTGTCCGTCGTCCGTGCGTCCATAAACTTTTGCTTGTGACCATTCTAGAGGTCACATTTTTCATGGGATCTTTATGAAAGTTGGTCAGAATGTTCATCTTGATGATATCTAGGTCAAGTTTGAAACTGGGTCAAGTGCCTTCAAAAACTAGGTCAGTAGGTCTAAAAATAGAAAAACCTTGTGACTTCTCTAGAGGCCATATATTTCATAAGATCTTCATGAAAATTGGTCCGAATGTTCACCTTGATGATATCTAGGTCAAGTTCGAAACTGGGTCACGTGCCATCAAAAACTAGGTCAGTAGGTTTAAAAATAGAAAAACCTTGTGACTTCTCTAGAGGCCATATATTTCACAAGATCTTCATGAAAATTGGTCAGAACGTTCACCCTGATGATATCTAGGTCAAGTTCAAAACTGGGTCACATGCCTTCAAAAACTAGGTCAGTAGGTCAAATAATAGAAAAACCTTGTGACCTCTCTAGAGGCCATATTTTTCATGGGATCTGTATGAAAGTTGGTCTGAATGTTCATCTTGATGATATCTAGGTCAAGTTCGAAACTAGGTCACGTGCTGTCAAAAACTAGGTCAGTAGGTCTAAATATAGAAAAACCTTGTGACCTCTCTAGAGGCCATATATTTCATGAGATCTTCATGAAAATTGGTGAGAATGTTCATCTTGATGATATCTAGGTCAAGTTCGAAAGTGAGTCATGTGCCATCAAAAACTAGGTCAGTAGGTCAAATAATAGAAAAACCTTGTGACCTCTCTAAAGGCCATATTTTTGATGGGATCTGTATGAAAATTGGTCTGAATGTTCATCTTGATGATATCTAGGTCAAGTTCGAAACAGGGTCATGTGCGGTATAAAACTAGGTCAGTAGGTCTAAAACTAGAAAAATCTTGTGACCTCTCTAGAGGCCATTCTTATGAATGGATCTCCATAAAAATTGGTCAGAATGTTCACCTTGATGATATCTAGGTCAAGTTTGAAACTGGGTCACGTGTCTTAAAAAACTAGGTCAGTAGGTCAAATAATAAAAAAACCTTGTGACCTCTCTAGAGGCTATACTTTTCATGGGATCTGTATGAAAGTTGGTCTGAATGTTCATCTTGATGATATCTAGGTCAAATTTGAAACTGGGTCAACTGCGGTCAAAAACTAGGTCAGTAGGTCTAAAATTGGTCAGAATGTTCACCTTGATGATATCTAGGTCAAGTTCGAAAGTGAGTCATGTGCCATCAAAAACTAGGTCAGTAGGTCAAATAATAGAAAAACCTTGTGACCTCTCTAGAGGCCATATTTTTCAATGGATCTTCATGAAAATTGATCTGAATGTTCACCTTGATGATATCTAGGTCAGTTTCGAAACTGGGTCACGTGCGGTCAAAAACTAGGCCAGTAGGTATAAAAATAGAAAAACCTTGTGACCTGTCTAGAGGCCATATTTTTCATGAGATCTTCATGAAAATTAGTGAGAATGTTCACCTTGATGATATCTAGGTAAAATTCAAAACAGGGTCACGTACCTTCGAAAACTAGGTCAATAGGTCAAATAACAGAAAAACCTTGTGACCTCTCTAGAGACCATATTTTTCAATGGATCTTCATGAAAATTGGTCAGAATTTTTATCTTGATAATATCTAGGTCAAGTTCAAAACTGGGTCACATGAGCTCAAAAACTAGGTCACTATGTCAAATAATAGAAAAAACGACGTCATACTCAAAACTGGGTCATGTGGGAAGAGGTGAGCGATTCAGGACCATCATGGTCCTCTTGTTTTTCTTGTCGGTTTATATGGAAAGTTACAGAAAACATAATGGTGAAAATACAATGGCAAATTCGGCAAATATCAAAGGAAGTGTTTAGCCATCCGATAACTGGATGCCTAGCCAGGAGATTTTCTAGCCGTTGTTCAGTTTCATATTGTCCAGAATTACTGCTTTCACTTGACTAGCGTTAAAACACTTGTGCAAAATGCAATTATGTATACCCTTACAGAAGAAAAAGGCCTGCTGCGTACTTTTGCTGTGTACATACAGCGTATATGATGCGTACATGATGTGTACTGAAATCAAGGGCTTTAAACAGTACGCAGGATATACACCGCACATACACCGATAGTACGTTTGTAGTACACTTTTGACATGCAAATGAGCTCTGTCGCGTACTACTTGCTGCGTACATGCTGTAGACCACATAGTACACAGGATGTACTCTGGAGGAATTTAGTATGCGGGAAATAGTACGCAGCATGTACATGGCACATACACTTTTCACATGCAAATGAGCCTGCGGTGTACTACCCCTGCGGCATACATGCTGTGTACTCCTGCAACGTACATGCTGTGTACTCCTGCGGCGTATATGCTGTGTACTCCTGGCCCGAGTCCTGCGGCGTACATGCTGTGTACTCCTGCTGCATACATGCTGTGTACTCTTGTGGCGAAACTGCTGTGATAATGTAAATTCCTTACCCCACCAACTTTCGTATGCAAATGCTGATCATTTGGACAGAAAAAAACAGAAAAAAGATAAGTGACATGCATCAATAAGTATTTACCCTTACCAAAATAATGTAGATTGATGTTATCAAATAAATTAGTATGCTTTTCTTCATCCACTTTTCAATGAAATAAATTAATTTTTGTAGCATGTAATTTGGTAGAAAATGGCATAACTGCATCAAGAGGAAACAATTTTAATGCAACTAAATATAAGTGTTATGATTTATTATATACGATGTGTGCGTAGTATGTATTTATTTTGATTAAAATCCATCTGAGAACAATCTAGGACTGGAATTATATAAGCATTTATACACTTTTACGTCCGTAAAAAGTAGCGCACCAAAAAATTTTGGATTGATTTTTTCCAATGGGGCGAGCGCAATTAGCCAAAAACGTTCTGAAAATATACGAGCGGCAAATCCGATGAACAACTTTTCAATTTGGTGAGGCCTTAATGAGTTAACATAATGAGCATTAAAGCCTTTATAAAACATGATAGAATGGTGTTTTGCTTAAGAGTATTCAAATAACAGTGAGAGCTATTAATGCATGGATCCGCAAACCGATCAATAAGCTCCGCCCCTTAGTTACTGTTGCTGCTTCGCACAAGCTTCTTTCAAAATGGCGGATTCATGCATATTTGCGATGGACCCGCTAGATTGTATTACAGATGATTTTTCTGTGAAATACTTGTCAAATTGTGAAAAAGATGCACCAAGAAAGCTGTCCAAGGTACCTTATTATTTTACTCAAGGATATGTACATGACATTAAAATTAACCACGGTAAAGGTTAGCGCTAAATGTTGGCATTCTCAAAGAAAGAGTGAAAAACCGTGGACACTCACTAAATATTGCTGGCAGGAAAATTGCTTAGTCCTTATGAAGGTGCATGATTTGGCATATATAATTAATGTTAATTATTTTCTAAGCAACATTTTAAAATAGACTAAGTCTTAGATTATTAAACAAATTATCTGATTAAACTATTAGGCCTACTTCAGTAGTAGAGACATTAATTCCACACTAGGCATATATGATAAAAATACCAAAACTCCATGTGTTGTCACATATGGTGTAATTGATTTCATAAATCAAGATAACATTTTCATCAGATAAAGAAATGCATTAATTATTTCAATAGCTTTTTATTAACGTTGCGTAATACCCTAGCTACTGTTCTTATTTTACAAGTATTGCACTTGCGCTGTGCACAGTTGATTACGGACATGTCGATCACCGCTGTGATATCAATTAAATTGATTATTCCCATTATATTGTAATATATATTTGAAAAATACCACGCAGTTGTCTTAAAAATAAACATATGTCTATGCTTGGTGATAATTTCAGTACTAATTTTTGCGCGCAATCTTTCAAACTTTTGAACATTTTCTTTTTCAGTGCGGACGGACATTGCTCTCATATCATAGGGCTGATTAAATCTTTTCAAGGGCTTAAACTCCACAATTTCAAATAAAACAATAGAAAAGAAACATATTAAATAAATCTATTTGCGTTTGTTATATCACTGTATCAATGGTAGTTATAAATAGTTTATGGTAGTCGTAAAGTAAAATGAATAAATGTAACAAAAAATCAGTGATATTCCACAGGAGTCTGAAATTCTATCAATAAAACCATAGAAGTCTATCTTTACAAAAAATACCCCCTATATATATGAAATAAACACCAGGAATGAAACGTCAAAAACCAAAGGTCCCCTGAAAATACACACGGAACACAGGGTGATCGCAATTTAGCGAGCGTAGTTAAGAAATAACACTAAAATACACCAACCACACTCGACAGCATTCAAATCTGATACACTTTACAAGAGTAATCAGACATTTTCTGAGGTTTTCTGAGATTTTCAGCTGTCGCCGAAGCCATTCGCTGACGTCACAACAATAACAGCGCCGGGATAAAATTAGAAAGTAGCAATTCCCGTACTGTCTTACCTTCTGTAGTATATTTGTGAAACAGACTATAGCAGAGACTCCTTATAATTTTAACTAGCAGATCCTCCCGCCAGTCCCAGAGTGACCACGCTTGTGGATAGTTTAATACAACATGTATTTATATAGTTGATACAACATGTATTCATAACTCTTGTATATATTCTGTAAATAAACTGTAAATATGTATACCTTGGATTTATTATAATATGTACAATTAAAGACAGAACAAATATCACAACATGGTGTCAGAATAAATGGACTATTAATTTGTGGAGTTTTGAACGGATTAAAATCAGTGCATATTAAATTACTTTGTGATTAAAATCAACATGGATATGTCAGGAATAACTCCGCCCAGAATGGACTGGGAAAATTCTAACTTGCCAGAGGCATGGAACCGGTTCCAAAGACATGCTGAACTGATTTTTGAGGGACTGCTAAAAGCAAAAAAGGAAGAAGAACGACTGGCATATCTTCTCATTTGGGTTGACGATAAGGGCAGAGATATCCAGCAATCATGGAAATTGACGGGAGACGAAAAGAAATCGTTACAAACACATTTTGACAAGTTCAAAAAACACGTGCAGCCTACCTTAAACCCTGTGTTTGCTCGATATAAGTTTAACAATGAAACGCAAGGAATGGAGTCAATTGACCAATTCGTTACCAGGTTAAGAATATGTGCTACGAATTGCCGATATGGGGATAAAGAAGACGAAATGATTCGTGATAGGATTGTGTTTGGCACGAATAGCGCCAAGATTCGTGAGAAATTGATCAATGAAGGGGAAAAATTAACATTACCCCGGGCTTTACAAATTTCACAAAACGCTGAATACTGTCAACAGCAAATGGCATCCATGGCCCTTGGAGAAAAATCGAATAATGTGGATACCGTACAGAGAACAAGAAGACATCCTCCGCCAACATACTCTCAAAGACCCGAAAATTATGGATTCAAACAGTGTGGAAACTGTGGAATGAAACATAACTCTACTTTTCGTGCTTCCTGTCCCGCGTTTGGGAAAATGTGTTTAAAATGCAGAAAACAAAATCATTTCATTAAAATGTGCCGCTCCAAAACAAGGGATGTACATGATATTGACAAGGACTATGTGAACTGTAGTGCTCATGGATCTAGCTACGAACATAAAAATGAAAACAGCGGCGCATGCGGATTTCGCTATGAAAACAGCGTTGAATACTTCATTGATACGGTAAGCGCTTCATCTTTTCCATCTCAAAGCCCAGACCGTGCCTTTGTTTCCCTTCTCGTTGGCCCAACAAAGCAAAGCCTCAAATTCAAGATTGATACAGGCAGCGCTGTTAACATTATTTCCCGCCAAATGTATGAAACACTTGGCTTGAGAAACCCCTTGGAACCCCCAGATAGTAAACTGACCTCATATTCTGGTAATATGATACAGGTCATCGGAAAAGTACGCCTGGAATGTGTACATAACACTTCCTGCATTGTCACAACCTTCTATATAGTGGATACTGTAGCCCCGCCTCTGTTAGGGTTGAGATCCTGCCTTGACCTTGGTCTCTTACAATTGACATACGCCATAGAAAAATCCCCGTCTACCGAAAATCAAGAAGCCATGACAAAACAGTCTGTTATGTCCGGGTATGGTGACCTTTTTAAAGGTATTGGTAAAATCCCAGGTAAATCTAAATTGTATGTGAAAGAAGGTGCTGTCCCTGTGGTTAACGCCCCTCGAAAGGTGCCAGAAGCTCTTAAATTAAGGCTTGAACAGGAACTCCTACGAATGGAGAAAGATAAAATCATAACGAGGGTTACGGAGCCTACAGACTGGGTGAACTCTATAGTTGTCGTGGAAAAGCCCAAAACAGGTCAACTCCGAATATGTCTAGACCCCAAAGCCCTAAATGACTCAATATGCAGGCCACATTTCCCTATGCCTACACTAGAAGATGTGACAGCAGATCTCAAGGGTGCGTCCCATTTTAGTATTCTAGACATTACGCATGCTTATTGGAGCATAGAATTAGAGAAAGAGTCGTCAATGTTGACAACTTTCTCTACGCCGTTCGGAAGATGGCGGTACCTCAGATTACCGTTCGGTATTTCCTCATCCGGTGATATATTTCAACGGAAAGTTCATGAGATATTTCAAAATATTCCTGGTATACATGCCATTGTCGATGACATTCTAATCAGTGGCCGTTCTAAGGCAGAACACGGCGAAAACTTGTGTAAAACGCTGCAACGTTCACGAGAAGCGGGCATCAGGTTTAATTCTGATAAATGTGTAATAGGTGTGTCTGAAGTGCCGTTTTTCGGGCACATAATCTCTGCACAGGGCTTAAAACCTGATCCAAGCAAAATAGAGGCAATTACGAGGTTAGAAATGCCAGACACGCGCGGGAAACTAGAAACGTTTCTCGGTATGGTCAATTACATGGCTAAATTCGCGCCAAACTTAGCTGAAATTACTGCTCCTCTACGGAACCTCCTTCAGAAAGATGTGGAGTTTGTATGGGACGATCCCCAGACGCGCGCTTTTCAAGAGGTCAAGAGAATAATTACCAATGCCCCAGTTCTTGGTTACTTTGACCCAAACACGCAGCTTGTCCTTGAGTGCGATTCGAGCCAACATGGAACTGGCTGTTGTCTTATGCAAGAAGGTAGACCTATCGCATATGCTTCAAAAAGTTTCACAAAAAGTGAAAAAATGTACGCGCAGATAGCGAAAGAGCTCCTGGCTATCGTATTTGGCTGTAAGCGTTTCCATCAATATACATATGGAAGAGACATAGTGGTACATAGCGACCATAAACCTATCATTTCAATCATGAAAAAGCCCCTCTCTGCAGCCCCTCCCAGACTGCAGAGAATGTTACTGCAACTGCAGAAATACAAGCTTACTGTAGTGCATATAAGCGGTAAAGACATACCAGTAAGTGATTTTCTATCACGGCAGTCATTACCGGACACAATGCCGACACTGATAGAAGGCTTAGATTTACATGTACATTCAGTCAGAAAACAACTGTTTGTTACTGACAGGCGGTTAGATAGTATAAGGCAAGCTATAGCGCAAGACAAATCTATGCAAATCTTGAAACAAACCATAGTCGAAGGCTGGCCAGCAGAGAGGTCATTATGTAAAGCAGAAATACTCGATTTCTGGAATCACCGCGACGAAATGTCAGTGGAAGATTCCCTGATATTTAGAGGTCAAAAGCTGGTCATACCCAGTGAACTCAGATCTGACATGCTGAGTCAGGTACATACAGGTCATATGGGCGTAACAAAGACGACTGAAAGAGCCAAAGATAATATATTTTGGCCAGGCATGACGAAACAAATATCCGAATATGTGTTGCAATGCGAAATATGCCTCAAACACAGGGATTCAAACCCGAAAGAGCCCCTAATGCCACATGAAGTCCCAAGCAGGCCGTTTCAGAAAATCGGAACGGATATTTTTCAATTTGATGGCAAAAGTTATTTAGTCACGGTTGACTATTATAGCCGTTTCCTAGAGATAGATTGGTTACGCGATATGCGCGCTGCAACAGTTATCACAAAACTGAAAGTGCATATGTCGCGCTACGGCATATGCGACGTTTGCATCAGCGATAATGGGCCCCAGTTTGCATCACAAAAATTTGCAGAATTTTCCCGAAAGTGGAATTTCGAACATAGAACCTCTTCCCCATATCATCCAAGGTCAAACGGATTAGCTGAAAAGGGCGTCTCAATAGCCAAAAAGCTGCTTTTGAAGGCAAAAAAAAGTAACCAGGATCCATACATATCCCTAATGGAGTATCGTAACACACCCCTTGAATGTGGCTACACCCCTGCCCAATTATTAATGGGTCGTAGAACAAGTCAGTTGTCCCAGTTACGGAAAAACTCCTAGAACCCAAAACTGTCCCGCCTTCCCTAGTTGTTCAAAAAATGCTTCAGGCAAAGGAAGTACAAAAAAGAAACTTTGATAAAAACAGCAAACCCTTGTGCCCCCTAAATGTTGATGATTATGTACGGATACAAATGGGAAAAACTTGGGAGCCTGGAAAAATTACAAAGAAACATGATCCAAGGTCATATTCTGTTGTAACAGAAGATGGTGCTATTTACCGCCGAAATCGCCAGCACCTATTAACAAGAGGACCATGATGGTCCTGAATCGCTCACCTATCCCCACATGACCCAGTGTTGAACTGAGTACGACGTCGTTATTTCTATTATTTGACATAGTGACCTAGCTTTTGAGCACATGTGACCTAGATATCATCAAGATAAAAAATTCTGACCAATTTTCATGAAGATCCATTGAAAAATATGACCTCTAGAGAGGTCACAAGGTTTTTCTATTATTTGACCTAATGACCTAGTTTTTGAAGGCACGTGACCCACTTCTGAATCTGACCTAGATATCATCAAGGTGAACATTCTCACCAATTTTCATGAAGATCTCATGAAAAATATGGCCTCTAGAGAGGTCACAAGGTTTTTCTATTTTTCGACCTACTGACCTAGTTTTTGACCGCACGTGACCCAGTTTCGAACTTGGCCTAGATATCATCAAGAGGAACATTCTGATCAATTTTCATGAAGATCCATTGAGAAACATGGCCTCTAGAGACGTCACAAGGTTTTTCTATTTTTCGACCTACTGACCTAGATTTTGACCGCAAGTTACCCAGTTTCAAATCTAACCTAGATATCATCAAGGTGAACATTCTCACCAATTTTCATGAAGATCCATTGAGAAATATGGCCTCTAGAGAGGTCACAAGGTTTTTCTATTTTTAGACCAACTGACCTAGTTTTTGACCGCACGTGACCCAGTTTCGAACTTGACCTAGATATCATCAAGGTGAACATTCTCACCAATTTTCATGAAGATCCATTGAGAAATATGGCCTCTAGAGAGGTCACAAGGTTTTTCTATTTTTAGACCTACTGACCTAGTTTTTGACCCCACATGACCCAGTTTCGAACTTGACCTAGATATCATCAAGATGAACATTCTGACCAATTTTCATGAAGATCCATTGAGAAATATGGCCTCTAGAGAGGTCACAAGGTTTTTCTATTTTTAGACCTACTGACCTAGTTTTTGACCGCACGTGACCCAGTTTCGAACTTGACCTAGATATCATCAAGGTGAACATTCTGACTAATTTTCATGAAGATCCATTGAGAAATATGGCTTCTAGAGAGGTCACAAGGTTTTTCTATTTTTAGACCTACTGACCTAGTTTTTGACCCCACGTGACCCAGTTTCGAACTTGACCTAGATATCATCAAGGTGAACATTCTCACCAATTTTCATGAAGATCTCATGAAAAATATGGCCTCTAGAGAGGTCACAAGGTTTTTCTATTTTTAGACCTACTGACCTAGTTTTTGACCGCACGTGACCCAGTTTCGAACTTGACCTAGATATCATCAAGATGAACATTCTGACCAACTTTCATAAAGATCCCATGAAAAATGTGACCTCTAGAGTGGTCACAAGCAAAAGTTTACGCACGGACGGACGGACGACGGACGCCACGCGATCACAAAAGCTCACCTTGTCACTTTGTGACAGGTGAGCTAAAAACAAATGAGAATTTCCCCCACATTGACCCCATGCAGCTTAACATTCTAGCCGATCCTGGAAACAATTACAACGGCCCGCAGGAAAATTACTCTGCTAGCACAGGTAATGACCTCACACTATCTCAGACTTCTCAAGGTCCTTACATTACACGGTCTGGTAGAGTGGTAAAGAAAAATGAGCGCTATTATGACAGCCAGTGGGTAAAATGAGACTTTAGTTTAATGATAATCATGAATGACTGTGTAGTCAATTAGTTTTCAACAAACAAACAAGAATCAATGTATATACTTCCTATAATTTGCTGTTGTATTTTATGTGCATTTATAAATGTTTATTTCATGGAAATTGAATGCATTAAGAAATAATCTTGTACTTATGTATATTGATTTACTGGTGAACTTTAACCTTGTATGGACATTTTCGTTTATTACAAAACAAGGAAGATGTAGTATATTTGTGAAACAGACTATAGCAGAGACTCCTTATAATTTTAACTAGCAGATCCTCCCGCCAGTCCCAGAGTGACCACGCTTGTGGATAGTTTAATACAACATGTATTTATATAGTTGATACAACATGTATTCATAACTCTTGTATATATTCTGTAAATAAACTGTAAATATGTATACCTTGGATTTATTATAATATGTACAATTAAAGACAGAACAAATATCACAACACCTTCAAATTACATAACAGACATTTTCATATTGCTCTATTCATATAAAAAAGTCATTGTACACCAAGTATCAAATTTTACTACTGAAATTTAGATATTCCGCAGCATCGTAAAATGGATTATCCCAAGAGTAACCTCCCTTTACGGGTTTTCCCAATCAAATTTTGTAAATTATCTTTTTATTGCAAAAGGAATCTAGGGGATATTATAGACTGATGTAAACATATAAATATTCTAATACTTATTTACTCGATGTACAAATTTTAAAGGATAAAATAAGTATCTTATCTTTATCTTGGCGCTGTAATTGTTGTTGTTGTTGTGACGTCAGCGAATGGCTTCGGCGACAGCTAAAAATCTCAGAAAACCTCAGAAAATATCTGATTACTCTTGTGAAGTGTATCAGATTTGAATGCTGTCGAGTGTGGTTGGTGTATTTTAGTGTTATTTCTTCACTACGCTCGCTAAATTGCGATCTCCCTGTGTTCCGTGCGTATTTTCAGGGGACCCTGGGTTTTTGACGTTTCATTCCTGGTGTTTATTTTATATATATAGGGGGTATTTTTTGTAAAGATAGACTTCTATGGTCTTACTGATAGAATTTCAGACTCCTGTGGATATTCTAAACTGCATGGTTTAACATGTGCATATATTTGATTTTTAAATTGCATTTAAAAACAACTGACAGGAAAATCAGTTTAAATTAATCAATTTTAAGACTTCCTAGGATAGAAAAGAATGATGTCGAAACCTCGAGGGGATATCGTTGTCATACTTGCTGTATACAAATATGAAAGAGCTATCATTACATAATAAATAATGGCAAATAATTCAAGTCCACTCCGAATATTTATCTGTCTGCTCTTGATTTAGTGTCTGATTAATAGACATTTACGGATTAAGTCTACGTGGACTGTGAACACCTAGGACGATCGATTTTTCAAGGGGACCGTCTCAACATGATAATTTTAATTTATGTTTGGTAGGAAAACATTCCTATAATGATGGTAAGGTCTGGCTTAATATGTCACTGCACAGGATAGTATTTGGATTTGTCTGTCCGTCCGTCTGCTCGCCAGAGAAATGTTTTGTTATACATATCGCAAAAAGTATTTGATCTAGCGTCATAACACTTTCCTGAAATGTTCTTCAATATTATAAGTTGCGCATCTGCGACAAAGTTGAAAAGATGAGCTAGTCTGATCGCAATGTATCCGTATTCCATCGTCGGCGTCGTCCAACATGAAAAAATCTAAACTGGGTCAGTTGGGATCAAAATGTAGGTCAGCAGGTAAAACATTGTGAAAAATGTAGAAAACGTAATATCTTGCGTCTCCATTCCTTTGTTGTTATCATACGCCTGAAGGGACGTATTTTGGGATACCACAGGTGTTCATCTGTCTGTCTGTCTGTTTGTCTGTCTGTCCGTCTGTCCGTTTACAATTTCGTGTCGACTCCGCTCCTTGAAGGATTTTAAACAAACTTGAAACAAATGTTATCCACATCAAGAGGACGTGCAGAGCGCCTGTATCAGGTGGCTTGCTTTAAGATCAAGGTCACACTTAGGGGTCAAGGTCATATGACTTTGTTTCGTGTCCGCTCTGTAACTCTTGATCTGTATGAGGGATTTTAAAGGAACATTGCACCAATGTCCACCACATCGAGTCGACGTGCAGAGCGCATGTTTGGATGGCTATATACAAGGTCAAGGTCACAGTAAGGGGTCAAAAGTCATATAACTTTGTTTCGAGTGCGATGTGTAACTTTTGAACTGCTTGAAGGATTTTAAAGAAACTTGGCACAAATGTTCACCACATTGAGACGACGTGCAGAGCGCATGGCTCGCTTGAAGGTCAAGGTCACACTTAGGGGTCAATGGTCACATGACTTTGTTTTGTGTTTATGTTGCTTTGCATTGCGGTGCTCTTGGTTTTATTTGGCATACCCATTTTTTGTTCACTTACAATAATTTTTTATTGAATTACTTCCCTTTTATGTTACTATAAATAGGTTATTTTGTAACATTTTTATTATTGGCCGTAGTGAAAAAACCGATACCACTTTTCTGTGGTACAACATGGATGGTACCTGCAAAGTTAAGGTGTATTTTGACATATCTGTACCTGGTAATGATTTTAGTGGACTTAGAGTTTTTCGGGGAATTTCTTCCCTTTGTTGTCCTTTTCGTTTGGGCTTCAACAGTAAAGTTCTTTAAATTTTGCTCCCATCCCCTGAAATAATCCTTCGGGCGTATATTGCCCCGCTTGGCGGAGCACTTGTTATTTCTGTATTAGCCGCGTTAAAGACTTTGTATTCGTATAACTTTATTGTTTTAATTTATCAGTAGTGGATGGACGAAGAGATGGACAGCTTTTTTACTAGATAAATGAACGGAAGATAGGAAAATAATCAAAATAAAAAAATATTCCCATTTATACTGTATTATGGCATAAACATGAATTAAATGAAATTCATTTCTTGTTGACAGTTTTCAGTTAATACACTCAATCCGTTATGTTTTCTTCTACACACAAGGGATGCACAGACATGTACGTAGAAACTAGGCCTTCAGACTGTTGAAAAGGTATTTCTATGATATGACTATCGACTGACTTTTATATCCCAGTTAACTGTATTTTAATTTTTTATACATTTAAAAAGTGAAATGTTCTGTCTTTGGACTAAATTTCATAAAGAAAATGTGGCATCTAGAGTAAGTATAAAGTTTTCAAAAAAGGTAGATAATTAAAAAATGGGACGACCTAGATTATGGTTCCTTGTCCCTACACTCCTTCTCACTGATTTCTATCAGTTTGTAAAGTATGAAATCTATCTTGCATAGTATTCGAGTTATGCACCAGAGAGGTTTAAAAATGGAGATTATTAAAAATGGGACCAACTACAGTTATGGTTCCTTGTCACTGCACTTCCTTTCAATGAGGTCTAACATTGTATAAAGTTACGACTTGGTATCTTCAATACTTATTTAGTTTATCATCCGGTCAAGAAGTGTCAATAGGGAGGTAATTCAAAGGTGTGACCACACAGAGTTATAATTTCTTGTCAAATCAGAGTTATGGGGATTGATTTTCCTTGTGTAGACTTCGATAGTAAATAACTATTTTAAGTTTCAAGTCAAAAGCTTTAATAGTAACAGAGATATTTGAAATTATCAAAAAATTTAACAAAATGATCTAAGTTAAAAATGGGCATAATTCTGTCAAAATCCAAAACAGAGTTATGGGGTTGCTTTCCTTGGTGTAGATTTCGATAGTAAATAAGTATTTTAAGTTTCAAGTCAATAGCTTTGATAGTAACAGAGATATTTGACTTTATCAAAAACTTCAATCAAAAATTCTAAGTTAAAAAGGGGCATAATTCTATCAAAATTCAATCAGAGTTATGCGGATAGTTTCTCCTGGTGAAGCCTTTGATGGTAAATAACTATTCTGAGTTTCAAGTCAATAGCTTCGATAGTAACAGAGATATTTGCCTTTATCAAAAAATTTAACCAAAAATTCTAAGTTAAAAAGGGGCATAATACTAACAAAATTCAAATCAGAGTTATGGGGATTGTTTCTACGCATGTAGACTTAAATAGTAAATTAGTATTTTAAGATTCAAGTCAATAGCTTTGATAGTAACAAAGATATTTGACTTGATCAAAACAATTAACAGAAAATTCTTAATTAAAAAGGGGCATAATTCTGTAAAAATATTCAATCAGAGTTATGGGGATTGATTTTCCTTGTGTAGACTTCGATAGTAAATAAGTATTTTAAGTTTCAAGTCAATTGCTTTGATAGTAACAGAGATATTTGACTTTATCAAATATTTTAACCAAAAATTCTTAGTTAAAAAGGGACATAATTCTATCAAAATTCAAATCAGAGTAACGCAGAATGTTTTTCCTGGTGTAGACTTCGATAGTAAATCATTATTTTAAGTTTCAAGTCAGTAGCTTTGATAGTAACAGAGACATTTGACTTTATAATAAAATTTGACAGAAAATTCTTAATTAAAAAGGGGCATAATTTTGTAAAAATTCGAATCAGAGTTATGGGGATTGTTCTTCCTTGTGTAGACTTCGATAGTAAATAACTATTTTAAGTTTCAAGTCAATAGCTTTGATAGTAACGGAGATATTTGACTTTATCACAAACTTTAACCAAAAATTCTTAGTTAAAAGGGGCATAATTCTATCATAATTCAATCAGAGTTATGGGGATTATTTCTCCTGGTGTAGACTTCGATACTAAATAAATATTGTAAGTTTCAAGTCAATAGCTTTGATAGTAACAGAGATATTTGACTTTATCAAAAACTATAACCAAAAATGCTAAATTAAAAAGGGGCATAATTCTGTAAAAATTCAATCAGAGTTACGGGGATTGTTCTTCCTTGTATAGACTTTGATAGTAAATAAGTATTTTAAGTTTCAAGTCAATAGCTTTGACAGTAACAGAGATATTTGACTGTATCAAAAATTTTAACCCAACGGAGACGCCGATGCCGACGCCGGAGAGAGTGCAATAGCTTTACTTTTTCTTCGAAAAATCGAGCTAAAAACAGGCACATCCAAATTTATATCACCTACCGCATAGTGATGATTTAATAACTCAAACCCCATTACCGTTATAAACACTTTTTCATATCGCGCATAATATAATTAAACTATGTAGAGACGGTCCCCTTGAAAAATCTGTCGCCTTAGGTGTCCACAGTCCACGTAGACGTAATCCGTAAATGTCTAATATGAGCTTACGTTATATCCTTCACAAAAACATTTTGAAATAAAGTTAATATGCCACATAGTGTCCAGATCTTATTTATATTTGTGAATAATTATGTTGGTATTTCATGTGAAATTATGATGTACACTCTATGCTCTGCAATTTCTTGAGTAAGAATAAATTGGTCGCTGAACAAGATTTTGTATATATATAAAATACATACAGTCATTAGGATAAATATATATAGATGATACTTTCAGCTGCGAGAATATATTGCTGAAGAAGGTAAGCTGTTACTTTTGTATGAAATAAGATATAAATGACTTATATATCTAATGTATTGAACTGAATAATTATGCGATCGGCCTAAATTAAAATAAACTGAGCTAATTCAAATTAAAACAGATCACAGACGAATGAGTAAAGGCAGACAGACGTTACATAATGTATTATGTATGTTATTATATCATACCATATACATTACAGGTTTTAATATACATGTAGAGATTATCAGAATCATATTTTGTCAATGAGCAGATTGTTTTGTGTTTATTGATTTGTTCAACGTTCAACTGTCGTCAGCATACTTTTATTCAATGCTTACTGCCGTAGGTTAACCGTTTATGGGACAATATAAATCTTTCCCCTTCTAGCCTTTTCGGGTACCGCTCGTAAGCGTTACATATTCCCTATAAGCACACCTCAACACCATTTCCACCGAAAAAAATGTTTTGTACCAAACTTATCAGAATTAACCAGTAACGGTTTCTAAGCGAAAGCTTGTGGGAATGAATGGCTGGTTAGCAACAAGTGATTCGTACTGAATAATCCGCGTTATCTTATTGGTCAATATCATAGATTACAATTAGTTTGATTGACAGCCCGGATCCATCCATTCTTCTCATTCGGGCGCTGTTGAGGCATTATCTTGGTAATTATTTCATGTATTACAAAATGTAATGCAACGAAGTTCAAATAAGGCTTTTCAATTATCCAAGTTAGAAAGCTCCAGGATTAATTCAAAATGAAAAAGAATAGATCTATATTTTAACACTGCATGCAAGGTGCAGCTCAGTAATCACTAAGATGTAAGCTTCACAAATGAACATTGCAAATAGTTTGGCAAATTTTCATTGTTCAGAATACTGGTAATCTGAACTATTCTATGCTATTAAGATAAAAGTTACTCGGAAATCAAGTTCTTGCTTCCAAAAAAAAATAAAAAATGTACAGATCCTTCCTGCATGAAGTGTACTTCAGACTTTTACTTAAAAAAATTCAAAGTATAAACACCAAAAGAAAATGAACAACTCCCTCCCGCATATATGAAGTTTACTTCAGACTTTAACTTACCGTATTTTCCAGAATTAAGGCCCCCCCTCTAATTTACCCTCTAAGTCAACAAGAACGAAAAAAAAATCACCTACCTCATTTTTATAAGTCCTCATAATAAGTAACTTACAGTAAGTATCCAATGTATTAAGAATTAAACACACTTTTAAACAGTCCATGTACCGTAAATCCAAAACGTTTATACTATAAGTACGGTACGTATTCAATCATCAAATAGAAAATTAAATGGTAAATCCATTTTTTATTTGTTTTTGCACCACCCGCGCACAAGATTCCTGTCGACTTTAAACAAATTTGCGGCAAAGTGTTAACCTTTTTTTCGGCAGTTTTAATAACTTTTAATTTAAAAGCCGACAAATAAGCAGCGTGTCAAACCACTGACATTGTGTATTGCTACCCGCATGTACTAAGGAAAATATTATCGGAGTACACAGCTGTTTGGGTACGATGACGTAATGTGTAATGTCGCGAGCGTGTCACGGAATACATGAGGTACCGTATTTAAATGCATAATTTTAAGACACACTGCATTAAATTGGATGCCAAATAATTACGTTTTGGGGGAATTAAACAACACAGAAACACTTTACAGTTGGTTTGAACGATGTTTTTAAGTTTTGTAAAAATTTTCATTTTTTAGTTTTTTTACCTCAAATGAACGCCCCCTCTTTGGAAAATGTAACGCCCCCAGGGGCGTTTATTCGGGAAAATACGGTATAAAAAAAAAACTAAGTATAAATGCCAAAAGAAATTGTACAAGTCTTTCCCGCGTATATGAAGTGTACTGCACAAATTTCAAAGTATCTGCGGTGTACATGCAGTGTACTATTTTCTTGTACAAGTCCCTCCTGCGTACATGCAGTGTACTCCTTAAATTTTCAGAGTCTGTGCTGCGTACTTGAAGTGTACTAGTGACCTCCTGCGTACATGCTGTGTACTCGTCGAAATAGTACGCGGCATGCGGTGTATGTAAAATGAACTCCTCTGGCGTACTACTGTGTTCGCGGCATATACACAGCAAATACGCAGCATGTACGCCACAGAGGCTTGCTTCTGTAAGGGAGCTACCAAATGATAAATCTTACACTGTTATACCTGGATTTCTGTTGGTATATATATATTGACAACTGTAAAGTAAAAGAAATAAAAATTCTATAACATATTTTTTTCATGTAATTTATATTTTCTTTTTCAGCAGACAATACACTTTCAAATGATACCAAAATTATACTAGCTTACCCGGCATCAATATTTGATATATTTTAATAACACTTTTATATAGAACTTGCTTATTTGTGGATCAAATACCTTAAATGACTCCGAATAAGGGCCATGAATAAGTCATACGTTCCTTTGTATGACTTTAATTACCAATTCCTACATATGACAAGCGACATATGTATAACACCTGTCAACATATTACCAGTAGATTTAATATATATGAAATGCTAAAAAGCTTTCATTTGTTGTCTTTATATCTTATAGTCTACATATCTTTTTTGAAATTAATTTAGGTAAAATTCAATAATATTCTTAAATGTGCCATATTCAATACGCATTGTTTCCAATATTACTGTTTCAGTATCGTGCTGAGTATGCTAGTGAATGTACCGCGAATGTAATTTACTTTTTTAATAATGGTCACACATGCTTTCATCCGATTAGCTCAATAGGGAGAACGCATATCTACAGATTTCGGGGTCGTGAGTTTGTCCCCTATTGATAAAAGACGCTGTCTGAAATCATTCTTCCTCCACCTCTGATTCATGTGAAAAGTTGGCAGTTACTTGCAGAGAACAGGTTAGTACTGGTACAGAATTCAGGAACACTGGTTAGGTTAACTGTCTGCCATTACGTAATTGAAATACTGTTGGAAAATGGCGCTAAACCCAAACAAATAAACAAGAGGGTCATGACAACCCTGAATCACTCACCTGATTAACATGAGCCACATGTTTAAAATGTCAAACTGATGCTAAAATATATCAATGTAGGTCAGCAGGTCATATTCATGGTCAATGAAAGTCAGTTTTAACATCGGAGTGCAAAACTGTACATGTAATCCAAATTTCAAGGCTGTATCTTAAAAAACAAGAAAGTAGGTCAGTAGGTCAAGGTCACAGTCAGGTGATCCCTAATCATTTGGGTTCATCAGGTAATTATATTAAAACAGTCTAGGAAATATGATCTGATAATTTTTGAAGTATTTATTCCTATATAACTCATATAGCAAGTGACCCCCAGGGCGGGTCCTCTTTTCACCCCAGGGGAATAATTTGAACACTTTTGGTAGAGGACCACAAGGCAATGCAACATACCAAATATCAAAAGCCTAGGCCTTGCAGTTTCAGGCAAGAAGATTTTTAAAGTTTTTTCCTATATGTCTATGTAAAACTTGAGACCCCCAGGGCAGGGCCTCTTTTCACCTTAGGGTTATAATTTGAACAATTTTGGTAGAGGACCTCAAGGCAATGCTACATACCAAATATCAAAGGCCTAGGTCTTGTGGTTTTAGGCAAGAAGATTTTTAAAGTGTTTTACTATATAAGTCTATGTAAAACTTGGGACCCCCCCAGGGGCACAATTTGAACAATTTTCATAGAGGACCATTAGATGATGTCACATGCCAAATATCAAGGCTCTATGCCTTGTGGTTTTCGACAAGAAGATTTTTAAAGTTTTTCCTTTTGTTGCCATGGCGACCAGAGTTCTGCATGGAATTCAATTCTTTGAACAATTTTGAAAGGGGACCATCAAAGGATCATTCCTGTGAAGTTTGATGTAATTCTGTTTAGTGGTTTTCAAGAAGATTTTTTTAGAAAATGTTGACAGACACACGACTGACGACGATGGACATTGAGCGGTCACAAAAGCTCACCATGAGCTAAAAACACACACGTTTCAATCATACAAAAATCATAATTAATCACCTATACATGTACTTCTTTGTGGGTCTTTTGTGGTGTTGTGTTTTATGAGGTTGACTACTTTTTAGAGAAGTAAATCTCTCGAGAATTGTTGCTGAATAGTACTTGCTGGTCATATTATGCCTACATGTGTATATACTTCCCACGATTACAAACAAAATTTTGATCTGTTTCTACTGATTCAAGTTAAATAGTATCCAGTTTCACTCCGGCTTTCTTTCAATGCATCTAAATCAATACAATGCTGGCATTTATGTAAATTATTCCACTTATCATGCCCAATACGAAACTGATACACCAATATATGACATAATTCACATTATGTTCATGATCAATTTTGTAAATAATCCATTGTCAGCAAATCTTACTATGCTTTGATTTCACTTTTCTTCTTCTATCTCTATCCGCCTCATTTATATTTTAATTAATAGTGTCATAATCTGGACAGCGATCTTGAACATCTCTCTCGCAGGGTTTCTCCAAGACCGCCTCATATGATCTGTTATATTCTCCTAAATTATAAGAAATGACACCGAGTTAACAAGAAAAAACCTCTGAAACACTGTTTAATTAATTAAATGCAATATCCTACATTGCTCTCTCATTGTGAAATTTCCATCTACCCAGTACTTAATTTATTCATTTTATCGGTTTTGCTTAAATTTTCAGGTCAAAACATTCCTTTAAACACTCGATACTACCTTGCTTTGAAACAAAAGAGAAAACAAGATAATTTACACAGACAAAACATTCAAAGGAATGTTTAAGGGATTACCTGTAATATGTTTGCACAAAATTTTATAATTACTCTTAAGTAGCTGAAATACAATAACAAGGAGAGATATAAGATCCTTTCTTATTGCAAAATTGTCCAAAGTGAACAAAACGCCTAGATAATTTTGATCAAGTTGGTATTATTTGTACTTAATTCCTTTTCAAGTTTTTAAACATTTTTCTATTTCCAATGTAAACAAAATGGACCACAGCTATTTTGAATTTTCATTTCTTTGCTGAGCTGCTTGCATTTTTACTGTTATGCACTAAGCTATTGTAATCACTGATTAAGCTGTACAGGCCTATAGCCAGACCTTTAAATACAGGGAGGCACTTCTTTTAGAATGATCATCTTAAAACATAAAATATAGAAATTCAACATTATGATCTTTACTTCCATGCTCAAAAGGGACCATGAACTATTAATAATGTTTCACCAGTTCCTTTTAACAGGGCTTTAGCAATCTAACAACAACAACATTAGATAATTTGTAAAATAAAACTGTTGATAGATTTCTGTTTAGATATTTAATGTACTTTTGAAATTATCATCAAAATAGCAAAAGTGAAAACTCCACAGGGTGCTCAACATGACAAAAATGAAAATGTTGCGGAGCCTGTTCATGGACAGTAAAAAATGTGTTCTTCCGGCATGTGCACAGAGTGTCTGACTTCAGATATTTTGGATGAATACGCTTTTTCCTTGTGCATAATATGCGTCCAAATAACTTGTCTGAACCACAATGTCTTGCACATCAGTACTAATACGGGCAGTGTTGTTTTTATTCCAAATTCATGAATCGATGCTGTCTTTAGACAGTACTTTTCAAATCTTAAGGGATGAGTTGAAGTTGGATTGCTTCCTGATTGAGGCAGTGCCTTATTTCATATTACTATACCACCATTTCGGGATAAATATATATTTATGAAACAGTGTACATGCATAAAGCTTTCATATGATCAAAATATACCATCTTTTAATATTCACAAGTAAGTTTGTTTCAGAGTGGCAAAATTCAAACCAAAATTCCATACTTACTTGTTCTTTGTCAAACTTAATTCTGTCAGAAGTACACTAATAAGGGACAATCATTTGAAAATCTGAGCTGGGATATGTTTGCAGTTTTTGATCAGGCTTGATTATTTAATTACTAAGAAACTTGGGATTGATATTTTGATTTTTATTTGACGCAGGGGTCAGATTATTTTTTCAAAGATAAAGTTTACATTCATAAATGAAACAATTTTTGAACTCACTTTCAAATCATCATAATTATACAAATACAATGTAAAAACATGTGAAACAACAGTTACTGGGTATGCAAGAACTTACTACGGTGTAGACTGATGGACCATTTTACTTTAAATTATGATGTCAACTTTAATAATTGATTAAATGGCACACAGCAGCTAAAGTATATAAGCTAAAGTATACAAATAGATTCTACAAAACCTTGCCATTACAATATTCTTTTTGTTTCAAAAGATAATAGGTATGGGTAGATTTCTCGGTATGTATCAAAGTGAAGTTATAAAAGGATTGAAAAAATATAGAAGAGAATGAGATAGGTGCTGCAAGCAGAGTGAAAATTCTATGATTTCTCTGAAAAATAGAGAATCTCTAATGATGTAACTTTGGTGTGGGGCTTGTATGACATGACAATTATTGGAATAGTAATTGGTATCAAAGCAAGCAAACAGTGAATTTTACTATGACTACATCCAAATCATTGGACTGGATGGAAACTGACAATTCTGCTTCCTCTCTCAATCCACTTTCTCAGAAGGTAAAGCTAATGGGTGCATATGTGTTAGATATAACAATGCTGCAGTGTAATAAATGGGAGAAAATATTTAAACAGAAAACAGTATGAAATAAGAGTGCCTACTCTTGTTACTTTCAACAACTACTGCTTCATTTCATATACATTTGAGAATTAGCAGAACGGTCTGCTGTATGGCTACTGCATTTATCACAACAACCTGTTTACTGTAAAAGTATGTATACAAGGCTGGCTATGTTCAAAACATCATTCTGTGAAAGTATATGTCTTTAAAAGCCCTAGTCCTGGGTGCCGCAGAGTTATCACTACAGGTGGTGCTACTGAAACAGAGCAAGCTGACTAACATTCATTATTAAAACATAGTTAATTCAGGGATTATTTACTCTGAAATCAGATTTATCTATAATGATTTATTAATATTGCTTATATTTATATTAAAATAAATGAAAAGTTCTTTAAAAAGTACCTTGACTATTTAACCATGAATACATGTATAACATACTGAATCATGAATGGTAATATCTGTGTTAGCATACAAAAACATAAAACAGGTCAAGTGTCCCCATTAGCACAAATTTGAGAGAGGACCTTAAAATGATTCTACATACCAATTTTGATGAAGGTGCAGCAAGCAGTTCATTCTACATACCAATTTTGATGAAGGTGCAGCAAGCAGTTCATGGGAGAAAATTGTTTAAATGTTCTTCTATTCTTAAGTCTAATGCCCCCATTTAAACAAATTTGGGAGAGGACTTTAAAATGACACCACGGTCATGGTTTGATGAATTTTCAACTACACAGTCATGAGAAGTAATTAAAAGGTTTTCTGTTTTTTGCTCTAGCACCATTAAGTGGCCAAGTGCCCCTTTTTGTACTGCTTGAGGGAGGACCTTACAATGATTCTACAGACCAAGTTTAATGCGGATCTATCAAGCCTTTTATGAGAAGTTGTTTAAAGATTTTTTTCTAGTTTTAGCTCCACCTGCCCTTAAAAGGGGCCAAAGTCCCCATTTGAAAAATCTGTGAGAGGACCTAACAGTGATGCTACAGTGCAAGTTTGATGAAGATCAATCAAAAATCCATCATATCTTTTCTCTTACATGACTTAAATTCATTAAGAGACCACTTTTTAGCAGTGCCTTGAGCAGTCTCTTAATACATGTCCACTGTAATACTATCTATCTTTATTCATGTAGTTACAGAAATTAAATTTTTCATGAGAATCAAAATACATTACGAAGAAAGCGTTCCAGCATATTTTCTCCAAATTGTCCTGTATATATTCTGGATTTAGTGCGAGTCTTTTAATGTCGAAATACTTAGTAAACATATTCCAAAACATTGTATAGACATTTTAGAAAACCACTAGTCTTATTTTCAAATTGCAAATGTCAATAAGGTGTTTATAGTATCAACACAATTTTGCATTTTGTGCAGCGTGTTGCAATGAAAACACAGAAGTCGTGTCAATTTGTAGCATTAACTGATTAAATGATAAGATAATTCATTCACTACAGATCTTAATGAATATGTCTTATACTAAAAAATTCTGATTTGCTCTTTCTTGTCAATAAAAACATGTATTATCACTTACAACTTAACAGGCACCTCCTACTTGTTATTAGCACAGATATGACAATTGATCTGCTTGCTTTTGTTGTTTGCAGCAGATGACACTACAACCAGGATACCCATGCACTGACACTAGTTTTTTTAGTTTATTTGTTGGACATTCCATTAATGTATGATACTGATGCAGCTTTCTTCTGCAGGTACACACAAATATTGCAGTATTTACGTTTATAACAATGTGGTAGTGAAGGGTATCAGTAGTCCCCAGGAGAATACAACATGTTGAAATAAAATACAATGATACCCATTTAGATTATATACTGTTACTTATTCAGATATAGAAACTGCTGACAGACGGATGACGCATGATGGACGATGGACACAAAAGCTCACCATGAGCCTTTGGCTCAGGTTAGCTAAATATGGGATATGATCTTATAATGATGGATGCTACTGGTTACAACCACCAAACCGGACGTTCTTGTAATCGCTTTATTTCTGTTGTTAATTTGATTATCTGTTGCCGATCAACTGAACGCTTGATTTTCAACAACACAGTGAAGCCACAACATTTGCTGTAAGTATTTGACAAGGAATGCTACATTTCATTTCGTCTTCTCTCAAACAGCATGAATACATTTTGGGGAAGTTGGAAGTGACACGTTGTCAATGTGCATTATTTCTGTGGGGTCCCGAAATTAAATCTACAGGTTTACATGTAATTTGCGGTAAGCAGACAAGACTTTTACTAAACACTTAGAAATATAGCATTGATAATTTAGTGAAGGATTTCCATTGGTTTTCAAGGTGAAGTGTAGATTATCTCAATTTGTGGAAAGCATGAAATCCTCTCAAGTGGGAAATGAATTAAGTACATTGTAACCTAGATAAAACAAAGGTAAAATTGTATGTGAATGATTTTAATAATTTAAGGATTTTCATGATTTAAAAATCTCAACATGAATGAACAAGGTTATTTAAAATGACAACTTGCTGTCTGGAAACATGGTACTATTAAAATATTGTGATTCGGTAACCCCTTTTTCAGGCCTCAAAAATATACTTGACATATTTTTAGAAGTAAACAAATTAGCTCTTCAGTTGGGAGAAGAACCTAGCTTTGTTCAGTTGAAATTTCAATCACTAGATCTAAACAATTTGGGAGAAGAGCTTACAATGACCCTACAGAACAAGTTTGATGAAGATCCATCAAACTGTTCATAAGAAGTTGTTTAAAGTTATTATTTTGGGATCAAAGTTTGGGTCTCGTCTTATAGGCGAATAGTCTTATAAGTGCAGACGGACGGTATTTTGCATAACTGTTGCTTTATTGTTTGTTTATTTGTTGATTTGTTGATTTATGATTCATTATTTCTGTTTTGTAACTGTATATATGTACATTTGCCAGAGGCTCACAGGGAAAACTGGGCTTGCCAAACTGCGCAGGTACATAGTGTCATCAGCAAACTGATATCAACTGATGCAGATTGGTGCAGTCTGCACATCGTCTCATCACCACCTGCCTATATTCCAAGTTTCAAGTCAATACCTTTAAAACTCTGGACACAAAATATGATGGGCAGATTTGCCCTTGCTGTAACCTTGACCTCTGACCTACCACCCTTGTTCATGCACTCTGCATATCGTCACATTCTCACCTACCTACATCTCTAGTCTTAAGTCAATTCTTTGAATGGTTAATAAGTTACGCTCTGAACACAAAATATGACAGACAAATATGACCTTTCAGCTCAAATTTTGACCTTGACCTTTACATACAGAGCTGTTTCAATTGCTCTGCACATCGTCTCAACACAATCTACCTACACGCCAAGACTGAAGTCAATATCTTGCATGATTATTTAGTTGTGCTCTGGGCACGAAATATGATGGACAGTTTTGACCTTTTAGCTCAGTGTGTGACCTTGACCTTTGACCTACAGAGCCAGTTCAAGTGCTCTGCAAATCGTCTTATCGCCATGTACCTATATCCCAAGTTTACAGCCAATACATTCTATGGTTATAAAGTTATGCTCCCTACACAAATTATGATGGATGGACAGACAGACGCACGCGCCATGACATAATATGTCTGGGTTTTTTTAAACGGACATATAACAAGAGGGCCATGATGGCCCTGTATCGCTCACCTGAGTACCACTGCTCAAAATGATATGATCAAGTTTTGACATAGAGCACATAGGGATACACATTAAATATCATCAGGATAAACATTTTCTTGTAACAGTCCCTTTTGACCTAGTCAGGGCCAATTTCCATACCAAGTTTGAGGGTCCTAGGCTAAAATGCTGCATTTTTGTACTAACATGACTATTCCTTACCCTGGAAGACTTAAATAACATTTAAAACCAATCTCATTAGATGCTACTGATATATATTCGTTTACATAAAATAAAGGGAGTAAATTTGTCATAAATTCAGTCAAAAGTTATCTACCCTGATTGTCTGAGTCCATCTAATGGCACAAATGATATTTCAAATCAGTATCTTCATTGGTTACTCAGATACACCCCTTTTAATTTGAAACAAAGGGAGGTAATATTTGACATAAAATCAGTCCATAGCTATCTACCCTGATTGCCTCAGTCCAACTAAAGACAATAATGGAATTTCAAATGAGTTAGACTATAAATATTTACCAAGATAAATCCACTTTTATTAAACAAGAGGACCATGATGGTCCTGAATCGCTCACCTCTTCCCACATGACCCAGTTTTGAGTATGACGTCATTATTTGACATAGTGACCTAGTTTTTGAGCTCACGTGACCCAGTTTTAAACTTGACCTAGATATTATCAAGATAAAAATTCTGACCAATTTTCATGAAGATCCATTGAAAAATATGGTCTCTACAAAGGTCACAAGGTTTTTCTATTATTTGACCTATTGACCTAGTTTTCGAAGAAACGTGACCCTGTTTTGAACTTTACCTAGATATCATCAAGGTGAAAATTCTCACTAACTTTCATGAAGATCTCATGAAAAATATGGCCTCTAGAGAGGTCACAAGGTTTTTCTATTTTTATACCTACTGGCCTAGTTTTTGACCGTATGTGAACCAGTTTCGAAACTGACCTAGATATCATCAAGGTGAACATTCAGATCAATTTTCATGAAGATCCATTGAAAAATATGGCCTCTAGAGTGGTCAAAAGATTTTAATAATTTTAGACCTACTGACCTAGTTTTTGACCGCAGTTGACCCAGTTTCAAACTTGACCTAGATATCATCATGAACATTCAGGCCAACTTTCATACAGATCCCATGAAAAGTATGGCCTCTAGAGAGGTCACAAGGTTTTTTTATTATTTGACCTACTCACCTAGTTTTTTAAGGCATGTGACCCAGTTTCAAGCCTGACCTAGATATCATCAAGGTGAACATTTTGACCAATTTAAATGGAGATCCATTCACAAGTATGGCCTCTAGAGAGGTCACAAGGTTTTTCTATTTTTAGACCTGCTGACCTAGTTTTTGTCCGCACATGACCCTATTTCAAACTTGACCTAGATATCAACAAGATGAACATTCAGACCAATTTTCATACAGATCCCATGAAAAATATGGCCTTTAGAGAGGTCACAAGGTTTTTCTATTATTTGACCTACTGACCTAGTTTTTGATGGCACATGATCCACTTTCGAACTTGACCTAGATATCATCAAGATGAACATTCAGACCAACTTTCATACAGATCCCATGAAAAATATGGCCTCTAGAGAGGTCACAAGGTTTTTCTATTATTTGACCTACTGACCTAGTTTTTGAAGGCATATGACCCACTTTCGAACTTGACCTAGATATCATCAAGGTGAACATTCTGACCAATTTTTATGAAGATCTCATGAAATATATGGCCTCTAGAGAGGTCACAAGGTTTTTCTATTTTTAGACCTACTGACCTAGTTTTTGACCGCATGTGACCCAGTTTCGAACTTGACCTAGATAACATCAAGATGAACATTCAGACCAACTTTCATACAGATCCCATGAAAAATATGGCCTTTAGAGAGGTCACAAAGTTTTTCTATTATTTGACCTACTGACCTAGTTTTTGACCGCACATGACCCAGTTTCGAACTTGACCTAGATAACATCAAGATGAACATTCAGACCAACTTTCATACAGATCCCATGAAAAATATGGCCTTTAGAGAGGTCACAAAGTTTTTCTATTATTTGACCTACTGACCTAGTTTTTGTCGGCACGTAACCCAGTTTCGAACTTGACCTAGATATCATCAAGGTGAACGTTCTGACCAATTTTCATGAAGATCTTGTGAAATATTTGGCCTCTAGAGAGGTCACAAGGTTTTTCTATTTTTAGACCTACTGACCTAGTTTTTGATGGCAAGTGACCCAGTTTCGAACTTGACCTAGATATCATCAAGGTGAACATTCTGACCAATTTTCATGAAGATCTTGTGAAATATATAGCCTCTAGAGAGGTCACAAGGTTTTTCTATTTTTAGACCTACTGACCTAGTTTTTGAAGGCACGTGACCCAGTTTCGAACTTGACCTAGATATTATCAAGATGAACATTCTGACCAACTTTCATAAAGATCCAATGAAAAATGTGACCTCTAGAGTGGTCACAAGCAAAAGTTTACTGACGCACGCACGCACGGACGGACGACGGACACCGCACGATCACAAAAGCTCACCTTTTCACTTTGTGACAGGTGAGCTAAAAATCAGGGGAGGTAATCATGCATTGGTATATGCATGTAGAAGATAAAAGTACAAGCCTATACAACAATATATTAGTTAAGTATTCATATCGATAAATGTTCAATCAAGAGTTATCTAATATGACTATTTCTTACCATGGAAGACATAAATAACGTTTCATACCAATCTCATTATTAATACAGAAGCTGCTAAGGTGCATTCATTTAGATAAAAAATAAAGGGAGGTAATTTGTCATAAATTCAGTCAATATGTATCTTCACTGATTGTCCAAGTCCATCTGTTGACATAAATGAAATTTCAGATCAGTATCTTCATTAGTTATGGAGATATACCCATTTTAATTTGAAATAAAGGGCGGTAATTTGACATAAAATCAGTCCATAGTTATATGGAAGGGAGCTATCCAGAACATGTGCTCTGCACACTGTCTAGATGTGGTGAACATTTGTGTAAAGTTTCTTCAAAATCCTTCAAGGGGGATGACCTTTGACCCCTAAGTGTGACCTTGAAGTGAGCCATCCAAAACATGTGCTCTGCACATCGTCTTGATGTAGTGAACATTTGTGCAAAGTTTCTTTAAAATCCTTCAAGCAGTTCAAGAGTTACAATACAGACACGAAACAAAGTCATATGACCTTTGACCCCTTAATACGCCCTTGACCTTGAAGCGAGCCATCCAGAACATGCGTTCTGCACATCCTCTCGATATGATGAACAGAGTTACCGGTACAGAGCGGACATGAAATTGCTAATGGACAGACAGACAGATGGACACCGGCATCATAACATAATACGTCCCTACGCGAGATAAAAAGTGACCAAGCCCCTTGGCAGCCAAGTTTTTTGACAAATCTGAATTCGAACAATCTTGGTAAAGGCTTTCATAGGGACTGTTTGTGTGAAGTTATTTTAAAATCAGATTAGCGGTTTAGATGTCCTTTAGGAGATTTTTCTATTTTTAGCTGTGGTTGCCCTTATGTATAACCAAGCAGACTGTTTGAATAATTTTGGAAGAAGAACACCAAAAGAACATCAAGGCCAAGTTTCATCAACTTCCAACACATTGTTTCAGAGGAGAGCTACAAAGCTGCAAAATATTGTTCAGCGCTGAAAAACAGAAGACTCAATATTACCATCATGGGCAGTTAGCTAGATATAATCACCAACTTTCCCTAAGCCAGATACATGGCTACCTCATATGGAAGAATTTTACACCCAAAGTAACTTGTAAAGCACCTAGTGCAATGTATGCCATATATAGTTGTCTCATCTGTAAATATCCCACAAAGTAATCTGCTTATCTTTAGAACCACATGCTAAAATATTGTCCTCCGAGAATGCTAAACAATAAACACTTTCCTTATGGTAATTTAGAACAGCTAAAGGTTTCAACTTTTTAGCACCGAATATTCTAACACTTCCATCCCAACCAGCAAATACTACCATTTTACCATCTTTTCTCACCAATATATCATTAAATCCTGGATTCTTAGTTTTCACTGAAACACTTAGATTAATTTTATCACCAAATAAAGTCCATGAATACAGGTCGTCAGTTACTGAGCCTGAATAACCTTTGTTAAGTACAGAACAGAAGTCCATGCACATAACAGGGTCTGTGTGCACATTTAACTTGTCAACAATTTTATTTTGTCTAAGGTCCCATAACGCAACACTGCCGTCTTCATAGCCTGTGAGAAGTTCTCGTTTTTCACAGTCCTCAAATCTTTTGATTTTCATACACATTCCTGAAAAAGAGTATTATTGGTGTACCAGATGCTATAAATAGATGTGATTTCAAAAACAAGAGGGGCATGATGGCCCTATATCGCTCACCTGAGTTTACTTGCTTACTTGAACAGATTTTTTTGCTAAAGCTTCAAAAACAAAACAAGAGGGTCATTGACCCTAAAGCGCTCACCTGTGTATAAGGCTTTAAGTGTGTTTGTATAACGTAATGGTACAAGTATTGATAGGTTTATTTTATGTTAGCCATCACACACATTCTTTAACCTAAGGAAATAGTTAGACAGTACAACAGTATCATATGCCAAAAATCAAGGCTCCAGCTATTATTGATTCAGAGAAGAGGATTTTCAAAGTTTCTTATATAAAAGCCTATAGTAAGTACATGTCACATTCAGGGGCGTGGCCATTTTTGACATTAGGGCAATAATTTGGTCAATTATGGTAGAGAGTTAAACCCTTATATCACATGCCAAATATCAAAGCTCAAGAGAAAAAGATTTTTGAAGTGTGATAGCTGAAAACCTTAGATTTTTAACCAAAAAGACCCATAATATTTGAACAAATTTGAAAGAGGGGTACCCAGAGATTATTTGTGTAAAGTTTCATCAAAATCCATTCAGTGGTTTTGGAGGAGATGTTGTTTAAAGAAGTGACCATGCCCTCTGGCAGCCATGTTTTTTAACAAATCAGAATAATTTGAACAATATTGGTAGAGGGTCACACAAGGACCATTTGTGCAAAATTATTTTAAAATTGGGCCAGCAGTTTCACACAAGAAGATTTTTTAAATTTCAACTATATACATATAGGGAAAAGTGACCTGCCCCCTGGCAGCCATGTTTTTTTGACGAATCGAAATAATTTTAACAATCTTGGTAGAGGGTCACATAAGGATCATTTCAGTAAAATTATTTTAAAATTGGGCCAGCAGTTTCACACAAGAAGATTTTTAAAGTTTCCACTATATACATATAGTGAAAAGTGGCCAAGCCCTCTGGTGGCCATATTTTATGACGTATCAAAATAATTTGAACAATCGTGGTAGAGGGTCACACAAGGACCATTTGTGTGAAATTATTTAAAAGTTGGGCCAGCAGTTTCACACAGTCATGAAGATTTTTTTAATTTCCACTATATACATTTAGGGAAAAATGACCACACCCCCTGGCAGCCATGTTTTTTGATGAATCAGTATAATTTGAACAATCTTGGTAGAGGGTGACAGAAGGACCATTTGTGTAAAATTACTTCAAAGTCGGATCATTGGTTTAGGAGGTGTGTGTGTTCGGGTTTAACGTCTTTTTCAACAATTTTTCAGTCATATAAACGACGGTGTCTACTTGTAGCAGTGAGCAATGCAAGCCTTCCAGCATGGCCTTGCAAAAAAGTAGGAGAAAAGTAGAAGGTCCCTACACAAAAAAGTAGGAAAAAACCAGGAGGTTTGCTGACAAAAAAGTAGGAAAAGTAGGAGGTTATTAACATAAAATTTGCAATGCTAACCTTAATTAAGAAATTTATAGCATAAGAGTGCTTTAACACTATTTATGCACGATGGGTGGTTATAAGTTGGGCATAATAATTTCACGAGGGCACAGCCCAAGTGAAATTATTTGAACGACGTATTACCACCCGAGTGTATTAATAGTGTTAAAGCACGCTTGTGCTATAAATTATTTTGATTCTAATATTCCCTTAATCTCAAACACTAGATAAACTAGAAATTGCTTTTGTAAAAAAGCGCATGTCTCCCCCAATGCAAAGTCCTATAGGCATGAAGTCAATAGGGGTCAGGAGCGAAAGCCAGAGACACTGATGGTTGGCTGCAATAGGGATCATCTACTTGGCATGTCCAGTCATCCCGCTAAATTTCAACACTCTTGGCCTAGTGGTTATCAAGTCACTGTTCAGGCTCCTGTGACCTTGACCTTTGATCAAGTAACCTCAAAATAAATAGGGGTCATCTACTCTGCATGTCCAATCATTCTATTAAGTTTCAACATTCTAGGTCAAGTGGTTCTAAAGTTATTTTCCAGAAATGATTTTACATGACCAGGCCCCTGTGACCTTGACCTTTAATAGACTGACCCCAAAATCAATAGGGGTCATCTACTCTGCATGTCCAATCATCCTATGAAGTTTCAACATTCTGGGTCAAGTGTTCTCAAGTTATTGATCGGAAATTGTTTTCCATGTTCAGGCTCCTGAGACCTTGACCTTTAACAGAGTGACCCCAAAATCGATAGGGGTCATCTACTCTGCATGTTCAATCATCCTATGAAGTTTCAACATTCTGGATCAAGAGGTTCTCAAGTTATTGATCGGAAATGGTTATCAATGTTTAGGCCCCAGTGACCTTGACCT
Organism: Mercenaria mercenaria; assembly: GCF_021730395.1. NCBI lineage: Eukaryota > Metazoa > Mollusca > Bivalvia > Venerida > Veneridae > Mercenaria > Mercenaria mercenaria. The sequence continues at coordinate 36,498,250 of NC_069364.1, read as the reverse complement.
TTAACGGAGTGACCCCAAAAACAATAAGGTCATTTACTCTGCATGAAAAATCATCCTATGAAGTTTCAACATTCTGGGTTGACAGGTTCTCAAGTTATTGATTGGAAACGGTTTTCCATGTTCAGGCCCCTGTGACCTTGATCTTTAACAGAGTGACCCCAAAGTCATTAGGGGTCATCTAACAGAGTGACCCCAAAATCAATAGGGGTCATCTACTCTGCATGATCAATCATTCTATGAAGTTTCAACATTCTGGGTCAAGTGGTTCTCAAGTTATTGATCGGAAATGGTTTTCCATGTTCAGGCCCCTGTGACCTTGACCTTTGACGGAGTGACCCCAAAAACAATAGGGGTCGTCTACTCCAGCAGCCCTACAACCCTATGAAGTTTGAAGGTTCTAGGTCAAATGGTTCTCCAGTTATTGCTCGGAAATGAAGTGTGACGTACGGACGGACGGGCGGACGGACGGACAGGGCAAAAACAATATGTCTCCCCCAGAGGGGGGGGAGACATAAATACAGAAGCGCTCTTTCTTGGTTGCAACAAAAACTTTGATGTCACCGCAGTTTAACGTGACATCATGAAACAAGAGTGCCAGAATGTCACAATATACGCCTGTCATAGCAAATTTCTTTACTCTAGCTGCTGTATTGCAAATGAATTTTAATTTTGTGGTTGTTTAGTAATCATTGTAAGTCTTTTGTTTTCCTAAGTCCACAAAAAAATTCCTTACCAGGTAGAGAGACCTTAAAATACACCTAAAATTTGAAAGTAACATCTATGTTGTACCACAGAAAAGTGGTTTTGGTTTTTCCCTATGGTCAATTATAAAAAAGTTACAATATAAGTTATTTATAGTAACAACTAAGGGAAGTTAATCTTTAAAAAAAAAAAAAAAAAAAAAAAAAAAAAAATCCAAAAAAAAAATAGAAGTCCACACAAAAATCTTCACCAGGTAGAGATTGGTCAAAATACACCTCAAAATTGGATGTAGCATGCATCTTGTACTACAGAAAAGTGGTCTCGATTTTTCCCTACGACTAGTAATGAAGAAGTTACAATATAAGCTATTTATAGTAACAACAAAGGGAAGTAATTCTAAAGAAAGGAACTGTGCATGACACTTCCTCTCATGATGGTGTATAATTGTGCCAAGTTACATCAAAATCCCTCCATGCATGAAGAAGAAATGCTTCGGACAAAGTCATTCTTGTATCTGACCTTTGGCCTCTAAGTGTGACCTTGACCTTTGACATAGGGACCTGGTTCTTGCGCATGACACTCCGCCTCGTGGTGGTGAACATTTGTGCAAAGTTATATCAAAATCCCTCTATGCATGAAGAAGAAATGCTCCGGACAAGGTTTTCATTCTTGTATCCTTTGACCTCTAAGTGTGACCTTGACCTTAGACCTTGGGACCTGGTTCTTGCGCATGACACTCCGCCTCGTGGTGGTGAACATTTACGCCAAGTTATATCAAAATCCCTCCATGCATGAAGAAGATATGCTCCGGACAAAGTTTTCTTTCTTGTATCCTTTGACCTCTAAGTGTGACCTTGACCTTAGACCTAGGGACCTGGTTCTTGCGCACGACACTCCGTCTCATGATGATGAACAATTGTGCCAACTTTCATCAAAATTCCTCCATGCATGAAGAAGATATGCTCCGGACAAAGTCATTTTAAGGGGGTCAGGGGGCTTTCCCCCTGGATAATTTTGAAATACAGTTATGAAATAGTGGCCTCTGGTGCGTTTCTGGGTCTAAATTTTGAGAAAAATTCCTTTGCCAAAATATTAGGGTATATCTTTGATGAGTATAGGTCACTACTCAGCCAACTGGGCTGGACCTGTACACTGGCAAGGCAACCGAATGATGACCCCAGATGTCTTGACTGGCAATTTCTGTGCTTGAGTCAGTGTGCCCATATGGTTTGGTAGGACTATGGGTACCTTGATATGAGTCAATGTATTGCAGGAGGCACCAAATGGCTGCAGAAACTGCCAGCAACACATCAAGAGTCCATCATCTGCAAATATATAACTACTGAAAAGGCTGTTTATTTTTTTTTCTATGTCAAGCAAAAAAGTAGGAGAAGTAGGAGGTTTTCATCAACAAGAGGGTCATGATGACCCTGAATCGCTCACCTGAGTAATATGAGCCACATGTTTAAAATGGCACACTGATGCTAAAATATTACAAAGTAGGTCAGAAGGTCACATTCATGGTCACTGAAAATCAGTTTTGAGATCGGTGTGCAAAACTGTACATGTCATCCAAATTTCAAGGCTGCATCTTAAAAAACAACAAAGTAGGTCAGTAGGTCAAGGTCACAGTCAAGTGACCCCTAATCGATTGGGGTCATCAGGTAATTATAATTAAACAGTCTAGGAAATATGATCTGATTTCGAAGTATATATTCCTACATAACTCATATAACAAGTGACCCCTGGGGCAAGGCCTCTTTCCACCCAAAGGGCATAATTTGAACAATTGTTAGAGATCCACAAGGCAATGCTACATACCAAATATCAAATGTCTATGCCTTGAACTTAAAGACAAGAAGATTTGTATTTTTCCTCTATATAGTTCTATGTTAAATTTGGGACCCCCAGGGCAGGGCCTCTATTCATCCCGGGGCATAATTTGAACAATTTTGGTAGAGGACCACAAGGCAAAGAAACACACCAAATATCAAAAGTCTAGGCCTTCCAGTTTCAAGCGAGAAGATTTTTGAAGCTTTTTCCTATATAAAATTTGAACTATGTAAAGCGCCTTTGAACGTGAAATTGATCATGAAAAGGGCGCTATATAAATCTGGTATAATAATAAGTCTATGTAAAACTTGTGATCCCCCGGGCGGGGCCTATTTTCACCCCAGGGGCATAATTTGAACAATCTTCATAGAGGACCATAAGATGATGTCACATGCCAAATATCAAGGCTCTACGCCTTGCGGTTTTGGACAAGAAGATTTTTAAATTTTTTCCTTTTGGTTGCCATGGCAACCAGAGTTCTAAATGGAATTCAATTCTTTGAACAATTTTGGAAGGGGGCCACCCAAGGATCATTCCTGTGAAGTTTGGTGTAATTCTTCCCAGTGGTTTTCAAGAAAAAGATTTTTTTAGAAACTGTTGACGGCTGCACGCCACACGACGGACGACTGATGACGGACATTGAGCGGTCACAAAAGCTAACCATGATCAAAGCACTGAAAGTACTGGAGGATCTATTGTCTCTGAACAACACAGATTGTACACATTATGTGTAAATATCAGGGGAACCTTTTCTAGTGTACAAATGTACACAAAGTTTGACATTTAACCATATATGTGAACTTTACTTTTGATGTAGGAACGCATGTGCTTGCCTTTTGCATTCAGTAATCATATTTTACCATCCTATGACGTATCACAGCAGTATCTTGAATGGTAATCAAAAAGTATATTTTAACAAAACTGAACTGAAAATTCAAAGCTTGCACAACAGGTAATATTAAGTTAAACGTACTTTTTGTAAAATCCATTCAATATTTATTTATTGTCTGTAAACAATATTATTGTTGAATATAACAATACAAATATATTAAAGCTATGAATAGCTTTTGACTTTCGTATATTGGGGGTGGGGGTTAGTGTTACACTATAATTTTCCTACATGGTGTAAGAAGCATTCTGACATTGAAATATGGAGAGGATTTAGCAAAATGTTGTAAAACTTGAGAATACAATATCAGAAGAATTCAAAACAAATGTATACACATTATAATGACAAAGTGAAATTGTATGGTTATGTCTACATGTATTTTCCTCCATCTATTTTATTTCAAGAAATTGAAAATGCTGAAATTAATCCAACATTAAATTCTTCAATCAAATGCAAGTTTAAGAAATTACCTATGTAATTATTTTGAAACAGGATGAGAATATCATTTCTTCATAAATACTTTTAAGTCTGTTGTGAAGCATTTTCTAAACCTTTAGTCCTCTTGTCAAACTAGAAATACTTCAGTCACACTGGTAAAAAAACCCCACTAAAATTGAGTTGTAAGAACATACAAATTGGACATTCTGTCTGTTTTTGGCAATCAGGAACAGAAACCAAAAGCACTTAACTGCAGTGCCACCTGCAAATTCATAGGTGAACATTCATGCCAAGTTACATCAAAATCCAACCATGCATGAAGAAGAACTTCAATTTGAAATTTGACCCCAACTGTGACCTTGACCTTTGAGATAGGAACATGGGGTTTATGCATGTCACATCTTCTCACTTAGGTAAACATTCATGCTAAATATAAATAAGATTGGTCCATGCATGTAAAAGTTATGGTCCGGACAAAATTCGACAGACGCGCACACACAAACACCTACTCGCCAAAATGACGACTAAGTCCAGCTAGCGGAGCTCACCGCAAGCAAGCTCAACAAAAACTCATTTCTGTTGTTCAGAAGCTAATTGTTTCTTTTATATTTTTGCTTAATCTGGAATTTACACATGTTCACTTAATGTTTACTGGACCCAATGCTTTTCTAAAATCTTGTTTCAAATCAAAATTTTGTTTGCACATAAGTATCGATATCTTTAGTAAATAACAGGTATTAGTCATGAGAAAACCAACATAGTGGATTTCCTACCAGCATGAATCCTGACCAGACTGGGCAGATTTGCAGGCTGGTCTGGATAAGCGGTGGTTGCAAACAAACTATGTTGGTTTTCTCATGGTGCGGCTCAAGAAATCTAATACTGGACGGCTAGAAAATCTCCTGGCTAGGCATCCAGTTATCGGATGGCTAAACACTTCCTTTAATATTTGCCGAATTTGCCATTGTATTTTCACCATTATGTTTTCTGTAACTTTCCATATAAACCGACAAGAAAAAAAAGTAGGACAGCAAACTTTTGAAATCACCACCCGATTTTAAGTAGGAGTGGGACGATTACTCGGTTAATTTGATCTAATTTGATTACTAGGTGAAACCAGTTTCAATTTTGCAAAACCGCTAATCGCTCTCAAACAATAAAAATCACGAACAGTACTTTATCTTTATACATTTCTTTGACTAGTACATAGACACGCAATATATTTCTGCTAAAACACAGTGGACATAGTCAATAGTCAATAATTTGCTTGTCATGATATGCTTAAAATAAAATGCACCAAAATATGACTTATTAATTATCACACTGCTTGCAAACGATAAAGTCTGGAAGTCCCTTTGTAATCAGCTGCTGGAAGTACCTTGACACAGTCATCAGGAAAGAAAACAGCATTTTAAATATGGCAGCCGATTAAACAGTTTGGTTCGATTTCATACAAATAATTAATCGGTTTCAAAACTTTGAAATCCTCCCAGCCCTAATTTTAAAGATAAAATATGTCTCTCAGTATTCATATTGTCCTGTATGTGTTGTCTAGAGGTTTGATTTTTGGCCCCCTAGTCACTGCTAATTTTAATATTTTCGTACCGATGACAATTCATCTTTGTTATTTTTTCTCTTACTGTAATAATGTCTGAATACTGAATATGAAACATTACATGTATATATTTCTTTCAGATTTTTAGATTTTAACATTTTCTTCAATGGATTTTCAAAGGTAAAACAGTTTAAAATATTTGCAATTTTCATATTTTAGTATTCAAATATTTTTCAAATGAATATCTGTTTTAAATGACATTTAACACAATAGCGGCAATGTGATGTTCAAAATTTTAGAAAACCAGTAGATAAGCGTTCATAAAAAAATCCATTTTATTCGAAATAAAGTCAAAATTGATTAATGAATTGCTTGGTTTATAAGCTTTCCATTCATCAAAAAAATATTTCTAAATTTGTGTTTTAAGGATTAAAGTTTATGTCGTTAGAAAAACATAACATTGACGTTTGGCAATCAATGTTTTATCATTTCTAAAAAAAGAATATCAATGGATTTGTATACAAAAATCGGTAATCTATTGAGACGTTGAAAAATGTACTTTGGTATGCATTCACACAATATTTTGTTTACAGATAAGTATTGATATCTTAAGTAAATAACATATAAAATCATTACTCATTCATTAAGAAATCAATAACCTAATGGCAAGAAGATCCCCTGCAAATTTGCTAGCTGTCCGGTCACCGGAGGGCTAGTCAAAATAATTTGATGTTCATACTGTTTTATATTTGTGACAGGCAATCTTAACATCAAAACTTTGAAGGACCAAAATAAAGGAAGATAAATCAAATTACACAGTCATGTAAAGTTATTGGTTTTATCACTAAGGCGTAAAAAAAAAATTGTTTGTTTTGACCTACCCTAAATTTTTGACCCAGCCCTAAATTAATGTTTTTATGGACTTCGAGAATTTTTTTTCCCAACTTTTTAACAAAAAGATGCAAAACTGCACTTTTTATGCTTTAAACAGGGCTAGTGATGTTGGAAATCAACTCACTGATGCTCTTAAGGCATTACCCTCTTATTTGCTTTCATTTTTTGAAACAAAAATAATTTCTGAAAAGTCTCCCTTAATAAAAAAAAAATTCCATAAAAAAAAAAATTCCGACTTACCTACCCTAATTTTTTTGAGCATGTTACCGGAAACCAAGAATTTTTTAAAGCCTAATTCACTTGTGAAGTAACGATAGATGTTAATCGTGTACAGTACATACATAGGTTTAAATCACCAGAACATTCGTAATTTTGGATATTATTTGATAATTTTTACATAAATCAATCAGGAATTGAAAACCCTTTTGATACAATAGTTGCATTTGAATTTATTGCCAATTCCGTGAAATTATTGGCATTTAAACTTATAGCATGTAAAGCGTCAGCGGCGATGAAAGTTTCATCGGAAATTGCTTCAACCATTTTGGTCTTTCAAGTATTTGACGCAAGTGGGGATATTGCTCATATGATAAAATATCTCAATATTTCCAAGGACAGCGTCAAATTAGTTTGACTACTGGACGGCTAGAATGCAGGCTAGTAGTAGACATCCAGTTACCAGACGGCTAGACACTTCCAATAATAAAAAAGCAATTTGTTCACCATAATCAGAAGCTTTTCTTAAATTCTTATTTGTCTTGGAACTGATTGATGAAAATAATTAATGTTTCCTTCAGTCAATGAACTATAAAATACATTTATTTTTATAGCTCTTTGCTTTAGATTGTGCTCATGACTTGTTGTAATTGTAAATAAAACATTTACAACAAGAGCTGTCTCCGTAGGATGACACATGCCCCCCATGGCACTCTGAATGAATAGTTATGGCCGATGTTAGAGTTTAGGACCTTTGACCTACGAAGCTGGGTCTTGCGCGCGACACATCGTCTTACTGTGTCACACATTCATGCATAGTTATTTTAAAATCCATGCATGAATGACAAAGATATGGACCGGACATGCCCATCAATGCACTATCATGAAAAATGATCTTTAACGTCTAAGTGTGACCTTGACCTTTGAGCTACGGACCTGGGTCTTGCGTGTGACACGTCGTCTTATTGTGGTACACATTCATGCCAAGTTATTTGAAAATCCATCCATCGATGACAAAGATATGGACCGGACACGCCCATCAATGCACTATCCTTTAACATCTAAGTGTGACCTTGACCTTTGAGCTACGAACCTGGGTCTTGTGCAGGACACGTCGTCTTACTGTGGTACACATTAATGCCAAGTTATTTGAAAATCCATCCATCGATGACAAAGATATGGACCGGACACGCCCATCAATGCACTATCCTTTAACGTCTAAGTGTGACCTTGACCTTTGAGCTACAGACCTGGGTCTTGCGTGTGACACGTCGTCTTATTGTGGTACACATTCATGCCAAGTTATTTGAAAATCCATCCATCGATGACAAAGATATGGACCGGACACGCCCATCAATGCACTATCCTTTAACATCTAAGTGTGACCTTGACCTTTGAGCTACGAACCTGGGTCTTGCGCAGGACACGTCGTCTTACTGTGGTACACATTAATGCCAAGTTATTTGAAAATCCATCCATCGATGACAAAGATATGGACCGGACACGCCCATCAATGCACTATCCTTTAACGTCTAAGTGTGACCTTGACCTTTGAGCTACAGACCTGGGTCTTGCGCACTGCATGTCGTCTTACTATGGTACACATTAATGCCAAGTTATTTGAAAATCCATCCATCGATGACAAAGATATGGACCGGACACGCCCATCAATGCACTATCCTTTAACGTCTAAGTGTGACCTTGACCTTTGAGCTACGGACCTGGGTCTTGCGCACTGCACGTCGTCTTACTGTGGTACACATTCATGCCAAGTTATTTGAAAATCCATCCATCGATGACAAAGATATGGACCGGACACGCCCATCAATGCACTATCCTTTAACGTCTAAGTGTGACCTTGACCTTTGAGCTACGGACCTGGGTCTTGCGCACTGCACCTCGTCTTACTGTGGTACACATTCATGCCAAGTTATTTGAAAATCCATCCATCGATGACAAAGATATGGACCGGACACGAAAATTGCTGACAGACCGACAGACGGTTCAAAAACTATATGCCTCCCTTTGGGGGCATAAAAAGCGTGGTAACAACTAATCATAACTGTTACCAGCAATTACTTTATACACTTGCTATACAGTACATAATACGTACATGTTACTTATTGTATATTGAGTAACGAATCTCTAACCAATTCCATTAAAATTGGGGACAAACTGACTGGGGCGAAATTACGCCTTAATCCTGCATAAACAGATAAATTTATACCTTCATTAATAAACTAGAGTCTAGAGCATTTACAGATTAAATCAGTATGTTTGTTGTACAATAAAGTTATGATTTTATGCTTTGTCTGATGATCTGTATAGCTGGAATGAGATATTAACCTCTTTTTGTTTGTGGAAAAATGTAGTATTGCTGAGCATGCAAAGGACGTAAATGAAACAGAGGGAGGTAACTTTTTTAAGACTAATCGAACTACAGCTGTTTCCCTTGCTATCTCGGACTGTTTTTTTACAGTTCAATAAAATCTTATCGATGTTACCATCAAAATCGCTACAAAAAAGACTTAAAACTCTTCTAGGCTAGCTGTAATCTTAAGTCTTAAGGATTAGTCTGTGCTGTAAACAAAGCTGGCATCGTAGGTTTGTCGGTGACCTAGTTTTCACGCATTAATATGTTACTGTAGTCAGAAATACACAACAGAAATGTACAGTCAAATACCGTTACCTCGATATTCAAGGGACTGTAAAAACTGCATCGACGTATCCGAAGTTCGATGAAACGATATCGACGATATCTGGGACTACTTTGTTCTTTTGTCCGACGTCTATATTGTCATTATATCCAATGCTTTTTCCATAGGGTTTGAAAGGGGAAAGAAATGATACAAAATGTAAATACGATATTAATCTTATTGACAAATAAAGCATCTTAATTTATTTAAATACATACATACAACTTTTTAATTTTTCAAAATATGCATTTAAATATTAACATTTTATTCCTTCCCTAAACTAGTCTGAATGCAGCGATAATGTTCCTAATTGAGTAGTCATTTTGACTGTGCTTCGATAACGAAAATTTGCCTGTTAAATACGCATACTGTTACTCAATCCTAAATGGCAGATTTTTACTGCGTCAAACAGAAATTATTTCATCCAAATTACTTGTTATATTGGAAAACAGCTTTCCTGCTTTTATACAAAGAATTATAAAATAAATTTTATGACATTTATATTGGATTAAAGATTAAATAACAAACAAAACAAACACACAAACTAACTTAAGTATGGTTAATACATCGCCGGACAACAATAAGTTGATTTTCACACCTTACAAATCACATGGATATTTTTTGACAATCTGTGATATCGACAAAACCAGGTGTAAAAACAGTATACATAAGTTGACGGGACTGGAAAATCTCATCAAGCTAAACAAAATATCGAGCTAATCATATCGAGGTCATGATAAATAATTACATTAAAATAAATAGGGAAAAATCAGGAGCGACTCAAACACATCGGGCTAACCGGAGTATCGAGCTAAACAATATTGAGGTAACGATATTCAACTGTATATCATAAAAATTGAAAAAATACGTTAACAATTTTTTGTTTTGGACGTTCAACAGCTGAAAATACAGTCGTGCCAGAATAATTATATTTTGATGGTTGACTAAATCTATGGCATGGAACTACCTTCCGCACTATTTTGTTCGGTTTGCAGTAAGGAAATTTCTGCATTGTTAACTTTGGATCGATTGTGAGACAATCGATCCAAAAAAGTAGGAGGCATTCAAAAAAGTAGGAAAAAGTAGGAAAAGGTAGGAACGCGGGAAGGCCTGGGAATGCCCAACTTTATAGTGCTGCCTCACTGGAATATCATGGCATGATATCCCACCCAGTCACATTATACTGACACCAGGCTGACCAGTCCTAGCACTATCCTCTGAGCGCCAAGCAAAAAGCTGCTAGTACCATTTTCTACGTCTTTGGTATAACGCAGCCTGGGATCGAACCCACGACCTCCTGCTCTCGAAGCGGGCGCTCTATCACTAGGCTACCGAGGCGGTTAAGTTTAGGAGATATTGTTTGAAGATTTTTATATTTTTAGCTCTGGCGGCCCCTATGTGCAACCAAGCAGAACCGTTTGAACAATTTTGGAAGAGGACCACTCAAGGAACATTCATTCAGTTGTTTTGGAGGAGATGTCATTTAAACATAATTGTTTACGATGGACGGATGAATGCATGACGTACACCGGACACAGCGAGCTAAAAAGGTGGTTGTTTCTACATATTTTTGCTTAACATTCTGCTATTATCGTATCAAAACTGCTACAGAATTCAAGCTATGTTTATTTTCTAGCGGTGCTGAAAGTTGCAGGTGATAATATTAAATAATGAATGCACTACGCGTGTTTTTTGTGTGTACATAACGCCTAAATTACGCAGTGTATTGTTGAACTAAAAGATTACCTATTTTGTTTTACTTTATTTACCTTCTTCCTGGTGTCTTCTGGTTTTGTACTGTACATCATCACTACTGGACTTTCCTATGGTGGCTTCTTTCATATACCTGGTGTCCAGGACCGTGCGCTGTATGCCACCATAGGTCCCTAACACATACATAAAAGAATGCTGGCCTAACTTTTAATGTTTATTTTGTAATGTTCTTATAGTGTCATTTAAAAAGCTATTTTTTGAGGTCATTTCTATTAGTTTTATTTAGATTAAAGTTTATACTGTTCAAAATTTGTTAAAATTGAGTAAAATTTGATAAAATTAGTAAATTTGATCAAATCAGTGTCAGCCTTTGCCAAAAAACGAAAACAAAAAGACTCAGAATTTTGAATTTTATTTGTGCCAAAACATCTTTAAAATTCTGTTCTAAAATTATAGTTAAAAATAATATAGTAATCAAAGGCCTGAATGGCCTGAGTCGGCTAATGATTGATGTACTGACAGTATAGTCTACCAGTTTCAGTTTGTTTTTAGTTTTTTTCTTAAAACTTCATAACACAGCTCGATATTTACCCAAAATATTATATCCGGATACGATTACACTTTTCTCCAGTTTGAACAATATATTTTACAAATTGTGATGATACGAAGACATTTAGCAGCAATTGGCAGTATCTGACATTGAAGTTTACGGTTAAATTACCTCTTATTTACATCTTTTCATAAAAAGGCTGTTTCGTTTGCCAAACATAGATGATCTACTTTCGATTTCAAAAACTACAAGAAAATACAATTTAATGTTTCGCCGATTTGTTTATTTCTCGAAAAATAAAAATTAAAATCATTTTTAATATCAGTAGTAACTAAACAAACCAGTAAGAGCTTCTTCTTCCGATTATTAATCCGTTTACTGACTGCAAAATTCAACCCATGCAAAGTTTATAGAAATCATACGATGCGTGTTTACGTTCAATGTGGGAGAATTAAGGCTGATCGGCTATGTTACCTAATGCATCCAGACGATTCAGATTTTGTTTTTAAAAAAGCATTGTGTGCGTTTCTGTAATTTTATATACGTTTTTATACGCTTAGAAATTATTAGACATGCATATTTGCATTATTTCTATACGTAATTTACGCTAATACGCATCTTATCTGGAGCCCTGCTGGAACTATTTTTTGTCTTTCGCTGGATGTTACCCAAGCTTTGTAAGCCTGCGCAATTCTTAAAATGCACATTTATGCTTAATGAGTTACATTCGAGAATTGCACAATTACAAGTCATAAATATGATAGATTACATCGTATATTGGTCATAGCAAAGGGAATTGACACAACTTAACTTCATTCATGCAGTGAACTGTTTGAAGTTTGAGAAATCTAATGGAACTACATCCGTTCACTGTGTTATTTGGTCCATTTAGAGAATCGTTGGATAGCAAGGACTCGTCAAAAGGCTTTCAGCCTTTAGCCGACTCAAAAACTGGTGACCATCTTTGTCGAAATGTAAAGTGTGTGCAAGGATCTGCCTCCTAATTTTTAAAATCATGGTCTGAAATTGGCCTATATATATATATTGCTTAAAATTTGTATAGTTTTATAAGGTTTCTTCAATATATAAATTGTAAAATTTTAATCGATAATATAAACAATAGGAGCTTGAAATATTATATAATTTTCAGCAAACCATTTTTTTCACCGTGAGTGTGGAGGAGTGTGGGCGGGGGGGGGAAGGTTTTTGTATATACTTGTGGTGGAAAAATAAACATTAAATTTACAAGGGCTGGTTCCGTATCAGCCCTCTTAAATTCAGTGACAACATAACACAAGAAGGCCACTGGACGGACCCTGAAGCCGGGGAATATTGTGAAACGAAGCAAGCGAGAGGAGAGGGACCAGTTGTGGAGCATTCAACTACATCACACTATCCAGGCTCCCCCTCTCCTTGCCTCTCAGCAGAACTCGCGCAATAACAAATACTTCTTTCCTCGGAGGTATGTGGCATTATATCAAAGAAAAAAATACTGTAGTTCTCGAGCAGACACTGTCAATTTTGACCAATTCAAGGGCCATAACTCTGAAGGATTTTCTTGAAACTTTGGTCAAGTGTATCTCCAGATGTTACAGAACAAGCTTGATGATCCTTGATGATGTTTATCAAAAGAAGTTTGTTTTTAGCTCTTGCAGCCCCAAAAGGGGCCAACTGTCCCAACAAAACAAAAACTTGGGAGAAGACTTAACAAGAGCTGTCAGTGGACAGCGCGCTCGACTATTCTCAGTGCTTGATAGTATAATATAAGCAATGAGTAAAACTTTAACATTACAATAAGCATATTCTAAGTCGAAAAGGGGCCATAATTCAGTCAAAATGCTTGATAGAGTTGCCTCCACCTTTTTACAGACTGGGGTCATGATGGTAAACAAGGATGCAAAATATGAAAGCAATATCTCAATGGACTTTGAAAATATTTGGGGTGGTACGCAAACTTTAACATTTGTGTGACGCTCACACTAACGCTCACGCCGATGCCGGGGCGAGTAGGATAGCTCCTCTATTCTTCGAATAGTCGAGCTAAAAATGGTGCTAAGACCAAGTCTGATGAAGATCCATGAGTGATTCATGAAAAGAAATAGTTTAAAGGTAAAAGCTCTAATGGCCCCTAAAAGCGGCTTTCTGTCCTCATTTGATATGAATTTGGAGAGGAACTTTAAACAATGCTACAGATTTTGATGAAGATCTATTCAGCGGTTCATGAGAAGAAGTCCTTTAAAAGCTTTTCTATTTTTCACTCTAGCAACCCCTAAATTTAATTCTGACCAGTAGTTTCAGAGAAAAAGATGTTTATGTAATTTGCAGACAATGAGTTAAAGACGATGGACCACATCCACCTACACCAATAGCCTATCTGAACAGATCAGCTAAAATCCATTCATCTGTTTGCTTATGTCATTGCTTCGATAATCCTTGAAACTTTTTTCATGCATTAAATAACACACTTATTTTATGAAATCAAATACTAAACATGGACTTACCACATTTTTTGTTTGAATTGTCATGCTTAAGCTGAGAAATGACTTTCACAGTGTTAAGGTCATACACATCCACTTCTGATTGGTTGAAGCCTGGTACAGCAAGTGTTCCATCAGCTAATAAACAACTTCCACAGAACCCAGTGTCAGAGCATTTTAGTTCACCTGAAATAATATTTTTTTGATTTTTTGAACAGTACTAACACAAACCAATTGTGAAGTTTCATTAAAAACAACTAGAAGGTTAGAAGGAAACATGCTGACAGTGTTTAATCAAAGCACCGAAAGTACAGAAAGGCTGGCTACCACGATGAAAACTGAGCAGGAAAGATGTTTGCAAAATCTTATGATATTATGGGTTTTCCATATCAAACTAAGGCAAGTATAGGGTATTATTGTGATGGACCATCTTGATTAACTTGTGAAGGTAGTGTAAGGATATTACAGACTATAGATAGTGAAAAAATACATTGTGTTTGCTTCATTGGGGGTAATTAGTGAGACAAACAGCACATAATTCTCACTTGGGAATCTGAAACTGCAAAGTTTAATATCTTACAAAAAAAAGTCAGGTTCCGAGAACGCAATCCAATCAAACCACAACCCCGTAACAGTGTATGTATGATTTGTATACATAAACATAATTATCTTCAAAATATAAATGGAATGAAAATTATAGACAAACAAGAGCCATGTTAGACATGGCTAATCCCCCCGCCAGGCATATTATAAATGAAGGCTAAAGTTCCTGGCAAGTTAGTGTCTGGAAGTATTAATTTTGGGGAAAGCTTTGAAGAACTGTTAGTTGTGGTCCGCATCTGGGGTTTAAAAGATGTGTCAGTGGTGAGGTGGTTTACTGCTAAATTTTATTAATTTTCATGAACAGTATAGCTATGATGTTTTTCTATATGGCTACTGTAAAAAGAAGGAATGAAAAGCTAACAGGGAACAAGAGTGCCAGAATGTCACAATATACGCCCATCACAGCAAATTTCTTTACTCTAGCAGCTGTATTTGCAAATGGAATTTTAATTTTGTGGTTGTTAAGTAATCATTGTAAGTCTTTTGTTCTTCTAAGTCCACAAAAAAAACTCCTTACCAGGTAGAGATACCTTAAAATAGACCTAAAATTGGAAAGTAACGTCTATGTTGTACCACAGAAAAGTGGTCTTGTTTTTTCCCTATGGTCAATTATAAAAATGTTACAATATAAGTTATTTATAGTACCAACTAAGGGAAGTTAATTTAAAAAAAAAAATTAAAAAAAATGTAAGTCCACATAAAAATCTTAACCAGGTAGAGATTGGTCAAAATACACCTCAAAATTGGATGTAGCATGCATGTTGTACAACAGAAAAGTGGTCTCGATTTTTCCCTACGATTAGTAATGAAAAAGTTACAATAAAAGCTATTTAAAGTAACAACAAAGGGAAGTAATTCTAAAGGGAACTGCGCATGACACTCCGTCTCATGGTGGTGAACATTTGTGCCAAGTTATATCAAAATCCCTCTATGCATGAAGAAGAAATGCTCCGGACAAGGTTTTCATTCTTGTATCCTTTGACCTCTAAGTGTGACCTTGACCTTAGACCTAGGGACCTGGTTCTTACGCATGACACTCCGCCTTGTGGTGGTGAACATTTGTGCCAAGATATATCAAAATCCCTCCATGCATGAAGAAGATATGCTCCGGACAAAATTTTTTAAGAAAATATGATAAAGGGGAATAACTCAAAAAATAGGCAAGGTAGAGTTATTGTTCTTGCACATTGCACTTCCTCCCAATGTGTTCTATCAGTGTATGAAGTTTGAAGAAAATTCCTCCAGTACATTTAGAGTAATGCTCTGGACAAATTTTTTAAGAAAATAAGATAAAGGGGAATAACTCAAAAATTAGGCAAGGTAGAGTTATTGTTCTTGCGCAATGCACTTCCTCCCAATGTGTTCTATCAGTGTATGAAGTTTGAAGAAAATCCCTCCAGTACTTTTGGAGTTATGCTCCGGACAAAGATCGTTGCAGACGGACGCACACACACACGGACGGAGAGCATTTCTAATATCCCCTTCGCCTTTGGCGGGGGGATAAACAAGGGCAAAATGAACAATGAAAGGAACACAGTCGGCACTGTCTTGTAAAAATGTCTGTGGCAAACACACCATAGGTTAATTTAAACTGGATTATGCTACCTTTTTTTAACCTTATCATTGGCCCCCACCATGGTTTCAAACTTAACACTAAAAAGCCAAGTTGATTCGTTGACTTTAATATAGCATGGACTTGCATATAAATAAGTAAAATCTCATATCAATATACCGTGTTTAGGAGACTATCTTAGGAACAATGAAATTGCTTTAAAATGTTTATGGCACGCCAATTTGCCCAATAATTACGTGAACCACAGATTAACGATCGATAAACTAGGTTTTTCGAACGTAAAACCAGGTTTTTCGAATACTAACTTATATTTTCCAGCGAAAACATAGGATAATAAACATAGGTTCACGTTCATAAACTATAGTTTACAAGCGTGAACTGGGCTTCATAAGCGTACATAGGATAATGACCGTAAACATAGGATAACAAATGAAATTTGTAGTTTATTCGAGAATCCTAGTTTATCAAATGTAAAACATGGTTTACGGTCGATATATTAAGATTAAAGAATCAACTATGAAATTTCAGGCATGAACATGGGTTTACAGCCGTGAACCTATATCTACGTTTACGAACGTGAACCCCAGTTTATGACCGTGAGCCTAGGTTTATTATCATGAACCATACTTTACAGACGTGACATGTATGGAAATTGTCCAATAATTACATGATCCCAGGTTCACTGTCGAAAAACTAGGATTTACTATGGATAGACTAGGTTTTTCGAGTTAACCTATTCTTTCGAGCGAAAACATAGGATAACGTTGTATACCATAGTTCACGCTCGTGAACATAGGCTCATGTTCGTATATCCAAGTTAGAGTTCAATCTAGAAACCTAGTTTATCAAACGTAAACATGGGTTCAAGAGCGTAAACTATGGTTTACGCCCATTTATCATATGTTTTCGTTCGAAAATATATGTTAGTATTCGATAATCCTAGTAGTTTTTCGCCCAAGAACGTAATTATTGGATAACTGGATTGCCGAGAATCATTGTTTACAGACGTGAACCTATGTTTACGACCGTGAACTTGGGTTTACGAGCATAAACACAAACGTGAACCTAGGTTTACGTCCGATTAACTTGTTTCTCGAACAAAACTATGATTTTCGGTCATTATCCTATGTTCACAAGCGTGAACCTATGTTTACGGTTGTAAACCTAAGTTCACAGTTGTTAACATAATGTTCACTTTCGTAAACATAGGTTCACCCTCGTTAACTTAGAATAATGACCGAAATTCATTGTTCAACTGAAAAACATAAACCTGGGTTCACGGGCATAAACTATGGTTTATGCCCATTATCTTATGTTTTCGCTCGAAAATATAGGTTAGTATTCCAAAAACCTAGTTTATCGATTGCTAATCCTAGTTTTTCAACCGTTAACCTTGGTTTACTGTATTATTGGACAATTGGCGTGCCATAAACGTTTATATATGTTTATAAAGAAGCGATAATAAACATTGAGGGACGTAATATCAGATAAAATATAAAGGTAACAAACACAACATCTATACTTCTATATGCAAATCCCCCCCCCCCCCCCCCCCCCACATCATGTATGAACACTGATCAGATGGGGTGATTTTCGCGATTTTCTTGTCGGTATGAGGGAAATCTTGGGCTCGAACCCCGCTACAAACAGGACTGTTAATGATTATTGTCTAGTCCTTTTCCTTCCCTAATACGACGTTTTGGAAAATTGACGGACCCGTAATAGTGTACCTCCTTTTTTGAAGGGTATTCAACTCCTACCATAAGACTACTTTATCTAATTTTTCAGGAGGGCATAGGTTCAAGCCCCACTAGGACCAAACTTTTTCATTATATTTCTTTTATCTAGTAAGATAAACTGTATTTTGAAGACTTATTATCATTGATTTGTTGTACAAAAGGGGTAATCTTTCATTTGATTAGGCAGTTTTTGCTGTTTAAAATGAATTTAACCTCTGATACAAAAGGGTGAAGGTTTAGACATCTTTGAAAATACTTAGTTACATTTTGTAAAAGTTCTTGATTTTGCATTTATTCTTTAGTTTACAAAGTTTGGAAGAAATGTAGGCAGGTTTTACTTCTGCCCTATGGTTCTTTTTGAATGCAAAGACCAAGGCCATATTTTTTCAGTGTTGGGCCACACCAAATTAAAAAGTTGTTCATCGGATTTGCCGCTCGTATATTTTCAGAAACACAAAAAAAATATTCTTTTTGTTTTTGTCTTGCGTTCGCCCCATTGAAAAAATTCAAGGTAAAAGTTTTGGTGCGCTACTTTTACGGACGTTACAGTGTACAAATGCTTATAATTCCAGTTCCAGATTGTTCTAAAATGTAATTTAATAACAAATAATACCTTTCGTCTATAATATATGAGGACACTTCCATCTAGCTGCATTAAAGTTACTTCCCCTTATGCAGTTTGCCATTTTCTTCCAATGTTTACCAAATTGAATTGATACTAAAATCGGACTTATTTCATTGAAAATTGGATGAAAACACACACTAATTTATTTGATAACATCAATGTACATTATTTTGGTAAGGGTACATACATATTGATGCATGTCACTTTTCTGTTTTCTGTTTTTCCTGTCAAAATGATCAGCATTTTTATACGAAAGTGGGTGGGGTATGGAATTTACATTATGAGTTGTGTTCAGACCAATTTAAAGCTTCAAACTTTTCAGTCCTTGAGTAAAATAATGTTAATGCACATTATTCACCATTTCAGACCTTAATTGAAACTTTGTTTCTACAAATTTAATCTGTTAAGGAAGTTTAAAGTTAGAACAAGACGGAGCTGGCCGTAAGACAGCATGCTCGACATTTCTCAGTGCTTGACTCTGAATTAGAGCTTTGCCAGTAAAAGACATAACAGTCAATAACTTTGAAAGTAACAGAGTAACAGATATTGGATGTAATATGAATTTTAACCAAAAAATCTAAGTTTAACAAGAGGGCCATGAAGGCCCTGTATTGCTCACCTGACCTATTGACCTAAAGATCATCAAGATCAACATTCTGACCAAGTTTCATTAAGATATGGTCATAAATGTAGCCTCTAAAGTGTTAACTAGTTTTTCCTTTGATTTGACCCGTGACCTAGTTTTTGCCCCCACATGACCCAGATTTAAACCTGACCTAAAGATCATCAAGATTAACATTCTGATTAAGTTTCATGAAGATACAGTCATAAATGTGGCCTCTAGAGTATTAACAAGCTTTTCCTTTGATTTGACCTAGTGACCTAGTTTTTTAACACACCTGACCCAGATTTAAACTTAACCTATAGATCATCAAGATTAACATTCTGACCAAGTTTCATTAAGATATGGTCATAAATGTGGCCTCTAAAGTGTTAACTAGCTATTCCTTTGATTTGACCCCCGTGACCTAGTTTTTAACCCGACATGACCCAGATTCAAACTTGACCTAAAGATCATCAAGTTTAACATTCTGACTAAGTTTCATGAAGATATAGTCATAAATGTGGCCTCTAGAGTGTTAACAAGCTTTTCCTTTGATATCACCTAGTGACCTAGTTTTTGACCCCATCTGACCCAGATTTAAACTTGACCTAAAGATCATCAAGATTAACATTCTGACCAAGTTTCATTAAGATATGGTCATAAATGTTGCCTCTACAGTGTTAACTAGCTTTTCCTTTGATTTGACCCCGTGACCTAGGTTTTGACCCTACATGACCCAGATTCAAAATTATCCTAAAGATCATCAAGTTTAACATTCTGACTAAGTTTCATGAAGATATAGTCATAAATCTGGCCTCTAGAGTGTTAACAAGCTTTTCCTTTGATATGACCTAGTTTTTGACCCCACCTAACCCAGATTTGAACTTATGCTATAGATCATCAAGATTAACATTTTGACCAAGTTTCAATAAGATATGGTCATAAATGTGGCCTCTACAGTGTAAACTAGCTTTTCCTTTGATTTGGCTTGGTGACCTAGTTTTTTATCCTACATGACCCAGATTCAAACTGGACCTAAAGATCATCAATATTAACAATCTGACCAAGTTTCATGAAGATACAGTCATAAATGCGGCTTCTACAGTGTTAACAAGCTTTTCCTTTGATTTGACCTGGTGACCTAGTTTTTGAACCCAGATGACCCAATATCGAACTTGTCCAAGATTTTATTAAAGGTAACATTCTGACCAATTTTCATTAAGATTGGGCCCAAAATGTGACCTCTAGAGTGTTAACAAGCTTTTTCTTTGATTTGACCTGGTGACCTAGTTTTTGACCCCAGATGACCCAATATCGAACTCGTCCAAAATTTTATTGAGGGTAACATTCTGACCAAGTTTCATAAAGACTGGGCCAAAATTGTGACCTCTAGAGTGTTAACAAGCTTTTCCTTTGATTTGACCTGGTGACCTAGTTTTTGACCCCAGATGACCCAATATCGAACTCGTCCAAGATTTTATTAAGGGTAACATTCTGACCAAGTTTCATTAAGATTAGTCCAAAAATGTGACCTCTAGAGTGTTAACAGTCAAATTGTTGACGACGGACGGACGGATGGACGGACGACGGACACAGGGCGATCACTAAAGCTCACCTTTGAGCACTTCGTGCTAAGGTGAGCTAAAAATGGCATAACTCTGTCTTAATTCAAATCAGAGTTATCAGGATTGTTTCTCCTGGTGTAGACTTATGCACTGTTGTATATTACATATTTTCTAATAGCATTTTCAAAAGCATACATTATTTGATTACACTGTACTGCATGCTAATGTTAATACCTTTTTCCATGAATTTGCTTTGTTGTGCATCTGCAGGTCAAATGTACCCAAACCAAAATGTACCCTTGTTTTCTCAAATCCCTGGTGAATTATTTCTAACGTAAAAGGGCTATACATTCTACTTTAAGGTTTTTATTAGTTAATCGAGAGCCAAAACAAGACAAATATATTTCTTGGCTCTTCGCTTGCTCCTGATTTTCTCAAAAACAAAAACAAATACAGTTGAAACTCGGTTTCTCAAACTCGCTTACCTCGAAATTCCGCTTAAGTCAAAGAAATTTTCAAGCCCCGTCAAATTTCCTTCTTTATATATGTAATTCAACTCCGTTTACCGTATTTTCCCGTATTAACGCCCCCGGGGGCGTTACATTTTCCAAAGAGGGGGCGTTTATTTGAGGTAAAAAAATAAAAAATGAAAATTTTTTTACAAAACTTAAAAACATCGTTCAAACTAGCTGTAAAGTGTTTCTGTGTTGTTTAATCCCCCCAAAACGTAATTATTTGGCATCCAATTTAATGCAGTGTGTCTTTTATGCATGTAAATACGGTACCTCGTGTATTTCATGTCTGGCTTTTTGACACGCTCGCGACACTACACATTACGTCATGACCCAAACAGCTGTGTACTCCGATAACATTTTCCTTAGTACATGCGGGTAGCTAATTGCTCAATACACAATGTCAATGGTTTGACACGCTGCTGTGCCTGCTTTTAAATTAAACGTTCTTAAAACTGCCGAAGAAAAGGGTATATCGTAAACACATTGCTGCAAGTTTGTTTAAAGTCGGCAGGAAGCGTGTGCGCGAGTGGTGTAAAAACAAATCAAAAATGTATTTACCGTTTAATTTTCTGTTAAGTACCGTACTTAGTACAAATGTTTTGGACTTACGGTACATGGACTGTTTAAAAGTGTGTTTAATTTTTAATACATTGGACTTCAGTACTGTAAATTACTTATTATGTGGACTTATAAAAATGAGGTAGGTGATTTTTTCCCGTTCTTGTTGACTTTTTTCCCCTCCAAAATGGGTGGGGGCGTTAATTAGAGGGGGGGCCTTAATTCGGGAAAATACGGTATGTCAAATTTTGACTTACCGAGACTCTGGATGTGTCGAAAGGGATTTTCAGTTCCGTCAATAAAATTCAAGTGCATTGTAAACTCGGTAAGTCGCAGTGAGAAAAACATGCGATAAAAATTCACACATTTCATTGTGATTAAGGTTGCCTAACCAGTAATAAGCTGTAATTCCGAAGTATTAAAGATGCGGCGATTATTAATGTGAGATGCTGTCATACTTGTTTGCACATGCCAAGAAATAGAGATAGACGAAATGAATAAATGTGTCGACTTACGGTTTACCAAATTTCGTTTGTTAGTTAAGCCCTTATCATACTGTACGTTATTTTTTCATCATTTGTGTATCATATTCATTTATTACATGTTCTGTAATAATATTAATCAAATGTGCTGAATATTTATGTATGACTGATGCCCATATGCCGGAAATGTTACCTGATGTGTATGCATGTATATATTGTGAATTTCTGATTATGTTTATAATAATGATTTTGTGTTACGTTTTAAAAGAGTTATTGCAAGAAATATTATATTCATAGTGTGCCTAGTAGCTGGAGATTAAAAAAAGTGTTGGAATCAACATTATTTTCATCATCACATACATAACCGTCCCTCCCAATAACTTGAATTTCGGTTATCTCGAACTGAAATGCATGGACCCTTGAAATTCAAGATACCGAGTTTTGACTGTATTTAAATTATTTTTTTGCTCGCCGCCTCAATTTTTCCAGAAAAACAATTCGATGAACAACTTTTCAATTTGGTGTGGCCTTGGAGCTTAATTTCTGTCCGATTAAATCCTTATACTTGAGGCTCCCCAGAAAAAATTGTTACCGACAGTTTAATTTTGTGTTTTATAATAGTTACGCAATACTTTTGAGGTTTCTTTTAGCAAAATATCTGGTAAAATGAATTCTCTGCGATTGTTTTGCGCAATGGTTATCACTTTGAAATTTGTCTCTGTTTAAGCTGGAGGAAAAAACATAATTTATACAAAATTAAAAAAACAAGAGGGCCATGAAGGCCCTGTATTGCTCACCTGACCTATTGACCTAAAGATAATCAAGATTAACATTCTGACCAAGTTTCATTAAGATATGGTCATAAATGTGGCTCTAAAGTGTTAACTAGCTTTTTCCTTTGATTTGACCCCGTGACCTAGTTTTTGAGTCGACATGACCCAGATACGAACTTGATCTAAAAATCATCAAGTTTAACATTTTGACTAAGATTTATGAAGATACAGTCATAAATATGGCCTCTAGAATGTTAACAAGCATTTCCTTAGATTTGACCTAGTGACCTAGTTTACAACCCAACCCCACCTGAACCAGATTTGAACTAGACCTACAGATCATCAAGATTAACATTCTGACCAAGTTTCATTAAGATATGGTCATAAATGTGGCCCCTAAATTCCCTAAATTGTTAACTAGCTTTTCCTTTGATTTGACCCTGTGACCTAGTTTTAAACCCAACATGACCCATATTCAAACATGACCTAAAGATCATCAAGTTTAACATTCTGACTAAGTTTCATGAAGATACAGTCATAAATGTGGCCTCTACAGTGTTAACAAGCTTTTCCTTTGATTTGAACTAGTGACCTAGTTTTTGACCCCACCTGACCCAGATTTGAACTTGACCTATAGATCATCAAGATTAACATTCTGACCAAGTTTCATTAAGATATGATCATTAATGTGGCCCCTAAAGTGTTAACTAGCTTTTCCTTTGATTTGACCCGGCGACCTAGTTTTTGACCCAACATGACCCAGATACAAAACTGACCTAAAGATTATCAAGTTTAACAATCTGACTGAGTTTCATGAAGATACAGTCATAAATGCGGCCTCTAGAGTGTTAATAAGCTTTTCCTTTAATTTGACCTAGTGACCTAGTTTTTGATCCAACCTGACCCAGATTTGTTCTTGACCTATAGATCATCAAGATTAACATTCTGACCAAGTTTCATTAAGATATGGTCATAAATGTGGCTTCTACAGTGTAAACTAGCTTTTCCTTTGCTTTGACCGGGTGACCTAGTTTTTGATCCTACATGACCCAGATTCAAACTGGACCTTGAGATCATCAAGATTAAAATTCTGACCAAGTTTCATGAAGATACAGTCATAAATGTGGCCTCTACAGTGTTAACAAGCTTTTCCTTTGATTTGAACTAGTGACCATGTTTTTGAACCCACCTGAACCAGATTTGAACTTGACCTATAGAACAAGCTTTTCCTTTGATTTGACCCGGCGACCTAGTTTTTGACCAAACATGACCAAGATTCAATCCTGACCTAAAGATCATCAAGTTTAACATTCTGACTGAGTTTCATGAAGATACAGTCATAAATTGGCCTCTAGAGTGTTAATAAGCTTTTCCTCTGATTTGACCTAGTGACCTAGTTTTTGTTCCAACCTAACCCAAATCTGAACTTGACCTATAGATCATCAAGATTAACATTTTGACCAAGTTTCATTAAGATATGGTCATAAATGTGGCCTCTACAGTGTAAACTAGCTTTTCCTTTGATTTGACCGGGTAACCTAGTTTTTTATCCTACATGACCCAGATTCAAACTGGACCTTGAGATCATCAAGATTAACATTCTGACCAAGTTTCATGAAGTTAGTCATAAATGTGGCCTCTACAGTGTTAACAAACTGTTCCTTTGATTTGACCTGGTGACCTAGTTTTTGATCCCAGATTACCCAATATCGAATTCGTCTAAGACTTTATTGAGGATAACACTTTGACCAAGTTTCATTAAGTTCGGGGCAAAATTGTGACCTCTAGACTGTTAACAAGCTTTTCCTTTGATTTGACCTGGTGACCTAGTTTTTGAACCCAGATGACCCAATTTCAAACTCGTCCAAGATTTTATTGAGTGTAACATTCTGACCAAGTTTCATTAAGATTGGGCCAAAAATGTGACCTCTGGAGTGTTAACAAGCTTTTTCTTTGATTTGACCTGGTGACCTAGTTTTTGACCCCAGATGACCCAATATCTAACTGGTCCAAGATTTTATTGAGGGTAACATTCTGACTAAGTTTCATTAAGATTGGGCCAAAATTTTGACTTCTAGAGTGTTAACAAGCTTTTCCTTTAATTTGACCTAGTGACCTAGTTTTTGACCCCAGATGACCCAATATCGAATTCATCCAAGATTTTATTGAGGGTAACATTCTGACTAAGTTTCATTAAGATTGGGCCAAAAATGTGACCTCTAGAGTGTTAAAAGTCAAATTGTTGACGACGGATGACGACAGACAACGGACATAGGGCGATCACAAAAGCTCACCTTTGAGCACTTTGTGCTCAGGTGAGCTAAAAAGACACGGTAAAAGTTGTTTAACTAGAATGTGTCTGTAGGACACAGGGTGTGCCCCCCACTGGTACATTTGTCACAAATAAGGGACAATAATTCAAATGTTTGCAGTCTTAATGGGGTATTGCCTAAACAAACATTTTATGAAAAGGATTCATTAATCTAGGCCATATACTTCTTGAGCTATGAGCATTACAAACAAAAAATCCACTATTTTGGCTATTTCAAAGGCCATAACTCTGTAATAAGTGCAAAGATTCTCAAGAAGAATGCCAAGTGTGCAAGTCACATCATGATAAAGACTCAAGCAAGGTTTCATGAATTTACATTAAATACTTTATGAGCTAGGCACATAATTAGCTGAAAATGTGCATTTTTTCACTATTTCAGGGGTCGTAACTTTAGGGGGTGGAGCTTTTAACCATTTATATTAAATACTTTTGAGCTAGGTGCAGCACAAGGTGAACAAGAAGCTGCATTCAATAAACGCTTGATGCCCCCAGTGGCATCCTTGTCGATAGATTTTGCACCTAAGTCCAAAACTAGGTCAAGGTCAAGGTCAAACTGAGGTCAGTTGATGTTTGAAGATGAGAAATGGTCACAGTTTACATCTGTATTAGTATCAATTCGTTCTTGTAAGGGGTATTAATGCTAGACGAAACGGTCCCATTTGGTTAACCAAGATGGCCCATACAAAGCAACCTAAGTCCAAAATGAGGTCAAGGTCAAGGTCAAACTGAGGTCAGGTGATGTCTGAAGATAAGGAATGGTCACAGGTTACATCTGCATAAGTATCAAGTCATTCTAGTAAGGGGTATTGATGCTAGACGAAACGGTCCCATTTGGTTAACCTCGTATGGACAGATGCACGGACGGACAGGACAATCACTATATGCCTCCCTCATCAGTAGATGCTTGGGGCATAAAAAGTGCATTTTTGACTATTTCAGGGGCCATAACTCTGAAAATAGGGGGCAGACCCAAATAAAAATAGGAGGTGCGCAAGTTCATATCATTATTAAGACTCATGCAAGGTTTCATGGATCTATATGAAAATACTTTTTGAGCTAGGCATGTCACAAGGTGAAAATGTGCATTTTTGACTATTTCAGGGGCCACAACTTTGAAAATAGGGGGCGGAGCCAGACAAACAAGAGCTGTCACTAATAGTGACAAATGTCCCTGCAGCGCCTTGACCTTTGACCTGGTGACCCCAAAGTCAGTAGGGGTCGTGTACTCAATAAGTACTATCACCATGTGAAGTTTGAAAGTCCTGGGTACAGTGGTTCACGAGTAAAGTGCCTTCATGCAAAAAGTTAACATTGTAACGAACGAACGAACTAACGAACGGACGGACAGTTGAAAACTAATATGCCTTCCTTTGGGGGCATAAAAATAGGAGGTGCGCAAGTTCATATCATGATAAAGACTCATACAAGGTTTAATCAATTTATATGAAATACTTTTTGAGCTAGGCATGTCACAAGGTGAAAATGTGCATTTTTGACTATTTCAGGGGCCATAACTCTGAAAATAGGGGGCGGACCTAAATGAAAAATAGGAGGTGTGCAAGTTCACATCATGATTAAAACTTAGCCTTATGCAAGGTTTCATGAATCTATATCAAATAGTTTTGAGCTAGGCGTGTCACAAGGTGAAAATGTGCATTTTTGACTATTTCAGGGGCCATAACTCTAAACAAGAGGGCCATGAAGGCCCTGTATCGCTCACCTGACCTACTGACCTAAAGATCATCAAGATTAACATTCTGACCAAGTTTCATTAAGATATGGTCATAAATGTGGCCTCTAAGTGTTAAATAGCTTTTCCTTCAATTTGACCCAGTGACCTAGTTTTTGACCAGACATGACCCAGATTTAAACTTGACCTAAAGATCACCAAGATTAACATTCTGACTAAGTTTCATGAAGATACAGTCATAAATGTGGCCTCTAGAGTGTTAACAAGCTTTTCCTTTGATTTGACCTAGTGACCTAGTTTTAGATCCCACCTGACCCAGATTTGAACCTGACTTACAGAATCAAGATTAACATTCTGACCAAGTTTCATTAAGATATGGTCATAAATGTGGCTTCTAGAGTGTTAACAAGCCTTTCCTTTGATATGACCTAGTGACCTAGGTTTTGACCCCACCTAACCCAGATTTGAACTTGAGCTATAGATCATCAAGATTAACATTTTGACCAAGTTTCATTAAGATATGGTCATAAATTTGGCCTCTACAGTGTAAACTAGCTTTTCCTTTGATTTGGCTTGGTGACCTAGTTTTTTATCCTACATGACCCAGATTGAAACTGGACCTTAAGATCATCAATATTAACAATCTGACCAAGATTCATGAAGATACAGACATAAATGCGGCTTCTACAGTGTTAACAAGCTTTTCCTTTGATTTGACCTGGTGACCTAGTTTTTGAACCCCAGATAAACCAATATCGAACTCGTCCAAGATTTTATTAAGGGTAACATTCTGACCAAGTTTCATTAAGATTGGACCAAAAATGTGACCTCTAGAGTGTTAACAAGCTTTTTCTTTGATTTGACCTGGTGACCTAGTTTTTGACCCCAGATGACCCAATATCGAACTCGTCCAAGATTTTATTGAGGGTAACATTCTGACCAAGTTTCATAAAGATTGGGCCAAAATTGTGACCTCTAGAGTGTTAACAAGCTTTTCCTTTGATTTGACCTGGTGACCTGGTTTTTGACCCCAGGTGACCCAATATCGAACTCGTCCAAGATTTTATTCAGGGTAACATTCTGACAGTGTGGGGAATCACGTGACCCAAAATGGTAGGGAACACGGAAATCAACATGGCGGATTTTTTACTTTTTTACCAATTTTCAAAGGTAAGTAAAAACTACAGCATCTATTTTACTCTTATTATAGCGCAGTCTATGCGCATTTTAATGCTCTTCCCAGCAATGTATGTGTCTTGTCTACGTTTCTTCTAGTTTCTGAGTAACCTTTGAGGTTTTGACCGAACCGATGATAAATTTCTGTAAAAACGCAATGGTACGATACACGTAATTACTCTTTGCACACAAAAATCTATGTAATTTGCAGTTTTTCGAACTTGTTTCAATCTGTAACTGTTAGATCTTTATCATATAGTAACCATGCACAGTGTTTCTTTATGATTTTTCGTGAATTCTTGCAAAAAATAGACAAACTATTGAAATGGTACACGATACTTGCTATGATACGCAACACGTACTAACTGTTGGCAGTCTGATATGCAACACGTGCATGTGTCATGTAGTCCCCGTTGATGTGACTGATGAAGCAATTAATGAAAATTTATTGTCAGAAGTTTTCTCGGTATTATAAGAGGAAGATGGACTTGATGAAGTAATGATAAAATTTCTAAAACTGGCTAAAGATAAAAACTCCCAGTGAACAGTATAGCATTTTTTTGTGAATGGAGGTTGTTTGTTGGTTTGGGTGCACTAATACAACACAAATGAGATACTCGAACAAAACTAAGATGTTTGGATACTTGGCTGGAGAATTTTTGGAGGACGGTTTATTCGTTTTATGAGTGGATACAAAAATAGGTTAGAGAACGTATTGGGAATGTCAGATCCAGGTATCTTTGATAAACTTTGCTGTACTAGATTTGCTAGTGTTCATAACATTTAGTAACAAATAACATCATCTACAATTTAAACTAATTATTGAACTCTAAATAAATGTTACTATATACCTTTCTGACGCATTTTTAGTCGATAGTTTCGATAGTTTCTTCATGGAAACATTTAACAGAAAACGTTTTTTTTTGCAGTATCATTGAAAAAATACTACACTACATTTTGTATATGGGGTCTGGTAAACCTATCCCCCTTGGCCAGGCCAACATTATCTGCTACCCCCTGTACAGTATATTTTAACGTTATGGTACATCCCGAGACATAAAACAATCATACGAAATAAATAGTCTTCATCGGATCACGTTTTAAAAAGTTCATCCGCCACACCATGTTTGCGAACTAGGTGAGCTTTTATACAAAATGTAATATGTACGATTGTTTTATGTCTCGGAATGTACAATACTGTGTATGGGCGTAGCTAATATGGGGGTCTGGCAAAGGGGGTATGTTTTTCAGACCCCATGTGTCTGTGTGATATTTTGGAGCGAATAATAAGTCTTTGTATATCTGTAATTGTTTTATAATACTCTTCTCAAGATTTTAAGGATTTTATGTTACTATGTTTATAGTTGGCATTTTTTATGCTTTTTATGTGACGGTATCACCATTTTGACATTGTTTCTAGTTTTGTATATCCGTATATATATATACTTGCAATTTGCTCAAGTATTATTTATGTGTGAGTAAAGTGTTATTTAAACAGGAGTTCAAGTTAAATAAGTATTTTATATTTACGTACAAAAGATATACAATTAATAAATAATTATGATAATTTAAACTGACGTTGTTTTTGGTGGCTATATTGTCCATTGAAACAGTATTCCAGATACTTATGAGCGGAAAGAGGCTTTGGAAGAACCAACACAAGATCCTACCTAGTTTTCTCACATAAAGAGGCTGGTATTAGTGGGGCTATAACATAAACCCTCTATCTTTTCAATTTCATAGTGATTAGAAACTTGAATAACAGTTCGGTTATTATTAACTTTTACTTCCTCCAATATCGGAGAGTATAACATATTTACATCCATACAAAGATATACATACAAAATATTTACATACAAAGCAATATGTGCAAGCATAAAAAAGTCATGTGTAATATAGACATAACATTGAAAATCAAACATTCTTGCATAAAACCTTTGTTTTTTGCCGATTTTGGGCATGCACAAACAGGGAAAAAACGTGTACAAACAAGGAGATTCTCGTGAGCACGCGCTGTTGGTGAACATTTTGAATATGCTGCTGTGGGTCCCGAATCAATTTTGGCCGAAGTCGAAAGGTCCGAGATTTATGAAATCTTTTCATCTGCATATTTATTAAAAATATCATTTTTCAACCTAACTTTACTTTAACTTGTAATAAGCGCTACCTCTCTTGATACGCGACTGAATTGACGTTCCTTATTATTGTATTATTACGCGTATTAGACTCAAAGTAAGTTTACACGCCGCGATTTAATCCCTGAAAATGATAGGCAAACAACAATTTACAAAAATACAATTTCGTTTTCCAAATTAATTTGAGTCGAGAAAGTTGACATGCTAACTTTAAATCTTACACTAAAACTTTTAAAAAATGTATGTGTCTACTTTACACATCTATGCAGTCTACTGATACAGTGATGGTGTGTAATGTAAAGCATAAACATGACGAAGCGTAAAGTTTGAAGGATTTTTCCACAGTTAATGAACATTTGATGAACAGAAGGTATTTATTATATATTTTTCAATTTATTTGTAGATCTCACCAACCATGTTTGAGTTTATAAATCCAATCTAAGTTGATTATATCGATGTTGGAAAAATTCAAATTTTTGTGTTTATCAAACTTTGATCGCGATTGGGTGGGGTGCAAAGCAAAATTTTCTAGTTATAGGCCTAGAGATTTCATTCTTAACGACATAAAGAATATAGGTATTGATACCAGTTTCTATTAAACGATAATATTTACATTTAAAAAGCGTAAGGGGCAGACTATCAATTTAAACCAAGCAGAATTGTGTTCTGTCGGCACCTCACCTGCAAATTGTGTAAAGACAGGATGCCGTGTAGGGTTATGCCCTTTTCTCATAATTCCGAGCCTCTAAAGCTAAAGTTCCTACCGATATATCGGAAAAAGGGGAAGTCATGCTTATTTTACATATATTTAATATTAAAGAAATTACCACAACAAGAATGTCCGTTCGACATGTATAAAATACGCACTGTTTCTGTATGCCCTGGAAATGCATAAATAAAACATGTGTCCATAACAACCTGAAACGGCCGACTTCGATCTGCTAATGTCAGCTGGATAGTCTAGTTTTTTTGATATTTCCAGCTATTAAGTTGTGTTTTATGCAAGAATAGCGATAACGCAAGTTTGTTTCGTGAAACAACATCTGCAGAATCCCTCGGGCTATGTTGGTGCACTCGCCCTACGGGCTCGTGCACCAACCAATCCCTTGTTACACAAAAAAACGTGCGTTAACCCTACATTGTTGTACAGCATTATCCAATGTCAATTTTTTCAATTGAAAAAAAGCTATGAAAGCTCATTTTCATTATCTATACAGAATCTATACAGCAAGCTTCCAACAATAAATAAAAACTTCTTAAAATTTCTTTTTCTCAATGTCATTGAGTCTTTCTATTCCCATTTAGTATGTCAATTTATATCACATAATGTCCTTTTGCATAAAATTTAGCCCAATGATTTTAATCACACTGTTTTCACATTGTTTACTGAATATATCAAAATTTCCCTACCATTTACTATTAAAACATCGGTTCTTTCTTCACACAGTATTTATTTCACTTCCCGTATTTGTTCTCATTTAGTGTAGATTTATATCACATTCCCTTTCACATTAAAGGTCCAATACTAAGGAAAGTGAACATTTTAATTTCTTTTAAAAAGCACAGAAACTATTTCATTTTATTGGAAAATGAAAGTTGGTAAGTAGAAATTCGAAATAAATCGCAGTATATGTACAATTATTTTTCTATGAAGTATGAAGAAAGTTAAAAAGACCTGGGGGGTCATTCTGTCGATTCATTGAAATTTCAACATAATACACATACATTTCTTTGAGTTCCAAAGACCTTCTGTAAATTTTGACCTGCCAATCTTCATTATTTAGTGTCTTGCAGAAGTCTATGCACTGGCTATGAAAAAAACTGCCAACTCACTTTCCCTTAGTAATGGACCTTTAAGTACTAAAATATTTTTTCTTTTCTCCAATTGTATTTATATCATCTTCCTTTTATTTTCGGTACTGATATCGTAACTATTTCTTTTCTCGTTCATAAGCACTTCTCAGTCCAGTCCAATCCTCTTCATCACTAGCATTTTATTTCATTCGTCCCTTATACACAGAGCTCCTTTCTGAACTGCGTTCCTTGATGTACTAACAGTTCCCTGTTTTCTTTTTACAGGAAGTCTCTTTCTGCTTCCAGTATCGAACATGTGATTTCTTCACATTTCTTCACATAGTAATTCAGTGTTTAAGAAGTGTTCTACATCGCCTCTGGTATCACTGTTTTCCTCTACATGTCCAAAAAATGATTTTGAAGACCTTTATCAGGAATTATTGTAAATTGTTTTTTGGAAACGACAGGTGACCAAATTCACTTTATTTTTAATTTGCTGGAGATGAGTTGTACAGAGGGGATTTCGATGGCGTAAGCAGCCTTTTTGTTTTTTTTTTGCACTGGTGATTTCTTGACGGATTGCAGCAATTGGAAAGTTACTTTAATATTGACATTCTTGTTTTGCTTCTGTATCCACTTCTTTTTCCCAAGTGCATGGGTGAAAGTTGGAAAAACTGAAAATACTGAAAAAATATCTGGGGGCCGATAGGGCCCCCGGTGGGTCCAGGGCAAAGCCCTGGCTAGGGGTCCAGGGGGCCAGAGGCCCCCCGGAAGCTCCTGAAATACAGCATTTTTTAAGTACTGTACAAAGCTTCTCCTGATAAGCAGAGTCCTCTGTATTTCAGTTTTGGAGACTTCTGCAAACAACAATTCAAGTCCTTATTTTTTCGAATATTTTGTAATTCATTTTTATCATTTCCACACTATTTCACAATATACAATGTGATTACATTCAAATTCTTATTATTGTTATTGTCTGTTGCCTCACTGGTATACAGTGATAAGATCTGTCCTTTAAGATTTTTCTTTAGGTCATCCTTCTAACTTTTGGCAATGCTGTGTGTGTTTACGTATGTGCCACTGGTTATGGCGTGTTGTTTATCCACCCCGTCTTGCATAGATTCAGTGTTCTTAGTACCATTACAAGAACCTGAAAGTAAACAAATGGACCCATTATTAAATGACATACAAAACTATACAGTAGAGCCATGAAGAACAGTCCCAAATTTATAGACCACCATATATATATACTTTTAAAAATTGGGCATGGGTTCCCCTTAAGAATTGGCTTCTTTGGTTTAAACCGACACTTTGCTGCTGGGCTCATAAGTTCAGGGCAAGTTAAACTAATATTTACTCAGAATTAACAGACCAGTCCCAGCAAGCAACAGTGTATATGGCCAGTAAAGCAAGAAGACAAAAGAAGGAAGAGGGTGGGGTCACATCCATGCCAAAATTGCCTAAGTAAGGATACAATAATGTACATGTATGAAGTTCAGGTAACACTGTTAAAAACAAAGGCTGTGTTTCAGTCTTTTTGGGTATGTTTAATACCCTTATTTTTATTTGAATTTGAGGCATACTTGTCATGGATGCTTGTGAGTTAGTACCTCTTCCATATAAATTAAGCATTTATAAACAGATAATGAAAAATCATCTCACCTCATTCCCCGTTTTCACAACTCGAGTGTTTTTTCTGGTGTTTGGTGTCCTCGCAGTGAAGTCTGATGCCTTTCTTTCCATTGGATTTGTAATTAATTGTTTGTGCAATGTGCAACACAGCAAATATCTATCTGTCACTATCACACAGGCACCAGTATCGGACCTGGGACAAAAATATGTTTGTTTTCATCCTAAATGAGTTAAAAATGAAAAATATGTAGTGAAATATGAGCCCCCTTCAAAGTATACATATGTCTAGACATATGTATACTTTGAAGGGGGCTCATATTTCACTACATATTTTTCATTTTTAACTCATTTAGGATGAAAACAAACATATTTTTGTCCCAGGTCCGATACTGGTGCCTGTGAGTCAGATCGGTCAATTTCTTCAATATTGTGAACATTCGAAATTTCTGCCTCCGATTAGCAGTAATGAACGGGTTTTTGGTTGTCGTAAAAGGAGGTCATAAAGTATCACGCGTGCTGAAATGATTCGTTAACCATCGGTTACACACGGAAATTTCAAATAGAATCTTCAGTCTAATCCGCGGAAATAACCGATCTACAGTCTATTTTTGGATGAATAATCGCCAGCGTTCGGTAATTTTCGGCTATCGAATAATGTTACATACGGTATTCCTAACGGAAAAGGACGATGCAAGTGTTGCAATCAGCGCTATTTTTAGCATCCTGGAAAATTTGAATTGTCATTATTTTGCCATTGATAGACGACCGCACTGGACCAATGACTAGGGGACGAGTTGACATGATCTCCCCCCCCCCCCCCCCCCCCCCCTCATCGGATTTACACGATTTAGAAAAATGACCTTTGGGCAGGTCCAAAATATGGAATTCCGTCATAATACGGAAAACTTTCACCCATGCAAGTGTCAGACCCGGTTTCTTCTTAGGTTTGGCCATGTCTGTAAAAGAAAAGTATACAAGATTAGAAAACTGCGCCATTCTGAAATAAAATAAACATTTTATGTAATTTTGAAACATGAAAGTCTTAGCGTGCTGACCTCTTTAAACATAAATAATGATTGCAGTGCTTCCGAACGATCTTAAAAACTGAAAACCACGTTTGAAATAGTTAGTAAATTAATTATGACACGAATTTGAAGTTAAATCGCCGTTGGTGACACATGCACGTGTTTCGTATCAGACTGCCAACAGTTAGTACGTGTTGCGTATCATAGCAAGTGTCGCGTACCATTTCAATAGTTTGTCCATTTTTCGCAAGAATTCGCGAAAAATTATTAACAAACACTGTGCATAGTTACTCTATGATAAAGATCTAACAGTTACAGATTGAAACAAGTTCGAAAAACTGCAAATTACATAGATTTTTGTGTGCAAAGAGTAATTACGTGTATCGTACCATTGTGTTTTTAAAGAAAATTATCCTCGCTTCGGTCAAAACCTCGAAGGTTACTCAGAAACTAGAGAGAACGTAAACAAGACACATATATCGCTGGAAAGAGTATTAAAATGCGCATAGACTGCGCTATTAAACGAGCGAAATAGATGCTGTAGTTTTTACTAACCTCTGAAAATCGGTAAAAAAGTAAAAAATCCGCCATGTTGATTTCCGTGTTCCGTATCATTTTGGGTCACGTGATTCCCCACACTGATTCTGACCAAGTTTCATAAAGATTGGGCCAAAAATGTGACCTCTAGAGTGTTAACAGTCAAATTGTTGACGACGGACGGACGACGGACACAGGGCGATCACTAAAGCTCACCTTTGAGCACTTCATGCTCAGGTGAGCTAAAAACAAACAAACTGCTGTTAAATCAAATAATATAGAATCTATTGTAAATATAAACATTATTTCTGTAGCAAAATTTTATATGTACGCTGTTTCGATATACAAATTGTAGAATGTGGTCATTTGTTTCTTCTCACGTATCTGGAAGAATTGATTTTTAAAACTTTAATCCTAAATATAAGACATCACTGTATAAGTTCATTTTAATTGTTATTTTATATTTCTTATTTTCCATGTTATGTCAGGTCGTCGAATAATGCGCAGTATAAATCATATCGATATTTGTTTCTCGGAACCAGTGTTTGTTTAATTAGCTATTAATAGACCGGGGTTATAATCTATAACGAAGTGAGTTACGAAAAAGTTCCATTCATACCGACATTTCATTCGTAGAGGGCGAATAAATTACTATCATTATGTAATATTTTCTAATGTTATCTTTCAAGTAATTTTCCATTAGAAAATAAAAAAATTATTCACATGTTTGAGCAAATAGATTTATTGAAACGGTAAGTCTAACAATCTTAATACAACTCTGTAGCAAACTGATAAACGTGGCAAACTATTTGAATTGCACATGAAATGATATTTTCTGTTGTCAGTCTCAGCTAGCCTGGGAATCCAGTCTGACAATTTCTAACTTTTTTTTTCTACCTGCAAATTGACAGCCTGGGGAAACCTGTTTTCCGACCGCAGCGCCACCTATATTACACCCGAAATATGCGGGTGTTTAATAAAGAACAATAACTTCTGAAAGCAGTAATCCTTTGGGTAAAAATAGAAACGGAATTCTCACGGAAAAAAAAAAGATTCGAATCGTGTATTTCCGAAGGTTTCCGAACATTTCTGGGCCATAGACAAATACCAGTTTGTACCTCCATAGCTTTTCCAGCAAATTGTAACAACTTTTAAATATGTCAGTATAAACTTAAATTTGCGTGATAGCTATCAAGATGTTATTTTAATGCAGACCTAGTGATCTATGAAAATTGTCGAAAATTTCGGCAGCATTGCCTCATTTTCGATTCAAACAAGCGCAAATATGACCACTTGTCAATTAGGCTAATTATAGAAAATCGATAATCAGTAGTTACATGGAAACTCCTTCAGATTTTCCCCAGGCGCTGATAATATCAGAAACTCCCATGAATGCCAATTAACACTAATTAGCGCAAATTAAGTGATATCTTTAATGCATAAATATTAGGTATGCTTTCTTCTGACAAAGCACAAAATTATCAACGGCTTCCCAGGCTAAGTCTCAGCACCTGTTGATCTTTGTGGAATCTCGATTTATGGTTATAATAGTCTGGTGAATAAATCGCCAGCCTAAAAACTATAAAAAAGAAAAACTCCAAAAAAAAATCATTAACTTTTGACATCTTCAAAATATGTGCAACTACTGAAACTTTCATCATTAAACAATGATGTATCTACAATAAGTGCAACTAAAGTGTCTGTCATCATTAAACTTCGACAATATGTGCAACTATAGTATCTTTCATCATTATATATTGGCGTATATACAATATGTGCATCTACAGTGTCTTTCGTCATTAAAATTTGATGTATCTACAATATGTGCAACTACAGTGTCTATCATCTTTAAATTTGACATATATGTACAATACGGGCATCTACAGTGTTTCATCATTAAAATCTGACATATCTACAATACGGTCAACTATAGTGTCTTTCATCACTAAAATTTGACGTATGTACAATATGGGCAACTACAGTGTCTTTCATCATTTAACTTTGACATATGTACAATATGGGCAACAACAGTGTCTTTCACCATTAAAATTTGACGTATGTACAATACGGGCATCTACAGTGTCTTTCATCATTAAAATTTGACGTATGTACATTCAGAATTTAACTTTGACGTATCTATAATATGTGCAACTATAGTGTCTTTCAGAATTTAACTTTGACGTATCTATAATATGTGCAACTATAGTGTCTTTCAGCATTTAACTTTAACGTATCTATAATATGTGCAAATAAAGTGTCTTTCATCATTTAACTTTAACGTATCTATAATATGTGCAAATAAAGTTTCTTTCATCATTAAACATTGAAGTATCTATAATATGTGCAACTATAGTGTCTTTCATCATTTAACTTTGACGTATCTATAATATGTGCAACTGCAAATTACATAGATTTTTGTGTGCAAAGAGTAATTACGTGTATCGTACCATTGTGTTTTTAAAGAAAATTATCCTCGCTTCGGTCAAAACCTCGAAGGTTTCTCAGAAACTAGAGAGAACGTAAACAAGACACATATATCGCTGGAAAGAGTATTAAAATGCGCATAGACTGCGCTATTAAACGAGCGAAATAGATGCTGTAGTTTTTACTAACCTCTGAAAATCGGTAAAAAAGTAAAAAATCCGCCATGTTGATTTCCGTGTTCCGTATCATTTTGGGTCACGTGATTCCCCACACTGATTCTGACCAAGTTTCATAAAGATTGGGCCAAAAATGTGACCTCTAGAGTGTTAACAGTCAAATTGTTGACGACGGACGGACGACGGACACAGGGCGATCACTAAAGCTCACCTTTGAGCACTTCATGCTCAGGTGAGCTAAAAACAAACAAACTGCTGTTAAATCAAATAATATAGAATCTATTGTAAATATAAACATTATTTCTGTAGCAAAATTTTATATGTACGCTGTTTCGATATACAAATTGTAGAATGTGGTCATTTGTTTCTTCTCACGTATCTGGAAGAATTGATTTTTAAAACTTTAATCCTAAATATAAGACATCACTGTATAAGTTCATTTTAATTGTTATTTTATATTTCTTATTTTCCATGTTATGTCAGGTCGTCGAATAATGCGCAGTATAAATCATATCGATATTTGTTTCTCGGAACCAGTGTTTGTTTAATTAGCTATTAATAGACCGGGGTTATAATCTATAACGAAGCGAGTTACGAAAAAGTTCCATTCATACCGACATTTCATTCGTAGAGGGCGAATAAATTTACTATCATTATGTAATATTTTCTAATGTTATCTTTCAAGTATTTTCCATTAGAAAATAAAACATTATTATCACATGTTTGAGCAAATAGATTTATTGAAACAGGTAAGTCTAACAATCTTAATACAACTCTGTAGCAAAACTGATAAACGTGGCAAACTATTTGAATTGCACATGAAATGATATTTTCTGTTGTCAGTCTCAGCTAGCCTGGGAATCCAGTCTGACAATTTCTAACTTTTTTTTTCTACCTGCAAATTGACAGCCTGGGGAAACCTGTTTTCCGACCGCAGCGCCACCTATATTACACCCGAAATATGCGGGTGTTTAATAAAGAACAATAACTTCTGAAAGCAGTAATCCATGGCTAAAAATAGAAACGGAATTCTCACGGAAAAAAACAGATTCGAATCGTGTATTTCCGAAGGTTTCCGAACATTTCTGGGCCATAGACAAATACCAGTTTGTACCTCCCATAGCTTTTCCAGCAAATTGTAACAACTTTTAAATATGTCAGTATAAACTTAAATTTGCGTGATAGCTATCAAGATGTTATTTTAATGCAGACCTAGTGATCTATGAAAATTGTCGAAATTTCGGCAGCATTGCCTCGTTTTCGATTCAAACAAGCGCAAATATGACCACATGTCAAT
Source organism: Mercenaria mercenaria (assembly GCF_021730395.1). NCBI lineage: Eukaryota > Metazoa > Mollusca > Bivalvia > Venerida > Veneridae > Mercenaria > Mercenaria mercenaria. The sequence continues at coordinate 36,459,032 of NC_069364.1, read as the reverse complement.
TAGGCTAATTATAGAAAATCGATAATCAGTAGTTACATGGAAACTCCTTCAGATTTCCCCAGGCGCTGATAATATCAGAAACTCCGATGAATGCCAATTAACACTAATTAGCGCAAATTAAGTGATATCTTTAATGCATAAATATTAGGTATGCTTTCTTCTGACAAAGCACAAAATTATCAACGGCTTCCCAGGCTAAGTCTCAGCACCTGTTGATCTTTGTGGAATCTCGATTTATGGTTATAATAGTCTGGTGAATAAATCGCCAGCCTAAAAACTATAAAAAAGAAAAACTCAAAAAAAAAATCATTAACTTTTGACATCTTCAAAATATGTGCAACTACTGAAACTTTCATCATTAAACAATGATGTATCTACAATAAGTGCAACTAAAGTGTCTGTCATCATTAAACTTCGACAATATGTGCAACTATAGTATCTTTCATCATTATATATTGGCGTATATACAATATGTGCATCTACAGTGTCTTCCGTCATTAAAATTTGATGTATCTACAATATGTGCAACTACAGTGTCTATCATCTTTAAATTTGACATATATGTACAATACGGGCATCTACAGTGTTTCATCATTAAAATCTGACATATCTACAATACGGTCAACTATAGTGTCTTTCATCACTAAAATTTGACGTATGTACAATATGGGCAACTACAGTGTCTTTCATCATTTAACTTTGACATATGTACAATATGGGCAACAACAGTGTCTTTCACCATTAAAATTTGACGTATGTACAATACGGGCATCTACAGTGTCTTTCATCATTAAAATTTGACGTATGTACATTCAGAATTTAACTTTGACGTATCTATAATATGTGCAACTATAGTGTCTTTCAGAATTTAACTTTGATGTATCTATAATATGTGCAACTATAGTGTCTTTCAGCATTTAACTTTAACGTATCTATAATATGTGGAAATAAAGTGTCTTTCATCATTTAACTTTCACGTATCTATAATATGTGCAAATAAAGTTTCTTTCATCATTAAACATTGAAGTATCTATAATATGTGCAACTATAGTGTCTTTCATCATTTAACTTTGACGTATCTATAATATGTGCAACTATAGTGTCTTTCAGCATTTAACTTTGACGTATCTATAATATGTGCAACTATAGTGTCTTTCATCATTTAACTTTGACGTATCTATAATATGTGCAATTATAGTGTCTTTCAGCATTTAACTTTGAAGTATCTATAATATGTGCAACCATAGTGTCTTTCAGCATTTAACTTTGACGTATCTATAATATGTGCAACTATAGTGTCTTTCAACACTAAACAATGACGTATGTACAATATGGGCAACTACAGTGTTAAAAGTTTTTGATCCCAAATGACCCAGATTCGAACTTGACCTAGAGATCATCAAGATTAACATTCTGACTAAGTTTCATGAAGATACAGTCATAAATGTGGCCTCTAGAGTGTTAACAAGCTTTTCCTTTGATCTGACCTGGTGACCTAGTTTTTGACCCCAGATGACCAAATATCGAACTCGTTCAAGATTTTATTGAGGGTAACATTCTAACCAAGTTTCATCAAGATTGGGCCAAAATTGTGACCTCTAGATTGTTAACAGTCAAATTGTTGACAACAACAGACACAGGGCAATCACAAAAGCTAACCATGAGCACTTCATGCTCAAGTGAGCTAAAAATAAATGGTACTAATAAAACTTGTTTTTAAATTACACACCAATGAAAGTTAAAGGGACTAATCCAAATTTTAGGTGAAAAATAGTTTCTCTCAAAAATATGTAACAAGAGGGTCATTGACCCTAAAGCACTCGCCTTTAAACCTAGGGCAATACTTTGAACAATTATGGTAGAAAGTCAAACCCTGACATCAAATGCTAAATTTCAAGGCTCTTACTATGATGGATTCAGAGAAGAAGATTTAAATTGGCCTATATTATTATATACATTTTTTAAATACTGCAAACATTTCTTAAAGTAAGTTTTAAACGTCTTGAATGGCAAATTTTACTTGATGGCTAACTATACCTATGTTCGGAGTAACCGGCAATAAAAAAAGTCAGTACAGAAACAACCTGCTAGAGTTACTTCCTCATTTAATGAAGAAACTTACAAAATTATAAGAAATATGACAGTACAAACATAGGGACGGAAGCCAGTCTACCAGGGGCATGACCATTTTTGACCCTAGGGCAACAATTTGAACAATTATGGTAGAGAGTCAAACCCCTGATATCACCTGCCAAATATCAAAGCTCTAGCTGTTATAGATTCAGATTCAGAGAAGATTTTCAAAGTTGCTTATATATAAGCATATAGTATATACATCTCACACTAAAGGGTGTCACCATTTCTGACCCTAAAGGCAACAAGAGCTTGTAGAACACGAAATCCCCCCCCCACCACCCCACCCAGTAATTGCACAAGGAACAGAAATTATCTGCTCACTGTAAACTAAGATTCTACTCTTCTGGTTCAATGTGACCTTGACCTTTGACCTATTGACCTCAAAATCAACACGGGTAATCTACTGGTCATGATCTTCTTCTTGTCGTTCACGACTACACTGTCAGACCAGTGGCCTCGATGAAACTTGTGGTTTGCCGCAGATCCTCAACGCCTCCATACAGTTTCTGGTGGATTGAGGTATCTACGGCCAAGTCGCAGCTCGCTCCGGGTCATGCCTTTTACATCTCTAAAAGAAATATGCTCCGCAGTTTGATCTTCTTCCCACAGGGAAACAAGTTGGCGATGGTGCCAGTCTGTATAATCTTGTACATGTGAGCATTGAGCTTGTTGTGACCTGAGCGGAGCCTGACCATCATCACTTGTTCAGACCGATCAAGGGATGAAAAGCATCTTCCTCCATCCTTGGTCTCTTTAGTGCCTTGTGATGGTGATTTTTCTCCTTGTAAGTCACAGGTTCTGTTGGTTTTCTGACTGAGCCCCTTTGCTTAGCCAGTTTGTCTGCCTCTTCATTGCCTGCAAGTCCACAATGGGATGGAATCCACGAAGTGCTACTTTGCAGGTTATACTCAGGATCTGCATTCTCCTGGCTAGCTGCGGAGCTTTATTGTTGATCAGAGCTTCCACGACAGACAGTGTTTCTGTGAGAAAGACGACTGAGGAGCTTTCTTCTGCCGATCTTCAACCATTGAGACGGCCTTCATGAGTGCTTCAGTCTCGGGCCTTGTAATTGCTGCAGTGTTTTCCTGTGCTACATGTAGTGTTTTTATCTTGCCAGAGGGAGTATTGAATGAAAACTCCTGCTCCTCCATCTTTGACGGCGCATGTGGCTGATCCGTCTGTATAGACATGAGTCCATGATTCCGGGAGGATAGTCTTCATTAAATCATAGCAAGTGAGGCTCCCCGAATGCCTTCATCCTCTTGTTTCGGGCTATAAAGACGAGGAACAGCAAGTCTCAAAGTCCCCCAGGACAGATCATTCGCTAGTGGGTTTTAATGTCTTCACTACCTAGGGAGTTGTTGAAATGCTCAGCTCGTTTTGAATTCTCGGTTGAGTTTCTTTGCCTCATGTAAGAAGCTGCTACTTTTGAGCCGATTCTTTGTGTAGCCATCTAGCTTGGCTTTCATGGGATGGTCTTGAAAAGACCTGAACTTCTCTGCTTGAAGCAGAACCTTTGCATGTCTTCTGTCTTGTAATAGCTGTGTGCCTGTTAGCTTCTCCTTGAAGGAGATTGGTGTAGACTTTGTAGCACCTGTCATGATCCGCAATGCTTGGTTCTGAACCTTGTCTAAAGCCTGTTGGTTAGTTTTGGCAGTAGTGGACCAGGCAGTTGAGCTATATTCTAAATGGGGTCTCACTGTTCCCTGATATACTGTCTTGACTATTTGCTCATTTGCTCCCCACGTTGTTCATGATCTACCTCCCTATTAAGTTTTGTGATCCTAGGCCAAAGCGTTCTCAAGTTATCATTTTGAAAGGGTTTAACTGTTCCGGGTCAATGTGACCTTGACCTTTGGTCTACTGACCTAAAAATCTATAGGGGTCATCTACTGGTCATGACCAATCTCCCTATCAAGTTTTGTGATCCTAGGCCCAAGCATTCTCAAGTAATTGTCTGGAAACTGTTTAACTGTTCCGGGTCACTGTAACCTTGTCCTTTGTACTTATGACTTCAAAATCACTACGGGTCATCTGCTAGTCATGACCAACCTCCCTATCAATTTTCCTGATCCTAGGCCCAAGCGATTTTTAGTTATCATTCGGAAACCGTTTTACTGTTCCTGGTCATTGTAACCTTGACCTTTGACCTACTGATCTCAAAATCAATAGGGGTCATGTGATGACCAACCTCTCTATCAATTTTCATGATCCTAGGCCCAAGCATTCTCGAGTTATCATCCAGAAACAGCTTAACTGTTCCGGGTCACTGTGACCTTGATCTTTGACCTACTGACCTCAAAATCAATAATGGTCATCTGCTGGTCATGACCAACCTCCCTTTCAACTTTCATGATCCTAAACCCAAGCGTTCTTGAGTTATCATCCAGAAACTGTTTAACAGTTCCAGGTCACTGTGACCTTTGACATACTGGTCTCAAAATCAATAGGGGTCATCTGCTGGTGATGACCAACCTCCCTATCAACTTTCATGATCCTAGGTCCAAGCATTCTTGAGTTGTCATCCAGAAACGGATTGGTCTACATTCCGACTGACCGACATCTGCAAAACAATATACCCCTTCTTCTTCGAAAAGGGGCATAATAATGTGAACAGTTATGGTAGACAGTCAATATCAAGGCTTTACCTATTATCGCTTCAGAGGAGAAAATGGCTGAAAACTTAATTTTAACCATAGTGACCAATATGTTCGATGAGTTGGAACCATTTGAACAACTCTGAAACAGGGTCACCCACAAATCATTTGTGTAAAGTTTCATCAAAATTAATTCAGTGGTTTTGGTGAAGATGTTGTTTAAAGAAATTGTTGACAATGGACAAACACATGAATGCATGATGGACAACAGACACAGCATAATCACAATAGCTCACCACGAGCACTCTGTGCTCAGGTGAGCTAAAAAATGAGTACTCTGAAACTGACTAGTCGTATAAACTTATTGACAAGTTTACAAGATATTCTTATAAATAACCAAAAATATTGTGCAGAAGGTAGTAAAACCTTTTAACGATTTTGAAATAATGCAGAAAAGTTACATTCTTCTTGCATTTTTACCAATATCTAACTTTTATTTTCACCCACTTTATCATTTTTCAGTGTCATATTTACATTCTATGCCAAACTTAGTGGAAAAGAACATGTTAAAAAGTTTCAAACTGTGGGCAAGTAGCTTTAATATCAGTATTTATGCAGAGCTGCACTGCATATCAACCTTATTAATGTATTGAAATCATAACAAGGCAGTCAGAAAGACAGCTATATGGATAGTGAAAGGGTTGATGGTATTGGGTGGAAGCATTGACTTTGTTAAATATATTCAGGTCTCACTATCGCCATTTGCGATTATTTTATTTAAATGGCGAATATTTTTTCATTTTGGCGACAGGAACTGGTGATTATTTTGTTTAATAGCTGCATAAATAACTATGCCAAGTGAGACAGTAACCCACGGTCTTCTAGTGTAGAAAATCGATACAGCGGACTGTTTATTACCTCGTGTATTTGAAACACGTGTCAACTATGCAGATAACATTGCCTAAGGCGGTAGGATGCAGATGACAATTAAACCGATTATAAGTGGAAGTTAATCTTACTTACCTAGCTATCAACCAGATTGAACTGACAGGCTACTTTTTTGGAATGCTAAAGCAAATTTTCTTCAACTCTATATTCGGCAGATGACAACTAAACTAATTTGCACGGGCAGTTTCCTGATGAAAAATTAAATTGCCATCTATAGTTACTGCTGATTTAATTATCTTTAAAAACATATTATAAACTGACCTAACTGCTGACAATTTCAAAATATCTTTAATCAGGATCTAGGTTAGATCTATATGTGTTTTTAATCTGAAATGAAAAAGTTCGCAGCGAAAAAAATCTTCTTTTTTCCCTCGAATTTTCAGAATTTGTAAAGAAAGCAAATTTGTTGAAATATTACAGGCCAGATATTTTTAATAGTCTTTTTTTTTTTTTCCAAAACAATTCTGACATAATAAATTTTTGTTTTGCACATTAAATAAAAAATTATCGGGAAACCCAGTTCTGTTTCTATTTATAGAAGCATGCCCGATACGGGCAAACTTGAAACTAAAAAAATCAAATTAATACTGTACAAAATTCAAGATATATGTGACTGAGTTTCGGTTTTACTTTGTTGCCATATTGCTCGTGTTTTTTGCTATTGTGTCAGAAACATGGCCCCTGACGTCACTTTTCATGCAACGCCCTGTTCCGAGTGCTTTAGGCATTTTTCCTTTCCTGCACTCTGAATGTCATATGAATGAAAAATGCAAAATAATTATTACTTTTCATTCAGAAAATGCTACTCAATGGTACAAAATTCAGCGAAATAAGATTTACGCTTAGGACGTCAGAGACGATATTGTGACGTCAGAACGGAAAAACTCACATCAAGTTTTGTTACAAATTTTGCCTGAAAATCCAGTTTATAAAAAATCAGCCAGATAAAAAAACGTATAACTTTGGCATGTTGTTTCGCAGTGTGTGTACGTCTAGTAGACACATAAATACTTAGGGGTCACTGACTTATATTTTTCAATATTTGACGATATTTTACCCCTACCCCATTAAGAAATGACACGCTTAATCGTCATTTATTTAACAAAATAATTTAAAAAGTATGCGAAGCTGCATGTATTAACAGTAAAGTGGGAATGAATTGGTGAAATGAATCGACATGAAAGTATTGAGAGACATATAGTGAGATTTGCTAAGAAAGTGTTAAAGAAAAAGTCGATTTAAAAAAAAACAAGAGGGCCAAGATGGCACTAGGTCGCTCACCTAAACACACCATAACAGTGTTAACATGTTTGACATAGTGATTTCATGGAAACAAATATCCTGACCAATTTTCATTAAGATTGGACCAAAAATGTAGTCTCTTGAAGTGTAAACAAGTATTTTCTTCATTTAACATAATGACCCAGTTTTTTAAACCAAGGTAACCTACATTTAAACTTGGCCTAGATTTGATCAAAGCAATCATTCTGACTAAATTTCATGAACCTCAATTGAAAAATACAGCCTCTATTGCATACAAAACCTTTTTCTTTGATTTGTCCTAGCGACCTAGTTTTTGATCCCAGATGACCAGTATTCAAAATTGACCTTAATTTCATCAAGGCTATCATTCTGACCAAATTTCATGAAGATCAATTGAAAAATACAGTCTCTATCGCATACACAAGGGTTTTTTTTATTTGACCTAGTGACCTAGTTTTTTAACCACAGATGACCCCTATTCTAACCTGACCTAGATTTTATTAAGGCAATCATTCTGACTAAACTGTATGTATATCCAGTGTAAAATGCAGCCCCTATTGCATACACAAGGTTTTTCTTTAAATTTTACGGGTTTACCTAGTTTTTGACCCTAGATGACCCATATTCAAATTCAACCTAGATGTCATCCAGACAAACATTCTGATCAAAATTTCATGAAGATCCAGTGTAAAATTTCAGCCCCTATTGCATACACAAGGTTTTTTCTTTGATTTGACCTTTTTGTCCTTTGTTTTTTTTACCCCCAGATGACCCCTATTCGTAACTGGCCTAGATTTCATCAAAGGGAATCATTCTGACCAAATTTCATGAGAATCAAATTTAAAAATACAGCATCTATTGCATACACAAGGTTTTTCTTTGATTTGACCTAGTGACCCAGTCTTTGACCCCCGAAAACCAATTTTCGGATCAGCCTAGATTTCATCAAGGTAATCTTCTGACAAAATTTCATGAAGATCAATCGAAAAATACAGCCTCTATCGCATACACAAGGTTTTTCTTTGATTTGACCAAGTGACCTAGTTTTTGACCCCAGATGACCCATCTTCGAACTTGGCCTAGATTTCATCAAGGTAATCATTCTGATCAAATTCATGAACCTCAATTGAAAAATACAGCTTCTATCGCTTACACAAGGTTTTTCTTTAATTTGACCTAGCGACCTAGTTTTTGACCCCAGATGACCCATTTTCAAACTTGGCCTAGATTTTATCAAGGTAATCATTCTGACCAAATTTCATTAAGATCAGTTGAAAAATACAGCCTCTATTGCATACACAAGGTTTTTCTTTCATTTGACCTAGTGACCTAGTTTTTGACCCTAGATGACCCATTTTCGAACTCGGCCTAGATTTCATCAAAGTAATCATTCTGACAAAAATTCATGAAGATCAACTGAAAAATACAGCATCTATCACATACACAAGGTTTTTCTTTGATTTGACCAAGTGACCTAGTTTTTGACCCCAGATGACCCATTTTTAAACTCGGCCAAGATTTCATCAAGGTAATAATTCTGACCAAACTTCATGAAGATCAGTTGAAAAATACAGCCTCTATCGCATACACAAGCTAAATGTTGACGGACGACAGACAGACACCGGACGCCGGACATCGAGGGATCAGAAAAACTCACATTGCTCAGGTGAGCTAAAACAAAACAAAAAAAAAAACATGTAATAAATTGAAACATTCAGGTGATGACGGACATATTCCGAAAAGAAGAATTGTAGATATGAAATATCTTAAAGAGATAGTTGATAAAGGGTGTAAATCATGTAAATGACATTTCCTTGATATAACTTACGATTATTTAAATTTAAGTGTTCAGATTGTGAACATGAATCTACAGTTTCTACATCCAGGGCATCCGAAGAAACAGATACGGCTTTTACTAAATCTCCGTACTCAGCTGCAATTGGTGAGGGTTTTACAACATACTTTCTAGCATTCTTTATTAAGAGTTTGAAACTGCACTTGATCAAAAGGTTCCCGCTAAGAAATGAATCATTTGCATCGGACCAGCAGTTATGCTTTATTGTAACAAGAGCACCGCCTTGCGGGTGCTGACGCTCATCTGATTTTTTTTTTGTGTAATAGAAATATTGTCCTACCCATGATTTTCTAAGTCTAAAAAGGGCCATCATTCTTGCAAAAAGCAGGATAGAGTTATGTTTCTTGATGTTCAGTGTCCACTTATGATGGTGAAAAACTGTTGCAAGTTTTAAAGCAATAGCTTTGATAGTTTATGAGAAAAGTTGACTAAAACATAATACTCAACCAAGAAAATGATTTTCTAAGTCCAAAAGGGGCAATAATTATTGCAAAAAGCAGGATGGAGTTATGTTGCTTGCTGTACAGGGTCAGCTTATGATGGTGAACAAGTGTTGCAAGTTTCAAAGCAATAGCTTTGATAGTTTAAGAGAAAAAGTTGACCTAAACATAAAACTTAACCAAGAAATCTGATATTTTCTAAGTCCAAAAGGGGCCATAATTCTTGCAAAAATCAGGATGGAGTTATGTTTCTTGCTGTACAGGGTCAACTTATGATGGTGAACAAGTGTTGCAAGTTTTAAAGCAATAGCTTTGACAGTTTAGGAGAAAAGCTGACCTAAACATAAAACTTAACCAAGAAAACTGATTTTCTAAGTCCAAAAGGGGCAATAATTCTTGCAAAAAGCAAGATGGAGTTATGTTTCTTGATGTACAGGGTCTGCTTATGATGGTGAACAAGTATTCCAAGTTTCAAAGCAATAGCTTTGATAGTTTAGGAGAAAAGTTGACCTAAACATAAAACTTAACCAAGAAATCTGATATTTTCTAAGTACAAAAGGGGCCATAAATCTTGCAAAAATCAAAATGGAGTTATGTTTCTTGCTATACAGTGTCAGCTTATGATGGTGAACAAGTATTCCAAGTTTCAAAGCAATAGCTTTGATAGTTTAGGAGAAAAGCTGACCTAAACATAAAACTTAACCAGGCAACGCCGACGCAGACGCCAACGCCGACGCCGACGCCGACAACCGCTCAAGTGATGACAATAACTCATCATTTTTTTTCAAAAAATCAGATGAGCTAATAAAAAGACACTGTCTCAAGAATAGATTCCCTGCTTCTGATCAGCTGCAATACTTCATCGTCATCTGAAGATCTATCTTTAAGAATAAAGTCTATTCGCTGGACTAGCTACACTGCCTTACTATGACTTCACTGTCTTTGTCTCTCTCGTGCGGAAGGTCGGGACTTTGATCGCTGGTCGTTTACCAAGGATGTGAAAAAATGATCCAGTTGCTCAGCATTATGCGTATAGATCAGACTCTTCTCTCAACTCGTAATCTCGTATGAATAAGATGTGGAGATTGATGTCTAAATTGGTAGAATTTGTTTCATGATAAATTATTCCGTGTAAAAACATTAATTTCATACAAGATATAGGATCTGGTATACTATTTTCGTTCCGATTATACATGTGAAATGGAGCAACAGTCTTACATGTGCCAATAAATATTTCTGGTAAAATCAGGCAAACCCTCATATCATAAAATTACATATGAACAAAATTTCTAAGGACGCTCGCTACAGCTCGTAATTTTTTTCTCAATAATAGATTTTGATGAAATGTTTTGTATTAAAAGATCATGTTATGATGTATTGAAAAATGAAATAAAAATACTAGGTCACCAGCTTTGTTTCAATTTAATTTGTCCCTAGATATGGTGCTATTTTTAACATTTTCCAAAATTTCTATAATCCTAAAATATATTTCAGTAAAGTACAATAATCAGCATCAATTTGATATCTAGATATGGTGCTATTTTTAACATTTTCCAAAATTTCTATAATCCTAAAATATATTTCAGTAAAGTACAATAATCAGCATCAATTTGATATCTAAGCATTTTTAAAACGGAAAACAATATATCTATTTGAAACATGCTCAGAGAAATCAAAAGAAAATGATTTTGTAAAGAAAGGAATACTTGTTCAGCAGACCCAAGGGCTATTTTTGCATATTTTTGTCAATTTTTAAGTTGGTACTTCTGCTATTTTATCGAGTTTCACATAATAGAATTTAATCAAACTCTGCAAATACCTTTGGTTATGTCTACCTAATCTAAAACAAAAAGAAAATTGATAGGTCATCGTATTAGATTTGGCTTAAATCAAATTACAACGAGGTGGGGTGTGGCGGGCATTTTTACAACGCAGGTTGGTACGAAATACTCTTTCAGTGTTTGAGCAAATGACTTAGAGATATATCAAATTATCAAACGGCAGATTTCTTAATAAGCGGATTTTAAGGTGTTTCTGAAGCATTTTGATGGCATAGAACGATAAAAGTTTGCGCCTTTCTCAGAACAAAACCTATAGTTTACGAATAGTGATGTACGGTATGGGTACGGTACGGGATTAGAAACAGCTGTGACTCAATGCAGAGTTGGAGCGCCGGTATAAATTACAGACTCCAGTATACATAAGTCGGATTGAAGCAATTTGAACTAAAAGTACTTTAAATGTATATATTTTGTAACCATGGTGATACTTACCCTAACCTTTAGTCAGTATATTATACATATTATCCATTAAATGCATGCGAACATACAATAATTTGCGAATTTTTGCCGTACGCGACATTAGATAATCACTTCTGGGCATGCGCAGAAGACCGCTCCAACTCTGCAGTGAGCTACATCAATTAGAAACACAAACAAATTGGCACGGTGTTTGGGTAAATATCGACCCGTCCAGAAAAACTGTAGCGAGTGCCTTTAAAACATGTTTAAGCACCAGTTTTCACGAAATTAAATCGTCAACTGACCGCATACTAGCTTCTTTTTATAAAGCTAAGTTAGCATTTTGCATTAGACTGAGAAGGTTAGTAACAGAAAAGACATCTGTTCTTCAAGCTTTGAATCTGCATTTTGAAAACATCAACAGGAATAACCAGTGGATAGTAAAAAGTGGATATTGTCCATAAGTATTGACCTGGCCTTCAATAGAGAAACTAGAAAATGCTTTTGTAAAAAAAGCGCATGTCTCCCCCAATGCAAAGTCCTATAGGCAAGCAGTCAATAGGGGTCAGGAGCAAAAATCAAAGAGACACTGATGGTTGGCTGCAATAGGGATCATCTACTTGGCATGTCCAGTCATCCCGCTAAATTTCAACACTCTTCGCCTAGTGGTTCTCAAGTCACTGTTCAGGCTCCTGTGACCTTGACCTTTGATCAAGTGACCTCAAAATAAATAGGGGTCATCTACTCTGCATGTCCAATCATCCTATTAAGTTTCAACATTGTAGGTCAAGTGGTTCTCAAGTTATTTCCAAAAAATGATTTTACATGAACAGGCCACTGTGACCTTGACCTTTAATAGACTGACCCAAAAATCAATAGGGGTCATCTACTCTGCATGTTCAATCATCCTATGAATCAACATTCTGGGTCAAGTGGTTCTCAAGTTATTGATCAGAACTGGCTATCAATGTTCAGGCCCCTGTGACCTTGACCTTTAACGGAGTGACCCCAAAAACAATAGGGGTCATTTACTCTGCATGAACAATCATCCTATGAAGTTTCAACATTCTGGGTCGAGAGGTTCTCAAGTTATTGATTGGAAATGGTTTTCCATGTTCAGGCCCCTGTGGCCTTGACCTTTAACAGAGTGATCCTAAAATCGTTAGGGGTCATCTACTCTGCATGACCAATCATCCTATGAAGTTTCACCATTCTGGGTCAAGTGGTTCTCAAGTTACTGACCGGAAATGGTTTTCAATGTTCGGGCCCCTGTGGCCTTGACCTTTAATAGAGTGATCCTAAAATCGTGAGGGGTCATCTAATCTGCATGACCAATCATCCTATTAAGTTTCAACATTCTGGGTCAAGTGGTTCTCAAGTTATTGACAGGAAATGGGTTTCAATGTTCAGGCCCCTGTGACCTTGACCTTTAATGGAGTGACCCCAAAATCGATAGGGGTCATCTACTTTGCATGTACAATCATCCTATGAAGTTTCAACATTCTGGGTCAAGTGGTTCTCTAGTTATTGATCGGAAATGGTTTTCCATGTTCAGGCCCCTGTGACCTTGACCTTTGATGGAGTGACCCCAAAATCAATAGGGGTCAATTACTCTTTATGACCAATCATCCTATGAAGTTTCAACATTCTGGGTCAAGTGGTTCTCTAGTTATTGACTGGAAATGGTTTTCAATGTTCAGGCCCTTGTGACCTTGACCTTTGAGGGAGTGACCCCAAAATCAATAGGGGTCATCTACTCTTCATGACCAATCATCCTATGAAGTTTCAACATTCTGGGTCAAGTGGTTCTCTAGTTATTGATCGGAAATGGTTTTCAATGTTCAGGCCCCTGTGACCTTGACCTTTGACGGAGTGACCCCAAAATCAATAGGGGTCATCTACTCTTCATGATCAATCATCCTATGAAGTTTCAACATTCTGGGTCAAGTGGTTCTCTAGTTATTGATCGGAAATGGTTTTCAATGTTCAGGCCCCTGTGACCTTGACCTTTGATGGAGTTACCCCAAAATCAATAGGGGTCATCTACTCTTCATGACCAATCATCCTATGAAGTTTCAACATTCTGGGTCAAGTGGTTCTCTAGTTATTGATCGGAAATGGTTTTCAATGTTCAGGCCCCTGTGACCTTGACCTTTGATGGAGTGACTCTAAAAACAATAGGGGTGGTTTACTCCAGCAGCCCTACAACCCTATGAAGTTTCTAGGTCAAATGGTTCTCCAGTTATTGCTCGGAAATGAAGTGTGACATACGGACGGACAGGGCAAAAACAATATGTCTCCTGGGGGAGACATAATAAGTACTGTGTAAGTATTATTGATGGTTAAAAAAAATATCGCATGTGCAAGTAGCTGCGGGGACAAAATGATTAGCCATCAATCTCAGGGTTGCGGGTTTTAGTCCTCAGTCTAACATCTTTTTTGTCAAATTTTATCTCCATAGTTTACAGGACTGAAAATTGATACTCTTATCTATTTATTTTTTATGGTTCATTTACTGAAAGAAATACCCTTTTATTCAAGATATTTTATAGTAAGTGTCGAATAAAAATCTTTAAAGGTATCTTAAATAAAACGTCAAATAACTCCCGAAATATAAAGATACAAGATAAATCAATTAAAATTCGTGAAAAGCATTGCAAAAGATATTTTAAGAATAAAAGCAAATACGGTAACACTACATTACATTGAATTTACAAAATGGTCCGATGTAATTTCGAACCCCTGGTAACGTGCGTGGAAGTCAGATGGTTAACTATAAAGGTTATTTGTGTAACAATGAATCTTTTCAGGATACAATTTTGCGTAAACTAACGAAAACACCCGAAAATATTAGCGAAGATTAATGAATGCCGGGTCAAATACTTACAGACAATAGTACAAGATATACATTTTGTCAGAAGTGTTTCCTTTCACTAGTACATGTCATCTGCAGCTCAGATCGAATGCATCGTAAAAAATTCTTATTATAAATACATATCGTTTTTAACACGAACATTAGTTGTGTAAGTTGAAAACACATTATTTTTAACTCTCACGTCATATAGCCACAAATCATATGGGGGTAGGGGTAAAGTTAGTGATGGGACATCGGTTGGAAACTCCAACCGATTATCGGTTGGAATCGGTTAGCAAACCGATGCGATGTATCGGAAAAATAATCGGTTGAATGTTATTTATTTTCTTACTTGTTTATTCAGATAGTCATGTCTTTAAAGTGACTGTTTTACTTAAAATTCATATGCTCTTTTGAAAAATAAAGAACTACCATTAATCAGATGTTTTAAAGCTGGTTCATGGTTAACAGAAACTTGTTTAGTAATGACTAATTAGTTGCAGACAGGGAAACAACAATAAATTGCAATCTGGTTTACATACATGTATCATAGACTCATAGCTGTCATTTGTGACAGTTGACTGGTATATCTGTACCTGTAACATATCTAGCATACAGCAAGAAAGTACAGATATTTCAGTCTTTCTCTGGCTGACAAAAATAGTGATTGTAGAAAATCATTAAATGAATTCAGTTATTTTTCGGTAATATTAATATTTTCATACAATGGTTACCGTAGCCTGACACTACTGAGTAGCCCCATGTTCCAACTACTTGTTGCTTTGGCATATAACAATGTCATGAAGCTAGGTAAAAAATGCTCAGATAAAAATCAGAGTTAAATTTGTTTCCATATGTACACTGGTCAGCGATACTGGGTAAACGGAATTTTGGCAGAAAAAAAATCATGACAACTCGATGACAACTGCAACTGCATAAAAAAACACCAAACTTCTTTCCATTGAAATTACGTCATGGACACGGAAATTTGACGGCATTAGTGTCCAGTTTCAACAGATAAATTCCCTCGGGCAAACCGTTGTAAAATACGAAAATTTATCAAAGTTTCGCTAATTTTTTTGGCCCCACTTTTATTGACGCAATGGACGCCGCCATGTTAACAGCTGATCCTAACTGTAAGATGTTAAATCCATTTTTCATTGGATAACTGAAACGAAATACTAACGTTTGATTGTCGGCATACTTCTGTTTTATCCGTTATGCATGCAGGTAGTCCATATTTCGGATATTTCTAAGGTAAACATAAATTCTCACGCACCGTATTTCCCTTCGGAAACCTTCGTTCATACCCGTGTAGATTCGTACCCGCTATCGACTCTGAGAAAACATAATCGATTATCGGAATCGGTTGGACTTTTCTAGCCGTCAATCGATTATATCCGCTAATCGGCCCATCACTAGGTAAAGTTATATTATATTGCAAAAAAATGAAGTCGGTGACCCCTAAATATTTATGTGTCTACTAGACGTGCACACACTGCGAAACAACATACCAAAATTATACGTTTTTTTATCAAGCCGTTTTTTATAAACTGGATTTTAAAGCAAAATTTATATCAAAACTTGATGTGAGTTTTTCCGTTCTAACGTCACACTATCGTCACTGACGTCCTAAGTGTCAATTCCATTTCGCTGAATTTTGTATCATTGAGTAGTATTTTCTGTTTGCAAAATGAACATTATTTTGTATTTTTCATTTTTATGACATTCAGAGCGCAGGAAAGGAAAAATGCCGAAAATACTCGGAACTGGGCGTTGCACAAAAACTGACGTCAGGGGCCATGTTTCTGACACAATAGCAAAAAACACGAACAATATGGCGACAAAGTAAAACCGGAACTCAATCGCATATATCCTGAATTTTGTACAGTATAAATTTCAGGACAATATTCGACAAAAAAATTTCGGGCACATTCCGCCTTAAAAACAAATCAATAACTAGAAAATGCTTTTGTAAAACAGCGCATGTCTCCCCCAATGCAAAGTCCTATAGGCAAGAAGTCAATAGGGGTCAGGAGCGAAAGTCAAAGAGACACTGATGGTTGGCTGCAATAGGGATCATCTACTTGGCATGTCCAGTCATCCCGCTAAATTTCAACACTCTTGGCCTAGTGGTTCTCAAGTCACTGTTCAGGCTCTTGTGACCTTGACCTTTGATCAAGTGACCTCAAAATAAATAGGGGTCATCTACTCTGCATGTCCAATCATCCTATTAAGTTTCAACATTGTAGGTAAAGTGGTTCTCAAGTTATTTCCAAAAAATGATTTTACATGAACAGGCCACTGTGACCTTGACCTTTAATAGACTGACCCCAAAATCAATAGGGGTCATCTACTCTGCATGTTCAATCATCCTATGAAATTTCAACATTCTGGGTCAAGTGGTTCTCAAGTTATTCATCGGAACTGGTTTTCAATGTTCAGGCCCCTGTGACCTTGACCTTTAATGGAGTGACCCCAAAAACAATAGGGGTCATTTACTCTGCATGAACAATCATCCTATGAAGTTTCAACATTCTGGGTCGAGAGGTTCTCAAGTTATTGATTGGAAATGGTTTTCCATGTTCAGGCCCCTGTGGCCTTGACCTTTAACAGAGTGACCCTAAAATCGTTAGGGGTCATCTACTCTGCATATCCAATCATCCTATGAAGTTTCATCATTCTGGGTCAAGAGGTCCTCAAGTTACTGACCGGAAATGGTTTTCAATGTTCAGGCCCCTGTGACCTTGACCTTTCACAGAGTGACCCTAAAATCGTTAGGGGTCATCTACTCTGCATGACCAATCATCCTATTAAGTTTCAACATTCTGGGTCAAGTGGTTCTCAAGTTACTGACAGGAAATGGTTTTCAATGTTCAGGCCCCTGTGACCTTGACCTTTAATGGAGTGACCCCAAAATCGATAGGGGTCATCTATTTTGCATGTACAATCATCCTATGAAGTTTCAACATTCTGGGTCAAGTGGTTCTCTAGTTATTGATTGGAAATGGTTTTCAATGTTCAGGCCCCTGTGACCTTGACCTTTGACGGAGTGACCCCAAAATCAATAGGGGTCATCTACTCTTCATGAACAATCATCCTATGAAGTTTCAACATTCTGGGTCAAGTGGTTCTCTAGTTATTGATCGGAAATGGTTTTCAATGTTCAGGCCCGTGACCTTGACCTTTGACGGAGTGACCCCAAAAACAATAGGGGTCGTCTACTCCAGCAGCCCTACAACCCTATGAAGTTTGAAGGTTCTAGGTCAAATGGTTCTCCAGTTATTGCTCGGAAATGAAGTGTGACGTACGGACGGACAGGGCAAAAACAATATGTCTCCTAGGGGAGACATAATAAAAGAAATAAATAGTGTTCACAAAAGTAAGTCTACAACAGCAAGTCAGGATCAATAAGATTTAATAATACTACTGAATAAAGCATCAAAAACTTGTTGACAAAAAACTGTAATTCAATAGTGCGCATAAATGCCAATTATCACGTATTTTCGCGACCTAATTGTTTTGTACTTTTCGAGCAATTTAAGTGCAGTTATGGTCAAAAGAATCTTCAAAACACTTTTGATATGTATAAAGAAAAAGTATAAACATGAGTGATACTCAAAGACTTGGTAAACTTTCCATTGTGTGCAACTGTGTCCATATTGTGTGTGCATGAATGGGGCTAATTGAGCCATTGCCCAGTCTATAATGTCAGTCAATATCAACCATTTCAGCTGCCTTACACAAACTAAATACGTGTCCTGTAAATGCCTTCAAAATCCATCAGAATATAGCATTTTAAACATTTATAGTGGGACCCCACCACCAATATTTGGAAGTAATTTCCCTGAATCCCCGATCCCCACACCCTCGTATGGTTCTACTGCATTTTTAAAGCAATTAAGAAAATATATATGTTAAAATTTATCATTTTTATTTTTATAAAAATTGCATGCAAAGATCCACACCTATTTTGGCTATTAATTTTTCATAGGTTAAAAAGTTGGCTATTATTGTTTGGAGGCCAGTGTGAGCCCTGTATATTTTATAGTCCATGTATGAGGAAATCAATGAATTTGAAAATACTTCAAGGGGTTTAGGATATACAGAGCAGACACGAAATGAAAGGTTCAAACCTCTGACCTTGATTTGTGACCTTGAACTTGAGTCAACACAGCTGACACATGAGTTCTGCACATCATCTTGATATGGTGATCATTTGACTCAAGTTTCATGAAAATCTTTCAAGGAATTTTGGAGATACAGAGCAGACACAAAATGGAAGGCTCAAACCTTTGACTTTTAGTTGTCACCTTGACCTTGAGCCAACATGGCTGACTCATGGGTTCTGCACATTGTCTTGATGAGGTGATCATTTGACCAAAGTTTCATGATTATCCTCCAAGAGGTTAAGGAGATACAGAGCGGACACAAAATAGAAGGCTAAAACCTTTGACCTTGAGTTGTCACCTTGACCTTGAGCCGACATGGCTGACTCATGAGTTTTGCACATCATCTTGATGAGGTGATCATCTGACCCAATTTTTATGAAAATCCTTTCACAATAGTGTGGGAGACATATTGATTTACTCCTGTCTGACATGCAAATTTAAAGTTGGAAAGGGGCCATAACTACGTCAAACAAGAGGGTCATGATGACCCTGGATCGCTCACCTGAGTAATATGAGCTACATGTTTCAAATGTCAAACTGATGATAAAATATTAAGAAAGTCAGTAGGTCACATTCATGGTCAATGAAATTCAGTTTTACGATTTGTGTGCAAAACTGTGTATGTCATCAAAATTTCAAGGCTGTATCTTAAAAAACAAGAGCCATGTTAGACATGGCTAATCCCCCCGCCGGGCATATTATAATTGAAGGCTAAAGTTCATGGCAAGTTAGTGTCTGAAAGTATTAATGTTATTTATAGTAACAAATAAAGGAAGTTAATCTTTATAAAAAAAAAAAAAAAAAAAAAAAAAAATTGCAAGTCCACACAAAAATCTTTATCAGGTAGAGATTGGTCAAAATACACCTCAAAATTGGATTTAGCATGCTTGTTGTACTACAGAAAAGTGGTCTCGATTTTTCCCTACGACTAGTAATGAAAAAGTAACAATAAAAGCTATTTAAAGTAACAACAAAGGGAAGTAATTCTAAAGAAGGGAACTGCGCATGACACTTCGTCTCATGATGGTGTATAATTGTGCCAAGTTACATCAAAATCCCTCCATGCATGAAGAAGAAATGCTTCGGACAAAGTCATTCTTGTATCTGACCTTTGGCCTCTTAAGTGTGACCTTGACCTTAGGCCTAGTGACCTGGATCTTGCGCATGACACTCCGTCTCGTGGTGGTGAACATTTGTGCCAAGTTATATCAAATCCCTCTATGCATGAAGAAGAAATGCTCCGGACAAGGTTTTTATTCTTATATCCTTTGACCTCTAAGTGTGACCTTGACCTTAGACCTAGGGACCTGGTTCTTGCGTACACACTCTGCCTCATGGTGGTAAACATTTGTGCCAAGACATATCAAAATCCCTCCATGCATGAAGAAGATATGCTCCGGACAATTTTTTTTAAGAAAATATGATAAAGGGGAATAACTCAAAAAATAGGCAAGGTAGAGTTATTGTTCTTGCACACTGCCCTTCCTCCCAATGTGTTCTATCAGTGTAAGAAGTTTGAAGAAAATCCCTCCAATACTTTTGGGGTTATGCTCCGGACAAAATGTTGTAAGAAAATATGACAAGAGGGCCATGATGGCCCTATATCGCTCACCTGTTATCATTGCACTTGAGGACAAGAAGGTCCTCAGAAAAAATACCTAAATCCAAAGGACAGGAACAACAAAGGGAAGAATTTAAACAAAAAGAAAAAAAAAATTCTTACAAGGTATAGATGTGTCAAAATACACCTAAAAATTGGAGGTACCATCCATTGTACCACAGAAAAGTGGTCTCGTTTTTCCCTACGGCTAGTAATGAAAAAGTTACAAAAAACATAAAGGCAACAAGGCAAGTACTCCAAAGAAGGAACTGCCATAACACTTCATCTCATGATGGTGATAATGTGTCAAGAAACAAATTTCACCAAATCCTACACTGGCATAAAAGAATGCTCTGGCAAATCAATTCTAGTATCTGACCTTTGCCTATGAAGTTGTTGACCCGACCTAGGCCCATGATCATCCTGATTTTATCACTCCGTCTCGTGTCCAAATTAAGTAGATCCAACTTATATCAAAATCCCACTAGCATTTTACTATGAATTGCTCCGGACAAGTTTTATTTTGATCCCTTTGACCCTATTGACCTTGACCTTATAATTAGGGCTGGATCATTGCCACACATTCTAAATCACTGAGAAAACATTTGTCCAAGCATACAAAATTCTTCCATGCTTGAAATATGACCGGACAATTTTTTTAAGAAAATATAAAACGGAACCAACTTTAAATAGGCAAGGCAAGTTATTGATTTCAAGACCAATTCGAAAATGGCATCTTATTCAGGTAAGAAGTTTGAAATCCTCCAATACCTAGTGGCTATCTCCGGAACCAAATTGAACAATATTTAGGGGAATTTACCAAAAAATATCAAGGTAAGTTATGTTCTTGCATACTGCACTAATCCTCCAATGTAATTCAATCCTTTAAGAAGTTTGGATGAAAATCCCTCATGACCTTTGGAGTTTATGCCTCAAACATTTTTGAAAATATGATCAAAGTCATAACGCAAAATCTGACGCAAATGTAGAGTAATGTTCTTGCAAAACTGCACTTCTCACCAAGTGTTCTATCATGTATAAGTGAAGAAATCACCCATAGTTTTTGAGAATGCTCCCAAAATTTTTATTGGTAAAAATTAAAAGGTAACTCTGACAAATAGCATAGAGTATTGTCTTAACACTGCACTTCCTCCCAATCTGTTCACAGTGTATGATTTGAAACAAAATCCCTCAGTTTTTGACCAGATCCGTATACAGATCGTCTAGATCAGTCACAGGCCAGTCTGACAAATTCTAATATCCCCTTGAAAAATAGCCTGGGGATAACAAAAAGTATCGTAGTCTAGTCTCAGCCCGTGACCATATTACTTGGGGTCACAGGTAATTATATTAAACATCTTGGACCTAGATCAGATGAATTTTATTTATTTTCATAGAAATAAAAAATAACCCCGATCTTATGAACCAAGGGTCATAATTTGAATAATTCGTAAGTTTTTTCTAACAATGCACCAATTTCGACAGCATCAAAAGCTAGTCGAATTTCATGACAAGAAGATTTAAAAGCATTCCTATAGTCTATACAAAACATGGGATTTCCCAGGACGGCTTTTTTACCCAAGGACACTATGTACGAATTTGGTTGAGAATAAGCACAATGCTACAATCACAATATTCAAAGTGATGTATTGAAAACAACCACCTCTATGAAACCAATTTTTCTTTGATTGACCTGTAGACCTAGTTCCGCCCCAGGCCATTTCGACCCAGGGCTAATTTGAATCAAAGTTATCATTCTGACCAATTCATGAAGATTACATGAAAAATACAGCCTCTATCGCATACACAAGGTTTTTCTTTGATTTGACCTATGACCTAGTTTTTGACCAGATGACCCATTTCGAACTCGGCCTAGATTTCATCAAGGTTATCATTCTGACCAATATTCATGAAGAAGAATTGAAAAATACAGCCTCTATCGCATACACAAGGTTTTCTTTGATTTGACCTAGTGACCTAGTTTTTGACCCGAGATGACCCATTTTCGAACTCGGCTTAGATTTCATCAGGTTATCATTCTGACCAATATTCATGAAGATTAATTGAAAAATACCACCTCTAATCGCATACACAAGGTTTTTTCTTTGATTTGACCTAGTGACCTAGTTTTTTGACCCGAGATGACCCATTTTCGAACTCGGCCTAGATTTCATCAAAGTTATCATTCTGACCAATATTCATGAAGATTAAATGAAAAATACAGCCTCTATCGCATACACAAGGTTTTTCTTTGATTTGACCTAGTGACCTAGTTTTTGACCCGAGATGACCCATTTTCGAACTCGGCCTATATTTCATCAAGGTTATCATTGTGACCATTATCATGAAGATTAATTGAAAAATACAGCCTCTATCGCATACACAAGCTAAATGTTGACAGACGACGGACGACAGACGACAGACGCCAGACGCCAGACGACAGACGACGGACGACGGACGCCGGACATCGAGCGATCAGAAAAACTCACCTGAGCATTGCTCAGGTGAGCTAATAAAGGGGAATTACTCAAAAAATAGGCAAGGTAGAGTTATTGTTCTTGCATACTGCACTTCCTCCCAATGTGTTCTATCAGTGTAAGAAGTTTGAAGAAAATCCCTCCAGTACTTTTGGAGTTATGCTCTGGACAAAATTTTTTATGAAAATATGATAAAGGGGAATAACTCAAAAAATAGGCAAGGTAGAGTTATTGTTCTTGCACACTGCACTTCCTCCCAATGTGTTCTATCAGTGTATGAAGTTTGAAGAAAATCCCTCCAGTACTTTTGGAGATATGCTCCGGACAAAATTTTTTATGAAAATATTATAAAGAGGAATAACTCAAAAAATAGGCAAGGTTGAGTTATTGTTCTTGCACACTGCACTTCCTCCCAATGTGTTCTATCAGTGTATGAAGTTTGAAGTAAATCCCTCCAGTACTTTTGGAGTTATGCTCCGGACAAAGATCGTTGCGGACGCACGCACGGACGGAGAGCATTTCTAATATCCCCTTCGCCTTTGGCGGGGGGATAACAAGAAAGTAGATCAGTAGGTCAAGGTCACAGTCAAGTGACATCATATTACTTGGGGTCATCAGGTAATTATAATTAAACAGTCTTGGAAATAGGATCAGATGATTTTTTAAGTATTTTTCCTATATAACTCACATAATAACCCCAGGATGGGGCTTCTTTTAACCCCAGGGGCATAATTTGAATAATTTTGGTAGAGGACTACTAGACAATGCACCATACCAAATATCAAAAGCCTAGGTCGTATGGTTTCAGACAAGAAGATTTTTAAAGCTTTTTCCTATATAAGTCTATATAAAACATGGGACCCCCAGGACAGGGCCTCTTTTCACCCAAAGGGTACAATATGAACAATTTTGGTTGAGGACCATAAGACAATGCTACAAACCAAATATCAAAGGTGTGTTGTGGTTTCAGACAAGAAGATTTTTAAACTTTTTTTCCTATATAAGTCTATGTAAAACTTGGGAACCCCGGGGCAGGGCCATATTTGACCCAAGGGGGATAATTTGAACAATCATGGTAGAGGACCACTAGATGATGCTACATACTACATATCAAAGCCCTAGGCCATGTGGTTTTGTACAAGAAGATTTTCAAAGTTTTCCCTATATAAGTCTATATAAACCATGTGACCCCCGGGGCGGGGCCATATTTGACCCTAGGGGGATAATTTGAACAATTTTGGTAGAGGACGACTAGATGATGCTACACACCAGATATCAAAGCCCTAGGCCATGTGGTTTTGGACAAGAAGATTTTTAAAGTTTTTCCTTTCGGTTGCCATGGCAACCAGAGTTCTGCATGGAATTCAATTCTTTGAATACTTTTGAAAGGGGACTACCCAAGTATCATTCCTGTGAAGTTTGGTGTAATTCTGCCAAGTGATTTTCAAGAAGAAGATTTTTTTTAGAAATTGTTGACAGACGACGGACGACGCACGACAGACATCAAGCTGTCACAATAGCTCACCTTGTCACTTCGTGACAGGTGAGCTAAAAACTGGTGGTTTGTAGCCAAAGTCGAATTTAACCTGTATATTTTGTGATGTTACACCTTTGTACCAAAAATTATTTAAATCTGTCCAGTCTTTCATGAGTTATTGTCCGGAAAAAGGGAAAATTTAAGTTGGAAAGGGGTCATAACTATGTCAAACAAGCAAATTCGATGAATTGGTATCCCCCGCCGAAAGGGTTTGTGGTGAGGAATGGCAAAAAGATATATCCGGCAAAAAGTTAAGGATGTTAATAAGAAGCAAATAATTTCATTAGTCAAAATCAATTTAACAGAAAACATAAAATTATTCACGTTTTTCATCGTCTGCTAACTATTTTGTCTCCATTCCCGGTAGTTATTTTACCGCGTTTCTGCTTGCAATCACGATTTTCTCATGTTTTCAGTGCATATAAAGTGGTTGTTAATTGATATCTTCACTCGAGGTGAATATTTGACAGCATAACAAGTATTTTGATATTTTTTATTCTCGTAAGAAAACTTGACAAACCTTCTGAGACAATATTTATTTTTGACATCATTGCATCTGGAAATGAACACTCAACGTATACTACTTTTGTCTCATTCGGTAGTTTTGTACAGAAAGATTTTTAGTTTTTTCATTTCACGATGTTTCGTCAATGTATCACTAGTATTTATTCTCATAGTTTGAAATTGACACTGTCAAATTACTAAGATTTTGATCAATATACTGTTATCTGTACAAAATTGAGACATTTATACTTGAAATATTAGTTTTGAATATTTGGCTAGAATGAAACAGTATACTTTACAAATTGACGGAAAGGTTCATATCCTTTGTATACGGATTTACAAGAATTTTTACATTTTCGTGCCTATGTGTCACAAATGGTAATGTTCTTAGAAAGTTTGAAAATTTGTATCTGTAAATTTAGTAGTTTTAGCGCGGTTGTTACATATAGCATTTTCTCGTACTTTCGTTATTTTATCGCAGAATGTGTTTTCAAAATGTATTTTTGCAAATTTTGATTATGGTAGAAATGTTCAATTAAAGAAACGTGTTACTGCTAATGAGTGTAATTTAATGTATACATGGACGAGATTTATACAATAATAATCTATTGTTTTAATTTGGACGCATACGTTGTACTTGAATTATGTGTAATGTATGTGTATAAATTTAAATCAGTTTAATTGTAAGACATTTAATATTATTATACTCGACGACGATATGTATCTATCATAAGCAAATTTAAGTAAGTAGAGAAGCTGTATAGATCTTTAATTATCGGTATGTTGTATAAAGCACAGAAGTTTGACTGGTTAAATGTTTTCTGCAAGATCTGTGCTTTTACAAATCGGTAGAAACGTAAGTTTAGATAAATGGTTTAAAGACTTGATGTTATGTGAAAATTCAATTGTTAATGTATGTTTGTATAATGTTATTCATTAGTTTAGGAAAATATGAAATTGGTTGATAAATAAGTAATTGCGAAATTTAATGATAGTTGTTTTTACTTTGCTTTGCAATATATTGTTTTTGTTAATGAGTCACCACTATTACTGTATTCTTTTGTATTTCCATGATGGTAAATTATACATTTTCATGAAAAAATGATGAAGATAACAAGTAATTAGTTACTAAATTGGACAGGACATATATATGCCAAGACAAATGTGTGTCATTTGTAAATTTATTGAATTAGTAGCGAATATGTACATAATCGTTAGTTGATTTAATTTCGCAATTTTGTACTTCAACAGTTTTAAAGATAGTTATTCATATCTATTTATTTAACTATGATGAATATAGTTTTCCTTGCATAAGTCATGCAGATGAGTTGTAACATTTTAGATAAGTCCTAAATAGTCAACATAAAATCTATTGTTTGGATATGCTGTATGTTTAAGAATATTTCATGAAGAATTTGTTGTGAAAGTAGTCACGTGGCGGTGTGTGTCTAAATTAGAGTATCTTTCAAAAATTTGTTGCATAAGTACTTCCAAGTAAGTAACCCTCATTTAATGGAATTTCGAGTATTGGATAGAATGATCAGTTAACGTAGAGACGTATAATGATGTGAATTCAGTATCAGAATGATAGAACTGTGATAGAAATTTAGTATTTGTTCTTATATTTTAGTTGTAACATGAAGTCACCAAAACGTCAGTTATGTTGATTTTGAATCGTGTGATGTTGTGTTTAGCACAGAAGCTTTGATTTGGTTAATTGTAGACCACGTGGTGAATATGTTTTCAAGAATAAAATTACAGTGAAAAGATAAGTATATGTTTTAGATAAGTCTGGTTTTTAAGACTACTCGGCCATAGTGTAGGTGAAAATTTTCAATATGTTCATTTCTGCCATGTTTTGCATATGACACTGAAAAATGAAGTGGGTGAAAATAAAAGTTAGATATTGGGAAAAATGCAAGAATAATGTAAAATGTGTGCATTATTTCAAAAGCGTTCCAACTGTTTTATACAATATATTTGGTTATTTATAAAAGTATCTTGCAAAACTCTTACGCCTATAAGTTTGTACCACTAGTCATTTCAGAGTACTTTTATGGATTTTTGAGACAATTTATTACTGAGTTAGCTATGTTGCTTTTAGCCTTTCGTGCATTAGTACGTTTTCTGCCATTAAGTCATGCATTATTGTGTTGACTGTCTTATTGCAGTTGTGTGATAAATTCAACTACAAAAAGAAGTACATCTGTGAAAGATATTGTTTTGGTATATTGAGCTGTTTTAAAGGACGACCGTGCTATGATGCATTTGTTTTTACATTTTTGCCGTACTTTGAGACCACTGACCGTTTTATTTTTGTTATACTATGAGAGTTTTACATGCAGATCAATCTTCAATCTGTTGATTGTTGTTTTCAGATGTCGTGATTAGGAAAACGTTGATTGGTAGATGCTATTTATTTTAGAAGTTGTAAGGCTAACAAAATACTACAATGTACGAAAAACTGCTATGAAAATATGAAATATCTAATATATAATGTTCTTTTCAATGACGGATTATTATGTGTTGATATATTCAGTTGTTTTACGACCGTGCTGTGATGGTGTTTGTTCTTGTAATTTTTCGAATATGAGGCTACTGTCCGTTTTACCTTGGCTTTTACACCAAAATATAATCATTTATCCATTAATTATTTTAGATGTGATAACCGTAACATTGTTTGGTTGACATAAATTTCAGACGTTTTCAAACTGTAGTAATTAGCTTAACGAAGAGACTGTTTGATTGATATATTGTTTAGATTTTTTAATTAAAAATATGTGAAAATTGCGACGGAAGATAAGTATTTGGCTATAATGCGGAAATAGTGACCGTTTTACTTTGGTCGTGCTGGGAAAGCATTTGCGTTTCTTGGTGAAAAAGGAACATTTTACTGTGGCCGTGCTGAGAAAGCGTTGGCTGTTTATTTAAACCGTACATTATTGCGTTGACTGCCTTATAGTCAGTGTTGTGAAAACATTAGCTACGACACTTTTACTTTTGCCGTATTTTGAAAGTGTGGGATGCTTTGTTCTAGTCATGCATAATTGCGTTGACTTTCTTATTATTAGTGTTGTGAAACATTAGGTATTGTAATTTACGTCTACTGTGCTATGGAAGTGTTGGCTGTTTTATTTTCCTCGTGTATCATTTTGTTGACCGTTTAATTTCTGTGTTGTGAAGTCATTAGCTACAGCATTGGGTGCTGCATTAATGAATGATTATTATATTTTGATAAATGAAGTTGTTTTAAAAACGACAGTGATTTTGTCTTTTCATTTTTGACATATTCAGTTACGTTAATTGTGCTGTGATATATATATATATATATATATATTTATTTTATCTAGATCAATCGTTAATCTTATTATGTTCTTTTCAGATGTAGTGATCAGTGTTACCTTGTTTGGTGGATATTTATTTCTGTTGAGCTAAGAACAACAATGAACAGATAAGTATACAGTTGTAATATAGGGAGTCGCTTCTAACTTAATTTAAAAGGATACGCGAAAGCACTGATTTTTTACATTGTGCTTGTACGGCTATGTGTTACCTGTTCAAGCTCAATTTGCTAAGGAAGTTATGTCCGTTTTGCTTTAACTGTACTGTAAAAGGTTTTACTGTTTTGACTGGTTATAACGCAAAAGAGCTGACTAGCCAAACAAGTGTTTATATTAAACTCTGCAGTAAGTGTTACTTTTAGATGTTGTGAATAGTTTAACATATATCGTTTTAGCGAAACTTTGATAACAAGACATGATGTTGTTTATTTATATTTCGAGTCCGTGATGCGAAAACATTAGCCGTTTCCTTTCTGCTAAACTTTGAAATGTTGTCTGTAATTTATTTTTGCCGAGTTCTTTCCAAATGAAATATTTAGTATGTGAATTAATATTTTCAGATGGTGTGCAAGTTGTAGCTTAATGTAGATAGTAAGATGGATATGTAATTCATATAAAACTTGGTGAGAACTGCAATGAAAGATAAGTATACTTTTTGAGTATCAAGCTATGTGTCTATTTTACTTCAGCTGTTTTGTGAAAGCGGTGGGTGTTTGGAAAAAATGACCGTTTTACTTTGGTAGTGCTGTTGAAGCGTACGCTGTATCGAAAAAGTGACCGTTTGGTCGTGTTGTGAAAGCGTTTGCTGTAAAAAGTGCTATTTTGCTTTGGCTGTGCTGAGAAAGCATGGGCTGTAAATTTTAGTCGTGCATTATTGCGTTGACTGTCTTTTGAATGCTTTGTCTGTGATACATGAATATTAGGCCGTGCTGCGTTTATTTTGGCTAGCGTTCTGAAAACTTTGGATATTTCTAAAAGAATCTTTTGAATTTATTACACTACAATTACCTTCTTTGTTTAGCTCGATTGGAATGCTGTCAAATACTAAGACCTGTATCCTATATTTTTGTTTGTTGTTTTTGTAGTTAGGAACATGAAATTAGTGAATAATTGATTTACTCACGACATAGAGTGAGTAAATAAAATTATTCACGTTTTTCATCGTCTGCTAACTATTTTGTCTCCATTCCCGGTAGTTATTTTACCGCGTTTTCTGCTTGCAATTCACGATTTTCTCATGTTTTCAGTGCACTATATAAGTGGTTGTTAATTGATATTCTTCACTCGAGGTTGAATATTTGACAGCATAACAAGTATTTTGATTATTTGTTTATTCCCTCCCACCCACCCTAACAGACATTTCAAGTTTCTTAATAGTTATTCCTGATGGCTTGTAGCTGTATTCGAATATCAAAGACAGATTTGACTTTTTGACTCTGATTTAAACAAGAGTAATCATTTAGTTCTAGAGAGATTCCTCAGGCCAGACATTACGTCTCCTTTATGTTCTGATAGAAAATAAGGTTCACAGTTACGTACCTTATATTTCAAGGGTCTTTAGACATGAACAGTTCCTTGTTAATTATTACTGTTGAGCATTCATGTATTACTAGAACTTTGAATGCAGATATACATTTAACATTATATGAGAACATTTGAATTCTTCATGCCAGACTCGGTATCTACATTTAGAAAAGTAACATTCACAAGTACACATTTAATTCTATATCAATATATTTTATGCTGTTTTTTTCCCATGCAATGTTATTCTTTCGTTATCAAATGGAAATTGCCGTTATCCTCTTTGAGCTAGTTTTCATTGTCTTTTTGATTTTACCTTGAAAGAATGTTATGTTTTACACACTGCACATTTTTTCTTATTTTGTGGTTATTCAACGAAGCTGAGAGAGACCAGAATTGCCATCTTATATGCTGTTTAACTATTCTAGATAAGATGAGTTCAAGTTATTACATTTGGTTCATTCGGGACCTAATAGAAAGCACATTTTTACAGTTTAGATTTTCATGTACATCTGATTGTATGTTTGCCTTAAATTTTTGCCTTAATTCTTTATATTTTATCCTGATGAAGGTCATTATATGACCGAAACCGGTAGATTTTATTAAATTTGTTAACTACACCCGGTGTTTGATGTGTTGTTCCTCTTAACTCTCTTTTATTATTAGTTCATTACTTTGTTGAGGAACTCGTATCCCTTTGGGATCCGTCTCCACCGGGCGACCAACCAGTTAATATAATCGGTGTGGGCAGTGTGATAGTTTCCACTTTCTGCCGTGCATCCAGCAACTGGATCCGCCGAAGCAAGCAACACCTGAGCCCTTGGAGAGGGAAACCGCAGTAAATTACAACCGATGTCATTCTCACTGAGTCAACCGGACGATTTTGACGCAGATACACCGAACGCTACACCGTCTGCTTCCATAACAACAGTTATTTCCGGCCAGACTATACCAATAACGAAGAAACGAAAAATCGCAGAAGAACCATCATCGCGCAGAATTGACGAATCGAACATTTCCAGGTTTAAAGTTTTAAAAAATTTCAGTATACATACAAAAAACTCGCACACAACATCACATTGATTATTTACAGAGGTGTATCAACACTAAATCTACTCCGAAATCCCTACCCGTGAACCTCACTCCGCAAGTTCCAGTCATTAACTCTTCTTTGCAAATTAAGTGGGAAGAAGCCCATATAGAATTCGGTAATAAACTCTGTGAGATCTTATTTCAATATTGGAGCAACAGATCGACACAACTACAACAAGAAATCGATACAATCAACGAGGATTTAAAAAAGAAAACCTCTACTGACCAAGTGGGATTGATTACAGAAATAGTTTCCAAGATTTCATTAAACGTACAAGAAGAATTGCGTAACAAACGAAAGGAGACAGCCAACACCTTACCAAACAATCAACAACCACCGAACTTCAGACAATGACCAGACGTAGATTTAGACCTAGAATCGATTTTGAGAATAATAAACTACTCCACAATAAGAACAAATGGGTTGTTAATCTATCAAAACTAGAATTAACAAAAAGTCAAACTTCAATATTATTGTAAAGGTCTATCTTTCTGCCTGACACCGCTATATCATGACAAAATCCAGTATGAGAGGGACGTACTTCTATTTAATTGCAGACTGAGATTATCACAATTTTTCCAGAATGATAATAATTCAAAAGACCCAATTCACCCATTCAAGCAATCATCGGGTTGGACTCCCCCAGCAGGCAAGTCTATAGAACTTGAAACTTTTATTGCGAGTACTAACTTGAAGCTTTTAAACGAAAAGAATAAACATACTTTCAAATCTAATATTACGGATGAAGAACGCAAAGCTATTTTGTCACTACGCAATAATCCTGATATAATAATTAAACCGGCGGATAAAGGTGGCGCTGTTGTTATTCTAGACAAAACTTCGTATATACAAGAAGGTCTTAGACAACTAAATGATCCGAAATTCTACCAAGCAATCTCGGCCGACCGAACACCGAAAATATCATCTGAAATAAACTCATTTCTAGACTACCTAAAAAAACATAAATTATTACCTACAGAATCGATTAATTTCTTAAAACCGAAGAACTGCAGAACCCCAGTGTTCTATATGCTCCCAAAAATACACAAAGCTAATAACCCAGGCAGGCCCATAGTCTCGGCATGCGACAGTCCGACGGAAAGACTATCTCAATTCATTGATTATCATATCAAACCCTTAGCACAGTCTGTTAAGTCATACATTAAGGATACAAATGACTTCCTTCTCAAAATTCATAAACTGAGCAACGTCCCTAAAGACTCTCACTTAGTCACAATCGATGTTTCAGCGCTCTATACATCTATCCCTCACCAAGATGGAATAATAGCTCTCAAAGAAGCACTGAATAGACGTCCAACTCAGGAACCTAAAACATGGATCATTCTAAGACTAATGTTGTTTGTTTTACGGAAGACATGCTTTAAGTTCAATGGAAGATTCTACGAACAGATCTCGGGCACAACTATGGGAACGAAATGTGCACCCAGTTACGCCATTATTTTCATGGGATATCTGGAGTCAAGATTTATACTTACTCAAATGTTGAAACCTTTAGTCTGGTGGAGATTTATTGATGATATCTTTATGATATGGCCTCACAGCAGACAGGAATTGTATTCCTTCATGGCCTGCCTTAACAACTTTCACGACTCAATTAAGTTTACACATGAGATCGACTCAGTTTCTGCAAACTTCTTAGACACACACATTACGAAAGACAGTACGGGCCTACTTCACACAAGCCTATACACAAAACGACGGATGCTCATATGTACTTACACTACACAAGTTTTCATCCGGAACACCAGAAAAGAAGCATTCCCTACAGCCAGGCGGTACGTATACGTCGCATTTGTAGTGATAACCAGTCATTCAAAACTTGTACTGAATATTTGTTCCAGAACTTAACAGCACGTGGATATCCTGCCAGTCTTGTACAACGAGCTATAAATAAAGCCGGCCAATTAGACCGATATACTTTACTGTCTAAACAGAATAAGATAAGAGATAAAGGGAATGTGATACCTTTCATTACCACATACAGCCCATTTATCCCACCAGCACAACGTGTCCTCAACGTACATTTACCGATCCTTAGGGCAAATATTTCTACAACCTTCATCAATAATACAAAAATTTTATCCGTACACCAAAGATCCAAAAACGTAAGAGATATGTTGGTTAGGTCCGACTTAATACATAATAAACTTAAACGGGGCAGCTATACATGTGGCAGAAATTGTATAATTTGCAAGCACATGTCTAACTCTACTGATTTCACAAGTACAGTAACTCAAGAAACGTTCAATATTAATGGACATCATACATGCACAACGGTCAGCGTGATCTACTTAATTACATGTAAGCTATGTAAGTTACAGTACGTTGGCCAAACAGGCAATACACTGAGGGAAAGATTCTATGGACATCTCGCCGATATTAGAATGCAGAACGACGTAAAACCGGTTTCCCGCCACTTTAATAGCGCGGGTCATAACGCTAACGCAATCGACGTCATAATCATCCAACAAACAGGACGTGATGTCAATAAACGATTAAGAACCGAGGAAGTTTGGATAAAAAAGCTTAGGACTAAATCACCAGAAGGTCTTAATTTGCAACAATGACAGATCCAATATATTTCGCTACAAAATTAGAAGATTTAGAAAGGAAAAACAATGACAAGCCAGAATACGTATACCTATGTGAAATCTGTGGAAAAGAATGCACAACTAAACATCAAAAATACAAACACAAAAAAACCCATGAAGACCACAACATAAAATACAAATGCTCATGGTGTGAGAAATTATATGTCAGGAGGGACACCCTTAAGCACCATTCCACCAGGATACATGGTTTTGAGGAAAAAGAATTTGTGAAAGTCACAGTGATGAAACAGGACAAAGTGGTAACCTTTCCCAGATTACAAAACCCTACTCACAAAACTCTAATGAAGACACCTAAATTTAGGATCATGCTGGGAAAAACTGGAATGCCGTATGTCAAGATGACACCCAAGATGAAACTTAAACGTAGCAGGAAGTCCAAGGAAGAACCACCAATCGGAACACTTACATTCAATATACCATCGCCCTTGTCGCCAATCCAACCAACACCCTGTTCCAGCACGGATACCTTATGCCAGGACGAGTACGGAATGTTCAGTAATGAGAATGAACAATTAATTAGTGTCAACAGAGTTTACGGAATATTTAATTAAGTTAAAATTATTTCTTCTTGTACAAAAACTCTAAAAACAGACTCCTTTTACATTTGGACCGATGCCAACAATTTTTGGACAGTTGCCAGAACCAATCTATTTATAGTAACAATTTGTCATCAAAGTCGTCCACATTTTATATACTTCAGTGTAGAAATTTCTTTATATTTTATCCTGATGAAGGTCATTTATATGACCGAAACCGGTAGATTTTATTAAATTTGTTAACTACACCCGGTGTTTGATGTGTTGTTCCTCTTAACTCTCTTTTATTATTAGTTCATTAAATTTTGATAGTATGTTTTCAGGCTGAGTGGTGTACAAAGATAAAGATAACCACATTTACCCCACTTCTACTGGTCGATCGTCAACATATCGCACAACATCGTACCGTCTGACATTTGCAAGACAAATATATTCGTATTTTTTGTACATTGGAATGCTGTCAAATACTAAGACCTGTATCCTATATTTTTGTTTGTTGTTTTTGTAGTTAGGAACATGAAATTAGTGAATAATTGATTTACTCACGACATAGAGTGAGTAAAAATGTTTAATTAAAGAGTACATAATAACTGTATGATACTTTGATCCTGACTAAAGAATTTATTTTGAATGGGATATGCTTACTGTAATAAGCTTAGCTTTTAAAATTAAATGCAGTTAATTGAAATGTGAGCTTGAAGTTTAACTGGAACGAAATGTTGTCTTTTAGTGGTTTGGCACCAGGTGTTGCAGTTTAACATGTACATTTGAACTTAAAAGGACAGATGTCCTTGAGAGAACACAGGTAAGATATCTTGAACATGGCTGAGGGCAAGGTTTGTGCAGTCACAACTTAACATGTAATGTTGAAGGTTTGAACATTTAAAAATTTAAAAAAAAAAAAAAAGGAATGGAAATATATATATATATATATATATATATATATATATATATATATATATATATATATATATATGGATAGATATATGTATATATTTATTTTTTTAGGGGGTGGGGGTGCAGGGGAACGGGAGAGGAAACAAAATTTCACATGTTGATTATAAATATTGATGGAAAATTAAAAATGAAAAAAAAAAAAAAAAAAAAAAAGGGGGAAGTTAGAGGGGAGGGGGGGAGGACGATACATGATCAGTGGTGGGCATGACTGGGTGGAGAAGTGAGGTGGGGGAATGGTACAACTTGGAAGGTTTGAAAAAAATCTAAAATAAAAAATGAAACAAGAGCTGTCCGTAAGACAGCCAAGCTCGACTATTCGAAATATTGTCCCAGAGGCAGGAAAATATTACCTAACAAGAGTGCCAGAATGTCACAATATACGCCCGTCACAGCAAATTTCTTTACTCTAGCACCTGTATTTCCAAATGGAATTTTAATTTTGTGGTTGTTTAGTAATCATTTTAAGTCTTTTGTTTTTCTAAGTCCACAAAAAAACTCTTACCAGGTAGAGATACCTTAAAATACACCTAAAATTTGAAAGTAACATCTATGTTGTACCACAGAAAAGTGGTCTTGTTTTTTCCCTGCGGTCAATTATAAAAAAGTTACTATATAAGTTATTTATAGTAACAACTCAGGGAAGGTAATCTTAAAAAAAAAAAAAAAAAAATAAAAAAAAAATTGTAAGTCCACACAAAAATCTTTACCAGGTAGAGATTGGTCAAAATACACCTCATAATTGGATGTAGCATGCATGTTGTACTACAGAAAAGTGGTCTCGATTTTTCCCTACGACTAGTTTAGTAATGAAAAAGTTACAATATAAGCTATTTATAGTAACAACAAAGGGAAGTTATTCTAAAGAAGGGAACTGCGCAAAACACTTCATCTCATGATGGTGTATAATTGTGCCAAGTTACATCAAAATCCCTCTATGCATGAAGAAGAAATGCTTCGGACAGTCATTCTTGTATCCGACCTTTGGACTCTAAGTGTGACCTTGACCTTAGACCTAGGGACCTGGTTCTTGCGCATGACACTCCG
The DNA here is from genome assembly GCF_021730395.1 of Mercenaria mercenaria. Taxonomy (NCBI): domain Eukaryota; kingdom Metazoa; phylum Mollusca; class Bivalvia; order Venerida; family Veneridae; genus Mercenaria; species Mercenaria mercenaria. Next base: position 36,423,284 of record NC_069364.1, on the reverse strand, counting down.
TCTTGTGGTGGTGAACATTTGTGCCAAGTTATATCAAAATCCCTCCATGCATGAAGAAGAAATGCTCTGGACAAAGTTTTCATTCTTGTATCCTTTGACCTCTAAGTGTGACCTTGACCTTAGACCTAGGGACCTGGTTCTTGCGCACGACACTCCGTCTCATGATGATGAACAATTGTGCCAACTTTCATCAAAATCCCTCTATGCATGAAGAAGATATGCTCCGGACAAAGTTTTCATTCTTGTATCCTTTGACCTCTAAGTGTGACCTTGACCTTAGACCTAGGGACCTGGTTCTTGCGCATGACACTCCGTCTCATGATGATAAACAATTGCGCCAACTTTCATCAAAATCCCTCTATACATGAAGAAGATATGCTCCGGACAAAGTCATACTTGAATTTGACCTTTGACCTCTGAGTGTGACCTTGACCTTAGACCTAGGGACCTGGTTCTTGCGCATGACACTCCGTCTCATGATGGTGAACAACTGTGCCAATCTTCATCAAAATCCCTCCATGCATGTAGAAGATATGCTCCGGACAAGGTCTGTGGACACCGCCCGACCACCCGCCCGCCCGCCCACCCGCCCATCCGCCCGCCAGGGGCGTTCCCATAATACGTCCCGTTTTTCAAACGGGCGTATAAAAAGGTTAAATATCAAAAGAGTTTTAAGTTCAAAAGGGGGAATAATTTGACCAAAATGCATATCAGTTATGGGACTTGCTGCTATCAACTAGTTTTATAACCCCTAAGGCATATGTGAAGTTTCAATTCAATATCTGCATTAGTTTTGGAGATAGAAACTCGCATGTAATACTTTAACCAGAATTTTCAAAGTCCAAAAGGGGACATAATTTGCCCAAAATACATGCCAGAGTTATGGAACTTGATCCAGTGAGGGTAGTAATTGATCTAGAAAAAGAAAAAAATAAGTTTCAAATCTATATGCCTTTTAGTAATAGCTGTATGTACTTGCACGCAAAACTTTAACCAGAATTTTCTAAGTCCAAAAGGGGGCATAATTTGGCCAAAATAAAGGTCAGAGTTATGGGACTTGCAACTATCAACTAGTTTTATAACCCCGAAGACACATGTGAAGTTTCAAATCAATATCTGCATTAGTTTTGGAGATAATAACTTGCATGTAAAACTTTAACCAAAATTTTCTAAGTCCAAAAGGGGGCATAATTTGCTCAAAATACATATCAGAGTTATGGGTCTTGACCCAGTGAGGTTGGTAATTGATCTAGAAAAAGAAAACATAAGTTTCAAATCTATATGCCTTTTAGAAATAGCTGTATGTACTTGCACGCAAAACTTTAACCAGAATTTTCTAAGTCCAAAAGGGGGCATAATTTGGCCAAAATGAAAGTCAGAGTTATGGGACTTGCTCCTATCAACTAGTTTTATAACCCAGAAGACACATGTGAAGTTTCAAATCAATATCTGCATTTGTTTTGGAGATAGTAACTTGCATGTAAAACTGTAACCAAAATTTTCTAAGTCCAAAAGGGGGCATAATTTGCTCAAAATACATGTCAGAGTTATGGGACTTGACCCAGAGAGGTTGGTAATTGACCTAGAAAAAGAAAAAATAAGTTTCAAAGCTATATGCCTTTAATTGATGGCTGTATGTACTTGCATGCAAAAACTTAACCAAGGTGTGACACCGACGCCAGGGTGAGTAGAATAGCTAGACTATTCTTCGAATAGTCGAGCTAAAAACAAAAAAAATTTTTGGGGGGGGGGGGGGGGGGGGGGGGGGGGGGGGGGGGGGGGGTGTGACCAAGGCAAGTGGGTGACCAGGAGTGGGTGCACAACTTCACATGTTTATAATAAATGTTCACAGAAAAGAAAGAAAGAAATTTAATGAAATTCTGCCAAATGGTAAGTTTGTTATGTACAAATATGTGGATTTTTAGACAATTAAAGGGCAATAACTCTAAAGTTACAAAAGAAATCCATACAAAATTGTCTGTGCACAACCACATTATAGTGCTCTAAATTCTGTTAAAGTTTCATAGTTCTAGGTCAAATATATCAAAAGTTATGATGCAGAAATTGCCATATCTATAGATCTATAGTACCCTATATAGTTAACACTAGAAACTTCTAAGGGCCATAACTCTGGTGTTACTTGGGCAATCTGTCTGAAACTTGATGGGCCCCATAACCTCACAGTGGTGAACATGTATATGAAGTTTGTTTGAAAAATATCTAAAATAAGGAATGATTTTTTTTTGTTTTCTTTTGGTGGGGGGGGGGGGGGGGGTCGGGGGATAGGGGGGAGGTGTGTGATCAAGGTAAGGGGGTGACCAGGTGTGGGTACACAACTTCACATGTTTACAATAAATGTTCATGGAAAAGAATGAAAGAAATTTAATGAAATTTTACCAAAATGGTAAGTTTGTTATGTACAAATATGTGGATTTTTATACAATTAAAGGGCAATAACTCTTAATTTACAAATAAATCTGAATAAAATTGTGTGTACACAACCACATTATGGTGATCTAAATTCTGTTTAAGTTTCATAGTTCTAGGTCAAATATATCAAAAGTTATGATGCAGAAATTGCCATATTTATAGTACCCTATATAGTTAACACTAGAAAGTTCTAAGGGCCATAACTCTGGTGTTACTTGGGCAATCTGACTGAAACTTGACGGGCCGCAAGAACTCATAGTGGTGAACATGTATATGAAGTTTTAAATAAATATTCCCAACCATTTCCTAGATATGGCTCCGGACGGATGGACGGACGGACGGACGGAAAGACGGACGGATGGAAGGACGGACGGAAAGATAACAAGAGTACCTCAATATATGCCCAAAGGTATGACCTTTGATCCCTAAGTGTGATCTTGATCTTGAAGTGAGCCATCAGAAACATGTGCTCTGCTTGCCGTCTTGATGTGGTGAATGTTTGTGCAAAGTTTCTTTAAAATCCTTCAAGCAGTTCAAGAGTTACAGAGCGGACACAAAACAAAGTCATATGACCTTTGACCAGAGCTCCAGATAAGGTTTTGTGCAAATAGTAACTGTACTACCTGATGTTCTGTGAAAATAGTAACGGTACTACTTGATATTTTTTCTAATTAGTAACGGTACTACCATATATTTTGTGAAATTAGTAATGGTAGTTCCAGATAACAGACAAAAACTAGAGCTATCACTAAAGGTGATGAATGTACCCCCGCATGCACTGACAACAGCACATTGCAATTTGATGCACACAAGATTGCATAATTATGTGGACTGTATGTATATAGACTGTATGTATACAATATAGTAACAAAAAACAAGAGATCACAGAGTGATCTTGGCGCCCACCAATGTGTCATTTTTGTGTGTTCCAAATTTCAAGACTTACCGACTAGCTCAAGGTCAAATTTCATTTCCGTACACAACACTGTGCATGTGGTCTAAATTCGAAAGCTGTAACTTGAGAAATGTGAAAGTAGGTCACTAGATCAATTTCAAGGATAAAGTTCTTTGTACACAAAACTATGCATGTGCATCAATTTTGAAGACTGTAGTTTGAGAAATTTGAAAGTAGGTCACTGGGTCAATCTTAAGGTCAAAGTTTATTTTGGTACACAAAACTATGCAAGTGGTCCAAATTTGAAGGCTGTAGGTTGAGAAATGAGAAAGTAGGTCACTAGGTCAAAATAAAGGTCAAATTTCACTTCACAACACAAATCTATGCACGTGGTCCAAATTTGAAGCCTGTTCCTTCAAAAATGTGAACGTAGGTCACTAGGTCAATATCAAGGTCAAAGTTTGTTTCGGTACACAATCCTATTCATGTGGTCTAAATTTGAAGCCTAAAGCTACAGAAATCTGAAAGTAGGTCACTAGGTCAATCTTAAGGTCAAAGTTCATTTCGGTACACAAAACTATGCAAGTGGTCCAAATTTGAAGGCTGTAGCTTCAGAAATGTGAAAGTAGGTCACTAGGTCAAAATCAAGGTCAAATTTTATTTCGGAATACAAAACTATGCATGTGGTCCAAATTTGAAGCCTGTACCTTCAAAAATGTGAAAGTAGGTCACTAGGTAAATGTAAAGGTCAAAGTTTGTTTCGGTACACAAAACCATGCATGTGGTCCAAATTTGAAGGCTGTAGCTTGAGAAATGTGAAAGTAGGTCACTAGGTCAAAATCAAGGTCAAATTTTATTTCGGAATACAGAACTATGCATGTGGTCCAAATTTGAAGCCTGTACCTTCAAAAATATGAAAGTAGGTCACTAGGTCGATGTAAAGGTCAAAGTTTGTTTCGGTACAATTACCATGCAGGTGGTCCAAATTTGAAGGCTGTAGCTTGAGAAATGTGAAAGTCAAAATCAAGGTCAAATTTCATTTCGGAACACGAAATTATGCATGTGGTCCAAATTTGAAGCATGTACCTTCAAAAATGTGAAAGTAGGTCACTAGGTCAATGTCATGGTCAAAGTTTATTTCAGTGCACAAAACTATGCATGTGGTCCAAATTTGAAGGTTGTAGCTACAGAAATGTGAAAGTAGGTCACTAGGTCAAAATCAAGGTCAACTCATGTCAAGGTTCATCTTGCCACTCAAAACCATACATGTGGTCCAAATCTGAATGTTGTAGGTTATTGACAAGAAGTTTTTATAAGCTTTTCCCTATATAAGTCTATATGAACCATGTGACCCCCAGGGCGGGGCCATATTTGACCCTAGGGGGATAATTTTAACAAACTTGGTAGAGAACCACTAGACGATGCTACATTACAAATATCAAAGCCCTAGGCTTTGTGGTTTGGACAAGAAGATTTTCAAAGTTTTTCCCTATATAAGTCTATGTAAACCATGTGACCCCCAGGGCGGGGCCATATTTGACCCTAGGGGGATAATTTGAACAATCTTAGTTGAAGACCACTAGATGATGTCACATACAAAATATCAAAGCCCTAGGCCCTGTGGTTTTGGACAAGAGGTTTTTCAAAGTTTTTCCCTATATAAGTCTATATAAACCAAGTGACCCCTGGGGCGGGGCCATATTACACCCCAGGGAAATAATTTGAATCATATTGGTAGAAGACCACTAGATGATGCTTCATACCAAATATCAAAGCCCTACGCGCTGTGGTTTGGGGCAAGAAGATTTTCAAAGTTTTTCCCTATATAAATCTATGTAAATTATAGAAATAAACAAAGGGCCATAACTTACTAAAAATTTGTTGAACCAGTCTGATTTTCAGGGGGACACAACTAGGGGGGGACACAACTAGGGTACCAATACATCATTCTGACAAAGTTTGGTCAAAATCCCCCTGGTAGTTTCTGAGGAGATGCGATAACGAGAAATTGTTAACGGAAGGACGGACGGAATGACGGACGGACGGACGGAAGGACGACGGACCACGGACGCAGAGTGATTTGAATAGCCCACCATCTGATGATGGTGGGCTAACAAGTCCAATAACTATGCAGAATATCTATCTAAAAGAATGTAACATGCACCATGCACAACTAGGGTTAGTACTGATCACTTGTGTGAATTTTCATTAAATTGTGTGCAAGGGTTTGGTAGATTAGGCACGCACAAGATTGCATATGCAGACTGTATGTACATAGTATGTTAACAAGAAACGAAGTCCCATAACTCTGCAACTTTTGTCGCTGAAAGAACCTAACATGCCCCATGCACAACTACTGCTGTTGCTGATCACTTGTGTGAAGTTTCATTAAATTGTGTCAAGGGGATGAGGAGAGATGGTGCGCACAAGATTGTGTCTATGTATATAGTATAGTAACAAAAAAACAAAGTCCCATAACTCTGCAAATTTTTTTTCTAAAAGAACCTAACATGCCCCATGCACAACTACTGTTGGTACTGATCACTTGTGTGAAGTTTCATTAAATTGTGTCAAGGGGATGAGGAGAGATGGTGCGCACAAGATTGTGTCTATGTATATAGTATAGTAACAAAAAAACAAAGTCCCATAACTCTGCAAATTTTTTTTCTAAAAGAACCTAACATGCCCCATGCACAAATACTGTTGGTACTGATCACTTGTGTGAAGTTTCATTAAATTGTGTCAAGGGGATGAGGAGAGATGGTGCGCACAAGACTGTGTCTATGTATATAGTATAGTAACAAAAAAACAAAGTCCCATAACTCTGCAAATTTTTTTTCTAAAAGAACCTAACCAGTGATTCATTTTGCCGTGCGTCCTGCGTCAAAGAGGCGTATTTTTCATGGGAGACGCGTTAATTTAAAATATGTGCAGCCACGGGACGCAAACAAAATTTACCTTATCACCGTTCGATTTGCAAAGAATAGGGCTTGAGCTAGGGAGAGACTTGAGCGAAATAGTCGCTTTTTAGCTCCCCACTTCGCTCTAATCTAACATCAAAGCAAAATTCAAGTCGCCCGATTTTTTTTATCCACACCCCACCAGTTACCCGCTATCAGCCTGTTGACACTTGACTGGAATATTGCACCTGTCAATATTTTCCCCGCCCAGGGCCGACCCGGGGGAATTTGACATTTCAAAAATTTTGTTGTCTAAATCCCCACCCTAGGGACAACCTTTTTTGTCTAAATCCCACCCTAGAGCCTGGTTGGTACATCAAATGTTTGTCAAATTCCCGCCTGTCGGGAATGGTCTTCTGTCTAAAGTCCCGTGTATGCCCGCCGCTCCCCCGGGCGGGCAAAATATTGACAGGTGCATATACGATGACATAATTTAAGCTCCGCCTACTTCAGATTACCGAGAAGTGCGAAGGTGACACTTCTTTTGTAAACTGACTGTTGATAAACAAAGCAGTAGAGATTTATATTACAGGTACATTAGCTTACACATGCTTTTTTTTACCTTTAGAAAGTATCTTACCTTGACTGGCTCCAATAATTTCCACTTAATTTTACTCATATTTTTCAAAACCAATTAAGACTTTAGAAGCACTGACACTTTCTGAGCTTAAAATTTACCCAAATTTTTGAGGCATCAAATTTAGAAATTGGGTTAAACATGTTTGACAATTTAACTGTTTCTTTTGATGTGAGCCGACACCAGCAGATCAAAGAGACACCAGCAGATCAAAGAAGACAGTATTCGAGTGATGTCATAGTGATGTCACTGCTATTGACATGTATTTAATTCACATACCTGTTATTTAAAGTGACTGTGACTTTGAGTGCATTAGCACTGGGAGCTTGATTTATTTACTGCTGATATGGAATTAATATTTTTAATTAATTGTATTCATATTTAAAGGGTTTTCTTGGTTTGGACAATCATTGCAAGAGTAAACAAGAGCACCGCCTTGCGGGTGCTGACGCTCATCTGATTTTTTCTGTATAGTAGAAATATTGTCCTACCCATGATTTTCTAAGTCTAAAAAGGGCCATCACTCTTGCAAAAAGCAGGATAGAGTTATGTTTCTTGATGTACAGTGTCCACTTATGATGGTGAAAAACTGTTGCAAGTTTTAAAGCAATAGCTTTGATAGTTTATGAGAAAAGTTGACTTAAACATAATATTCAACCAAGAAAATGATTTTTCTAAGTCCAAAAGGGGCAATAATTATTGCAAAAAGCAGGATGGAGTTATGCTGCTTGCTGTACAGGGTCAGCTTATGATGGTGAACAAGAGTTGCAAGTTTTAAAGCAATAGCTTTGATAGTTTAAGAGAAAAAGTTGACCTAAACATAAAACTTAACCAAGAAATCTGATATTTTCTAAGTCCAAAAGGGGCCATAAATCTTGCAAAAAGCAGGATGGAGTTATGTTTCTTGCTGTACAGGGTCAGCTTATGATGGTGAACAAGTGTTGCAAGTTTTAAAGGAATAGCTTTGATAGTTTAGGATAAAAGCTGACCTAAACATAAAACTTAACCAAGAAAACTGATTTTCTAAGTCCAAAAGGGGCAATAATTCTTGCAAAAAGCAAGATGAAGTTATGTTTCTTGATGTACAGGGTCTGCTTATGATGGTGAACAAGTATTCCAAGTTTCAAAGCAAAAGCTTTGATAGTTTAGGAGAAAAGTTGACCTAAACATAAAACTTAACCAAGAAATCTGATATTTTCTAAGTACAAAATGGGCCATAAATCTTGCAAAAAGCAAGATGGAGTTATGTTTCTTGCTATACAGGGTCAGCTTATGATGGTGAACAAGTATTCCAAGTTTCAAAGCAATAGCTTTGATAGTTTAGGAGAAAAGCTGACCTAAACATAAAACTTAACCAGGCAACGCCGACGCCGACGCCGACAACCGCTCAAGTGATGACAATAACTCATCATTTTTTTTCAAAAAATCAGATGAGCTAAAAAAACTTTAATTTGCAGTTTAATCACATTAGGTTCACAAGGTTTACAAAGATAAGAAAACAGAATCACTGACATTTTCAGTGAATTTATTTACTTTAAATTAATAGACTTAAACAAAGACTGGAAATAACAAGAGCTGTCGGATGACAGCGCGCTCGACTATTCGAAGAATTGATTGAAGAATGGGGTCAAAATATTTCCATAGATTTTCAGACTAAACAAAAAATGGATTAAACAAAAAATGTTCCTGTATTTGTGGATTTCGATTAGTCTTGCACTAAATGGCAATGTGTGACCATGATGGCAAATATGTTAAGTTATATGTTAGGCAAAACATGGACTTATATGATAAATTTAACTAATTTCCAAGTCCAAAAGGGGCCATTATTCAGTCAAAATAGTTGACAGAGTTATGTACTCTTGCCTACAGATGGAAATCATGTTGATAAACTAGTGTTAAAAGTTTCAAAGCCACAGTTCAAATAGTTTTGACAAAACGCTGACTTGTAAGAAAAACTGAACAAATTTGAAAGTCCAAAAAGGGCCATAATTCAGTCAAAATAGTTGTCAGAGTTATGTACTCTTGCCTAGAGATGGAAATCATAATGATAAACAAGTGTTTAAAGTTTAAAAGACATATGTCAAATAGTCTTGACAAAACATGGACATATACAAAACAGAACCAGTTTCCAAGTTCAAAAAGGGCCATAATTCAGCCAAAAAAGAGGAGAAAGTTACGTACTCTTGCCTATTGATAGAGACTATTATACTGAACAAGATATAAAAGTTTCAAAGCCATATGTCAAACACTTTACACAAAATATAAACTGGTACGAAAAACTTAACCAAGATTTCTAAGTCAAAAGTGGCCATAATTCAGTCAAAATGCTTGATGGAGTTATGTACTCTTGCCTACAACTGGATATTGTGATGGTAAAACAAGTGTTGAAAGTTTCAAAGCTTTATCTCAAAAGACTTTGTCAAAATGTGGACTGGTACGAAAAACTTAACCAAGATTTCTAAGTCAAAAAGGGGCCATAATTCAGTCAAAATGCTTGATGGAGTTATGTACTCTTGCCTACAACTGGACATGGTGATGGTAAACAAGTGTTGAAAGTTTCAAAGCTTTATCCCAAAAGACTTTGTCAAAATATGAACTGGTACGAAAAACTTAACCAAGATTTCTAAGTCAAAAGGGGCCATAATTCAGTCAAAATGCTTGACAGAGTTATGTACTCTTGCCTATAACTGGACATGGTGATGGTAAACAAGTGTTGAAAGTTTCAAAGCTTTATCTCAAAAGACTTTGTCAAAATATGAACTGGTACGAAAAACTTAACCAAGATTTCTAAGTCAAAAGGGGCCATAATTCAGTCAAAATGCTTGACAGAGTTATGTACTCTTGCCTATAACTGGACATGGTGATGGTAAACAAGTGTTGAAAGTTTCAAAGCTTTATCTCAAAAGACTTTGTCAAAATATGAACTGGTACGAAAAACTTAACCAAGATTTCTAAGTCAAAAGGGGCCATAATTCAGTCAAAATGCTTGACAGAGTTATGTACTCTTGCCTATAACTGGACATGGTGATGGTAAACAATTGTTGAAAGTTTCAAAGCTTTATCTCAAAAGACTTTGTCAAAATGTGGACTGGTACGAAAAACTTAACCAGGGTGTGACGCCGACGCCGACGCCGACGCCGACGCCGTGGTGAGTAGGATAGCTCTACTTATTCTTCGAATAGTCGAGCTAATAAAATTAGTAACGTTATATTATTATATATTAAGCATATTTAGTTCCTTTTTCAACTTGTATGACTCATTACTCACTGGCTGGGACTCATTGTTTCAAAATATGTGAGTCCCATGGACTCGTATCTTCAGATTTCAAAATGAATCACTGCCTAACATGCCCCATGCACAACTACTGTTGGTACTGATCACTTGTGTGAAGTTTCATTTAATTCTGTCAAGGGGATAAGGAGAGATGGTGCGCACAAGATTGCGTCTACGGACAGACGGCCAGACAGACAGACGGACAGACAGACAGACAACCTGAAACCAGTATACCCCCCCTTACAACTTTGTTGTCGGGGGGTACAATTAGCAGCAACCATGAACTCATCAACTTTAGAAAGAAGGGGGGAAGATTTTTTCTACCTGAACGCTGTTGAGTGATTCGAAAGGTGGCTGTAATTTTCTTGTTTCTAGATAAAAAGCATTGATGTGACCATTCATTTTCTTAGTTATATCATTTCCCATACAGAATTCTGTAAAGTGTCGTTTTTAAAAATTCAAGCCGATGCTGTAAATCTAACCCGGCGATTTTTGGTTATAACTATTTTGTATGAATGCAGGATGAAAATGTTTTTATTAACAGTATCTCACTCGAATAAAATTGAAAGTAAACTGTGTAAACTAAAATTACATATTTAAATCAATTCATTGATGGAAGTAAATTAGATTTAACATAATTAATACATTACATGTCATTCTTTTACCATAGATGACAAAAAAATGTGTACAGTATTCCAATTCATTGCACGGTTACAGCAATTTCTTTAATAAAACATTGTTTTTTGCTCTCGAACATGCTGACAATTAAACAAAGTGTCAAAGACGTAACCGCAGCGCTAATTGGCTGCACACAATCGACTGTAGTGTATCGGATAATTTGATTCGCTTTCACACTTCTCGGGAAAATCTCGCAAGTACCTGAAGTAGGTGGAGCTTAAATTATGCTATCGGCGTGTGTTTCATGTATTCAACACTCATTTTGACACCATGCAAATTGCCAACAGTCCGGATAGCATTGATTAGCGCAACTTGGTGCAATTCCGCTCAATCTTCCTTTGAAATTCGCAATACTGTTTACAGGTCGTACTGATACGACCGCATTTTAAAATAAATTCGTATTGACAAGGCCACATTTTAAATTAAATTCGTATCCGACCCCTAATAAATTCGTAATTACTAAAATACGGTCCTTATCTGGAGCTCTGCCTTTGACCCCTAAGTGTGACACTGACCTTGAAGCCAGCCATCCAAAATATGTGCTCTGCATGTCATCTCGATGTGGCGGACATTTGTGCCAAGTTCTTTTAAAATCCTTCAAACAGTTCAAGAGTTACAGAATATACACGAAACAAAGTCATAGGACCTTTGACCCCTAAGTGTGACCTTGACCTTGAAGCTAGCCATCCAAACATGCCCTCTGCACGTCGTTCCTATGTGGTGAACATTTGTGCTAGGTTTCTTCAAAATATTTCAAGGGGTTCAGGGCGTCATAACATAAAACATCCCTACAGGCCTGTAAAAATGGTGGTTTGTAGGCAAAGTCGAACTTGACCTGTATTTTATGATGTTACACCTGTGTACCATAATTTATTTAAGTCTGTCAAGCCTTTCAAGAGTTATTGTCATGAAACCATGAAAACCAATGGACCGGCCGACAAGCTCACTCCTAGACTGTTAAATCATCAATATTCGTGGGGGACTCATTTTCGTGGATTTCGTGGTTTAGACAATCCATGAAATTTAATCCCACAAATATGTAAAATTCCCATTCATTTTATGTTCAAAAGTTGAAATCCACAAATTCATATCCCCACGAAATTGCCGTTTTGACCAAAACCACTAAATTTCATGCCCATAAAATTAAATGATTTTACAGTATGAGCCCAAACTTCGTTTGTGGGAGTATAATTACTACGTAAATCTGCTAGCATGGTACAGATTACAATATATCAGGCTAGTAAAATGATGCTGTATTTGGACAGAAGCCCTAAAAATTGCATATATCAAAATATGGTTCTAAAATGTGAACAGTTATGTAAAATAGTATATCAAATACGGTAGCATTTATCTGAAGATTGAAGAGATACCACATTTATGGTGTACTGACATACTCACTCTATATGCTAACAAGAGCTGTCGGAGGACAGCAACGCTCGACTATTCAACAGCCCTGTCAAATGAATGAATACAAAAGTCGAACAAGAAACGCGGCAATGCCACGAAACCAGGTTTTCAACACTTTTCATAAGAATAAACAAGAGTGCCAGAATGTCACAATATATGCCCGTCACAGCAAATTTCTTTACTCTAGCACCTGTATTTGCAGATGTAATTTTAATTTTGTGGTTGTTTAGTAATCATTGTAATTCTTTTGTTTTTCTAAGTCCACAAAAAAACTCCTTACCAGGTAGAGATACCTTAAAATACACCTAAAATTAGAAAGTAACAACTATGTTGTACCACAGAAAAGTGGTCTTGGCTTTTCCCTACGTCTAGTAATGAAAAAGTTACAATATAAGCTATTTATAGTAACAACAAAGGGAAGTAATTCTAAAGAAGGGAACTGCACAAGACACTTCGTCTCATGATGGTGTATAATTGTGCCACGTTACATCAAAATCCCTCTATGCATGAAGATATGCTCCAAACAAAGTTTTCATTCTTGTATCCTTTGACCTCTAAGTGTGACCTTGACCTTAGACCTAGTGACCTGGTTCTTGCGCATGACACTCCGTCTCATGATGGTGAACAATTGTGCCAACTTTCATCAAAATCCCTCCATGCATGTAGAAGATATGCTAACCCTAACCCTAACCCTATTTTAGTAACAATGACCTTGACCTTGATCCAAGAAACCCCAAAATCAATCCAAGCTACGACTTTATATAAGTTTTCTACACACCAAGTTTCATCATGATAGCTCATTCCTAAGTCAAGTTATTGACCGGAAACCCTTTTTCTATTTTAAGTAACAGTGACCTTGACCTTGACCCCAGAAACCCCAAAATCAATCCCAGCCTTTGTCTTGATATAAGCTACATACATACCAAGTTTTATTCAAATATCTTTACCGGAACAAAAGTTATTGACCGGAAACCCTTTTTCTATTTTAAGTAACAGTGACCTTGACCTTGACCCCAGAAACCCCAAAATCAATCCCAGCCTTGGTCTTGATATAAGCTACATACATACCAAGTTTTATTCAAATATCTTTACCGAAACAAAAGTTATTGACCGGAAACACCAGTTTGACGCCGCCGCCGCCCGCCCGCCCGCCTGACCGACATCTACCCCAATCTAATAACTCAGGTTTTCATTGAAAACCTGGTTAAAAAGGGGCATAATTTTGTAAAAATGGGGAAAAGGGTTATGGAACCTTCACAGTGCTTACCAGCTCATGACAGTGAACAAGTGTGTGAAGTTTCAATCCTTTCCCATTAGTAGATACTGAAATACCAGCTTACATACAAAAACTTAACCAAAAGCTGCTAAGTCAAAAAATGGGCACAATTTTGAAAAATGCAAAGTAGAGTTATGGGACCTACACAGTGCATGTCAGATCATGACAGTAAACAAGTGTGCAAGGTTTCAATCCATTCCCATTAGTGGATACTGAGATACCAGCTTACATACAAAAACTTAACCAAAAACTGCTAAGTCAGAAAAAGGGGCATAATTTTGAAAAAATGTGAAGTAGAGTTATGGGACCTGCACAGTGCATGTCAGATCATGACAGTGAACAAGTGTGGGAAGTTTCAATCCATTTCCATTAGTGGGTACTGAGATACCAGCTTACATACAAAACCTTAACCAAGAATTTCTAAGTCAAAAAAGGGGCATAATTTTGTAAAGAAGCAAAATAGATTATGGAACCTGAGAAATGTAGGTCAGTTTATCACAGTGAATAAGTGTGTGAAGTTTCTATCCATTCAAATAAGTGGTTACTGAGATACCAGCTTACATACAAAACATTAACCAAGAATTTCTAAGTCGAAAAATGGGTATAATTTTGTAAAAAAGCAAGATAGAGTTATGGAACCTGTGCACTGTAGGTCAGTTTATCACAGTGAATAATTGTGTGAAATTTCAATCCATTCCCACAAGTGGTTACTGAGATACCAGCTTACATACAAAACCTTAACCAAATTGGGATGCGGACGCAGCACCAACGCATGGGTGAGTCCAATAGCTCTACTATTCTTTGAATAGTCGAGCTAAAAATAAATACGATTTGGGATATGAATACATATTCAGACAATTTACCATTCTGCCTCATGCCTGTCTCATTCTTTGCCCATATTTTTACCAGACCATCTCTTCCATGGGTTATCAAGTGTGAATCATTGCTGAAGTCCAGATATAGGATAGAATGACCTGGGTGAGCTGAGAAGTTGCTGACAACTCTCCGCGTCTCCATGGACCATTCAAAAACAGCTCCATCATAGTTTCCTGAATACAGTGTCTCATTGCCCTGAAACTACCAATACATAGTTTCCTGAATACAGTGTCTCATTGCCCTGAAACTACCAATACATAGTTTCCTGAATACAGTGTCTCATTGCCCTGAAACTACCAATATATAGTTTCCTGAATACAGTGTCTCATTGCCCTGAAACTACCAATACATAGTTTCCTGAATACAGTGTCTCATTGCCATGAAATTACCAATACATAGTTTCCTGAATACAGTGTCTCATTGCCCTGAAATTACCAATACATAGTTTCCTGAATACAGTGTCTCATTGCCCTGAAACTACCAATACATAGTTTTCTGAATACAGTGACTCATTGCCCTGAAACTACCAATACATAGTTTCCTGAATACAGTGACTCATTGCCATGAAATTACCAATACATAGTTTCCTGAATACAGTGTCTCATTGCCCTGAAACTACCAATACATAGTTTCCTGAATACAGTGTCTCATTGCCATGAAATTACCAATACATAGTTTCCTGAATACAGTGTCTCATTGCCCTGAAACTACCAATACACAGTTTCCTGAATACAGTGTCTCATTGCCATGAAATTACCAATACACAGTTTCCTGAATACAGTGACTCATTGCCCTGAAATTACCAATACATAGTTTCCTGAATACAGTGTCTCATTGCCCTGAAACTACCAATACATAGTTTCCTGAATACAGTGTCTCATTGCCCTGAATCTACCAATACATAGTTTCCTGAATACAGTGTCTCATTGCCCTGAAACTGGAGGTGCTTTTGAGAAAAGCCAATGTCTCCCACAACTGCCTAATCATCTAAATAGTAAGTCTGTCTTTGTATACTGTTTGTGGCCTATTGGTATTCACATGTTGGGAGTAACCAGTCTACAATGCTGTGTCGGTAGTGGTAACTGGTCTACAATGCTGCGCCGGTCTACAATGCTGTTCGGCGGTAGTGGAGTGGAGTAACCGGTCTACAATGCTGCGCCGATAGTTGTTGGTAATTATGTTCAAGGGCCGTAATTCCGAACTGCCTGGGTTGATTTGGCTAGTTATCAAACTTGGCCGAGGACTTATGGTCAAATACATTTTGTTCAAGTTTGGTGAAGATTTAGAAATTTAGATTTAGAAAATGAAATGTTCGATTTAGAGCGCGGACAAGAGTACAAAGGCCGATTTTTGGTAATTCACGGACCATAATTCCAAAAGGCCTGGGCCGATTTGTCTAGTTATCGAACTTGGCCGAGCACTTATGGTCAAACACATTTTGTTCAAGTTTGGTGAAGATCGGATGAGAAATGTTTGACTTAAAGGGCGGACAAGATTTGTGACAGACAGACAACACACAAACAGGAGTAAATCAATATGTCTCCCACACCACTGTGTGGTGGGAGACATAATAACGGGATTAGCAATTCTTTAGCATAAATAATTCAATTAGTCTAAAAATACAAATTATCAATCCACTCCTTCGCAAGTTATTCTCTCAAAATTAAGGCCTGTAAACACTAGCTCCACTTCTTTTTGGAAGTGAGTTGAAACAAGAGATCACAAAGTGATCTTGGCGCCCACCAATGTGCCATTTTTGAGTGTTCCAAATTTCAAGACTTACTGACTAGCTCAAGGTCAAATTTCATTTCCGTACACAACACTGTGCATTGTGGTCCAAATTCGAAAGCTGTAGCTTGAGAAATGTGAAAGTAGGTCACTAGATAAATTTCAAGGACGAAATGTGAAAGTAGGTCACTAGGTCAAAATCAAGGTCAAATTACACTTCAGAACACAAATTTATGCTTGTGATCCAAATTTAAAGCCTGTACCTTCAAAAATGTGAAAGTAGGTCACTAGGTCAATGTCAAGGTCAAAGTTTGTTTCAGTACACAATCCTATGCATGTGGTCAAAATTTGAAGCCTGTAGCTACAGAAATGTGAAAGTAGGTCACTAGGTCAATCTAAAGGTCAAAGTTCATTTCGGTACACAAAACTATGCAAGTGGTCCAAATTTGAAGGCTGTAGCTCGAGAAATGTGAAAGTAGGTCACCAGGTCAAAATCAAGGTCAAATTTTATTTCGGAACACAGAACTATGCATGTGTTCCAAATTTGAAGCCTGTACCTTCAAAAATGTGAAAGTAGGTCATTAGGTCAATGTAAAGGTCAGTTTGTTTTGGTACACAAAACTATGTATGTGGTCCAAATTTGAAGGCTGTAGCTTTAGAAATGTGAAAGTAGGTCAGTAGGTCAAAATCAAGGTCAAATTTCATTTCGGAACACGAAACTATCCATGTGGTCCAAATTTGAAGCCTGTACCTTCAAAAATGTGAAAGTAGGTCACTAGGTCAATGTCAAGGTCAAAGTTTTTTTCAGTGCACAAAATTATGCATGTGGTCCAAATTTGAAGGCTGTAGATACAGAAATGTGAAAGTAGGTCACTAGGTCAAAATCAAGGTCAACTCATGTCAAGGTTCATCTTGCCACTCAAAACCATACATGTGGTCCAAATTTGAATGTTGTAGGTTATTGACAAGAAGATTTTAAAATCTTTTTCCTATATAAGTCTATATGAACCATGTAACCCCCCAGGGTCGGGCCATATTTGACCCTAGGGGGATAATTTGAACAAACTTGGTAGAGAACCTTTAGATGATGTTACATTACAAATGCCAAAGCCCTAGGCTTTGTAGTTTGGACAAGAAGATTTTCAACGTTTTTCCCTATATAAGTCTATGTAAACCATGTGACCCCCGGGGCGGGGCCATTTTTGACCCTAGGGGGATAATTTGAACAATCTTAGTAGAAGACCACTAGATGATGTCACATGCAAAATATCAAAGCCCTAGGCCCTGTGGTTTTGAACAAGAGGATTTTCAAAGTTTTTCCCTATATAAGTCTATATAAACCATGTGTCCCCAGGGACGGGGCCATATTAGACCCCAAGGAAATAATTTGAATCATCTTGTTAGAGGACCACTAGATAATGCTTCATACCAAATATCAAAGCCATAGGCTCTGTGGTTTTGGACAAGAAGATTTTCAAAGTTTTTCCCTATATAAATCTATGTAAATTATAGAAATAAACAAAGGGCCATAACTCACTAAAAAAATTGTTGAACCAGGTTGATTTTCTGGGGGACACAACCAGGGTACCAATACATCATTCTGACAAAGTTTGGTCAAAATCCCCCCGGTAGTTTCTGAGGAGATGCGATAACGAGAAATTGTTAACGGACGGACGGACGGAAGGACGACGGACCACAGACGCAGAGTGATTTGAATAGCCCACCATCTGATGATGGTGGGCTAAAAAAAGGTAATGATACCCCCATGACAGTGCTATAATTACCAGACCTATAGGAGTTCTAAATGTAAGCATAGAAAGAGGGTGAGTTGTTGCATTATTCTTTCATTATTATGGCTTCATGTGCTACATATGCTATCAAACAAAATCAGACCTGAAGAGACATATGAAAAGACACAAAGACAAAATGCGCCAGTGCAACAGATGTAATAAATCATTCAACTGTGCTGACGAACTGGTGTAAACCTTCATGGAACTGGTATGTCCAGTGTGGAACACATTTTATTTCAACCAGTATAATTGTATACCTTAAGCAGCATGCCTCCAGATTTGGCTAGAAAATAATCTTTTTTTTTCAAATTGAAGTTTGATCATATTATGAACATTAGAATATGAATTTTTGTTTCTAACATACAGTGCATTCGCGATGCTACGAATCGCAATTTAACGAAATACCGGTATAATACAAAAAGGTGTTGTGGTCCCGGCTGCTTTCCTTCTTATTTCTATGTAACAAAGTCGCGGTTGTATGAAAATGCAATTTTACGAAAAATGCGCTCCTACGAATGTATTGTTATGCCTTTAATGCCTGTTTTCAACTTGTTTAAGTTGCAATTTTACGAATGTATCGTCTAAGTTTTCACACCTTCCATAATGGCGTGAAAATATTCAAGAGTGGAAAGTGTCACTATCATTTAGTTGGGCGTAAACAGTGATTAAAGTGTGAAAACTTAGTAATTAAATTCGAAACATATACGTTTTACATTATGACATAAGTTAGTGGTTATTTTTTTTCTCATATAACTATCCGATCGGATGGCATACAAGCCACACTTGTTTCGATATCTATACGGCTCAAACAACTAGTGCATAATGAAAATAAAACAATATTTAAGTCCTGATCGTCTGTATATTGTCATTTTATTATACCAAACACTTCAGTAAAGGGTAACTTAGGGTATTGGAATATGCAATTGCGTTTTTTTTTTCTCGTGCAACAAGGTACCCTGTATATGTTTTATGTACAGTGAATAAAAAGTGATGAAAAAAAAAAAAAAAACACCCGTTCTACATTCTACATACCATCTGAGTTCAGATATTCGAATAAGATTTGTAGTACACCCAGATGTACATGAAATTGATATACATGCACTCCGATACGATAATCACATGTTTTAATACCACAGGTTACCGTATAGCGGGTTATTTCTGCGGTAAAATATTCTGCGTTTTGGTCCCAAAAAATGTGAAACAAATTTCTGCGTGTTTAATTTCCGCGTTTTCACTTAAACGGAAGAGAAATTTCTGCGTTTCTGCCAAGGAGGAGGTAATTCCTCGCATGGTCGGACGTTAAGAGAATGATAGCGTATGAAATCAATTAACTAAATTACTGGTAACTTTGCATTTAATGAATACATTGTAGGATATAATAATTGCGAAATGAGAAAATGTAATCCATCAACAATAAATTATTGCATAACAACTGCAAACTACGGTATAAATATAACGGTTACACTTATATAAAGGTTACTAAAGTATACCTAGTTCGGAAGATTGCCACAAGGGATTAATATAAACAACACAAGTGAAATTCACTCAGTTTATTTCATTCACAAAAGAAAAACGTTTTCTGAGGGATTAACAGTTAGGACTTTGTTTGACCATCAGACCTAATTATGATGATTATACCATTATCGGTAATTGTTAGATGGTAACGGTAATTTTCAATAATTAGTCCAGGTCATTGTGAACATAGCGTGAAACAACGTTGGTGAAAAAAAATGCAGATTTTTTTGCGTTTTAAATTTTTGCTGGACGAATATTCTGCTGGAAATATTTTTGCGATTCTACCGAGAGACCGCAGAAACGCAGAAATATTACCCCAGCAGAAATAACCCGCTATACGGTATGACGTGTAGATATTAAGGTGCTGTATAGCGAAATTTCCTATACTACGCTTGAACGAAAATGCGATATTACGAAAAAAACGGCCGGTCCCTTGGCTTTTCGTAGGATCGCGATTGTACTGTATTTTAAAAGTTCCAAATCAAGAAAAAGATGACCGCGTCAGGAATCGAACCCCGGACCGCTGCGGCAATAAAGACATTTTCCCGTCGTCATAACCAATAGCGCTATAGCTGAAGTAGTGAATAATGACTTCAAAATATAGATATTTATAATCGAGACAGTTTACATGGAGTAAAAGTGTGACAAACGCTTTTCAATTTTCATCAAAAAAAAGTAGTAAAAACAGCAAATTCCCAAATGTTTCCATAACAGAAAGTTTGTCAGTAATTAAGTTTTAAAGTCTTCTTAAGAAATATAGCATTTATGTCAAGATATCTAAAAAAAATCATAATGAAATATTTTTTTTGTTGTCAAATGATCTGGAGGCATGCTGCTTTAAGTTATTGTCCGTAAGTATTGACCTGGCACTCATTAATCTTCGCCAATATTTTCGGGCGTTTTCGTTTTTTCACGTGATATTCGTGTCCTGAAAATATCTAGATTTATCAAAATAATCAATTTAGAGAACCAACGGCACAGTGGTGTAGTGGTAGGCTCTCCGACTTGAAAACACGTTACCATGGGTTCGAATTCTTTTCTAACCATTTTTAAAATATAATTCCTTGTGTTTGTATTTGTATCTATGATTATATATTTTTTATGAAACATTGCATTTTGTATCGCTAACAATAGTTCTTTGAATTGTCCGTTGAATGAATGAATGCTTGTCCGGTCCTGTAGATTTTAAACGACATTTTGTAGAACGGTTTTATGTACATAGAAGAATGGTAATCGATAGTAGAGTATTTCGTTGATAAAACGTAAGTGTGACAAGTTTCCGTCTTTTACAGATAAAATCATAAAAAACCCCTATTTGATCAGACAGAGGACTCGAACACTCAACCCTGAGATTAGTGGCAAAACGCTTTGTTTGCACAGCTATATCTGCACATGATACGTGATGGTATATAATTGGCTTTTCAATAGCTATATCATTGTTTGGGTTCGTACACCGAAAATTAATTTACGGAAACATACGGAATATTCATGAGTGCCAGGTCAATACTTCCGGACAATATCACTATTTTGATAGATAAAAAAAGTAAATAAAGGTATGTTTCCCATGTAAATGAATGAAAACAAACACAGAAGAAAACTCAGAAGCTCCAATATTACTCCATTTTGCAGTCGCTGAGCCTGCGTCTCCTGCATTACTGACCAGCACGGTCATGAATTGCCTTATACTGGTCTTCCAAGAAATATTATAATTCATCATTTATGATAAAATATGTTACAGGAATGTGTCAGTGATATTGTGGAAGTGGTAACTTTAATTAGTGTTTTTGCCGAATAACATAATGAAATAATACTTTTTCTGAGTTGTGGCATTGTTTACCTGCTATGTTCACATGGTTTTCGAAAGTAATTGAGAAAAGTGCTTAGATTTGCTGGAAAATGAAAAGCAACGAGTATTTCATAATATTCGGAACATGTCTTGCGCTATATGCCGTCCTTGACAACAAATTCTAAACAACAGAAAAATAATATTTTCATAGTTACCTAAAATCACCAAAACTGCTCCATTTGATCCAAGATCTTATGTTACTGATCCGGTTTTTTAAAGGAACAATTGGACACGATGATTTACACACAAATCAAATGACGCTTTGCTAACAATACTGTGTCTTAAATGGCTTAAAAATGTACCACATATCTAGTAGAATTTCACAACTTCTCTTGGAGGGTCCTTGAACCCTCTACCTTTTCTCAAGTTATCAAAGCTAGTAATTATTGATGAACAACTTCTGATCAGATTTGTTTCTCTGAAATGATTTTCGTGTTGTAGAATTTCCACATTCCTCAGGAAAGACTCTCAATCCCCTATCTTTACTGTACGCCAGTTATGAGTTTTGTGAACATAATAAAGAAATCAAAGCTAGTTTGCTCAAATTATTTGTCAGAAATGGCTTAAAATGTACCATTTTGTCTTGTATAATTTCAAAATTTTTCAGGGCGGAGCCTGAACTCCTACCGCTACTCTTACTCCAAATATGCAAGGTCATATGGTGTACATGTTAACCTGATCTGCGCAGATATTTTGGTAGAAATGGATTAAAATGCACCAATATACAGTCGAAACTCGGTATCTCAAACTCGCTTACTGGCACTGATGATAAACCCGGACAGGTGATAAAGTGGACCACCTTGGAAATATTCAATTGAAATCGGTTATTTATAAAATTGAACACACCATCTAATAGTTTCAACTTACAACACCAACAGTTTACTGGTGTAAACAAAAACAAAACTGGTAAATATTCTGTATAAATAAATGACTTACATTTATTTGTATAAAAATATTTATCCAAAATTACTGGGGAAGAGGGTGTTTTTTGCGCATGCTCATTGCCGAAACATGAAGGCCTGACATTGGGTCACTTTTCATTACTTGATCAGGAATGACTGTTGCAGCTTTTTGAGAAAGTTTCAATATAATAATACAAAGAAAATTTTGTAAATGACAAAGTGGTCGAATTTATCATCAGTCAACTTTCATACAGTCCCCATTTTACAAACCCATTTCAGGGCCCCACTTCATGTGAGTTTGCTTACTAAATATAAATTTGAATTATGTAAAGTTTTCAGCAAATGTTAAGCTTTATTTTGATACTGACCATTGATTACAATTTGCAGAAATAAACAAGTTACAGGTAAAAAACCTCATTTTCTGTTCGGGTTTATCATCAGTACCAGTACCTCCAAATTCCACTTAAGTCGAGGAAATTTTCAAGTCCCGTCAAATTTCACTCTTTATATATGTAAATCAACTTCGGTTACGTCAAAATTTGACTTACCAAGACTCCAGATGTGTCGAAATGGATTTTCAGTCCCGTCAATAAAATTCATGTGCATTGTGAACTCAGTAAGTCGAAGTGAGAAAAATATGCAATACAATATCACACATGTCACTGTGAATGTGGTTGGTTTTTAACACATATCCATGTTAATTGCCCAACCACAAAGCCTTGATGCCGACATATCAAAGCTGCGGCGATTATCAAAGTGAGATGATGTCATACTTGTTTGCACATGTCATAATGGTAATTGTTTGATGTAAACATTAGATTTCTTTAATCAGCAGTCTTTTTTTTTTTTAGACGTTATGGAAATTGCTTTTATAAACTAATGAATCAATTAGTTTGAACAGTTGGGAACTTTAAGAAGGATAAATCAGAGGTAATCGCGATGAGATTGTATAACAAGAGATCACAGAGTGATCTTGGCGCCCACCATTGAGCCATTTTTGAATGTTCCAAATTTCAAGACTAGCTAAAGGTCAAAATCAAGGTCAAATTTCATTTTGGTACAGAACACTATGCATGTGGTCCATGCATGTGGTCCAAATTTGAAAGCTGTAGCTTGAGAAATGTGAAAGTAGGTCACTAGATCAATTTCAAGGTCAAAGTTCATTTCAGTATACAAAACTATGCACGTGCTTCAAATTTGGAGGCTGTAGCTTGAGAAATGTGAAAGTAGGTACTAGGTAAAAATCATTGTCAAATTTCAAATCAGAACACAAAAATATGCATGTGGTCCAAATTTGAAGCCTGTAGCTTCAGAAATGTGAAAGTAGGTCACTAGGTCAAGCTCAAGATCAAAGTTCATTTCGGTACACAAAACTATGCATGTGGTCCAAATTTGAAGGCTGTAGATTGAGAAATGTGAAAGTAGGTCACCAGGTCAAATTTCATTTCGGAACACAAAACTATGCATGTGGTCCAAATTTGAAGCCTGTACCTTCAGAAATGTGAAAGTAGGTCACTAGGTCAATGTCAAGGTCAAAGTTTATTTCGGTGCACAAAACTATGCAGGTGGTCCAAATTTGAAGGCTGTAGCTACAGAAATGTGAAAGTAGGTCACTAGGTCAAAATCAAGGTCAACTCGTGTCAAGGTTCATCTTGCCACTCAAAACTATACATATGGTCCAAATCTGAATGTTGTAGGTTATTGACAAGAAGATTTTAAAAGCTTTTCCCTATATAAGTCTATATGAACAGCCACCCCCCCCCCCCCCACCCCACCCCCGCAGGGCCATATTTGACCCTAGTGGGATAATTTGAACACACTTGGTAGAGAACCACTAGATGATGCTACATTACAAATATCAAAGCCCTAGGCTTTGTGGTTTGGACAAGATCATCTAGTAGTCCTCTACCAAGATGATTCAAATTATTTCCCTGGGGTCAAATATGGCCCCACCCCGGGGGTCACATGGTTTATATAGACTTATATAGGGAAAAACTTCCTCTTGTCCAAAACCACAGGGCCTAGGGCTTTGATATTTTATATGTCACATCATGTAGTGGTCTTCTACTAAGATTGTTTAAATTATTCCCCTAGGGTCAAATATGGCCCCGCCCTGGGGGTTACATTGTTTACATAGACTTATATAGGGAAAAACTTTGAAAATAAAAAAAAAGAAAATATAAGTTTCAAAGCTATATGCTTTTAAATGATAGCCATATGTACTTGCATGCAAAACTTTAACCAGGATTTTCTAAGTCTAAAAGAAGGCATAATTTGGCCAAACTGCATGTCAGAGTTGTGGGACTTGATGCTATTGCCTAGTTTCATAACCCCGAAGACATGTGAAGTTTCAATTCAATATCTGCATTAGTTTTTGAGGTAGAAACTTGCATGTAAAACTTTATCCAGAATTTTCTAAGTCCAAAAGGGGGCATAATTTGCCCAAAATACATGTCAGAGTTATGGGACATATGGGACTTAACCCGGTGAGGTTGGTAATTGACCTCGAAAAAGAAAAAATAAGTTTTCAAGCTATATGCATTTAAATGATAGCTATATGTACTTGCATGCAAAACTTTAACCAAGGTGTGACGCAGATGCCAGAGTGAGTAGAATAGCTAGACTTTTCTTCGAATAGTCGAGCTAAAAATAAAGTAGACTTTTAAGATCTCAGTTTATACCCTGCTCACGTAAGCAACTCACTTCCAAAAAAAAATCTGCCTCTGTATTTTTTCAGATCTGTTATGGCAACTGATGTCTTTATATGGCAAAATTCCATAAGCAAAAGCAGAAATTAAGAAAAAAAAGCTTGAGGGAGAGGATTTTGTCCAGATACTGCATAAACAATATAGGCCTATATCATACCTTCAAGAACGACAGTGCACTACTTGAGCCTCTTAGGCTGTAAATGGGGTCAGGTGCTGGTCTTCTCATAGTCTGAAATAATACGTTAATCACATAAAATATTTCAGTAATAATAACACAGAAGAAAATAACAGCATAAATTTGCTGTTTCGAATGAATGAATGAATGAATGAATGAATACGTTAATCGCATAAAATATTTAAGTAATAATAACAAAGAAGACAAGAGGGCCATGATGGCCCTATATCGATCACCTGAGTTATGTTGCTTGCTTGAACAAATTTCTATGTTAAAGCTTAAAAAACAAGAAAGTAGGTCAGTAGGTCATATTCATGGTCACTGAAAGTCAGTTTTAAGATTGGTGTGCAAAACTGTACAAGTCATCCAAATTTCAAGGCTGCATCTTAAAAAAACAAGAAAGTAGGTAAGGTGGTCAAGGTCACAGTCGGATGACCCCTTATCACTTGGGGTCATCAGGTAAATATAATTAAACAGTCTAGGAAATATGATCTGATAATTTTTGAAGTATTTTTCCTATATAAATCATATATCAAGTGACCCCTGGGGCGGGGCCTCTTTTCACCCCAGAGGCATAATTCGAAAATCTTGTTAGAAATCAACTTGGCAATGATACATACAAAATATCAAAGGCATAGGCCTTGAAATTTCAGATAAGAAGATTTTTTCCTATATAAGTCTATGTAAAACTTGGGACCCCAGGGCAGGGCCTCTTGCACCCAAGGGGCATAATTTGAACAATTTTGGTAGTAGATCACTAGGCAATGCAACATACCATATATCAAAAGCATAGGCCTTGCAGTTTCAGGCAAGAAGATTTGAAAATTGTAAGTATTTCAAAACTGTTTTAATTTTGAAAACCCAGTGAAAAAGTTGTTAAAATTTAAAAACTCCGACCCCATAAAAACATTGTTTTGCCCACCATCAGAAGAACAGATTTTAATGAGTGACATCACCGTGATCTTGCCATTATTTAATTTGGTAAAGTTTCGTTTTATCGGCTGAAAAATGCAGTGATTTATCGGAGACGATTAAAAGTAAATCTTTAGTATGTATTCACACAAAATTTTTATTGCAGACAAGTATCAATATCATAACTAAATAACAGTTAAAACTATATAAAATCATTACTTATTCACTAAGAAATCAATTACCGGACGGCTGGAAAATCCCGACAATTACCGGATGGCTAGAACGCAGGCTAGGCGTCTGGTTACCGGATGCCTAGACACTTCCACTACGCAGCGCAATCAAATAAGAAGAGCTCCGCCAAGCTGGGTATTATACGCCCGAAGGGTTACATCACAGGATGGAAGTAAAATTTAAAGAACTTGGAGTGTGAAGCCCAAAGGACAGGAACAACAAAGGGAAGAAATTCCAAAACAAAAAGTCCACCAAAAAAAACCTTACCATGTAAAGGTATGTCTAAAAACACCCATAAATTGGAGGTACCATCCATGTTGTACCACAGAAAAGTGGTCTCGGTTTTTCCCTACGGCCAATAATAAAAAAGTTTCAAAATAAGCTTTTTATAGTAACATAAAAGGGAAGTAATTCAACAAGAGGGTCATGATGACCCTGAATCGCTCACCTGAGTAATATGAGCCACATGTTTCAAATGGCAAACTGATGCAAAAATATTAGAAAGTAGGTCAAATTCATGGTCACTGAAAGTCAGTTTTAAGACTGGTGTGCAAAACTGTACATGTCATCCAAATTTCAAGGCTGTATCTTAAAAAACAAGAAAGTAGGTCAGTAGGTCAAGGTCACAGTCAAGTGACTCCTAACAACTTAGGGGTCATCAGGTAATTATAATTAAACAGTCTAGGAAATATGATCTGATAATTTTTGAAATATTTATTCCTATATCTCATAGAACAAGATGGCTAAGATGGCTCTAGGTCGCTCACCTGAAAAACACACCGTAACAGTGTAAACATGTTTGACCTAGTGATTTCATGAAAAAAAATATTCTAAACAATTATCATTAAAATTCGAGCAAAAAATCTTGAGTATAAATAAGTATTTTCTTTGATTTGACCTAGTGACCTAGTTTTTGACCCAAGATGACCCATATTCAAACTTGACCTAGATTTCATCAAGGCTATCATTCTGAACAAATTTCATGAAGATCAATTGAAAAATATCGCCTCTAGCGCATACACAAGGTTTTTCTTTGATTTGACCTAGTGACCTAGTTTTTGAACCCAGACTACCCATATTCGAGATCGAGATTGATCTAGATTTCATCTAGGAAACCATTCTGACCAAATTTTATGAAAATCCAATGTAAAATGCAGCCCCTATTGCATACACAAGGTTTTTCCTTGATTTGACCTACTGACCTAGTTTTCAATTCAAGATGACCCATATTCGAACTTGACCTAGATTTCATCAAGGCTATCATTCTGACAAAATTTCATGAAGATCAGTTGAAAAATACAGCTTCTATCGCATACACAAGGTTTTTCTTTGATTTAACCTAGTGACCTACTTTTTGACCCAGATGACCCATATTCAAACTTGACCTAGATTTCATCAAGACAATCATTCTGACCAAATTTCATGAAGATTAATTAAACAAGAGGGCCATGAAGGCCCTGTATCGCTCACCTTATTGACCTAAGATCATAAGATTAACATTCTGACCAAGTTTCATTAAGATATGGTCATAAATGTGGCCTCTAAAGTCTTAACTAGCTTTTCCTTTGATTTGACATGGTGACCTAGTTTTTGACCCCACATGACCCAGATTTGAACTTGACCTAAAGATCATCAAGATTAACATTCTAAGTTTCAATGAAGATACAGTCAAAAATGTGACCTCTAGAGTGTTAAGATGCTTTTCATTGGATCTGACCTAGTGACCTAGTTTTTGACCCCACCTGACCCACATTTTAACGTGACCTATAGATCATCAAGATTAACATTCTGATCAAGTCTCATTAAGATACGGTCATAAATGTGGCCTCTACAGTGTTAATGAGCTTTTCCTTTGATTTGACCTGGTGACCTAGTTTTTGATCCTACATGACCCAGATTCAAACTGGACCTTGAGGTCATCAAGATTAACATTCTGACCAAGTTTCATGAAGACACAGTCTTAAATGTTGCCTCTAGAGTGTTAACAAGCTTATCCTTTGATTTGACCTGTTGACCTAGTTTTTGACCCCAGATGACCCAATACTCAATTTGTCCAAGATTTTATTGAGGGTAATATTCTGACCAAGTTTCATTAAGATTGGGCCAAAATTGTGATCTCTAGAGTGTTAAAAAGCTTTTCCTTAGATTTGACCTGGTGACCTAGTTTTTTAACTCAGATGACCCAATATCGAATTCGTCCAAGATTTTATTGAGAGTAACATTCTGACCAAGTTTTATAAAGATTCGGCCAAAATTGTGACCTCTAGAGTGTTAACAAGCTTTTCCTTAGATTTGACCTGGTGACCTAGTTTTTGAACCCAGATGACCCAATATCAAACTCGTCCAAGATTTTATTGAGTGTAACATTCTGACCAAGTTTCATTAAGATTGGGCCAAAATTAACAAGCTTTTCTTTTGATTTGACCTGGTGACCTAGTTTTTGATCCCAGTTGACCCAATATCGAACTCATCCAAGATTTTATTGAGAGTAACATTCAGACCAAGTTTCATTAAGATTGGGCAAA
The DNA here is from genome assembly GCF_021730395.1 of Mercenaria mercenaria. Classification (NCBI taxonomy): domain Eukaryota; kingdom Metazoa; phylum Mollusca; class Bivalvia; order Venerida; family Veneridae; genus Mercenaria; species Mercenaria mercenaria. The sequence continues at coordinate 36,394,580 of NC_069364.1, read as the reverse complement.
AATTGTGACCTCTAGAGTATTAACAATCAAATTGTTGACGACGACGGACGACCGACGGACGATGGACACAGGGCCATCACAAAAGCTCACCTTTGAGGTGAGCTAAAAATACAGCCTCTATCGCATACAGATGGGTTTTCTTTGATTTGACCTAGTGACCTACTTTTTGACCCCAGTTGACCCATAATCAAATTCAACATAGATTTTATCAGGGCAATCATTCTGACCAAATTTCATGAAGATCAATTGAAAAATACAGCCTCTATCGCATACAAGAGGTTTTTCTTTGATTTGACCTAGTGACCTACTTTTTGACCCAAGATGACCCATAAATGACCCATATTCAAATCTGACCTAGATTTCATCAAGGCAATCATTCTGACTTAATTTCAGGAAGATCAATTGAGAAATATAGCCTCTATCGCATACACAAGGTTTTTCTCTGATTTGACCTAGTGACCTAATTTTTGACCCAAGATGATCCACATCTAAAATTGACCTAGATTTAATCAATGCAATCATTCTGACCAAATTTCATGAAGATCAATTGAAAAATACAGCCTCTATCGCATACACAAGGTTTTTCTTTGATTTGACCTAGAGACCTACTTTTTGACCGCAGATGACCCATTTTCAAACTCATCCTAGATTTTATTAAGGTTATTATTTTGACTTAATTTCAGGAAGATCAATTGAAAAATACAGCCTGTATCGCATATACAAACTTTTCCTTTGATATGACCTAGTGACCTACTTTTTGATCCCAGATGACCCATATTCGAACTTAACCTAGATCTCATCAAGGCAATCATTCTGACTAAAATTCATAAAGATTAATTAAACAAGAGATCACAGAGTGATCTTGGCGCCCACCATTGAGCCATTTTTGATTGTTTCAAATTTCAAGACTAGCTCAAGGTCAAAATCAAGGTCAAATTTCATTTCAGTACACATCACTGTGCATGTGGTCCATGCATGTGGTCCAAATTTGAAAGCTGTAGCTTGAGAAATGTGAAAGTTTGTCACAAGATCAATTTCAAGGTCAAAGTTCATTTCGGTATACAAAACTATGCATGTGCTTCAAATTTGGAGGCTGCAGCTTGAGAAATGTGAAATTAGGTACTAGATAAAAATCAAAGTCATATTTCAATTCAGAACACAAAAATATGCATGTGGTCCAAATTTGAAGGCTGTAGATTGAGAAATGTGAAAGTAGGACACTAGGTCAAAATCAAGGTCAAATTTCATTTCGGAACACAAAACTATGCATGTGGTCAAAATTTGAAGCCTGTACCTTCAAAAATGTGAAAGTAGGTCACTAGGTCAACGTCAAGGTCAAAGTTTTTTCGGTACACAAAACTATGCATGTGGTCCAAATTTGAAGGTTGTAGCTTCAGAAATGTGAAAGTAGGTCACTAGGTCAATGTCAAGGTCAAAGTTTTTTTCGGTACACAAAACTATGCATGTGGTCCAAATTTGAAGGCTGTAGCTTGAGAAATGTGAAAGTAGGTCACTAGGTCAAAATCAAGGTCAAATTTCATTTCGGAACACAAAACTATGCATGTGGTCCAAATTTGAAGCCTGTACCTTCAACAAGAGGGCCATGATGGCCCTATATCGCTCACCTTTTATCATTGCACTTGAGGACAAGAAGGTCCTCAGAAAAGCTATCTCAGTCCAAAGGACAGGAATAACAAAGGGAAGAAATTTAACCAAAAAGAAAAAAAAATTCTTACAAGGTATAGATATGTCAAAATACACCTAAAAATTGGAGGTATCATCCATGTTGTACCACAGAAAAATGGTCTCGGTTTTTCCCTACGGCCAATAATAAAAAAGTTACTAAAAATAAGCTATTTATAGTAACGTAAAAGGGAAGTAATAAAAAAAATATATATTGTAAGTGAAGAAAAGAAGGATCTGCCAAATAAATCTGCTGACATAAATGAAATTTCAGATCAGTATCTTCATTAGTTACGGAAATATACCCATTTTAATTTGAAATAAAGGGAGGTAATTTGACATAAAATCAGTCCATAGTTATCTACCCTGATTTTCTCAGTCCAACTCATAACAATAATGAAATTTCAAATAAGTCCTATAAGTACTTACTGATATAAATCAATTTTGATTACAATCAGGGGAGGTAATCAGATATAAAATAACTCTGGAACCTACGATTGGATCTGATTTGTCATGGAATCCAAGATTTATTGTTGTTGAAGATATTTTGGAAGTTTGTATCAAATAAAACCATAAATGAAGTCTTTATATGACTGCAAAAGCCAAAATAGCCAATTTTTGACCTTTAAAGGGCCATAACTCTGGAACCCATGATGGAATCTGGCCAGTTCAAGATAGGAAGCAAGATCTTGTGGTGATACAAGTTGTGTGCAAGTTTGGTTAAAATCAAATCATAAATGAAGCTGCTATTGTGCAGACAATGTCAAAATAGCTAATTTTGGCCCTTTCAGGGGACATAACTCTGGAACCCATAATGGGATCTGGCCGGTTCAAGAAAAGAACCAAGATCTTATGGTGACACAAGTATTGTGCAAGTTTGATTAAATTCAAATCATAAATGAAGCTGCTATTGTGCAGACAATGTCAAAATAGCTAATTCTGGCCCTTTCAGGGGCCATAACTCTGGAACCCATAATGGAATCTGGCCAGTTCAAGAAAAGAATCAAGATCTTATGGTGATACAAGTTGTGTGCAAGTTTCGTTAAAATAAAATCATAAATGAAGCTGCTATTGTGCAGACAAGCTCAAAATAGCTAATTTTGGCCCTTTCAGGGGCCATAACTCTGGAACCCATAATGGAATCTGGCCAGTTCAAGAAAGGAACCAAGATCTTATGATGATACAAGTTGTGTGCCAGTTTGGTAAAAATCAAATCATAAATAAAGCTGTTATTGTGCAGACAAGGTCAAAATAGCTAATTTTGGCCCTTTCAGGGGCCATAACTCTAGAACCCATAATGGGATCTGGCCAGTTCAAGAAAGGAACCGTGATCTTATGGTGATACAAGTTGTGTGCAAGTTTGGTTAAAATAAAATCATAAATGAAACCACTATCGTGCAGACAAGAAATTGTTGACGCACGGACGCACGGACTGACGACGGACGAAGGGTGATCACAAAAGCTCACCTTGTCACTATGTGACAGGTGAGCTAAAAATGTGAAAGTAGGTCACTAGGTCAATGTCAAGGTCAACTCATGTCAATGTTCATCTTGCCACTCAAAACTATACATATGGTCAATATAAGTCTATATGAACCATGTGACCCCCAGGGGGCAGGGCCATATTTGACCCTAGGGGGATAATTTGAACAAACTTGGTAGAGAACCACTAGATGATGCTACATAACAAATATCAAAGCCCTAGGCTTTGTGGTTTTGACAAGAAGATTTTCAAAGTTTTTCCCTATATAAGTCTACATAAACCATGTGACCCCCAGGGCGGGGCCATATTTGACCCTAGGGGAATAATTTGAACAATCTTAGTAGAAGACCACTAGATGATGTCACATGCAAAATATCAAAGCCCTAGGCCCTGTGGTTTTGGACAAGAGGTTTTTCAAAGTTTTTCCCTATATAAGTCTATATAAACCATGTGACCCCAGGGCGGGGCCATATTTAACCCCAGGGATATAATTTGAATCATCTTGGTAGAGGACCACTAGATGATGCTTCATACCAAATATCAAAGCCCCAAAGGCTCTGTCGTTTTGGACAAGAAGATTTTCAAAATTTTTCCCTATATAAATCTATGTAAATTATAAAAATAAACAAAGGGCCATAATTCACTCAATAATTGTTGAACCAGTCTGATTTTCAGGGGGACACAACTAGGGTACCAATACATCATTCTGACATAGTTTGGTCAAAATCCCCCCAGTAGTTTCTGAGGACATGCGATAACGAGAAATTGTTAACGGATTGACGGAATGACGGACGGACCACGGATGCAGAGTGATTTGAATAGCCCACCATCTGATGATGGTGGCCTAAAAATACAGCCTCTATCGCATACGCAAGGTTTTTCTTTGATTTGACCTAGTGACCTAGTTTTTGACTACAGATGACCCCTTTTCGAACTTGGCCTAGATTTCATCAAGGTTATCATTCTGACCAAAATTCATGAAGATTAATTGAAAAATACAGCCTCTATCGCATACACAAGGTTTTTCTTTGATCTGACCTAGTGACCTAGTTTTTGACCCTAGATGACCCATTTTCGAATTCGGCTTAGATTTCATCAAGGTAATCATTCTGACCAAAATTCATGTAGATTAATGGAAAAATACAGCCTCTATCGCATACACAGTTTTTTCTTTGATTTGACCTAGTGACCTAGTTTTTGATCCCAGATGACCCATTTTCGAACTCGGCCTAGATTTCATCAAGTTAATCATTCTGACCAAATTTCATGAAGATCAGTTGAAAAATACAGCCTCTATCGCACACACAAGCTGAATGTTGACAGACAGACGCCGGACGCAGGACATAGAGTGATCAGAAAAACTCACCTGAGCATTGCTCAGGTGAGCTAACAGGTGACCACCACGCTGGGGCCTCTTTTCACCCCAGGGGCATAATTTGAACAATCTTGCTAGAGATTCACTAGGCAATGCTACATACCAAATATCAAAGGCCTAGGCCTAAAACTTTCAGAAAAGAAGATTTTATTTTTTTTCCCCTATATAAGCCTATGTTAAACTTGGGACCCCCAGGGCAGGGCCTCTTTTCACCCCAGGGGCATAATTTGAACAATTTTGGTAGAGGACCTCAAGGCAATGAAACATACCAAATATCAAAAGCCTAGGCCTTGCAGTTTCAGGCAAGAAGATTTTTAAAGTTTTTTCCTATATAAGTCTATGTAAAACTTAAGACCCCCCGAGGCAGGGCCTCTATTCACCCTAGGGGCATAATTTGAACAATCTTGGTAGAGGACCAAAAGGCAATGCTTCATACCAAATATCAAAGGCCTAGGTCTTGCGGTTTCAGACAGGAAGATTTTCAAAGTGTTTTCCTATACAAGTCTACGTAAACTTGTGACCCCCCCTCTTTTCACCCCAGGGGCACAATCTGAACAAACTTCATAGAGGACCATTAGATAATGTCACATGCCTAATATTAAAGCTCTACGCCTTGCGGTTTTGGACAAGAAGATTTTTAAAGTTTTTCCTTTTGGTTGCCATGGTAACCAGAGTTCTGCATGGAATTCAATTCTTTGAATAATTTTGAAAGGGGGCCACCCAAGGATCATTCAAGTGAAGTTTGTTGTAATTCTGCCCAGTGGTTTTCAAGAAAAAGATTTTTTTAGAAAATTTTGACGGATGCACGACACACGACGGACATTGAGTGGTCACAAAAGCTCACCATGAGCCTTTGGCTCAGGTGAGCTAAAAACAAAAGCTCGTCGAACATGAAATGCCCCCCCCCCCCCCAGTAATTGCACAAGGAACAGAAATTATTTGCTCACTGTAAACAAAAGTTCTACTGTTCTGGTTCAATGTGACACTGACCTTTGACCTACTGACCTCAAAATCAACAGGGGTCATCTGCTGGTCATGATAAACCTCCCTATTAAGTTTAGTGATCCTAGGCCCAAGCATTCTCAAGGTATTGTCCAGAAAGGGTTTAACTGTTCTGGGTCAATGTGACCTTGACCTTTAGCCTACTGACCTCAAAATCTACACAGGGCATGACCAACCTCCCTATCAAGTTTCATGATCCTAGGCCCAAGCGTTCTCAAGTTACTGTCTGGAAACCGTTTAAATGTTCCGGGTCACTGTAACCTTGACGTTTGACCTACTGATCTCAAAATCAATAGGGGTCATTTGCTGGTCATGATGAACCTCTATATCATCTTTCATGACACTTGGCCCAAGCGTTCTCAAGTTATCATCCAGAAACCGTTTAACTGTTCCTGGCCAATGTGACCTTGAAATTTGACCTAATGATCTCAAAATCAATAGGGGTCATCTGCTGGTCATGATCAATCTCCCTATCAATTTTCACGATCCTAGGCCCAAGCAATCTTGAGTTATCAGCCGGAAACCGTTTAACTGTTCCTGGTCAATGTGACCTAGATCTTTGACATACTGACCTCAAAATCAACAGGGGTCATCTGCTGGTCATGACCAACCTCCCTATCAATTTTCATGATCCTAGGCCCAAGCATTCTTGAGTTATCATCCGGAAACTGTTTAACTGTTCCTGGTCATTTTGACCTTGACCTTTGAAATACAGATCTCAAAATCAATAAGGGTCATCTGCAGGTGATGACCAACCTTCCTATCAACTTTTATGATCCTAGGCCCAAGCGTTCTTGAGTTATCATCCGGAGACGGATTGGTCTACATACAGAACGACCGACCGACAGACATCTGCAAAACAATATACTCCTCCTTCTTCGAAGGGGGAATAAAAATTTATTGTAAGTGAACAAAAGAGGGATCTGCCAAATAAAAGCTAGAGCACTAATGCAGAGCAATAAACACAAAGTAAAGTCATATATGACCTTTGACCCCTAAGTGTAACCTTGACCTTGAAGCGAGTCATCTGGAACATGTGCTCTGCACGTCGTCTCGGTGTGGTGAACATTTGTGTCAAGTTTCTTTGAAATCCTTCAAGCAGTTCAAGAGTTACAGAGCGGACACGAAACAAACTGATATGACCTTTGACTCCTAAGTGTGACATTGACCTTGAAGCGAGACATCCAAAACATGCGCTCTGCACGTCGTCTCGGTGTGGTGAACATTTGTGTCAAGTTTCTTTGAAATCCTTCATGGGGTTCAAGAGTTACAGAGCGGCCACGAAATTGCTGACGGACGGACAGACACCAGCGTCATAACATAATACGTCCCTTCGGTCGTATAAAAATGAATAAAACAAAATAACAAGAGGACCATGATGGTCCTGAATCGCTCACCTCTTCCCACATGACCCAGTTTTGAGTATGACGTCCTTTTTTCTATTATTTGACATAGTGACCTAGTTTTTGAGCTCATGTGACCCAGTTTTGAACCTGACCTAGATATTATCAAGATAAAAATTCTGACCAATTTTCATGAAGATCCATTGAAAAATATGGTCTCTAGAGAGGTCACAAGGTTTTTCTATTATTTGACCTATTGACCTAGTTTTCGAAGGTACGTGACCCTGTTTTGAACATTATATAGATATCATCAAGGTGAACATTCTCACTAATTTTCATGAAGATCTCATGAAAAATATGGCCTCTAAGAGGTCACAAGGTTTTTCTATTTTTTAACCTACTGGCCTAGTTTTTGACCGCACGTGACCCAGTTTTGAAACTGACCTAGATATCATCAAGGTGAACATTCAGATCAATTTTCATGAAGATCCATTGAAAAATATGGCCTCTAGAGAGGTCAAAATATTTTAATAATTTTAGACCTACTGACCTAGTTTTTGATAGCAGTTGACCCAGTTTCAAATTGACCTACATATACATAAAGATGAACATTCAGACCAACTTTCATACAGATCCCATGAAAAGTATGGCCTCTAGAGAGGTCACAAGGTTTTTCTATTATTTGACCTACTGACCTAGTTTTTTAAGGCACATGACCCAGTTTCAAACTTGACCCTAGATATCATCAAGATGAACATTCGACCAATTTTTAGGGAGATCCATTCACAAGTATGGCCTCTAGAGAGGTCACAAGGTTTTTCTATTTTTAGACCTACTGACCTAGTTTTTGACCGCACATGACCCTGTTTCGAACTTGACCTAGATATCATCAAGATGAACATTCAGACCAACTTTCATACAGATCCCATGAAAAATATGGCCTTTAGAGAGGTCATAAGGTCTTTCTATTATTTAACCTACTGACCTAGTTTTTGAAGGCACGTGACCCACTTTCGAACTTGACCTAGATATCATCAAGGTGAACATTCTGACCAACTTTCATACAGATCCCATGAAAAATATGGCCTCTAGAGAGGTCACAAGGTTTTTCTATTATTTGACCTACCAGGCCTTTTTTTATGCTGATTTTAGGGCCGAAATTCGGCCCCATTCCCCAATCTAAAAAGTATACTTTTTTCCCCACCTTGGCCAAAAATTCCCCATGCAAAAAAAAATGAAATTAGTTTTGATTTTCAGTCCTGATTTTAACAACTTTTCAGCAAATATATTCCTCCAAACAATGATTTCGCGACGTAAATTTCCCCTCCAAAAGGGACCTGGTACCCTTCCCCAAATTTACAAAAAAAGGGCTGCCTACTGACCTAGTTTTTTGATGGCACATGACCCAGTTTTGAACTTGACCTAGATATCATCAGCTGAACATTCTGACCAATTTTCATGAAGATCTCATGAAAATATATGGCCTCTAGAGTGGTCACAAGGTTTTTCTATTTTTAGCCCTACTGACCTAGTTTTTGACCGCAGGTGACCCAGTTTCGTTCTTGACCTAGATATCATCAAGATGAACATTCTGACTAACTTTCATACAGATCCCATGAAAAATATGACCTTTAGAGAGGTCACAAGGTTTTTCTATTATTTGACCTACTGACCTAGTTTTTGACGGCATGTGACCCAGTTTCGAACTTGACCTAGATATCATCAAGGTGAACATTCTGACTAATTTTCATGAAGATCTTGTGAAATATTTGGCCTCTAGAGAGGTCACAAGGTTTTTCTATTTTTAGACCTACTGACCTAGTTTTGAAGGAACGTGACCCAGTTTTCGAACTTGACCTAGATATCATCAGATGAACATTCTGACCAATTTTCATGAAGATCTTCTGAAATATATGGCCTCTAGAGAGGTCACAAGGTTTTTCTATTATTTGACCTACTGACCTAGTTTTTGACGGCACGTGACCCACTTTCAAACTTGACCTTGATATCATCAAGATGAACATTCTGACCAATTTTCATGAAGATCTCATGAAATATATGGCCTCTAGAGAGGTCACAAGGTTTTTCTATTTTTAGCCCTACTGACCTAGTTTTTGACCGCAGTTGACCCAGTTTTCGAACTTGACCTAAATATCATCAAGATGAACATTCAGACCAACTTTCATACAGATCCCATGAAAAATATGGCCTGTAGAGAGGTCACAAGGTTTTTTTAATATTTGACCTACTGACCTAGTTTTTGAAGGCACATGACCCAGTTTTCGAACTTGACCTAGATATCTCAAGGTGAACATTCTGACCAATTTTCATGAAGATCTTGTGAAATATATGGCCTCTAGAGAGGTCACAAGGTTTTTTATTTTTAGACCTACTGACCTAGTTTTTGATGGAACGTGACCCAGTTTCGAACTTGACCTAGATATCATCAAGGTGAACATTCTGACCAATTTTCATGAATCTTGTGAAATATAGGGCCTCGAGAGGTCCGGGGATTTCTTTTTTTTAGACCTACTGCCTATTTTTTTGTGGCACGTGCCCAGTTTCGAACTGCCTAATATCTCAAGATAAACATTCTGACCACTTTCTAAAGCCCCATAAAAATTTTCCCTAGAGGGTCACAAAAAAAAGTTTAGGGACAGGGACGGACGAGGGACCCGCCGACACAAAAGCTCACTTCACTTGGCAGGTGACTAAAAACAAACAAATTATTCATCTATGCAAGTGACCAAACCCCTACCTTTAATCAGTATATTTTTCGCCCCAGGGTTTTTTTGGGCCCAAATGCGGCTTTTACCATTCTAAAAAACCCTTTAAAAGTTACGTCAAAAAAATGATGGAGTTAAACCGTTTTCGCGAAATTAATGCATTTTATAAATTAAACACTATATTTTTTGGGAAACAAAAAATAATGAAAACAAACGCATTTCCAAGCAGGTATTGAACAGTTCCGTGTTTTGACTTTTCTTTTCATTAAAAATAGGGAAAATTTACCCCCTTTGTATAAACACGCCATTTGAAAACTTAAAGGGTGGGGGAAAAGGGAAAATTTTAAAACAGAAATTTGCGATTGATTTAAAAGGGGTAATGATGCATTGAGCGTTTACTGGAAGTTAATATTTACACAATATGAATTTTTTAAAAAATATTAATTAAATCCTATTGACCTTTTGCCCTTTCGAAAATATCCCGAATTGTCACTGGGCTTTAACGTTTAATTCTAGCTAAAAAACCTTCAAGATGTTTATTTGCTGTACGGACTCTGAGGGTAAGGGGAAAAATCAAAAATTAAAAACGCGTCATTAAAATTAGCATCAGAACCCCGCATTTTTTTCAAAAAGGAAAATCACCCCCCCCGAAACATTTTCCCCCCCTTCTCCATTCCACAACTGGGTTACCTCAAATCACCCCCCTTCCCATAAATTTCCTAAAAACCTCCCTTCTCTTTCCCACCCATTGCCTATAAATACCCCTTTCCCAGCTTGAAACTGCTTCCACACACTTTAAAACTAAATACACCCCTTTTTCCCCCCCTCCTATACCTCCAAATAAGGGGGGGGGGGGGGGGGGGGGCACAAAGCTTATTTTTTTAAACAACATTCTCACCTTATTTCTGATCAGTGTGTCATAGAAAGCCCATATGTCAAAGTCACAGCCTTACCATATTATGTATACTTACGGGAAACAGTTTGTCATTTTAAATAAATTTTTTTTTCTTCAACCACTTCAAAAAAAAAAGTAAAGAATACTGTTTTTTTTTTTTTGTAAAAAAAGATGCTCAATAGCTTTTTAGTAAGTTTGCATTCTTTTCACTTGCCATGATTTTTTGGATTCCCACCACTAATAATTTTTTAAAAAGTTAAAAACCCACTTCAAAATTTAAAAAAAAAATTTTTTTTAAACTTTAAAGACTTTTTTTAAGAAGCATGTTTTTTGATTGAAACATTTACACTCTAGTATAAATCTTTGTGTTCTTTTTCCTGAGTAACTAGCTGGGCCATCTTTATCTCACATTTCAGTTTTTTTTAAAAGTTTTTTTAAATTACAGATCAAATTTGATACTACGAGAAACATCGGGCATATTGCAACCCTTAAACAAAAAAAAAATTTCCCAAAGGGATGCACTCCACATTTTTGGAAGAGTTTGGGGGTTTTGGGGTAATTTTCGTTTTTTTGCATTTTTCTTTGAAGAAAGAAAAAAACATCTTAAAATATTACAAAAAAAAAATTCCTTTTAAAATAAGTACAAGTAGATTTACAAGTTTAAAAAAATCTTAAAAAAATCATACACATAAAGACCTGATTTTATTAAACATTTGAAAGAAAACATTCTAGCTAATAGATTCCCCTTCAACAAAAATTCTCAAAAAGAAATGGGGGAAAAATTTCATAATGATTGAATACATCAACAGTATTTCCTAAGAAACTGTTTCAGTATTTGGTATTCTTTAGTTTGACGAAAAAATTTAATTTTTTTAAGGTATGTCACTAGTATTCAGAAATTAGCTAGTTTTTTGTATTTTTAAAATTTTGAGATTTATGGGTGGGTGGGACTTTGTAGCATGCTTTTTTTGTAGATTACACAAAAAAAACACTTTTATTTTTTAAAAATGCTTCACAATCATTCTTAACTTTCTACTTAAAGGTACTAATACAATGTTTTTTGGGGGAAAGGGGTGAAGGAGAAAGAATTTCCAGCCAGAAAAAAAAAATTCTTTTGAATTTGTGAAGGAAATGAAACCCCAAAGGGAAATAATATATTTGCTTCACCGTTGAAAGTAGCCAATGGAAAAAGTCAACTGTCAAGAGTGCAAAATAAGGTCATGTTTTCTGCAAAAGTTTACCAACGATTCAAACTACAAATGGGGGCAAGAAAAAAGTAAAACTAACTGAACTGCCCAGTTCAACTGGAGAAATGTTTTTGGGAAAAGTATGTTTTGTTTCGAAAACATGAAGTGGTTGATAAAAATGCTTCATTGTTTAAGCAATACAGATTTTTTTTAAAAACAACTCCATCTAATAATCTTGAGTCTCTTTTTTTTTTTAAAAACATACATTTCAAAAAATTTGCAATAAACTATCTTAATTTTATAAAAAAATTGCATTGTTGCCCTGGATAAAAAATTTTAAACTGACTATAATTATTTTAAAACATCTTTCATTTTTTTTTTTCTATCTTTAAAAAAAAATAATGTAAGGGCTATTCTTTTCTAAATAATACGCATCCAAAACATTTTAAATTATCTTTGAATCCCTTAAAATACAAGTTGTGTCTGTGACAGAAAAAATGTATATCCCAAACCGTGTCACTCAAATTTACTGAAAAGAGGTTTTTTCTTACTTTTGAATAAAAATTGACAGCTTTTAATGTAAAAAATATTTTTAGAAACCTTTAACTATTTAATTATTTTAAGAACCTTTTATAAAAAGGTACTTTTGGTAAGAAAAAAAACCCTGGGTTTCTAGGTAACGAGTCCCGACATTTTGACACGACACTATTTAAGCAAAAACTTTTAATATTTTTTAATAAATTTTACTTTTCCTGATTTTTTTGTTAACATTACAAAAAATAGCAAAGTGTCAAGTGTTTCTAACAAAAGGTTTTTGTCATAGTTTTTCATTTTACAACCCTAAACCATTAAATCATTTTTTTACAAAAGAAAGCCCAATTTGATTTTTGCAAAAAAAATTTTTTCTTTTAAAATCTGTCTGTAACGAAAAATTTGACGGATATTAAATTTATTCTTGATGTAAATTTGGCTGGATTTACAAGGAAATTTCAAATGGATTTAACAAAGGTTCCCTGGAAACATTTTAAGGGAAAAAATATTCTTAATAAAAAAAAGAAACGAAAGAAATAAATTAATAAACGATGTTAGTTTGTATTTTATTAGAATTTTTTTTTCCATATTATTTTAAAAGATTTTGAAATTTAAAAAATTTTCCTCTATTTTGATACAGTTACGAAAATATGAGTCCAAAGGGGGGTAATTTCTCCAAACAACAGCTTTTTCTGTTTCAAAAGCAGATTTTTACTTTGGGAAAAGACAATCGTCAGATTTCCGAAAACTCCATTTTCGACCAAATCGCTTTTGGGGCCAAAAAACTCATGGCCTGACACATATTTTGACGGTTGCATCTCATTTGTATTCACTCAATTTGGAGAAATGTCACCATCATCCACCTCTTATACTGCTGCTTGCAAATGGCGGCTAGACTGCATGGTGGTTTTCACTGCCAGTGCTGTGGTTAACCTTACTTGTTACAACTATTACAAATACCAGTAAATATATTCATTTTCTTGATAAGAACGTATTGGTTTTATGATAACTTTAATGTTTTGGTCACACTTCTCCATTTTAATATCACTTAACAATATGGACTATATGGACTATGAGTACACTGATTCAGGTGACGGCATTTAGACATACTGCTTATAGGTTACTTATGTCATCTTGTGCATGGTTGGTCAATTGCACTTACAGAAAGTTACGAAGTTTTGTTTTATAATGAGTTGCCTAGAAACTGTTGCTGTGACCAATAAACAATTGTTAGATCTTTTTATGCGGTAAAATGTGCATAAAATGTGTAAACGATGACTGTTCGGGAGGGTTCTTTCTTTCACTGCACAAGCGTTGAGTTCCCTCACTTACTAATATGTAGGATTCATGTACATTTGTTAATTTGTAAATTAGTGGGATAAGACACAGGTTGAAATATTAAATGTGATATCTACTTTGGAATTGTTGATTCATTTCAAGGTCTGAGCTTAAGTTACAGTCGATTGGTCAGTTCCGGATTACTAAGAGCTAAATTTGTTACAGAGATTTGGAAATATATTTTTTAAAGCACAATTTTGCACAGGGAGAAAGGAAAATCCTTTTGCTTTTTATATTACCACATTTGGTTTGAAAATGCAAAGAAAGTAATTATACTGTAGGCGCAACAGTGGTGTCGTGTCACCACTTCGGTCAGTTACAGATCATTTTAGAATAAAACTAAAACACACTGGTACAATTGTGAAATGATAATTGTTTTCTCTCATCCAACCAAATCATTACATATTGGCAAGCTGGAAAGATAAAATAATCTCTCGATTGTGTTGTGTCCCTGTTGTGTGAGTTCCGGATCACACGGATTGACAAAATACAAATGTTCTCCACATTCAAGCGATCTGCAAAACTTATATTTTGGTATGTTATTTCCCTTATTCAAGCCAATATTCATGCTATAAATTAAATGATTATCTTCATCATGTAAGTGTAAACAGTACTGTGATCCGGAACCCCCCTGATCCGGAACTGACTAATCAACTGTAGTTTCCCCGAGTCGGATTCGAACCCCTAGTTCAATAACATTAAACTTGCACAGGGCGCCTTTTAATATCTGGACGTTCAATATGTCCCTGTGTCAAGTTTAATCGAATGACAGCCGTATGCATAGCAAATATTTCAACCTTATTTTATTGAAGTGTAATGTAGGAAGACATTCAAACACATGATATATTGGTTTATTGTAATTAAAACTGCACCACCAATCACTTCCCCCGACACATTACACATACTCTTCTAGCGTAATTGAATTAAATATCATGAACAATACAACACTGAATAAATATTTAGAATCAATTATGCTTAGATGAAAACAAATACATTTAACCTACGGCACTAGTAAAAAATCTGCGGCCATTATTTAACGCATGGGGACTGCCGAATGCATGTGGACTAGTAAAGGCCGCCAGGCACGTGTCCAGGTTGGGGGCCAGGGCCCCCCCCAGCTGGCTGGCTAGTTACGATTTTTATTACTATGGGCCCCTCAATTAACAAATTTATACACCAGCGCAATTGGCTTGATTTGACAGCAATACACAGGCTCAAGAGCCATAAAACCGTGTCCGGTAGTGGAAATTAGCCCCAGGCATGTTACAGGTAAAAGTTTATCTGTACATGCTTCATTGATCGCTTGCTTTTTAAACGCGGTACTTGACTGGGTACTGGGTAGTTTTTCATTATTTTTGCTTAGAACACAAGAAATGCAGAAAAGTTCAAAAAATATTTTTGTGTTTTTATTTATTTTATTATTAATACTTATTTGTGAACTTAGTAAATCATTTTTCTACAAATCATGTCATTTTGTATATCAATTTTTAGCAGTTTTTGATAACTTTCTTTTTAGTGAAATTACACATATTATTTTTTTATGATAAATAAAGTTGATTTTCAAACCACTAGCTTCTTTATTACTGGTAGCTGGTTATACATTGGATTGGTAGATATCAGAGCCAATACACTGAAACCTGGGTATCATACAGAAAAATGAAGTCCGTACACTGTGACTGTACAATCATACATACATTGAAAAGGCTTGATGAAATGATTAAAAAATATACTTTTCCTTAAATATATAATACATTCATGCATCCTTAAAGGTGTTTCAGGTAGCAGGAAAATGCATCTTTTCATGTACCATATTAAAAAAAATTCGACATAAGGAGGGGATACCCTGTTTCAGGTAGCAGGAAAATGCATCTTTTCATGTACCATATTAAAAAAAATTCGACATCAGGAGGGGATACCCCTCCAGAACCCACCCCAGGTTGGCCCCCCCCCCCCCCCCCGACCGTGAAAATATTTTTCGTCAAAAATCATTCTTTATAATAAAGATTTGACAGTTTCGTGTTGTATTGCAAAAGAGAATGGTTGTAAATTTCACTTTCAAAGTGTGGACAGATCTTCGGTACTGTCAGTAAGACAATATGTTCAATGGATGTGTAAAATAGATTTCTTTGTCCGTTGTTCATATTTAGCTATCGCTTTTTAGTCACTTAAATTTCCCCGTGAACTTGCAAAACCTTCCGCAAGATATTTTGCAGATTGCTCTACTGGGAAATTTATAATTTCGATAAAACGTCGGACTATATGAAATGTCAAAGTTGTAAAATATTGAAGTCCGACGTTTATTTATCAGGTCGAAGACTTCACTTGGATTGAGAAACATTCTCTCGATCTAAACATTGTTTCTCGTTCGAAAGACAAAATGTCTTTCGATCGACTCAAATTAGCTTAAGCAATGAAAATCAATGAAAGAGTAATTTAAACTCTCTTTTTAGAATGCGCAAATTTATTTCAAATATAGAAAATTACCTTTCTTTTATCAAATTTTCAAAATCAGCTTTAATTTATAATGCTTAAGCAAACTTCTATGACAATGTGTTTCTTGCAAAGCTTACTAGAAATAACAAGTTGTTTCAATGGATAAATAATGCGACTGTAATGAAATGATTGTTTTAATAATGATTTCATGTTTTTACAACACTTAAGCTAAATACTGGTACAAACCCCTTTCAGGGCCTCACTTTGTGTGAGTTTGCTTACAAATTACTGGTTTCAGACCAGTTTCCGATAAAAAATGAGGGTTTTCATTATATTTATTTTTAAATACAAATTGTTTACAAAAATAATCTACAAATCGTTAAACCCTAGTCTTTACTCTTTGCAAGGATGTAAACAATACCGGCATTATCTGCGCATGCGTCCAAAAACAGGGGCTCTGAAAGGGCAGTCTAATTAACGTTAATTGGTTTAAATCTATAGTACCAGTTTCCAATAAATAATTTTGTAAGCAGCTTTAAAATTATTATGACTCAAAATCTTTTATAATTTTGATTTTAAAATTTATTATGTAATTAACCTTTACTACTTTTCCCCATAAATCGTACAGGGTGTGGCTATCTTCCGTTCCGTTACGTACAGTACCGTACAGCACCTGTATAATCATATTATGCAACACTTCAGACAAGCACCTTTCACATTGTGTATTTGTCTAGCTTGTAGACAGTAGTTTATTTGATTACTGTATACATTGTACTCTCGGTATATAGGAGTTTTATATCGACTTTAAGTCCTTAAGCTGTGTTAATATATATTTAAAAAAAGTAAAAAAAAAAAACGATAAAAATTTTCAGCAATGACTGGGATTTGAACCCAAGACCTCTTACACCTGAGGCGAGCACTTAGACTAGCTACTAGTCTGATAATAAGTTTTTTATATACTAATGTATTTCCTTGTCAGATATCTTTCATTTATAGATTGCTCCCTTTTGAATATCTGGCTGTATTATCGGCAGCAAGAAAAGGTAACCATGTTATAACTATGAAGGGAAGTAATTTAACATAAAATATGAGAAGAGACTATGACTGGCCAATGTAAGGACTGAGACCAGTCTAGCGAGCACTACCTTGTTACTAAATACCCATGTGATGCATTGGCAATATAATTTCGTTAATACTTTATCCAATTATAAAGGGAGAGTAATTCTACAACGGAGTGCAAATCATAAGCTCAGGATTTATCTCCCTGGAATTGGACAAACATTGGTTTGTCTTCCGCGCATGCGTGTCATGTGGAATCCCTCAGATGTAAACAAAACAGAAAGTTGATTGCTTAATAAAGTAATCACTTGCCACTGATGAACAAAATTTTGCTCGATGCTTGCTTGTGAAACAGCGTTCCAAAATATATAGTACTCCCTTTATGAAGGGTTACATGAAAGGAGAAATTACGAGCATTCGGATACTGGTACTGTTCGGATACAGGTATATATAAAATTTGAATTATGTAAAGTTTTCAGCAAATGTTAAGCTTTATTTTGATACCGACCATTGATTACAATTTACAGAAATAAAAAGGTTACAGGTAAAAAAAAAACTCATTTTCTGTTCGGGTTTATCATCAGTGCCAGTATCCCTGTTTCTCGTATTCTCAGGGTTTCTCATTTTCTCGTTTTCTGCCTTAATGTTGTCAAATAATTCAATGTATGTTATTTTCTAGACAGGAATGGTACAAAACTTTCAAGTGATTTGAACGCATATTGACGAAATTATCAGCATTTTACTAAATTTTCAAAAAAATCCTTATTTTTTTTCTGGTGGGGTTAGCAAATTTGCCATAAATTATTGATTATGCAATTAATTGTCATATTTCTTGATGTATTTACTACAGAATATATCTTTTTATTACACAATGGTAATTTTAATGTTTTAAATTCTACAACTTATTCGTGATGAAAATTCAAATCTAAATCCACGGGAATACGAGAAACTCTTGGTCCATTTCTGCGGGTGAGGGTGGTATCAAAAACAGTAACAAAATAATTAAATGGATATTTCTGTAATATTTTATGACTCAGTCTGAAAGACAAGTGATTTTTCTACAAAATAACACCCAAATGCTGTTTATGAAATGGTTAATCTGTTACTGGGAATAAAAACAACCCCTTAGACCACTGAGAATATGAGAAAACAGGATACAGTCTTTCGATCAAAAGACATTTTGTCTTTCAAACGAGAGACAGTGTTTAGATCGAGAGACTGTCTCTCAATCCAGGGGAAGTCTCCGACCTGTTTATAGAACTATAGAAACCTGTACTAATTTCTTTCACCAACTGAATTCGACGGTTTGACCCCTTGGCACCTTGACCCCTACCAAAAATTAGAAGATGACATCTTGACCCCTTGTAGATACCCTATTTTCAATTTTTTTATATTCCTAAATCCCGGCTTAGGAAGGCGGTGCCCGTTACAGGAGTAACCAGAATGAATCTGCTTCTACATGCAAAATCTGTAAGTTTTATGTCAGAAATGTGTAAAATTCGCAGGTAAATTTGAAGAATTATCCAAAAATACAAACTGATTTTGTGATGCACGGTCCTACACGGTGCAAGCGTCAGAAATGCATTGCCGTGTAACTCGGATAACATATTCCTTTGACTACTCCGAACATTCCGGAGGCTGTTCTATAAGGCTGATCACTACCAAATAGAATGTAAGCCTCCGCAGGTCTAGTCCACAAGTAGTCCAAATATAAATAGTACTAATCTTTTTTCCTTTCCTAGTGCATTTTCTCGGCAGCAACGTGCTTACTTTTACCCTACCGCGTTTCAGTATGTATCACTTTGCATTCTAATGAAATCGGCATGTTCCTATCGCATGCTAGATAAAAATGGCGGCGTAAGAATTTAATGTCACGAAAAGAGAAATTGAAAGAAGCGAAAAGTAGTAATTTCAGCGGGTTGTATTTAACGAACTGTAGTTTTCTTATATAAAAGTTAACACCCCCTTTTCTTTTTGTTTTTCTAAAGTAGCGATCTAGTTCTTTATGGGAATATAAGTCTCTGAAAATCTGATATGCTAGAAAATGTCGAAACACCGTTATGAAGTGAGTGGATTTTATATGAAATAAAGAACAGCTGGATTTAGTGGTGTTCAGCCTATAAAAGAAAAGGTAAGGGTAGATTTCCCGGAAGCATAGAAACATGCGTCTCACTAAAACAAGACGAGAAGGATTTATTCGACACGAAGCGTCAAGAAGGTTTTTTTTTATTTTTATTTAATCAAACAAATGGCAGGCCCTTTCCGATCAAGTTAGGCCCTTTCCGATCGAATACCACGAAAAGGGTCCTTTCCAGTATCTAGTCATATCGTACAGGTATCTGAATGGTACTGGGACAATACGGACCATTGGACAATACGGACCAGACAACCCGGACCTGAATCAGTGGGGGACCAGAATCGGTGTATTTTGTTTAACCATATGCTCATTGTTTGAACAGGGAGTCATATGACATAATAAGTTTTTGCACTGGTTGTGTAAACTTATTAGGCCTATAAAAAATTGGCAGAGGCTAGAGAACCGGAATCGGTTCCCTAGACAGCGGACTTATTCGTCCGGAACCAGTTCTCTAGCCGAAGTACCGTGCATAGGCTCGAGAACCGGAATTTCATTTTTATGCATAAATTAAGCTGCCGAAATTCACTTTGTTTCTTTTGGTAAGTATCATGCATGTTATTATCTTAATTATTTTACTCTAGCCACTGTCTTTTTTTGTTTTCGGAAATTATTTTTGTGTCAAAAATGAATACAAATAAAGGGGTTATGCCTTTAGAGCATCAGTAAGTTGATTTCTAAAATCACTGGCCATGTTTAAACAAAAAAAGCGCAGTTTTGCAACTTTGTGTTAAAAAGTTGAAAAAAAATTCTCCGAGGCCATAAAAACATTTAGGGTCGGGCCAAAAATTTAGGGTAGGTCGAGATACCGGAAACAAACAATTTTTTTTACGCCTTAACTACGTCATAGTTGCCAAACTTTGCAAAATGTGATTTTAAATAAAAAAAAAGTAATGTTGATTTAAATTACTAAAATACCCATGTGTAAATTTTCTTGAATTTCTTATTACTCTTATTCAGACCGCAGCTTGAATATGCCTCATGTGCATGGTCACCACATACACAGGTCAACATTCACAAGCTGGAAATGGTCTAGCGACGCACAATCAGATGAGTCAAGAATGATTATTCCCGTTACTCCAGCGTAACACAAATGCAAAATACCCGTGACTGGCGCACGCTTGAGAACAGACATCTAGACTCGAAGCTCGTCATGTTCTATAAGATATACCATGGCCTTGTAGCTATCTCCCTCCCCAATTACTTACAGGTTTACTAGGCACATGCATTCGTTAAGTCTTCGTCAAGTCCATGTCAGTTCAAATTACTTGAAATATTCCTTTTTCCCCACACTACAGTCTTGTGGAATGGGTTACTACCAAATATTGCAACCCTGCCTGACCCTGAGTCCTTGAAGCAGGCAGTGGCCCAGCTCAGTTACTAAATAAACTGCAATTGTTTTTATCCTTTTACTGTATCCTTTTTAACATTTTAACAACATTCGTCACTTTCACATTCTTACTATTGCTGAAAGAACTGTATTTCAGTTTTTATTCTTTTATTCTGTACTAATCACCGACACGCACCCTGCCCATAATACTTGTGAGAGGTGTGAGGCAGGATAGATAGATAGATAGACTTTTTACCACTGTTGCAAAATCTCCTCCACTTTCCACACCTTTTAACCAGTTGAAACAATGTTTTGTAGGATGTAGTTTCAAGATCTGCCGAAATTATAAATATATAGTAAAATAATATGCATTACCCTGGGTCCCCTGCTGTTTTTATGCAATGTAAATGATATGTCAGTCAGTATTAATGATGATGCTATTGTATGCGGATGATAGTGCTATAATTTACGCATAGAAATCTGAGTGAAAGTAAGTAAAAAAAACTCGGCATGGAACTTGAAAATTGCAATAAGTGGCTTATTGATCATAAACTCTCTCTGCATTTTGGGAAAACAGAATGTATTCTTTTTGGGAGTAAGAGAAAATGAATTTTCTATCAAGTGTGGTAATAGTGTAATTAAGTCACAGAAATCTGTCAAATATTTAGGTCATCTTCTTCTTCTTCTTGTCGTTCGCGACTACACTGTCAGACCTGTAGCCTCGATGAAACTTATGATTTACCGCAGATTCTCAATGCCTCCATACAGTTTTTGGTGGATTGAGGTAGCTATCGGCCAAGTCGCAGCTCACTCCTGGTCATGCCTTTTACATCTTTGAAGTATATGCTCCGCAGTCTGATCTTCTTCACCACATGGACAAGTTGGCGATGATGCCAGTCTGTATTTCTTGTACATGTGAGCATTGAGCTTGTTGTGCCCTGAGCGGAGCCTGCAGCTGACCATCATCACTTGTTCAGACTGATCAAGGAGATGAAAAGCATCTTCCTCCATCCTTGGTCTCATTAGTGCCTTGATGATGGTGACTTTCTCCTTGTAACTGTAACTCACAGGTTCTGTTGGTTGTTCTGAGCTCCTAGCTTAGCCAGTTTGTTTGCCTCTTCATTGCCTGCAAGTCCACAATGGGATGGAATCCTCTGAAGTGCTACTTTGCAGGTTATACTCAGGACCTGCATTCTCCTGGCTAGCTGCGGAGCTTTCCCAGCCAGCATGACTATATCGGCCCGATACAGGTATAATGTCGGAATGTCGGCAAAATGTGCCGATGTAGGGCCGGCGTCGGGCCGTTGTGAGTGAGTGAGTTAGGTTTTATGGCGAATCGACACAAAATGATCATATATCGCCGAGATCGGACCGTTGAACTGCCGCAAAATATTGAAATCGGTAGATCTACATCAATCAGTGTAACTATTTCGTAAGTCGGGTTGACATCGGGCCGATATTGGATTCTCTAATATAGCTATATTTTTTAAAATATTATTGATAAACGTGAAAATGTAATCTAATTGTTTATGTGTGCTAATTTATTAAGCAAATATGATGTATGCCAGAATTAATCAAACTAGATTCCAAACAAAATTTGTAGACGGTATTTATCAAAATTTTATTGTAATAAAGGGAGGTTATAATTAAGATGCATTTTTATTTTATGTAGAATGCCGCCGTAGAAATATTTATATTTACAAAAAAATGAAAATATAAATATGTTTCAAATTCTGATTGAACAATTTTAATAGTGTTAAGAATATACAGAAAACTTACGTAACTGTATAAAACATGTAGTATATAGTTGTGAAAAATGTTATATCAATAAAATCAAATAACCATCATACACATGATGCGAGACACATCTGTTCTCAAGTAAATTACTCTGAGAATTTATAAAGTGTATAATTGAAGAAAACTTTGATGAAGCACTGCGTGTCACACTATTTCGCGACAACGATATGATCTGCCAATATCGTGCGGATATCATTTTGATGTTGGCCAAATATCGTTTGCCAATGTCGGACCGATGTCATTTTGATGTTGGCCCAATATCGTCTGCCGACGTCGGGCCGACATCATTCCTATTTGCAGCCGATATTGAAGCCGATATCGGGCCGTTATAGACAACGACGTCGGTTTGAAATTGGGGCCGATATAGAATGCTGGCTGGGTAATTATTGTTGATCAGAGCTTCCATGACAGACAGTGCATCTGTGAGAAAGACGACTGAGGAGCTTTCTTCTGCTGAGTCTTCAACCATTGAGACGGCCTTCATGAGTGCTTCAGTCTCTGCCTTGTACTTGCTGCAGTGTTTTCCTGTGGCTGCATGTAGCGTTTCTCTCTTGCCAGACGTGTATTGAATGAAAACTCCTGCTCCTCCATCTTTGACGGCGCATGTGGCTGATTCGTCTGTATAGACATGAGTCCATGATTCCGGAGGATAGTCTTCATTGATCATAGTAAGTTTGAGGCTCTTCCGAATGCCTTTATCTTCTTGCTTCCCGCGGTCAAGACAATGAACAGCAAGTCTCACAGTCACTGAGGATAGATCATTCGCTAGTGGGTTTATAATGTCTTCACTACCTAGGGGAGTCATTGGTATGCTCAGCTCAGTTTTGAACTCTCAGTTGAGATTCTTTGCCTCATGTACGAAGCTGCTACGTTTGAGCCGATTCTTTGTGTAGCCATCTAGCTTGGCTTTCATGGGATGGTCTTGAAACGATCTGAACTTCTCTGCTTGAAGCAGAACCTTTGCATGTCTTCTGTCTTGTAACGGCTGTGTGTCTGTTAGCTTCTCCATGAAGGAGATTGGTGTAGACTTTGTAGCACCTGTCATGAGCCGCACTGCTTGGTTCTGAACCTTGTCTAAAGCCTGTTGGTTAGTTTTGGCAGTAGTGGACCAGGCAGTTGAGCTATACTCTAAATGGGGTCTCACTGTTCCCTGATATACTGTCTTGAGTATTTGCTCATTTGCTCCCCACGTTGTTCCAGCAAGTTTGCGCATCATAGCAAGCTTCCTACGGGCCTTCCCTTCTGCTTGACTAATGTGGGGCTTCCAGGTTAGCCTTTTGTCAAAGGTCATTCCGAGGTATTTTGCCTCGTCTGCTTCAATCAGCGAAGTATTTCCCATCTTGATTTTACCCGCCCTCTGCTTTGACGACAGGGAGAATAGTGTGGAGGACGATTTCTCTGTATTGATCGATACACACCAATCTTCAGCCCAAGCTGAAAGCTTGTTGATGGCTTCTTGCATTCTGTATGTGGCTGTAGTGGCATGTTCTTCCTTACACCATAACACCAGATCGTCAGCGTAGAGAGCAGCCTTAACTCCTTTCGATAGTTCAGACACCAGATCATTGATGAAAAGCAAGAAGAGTGTAGGGGATAAGACTCCGCCTTGTGGAACACCATGACGCAACAGGAACTTCCTACTGCTGGCATGTTCTAAACTGACTCTTGCTCTCCTGTTGTGGAGGTATGACCTTATCCACCTCAGCATGTGACATCCTACTCCAGTCCTCATCAGCTTGACGAGGAGTCCATCAGTCCAGACTTTGTCAAACGCTCTCTGCAAATCAATCCATGCTGTAAGCATGACTTTCTGCTCTTGGAAGGCGTCCTCTATCTCTTGCGATAGATAAGTGGTCTGGTCCACAGTGGAGCGGAATTGTCTGAAGCCAGCTTGTTGCGTTGCGAATAGGTTGTTAGTCTCCATGTACCACTTCAGGCGTGCATTCACAATCCTCTCCATGGTCTTTCCAACACAGCTGGTTAGGCTGATTGGGCGATAGCTTGCAGCCTTCTTTGGATCCTTTCCTTTCTTGTGGATGGGGATCATGACTGCCTCTTTCCATATCTGCGGAAGCAGTCCTTGTGTCCAGCTGTAGTCGTAAATTTCCAGGAGTTTGCAAATTGCTGCAGTGCCTAGATGGGTCAGCATTTCATTTGTGACTCCATCTGGTCCAGGAGACTTCTTTGTCTTCAACTGCCTAAGAGCTGTTTGTAGCTCATGCAGTTTAAGACTCTGCTTCATGCATTCTGGTGTCACTTGGCTTGTCTGCCTTTCCCTTTTTTCTCTTCGGGCTTCCCTTTGCCGTTCCCTGTTGATGGGGATGTTGGAAACATCTTTGTAGTTAGAGGCAAAAGTGTTTGCTGCTTGTTTACCCGTCAACAGTTCACCATTCTCTTCAAAAGTTACTGAGCCTCTTCCTGTTTCTTGATCGTTCAGCTGTCTCGTCAATCTCCACAGCTTTTGGCCGTCTCGCTCCAGGTTGAGCGAGGCTGTTTTGTTTCTCCAGCTCTTCCTCTGTGATTCCCGTTTGTGCCTGAGGAATTTGACCTTGGCTTGCTGTAGAGAGAGGTTACTTTCTTGTTTTCTGCTTCCTCCCTGGCTTCTGATAATTTTGTCTGTAGATTTTCCAACTCATCACTCCAGTAGGGCTTATAGTCCTTTCTTGCTCCCCTTGGAATGGCGCTGTAAGCAGCCTTAAGTATACTAGCGTTGAAGTCTTTGACAACCCGGTTGATGTCTCTACCTTCCACTCTGATATCTTTACAGGGCTCATCACTCAAACTTTGGTAAAACCTGGCCTTCTTGTAGTTCCATCTGGGGATGTTAGGTGAAATAGAGGCTATACGGTCCATAGTAAGTTGGACTGGGCGATGGTCGCTACCTCTTAGTTGTTCATTGACTTCCCGCTTGACATGTCCATGTATGCCATCAGTACATAAAGCAAGATCAGGGGTTGATGCTGTTCGCCAGCTGCTGGAGTAAAAAGTTGGGGGATCATCTGGCTTGTTGATGAGGTTTAGCTTGTTATCATCTTGCCAGGTCTCCACTTCCTCTGCACGTTTATCCAGGTGGTCATATCCCCAGCTTTGTGAGTGACTGTTAAAGTCTCCTACAATGATGAACCTGGTTTCATCAGTTGTAACTTTGTCAAGGGAAAGAGCTTTGTCTCTTGGAGAGTATATGTTCACAAGTTTCAAATTGAACGCGTTCTTTCTGAGGCTCAGCACTTGGAACTCGGAGTCATCCATATGCGTGTTGGTCTGGACAGCGCTAATGTTGTTCCTGACCAATGTCATGATGCCTCCTTTTCGTCTGCCAATTCTGTCACAGCGAAAACACTGGTATCCTCTGACTTTGAAGGATTTCTCTGGCTGTAGGTGAGTTTCCTGAATGCAACAGACATTGATGTCTTTCTCATGGAGCATATGCTCAAGTTCAGCTTTCTTGTTGAAGACACCCTCCGCATTCCAATGCATACAGGCAAAATAATGTTTAGACTTTAACATGAGAAAGACTCTGTGTAATTCTCTTATACAATGCTTGTTTGAAAATGCCTGTTCTGCATGGTATAATGGTTTGTGTAAAACCCTTAAAACTAAACTTCAGGTTACGCAGAATAAAGTCGTCAGATTTATGCTGAATGTTCCAGCTAGGACTTCGGTCACAGATTCAGATTTTCAGAAGCTTAGTATTCTAAGAATTGAAGATCGGGTCAAACAATTGAACCTTAATCATGTGCATAAGATATACTATTGTAAATGTCCGAAATATCTAAGCGAACATTTCACTAAGAAATCAGACATGCATACATACAGTGCAAGGAAAAACAGTTTTAATTTTTATGTGCCATACGTAAATTCGGTTACAGCCGATACTTTTTATTATAACAGTAATTTAGTATGGAATTCACTTCCTGAGAGAGTACAATCTATTAGAGGACAGCACAGGTTTAAAAGGGAAGTAAAAAGACACTTGCTTAGTAAATACTGATAAACATTGTTAAAACAGTATGATTTTTGAGTCGGCTAAACGCTGTAAAGCGTTTGACGAGTCCTTGCTATCGCTCGATTTCTCATTCTTAAATGGCCTCACAACACAGCGAAGTGATGTAGTTCCATTAGATTGTCTCTAATTTCAAAGAGTTCATTGATCGAATGAAGTTCATTTATGTCAATCCTATTTGCTATGCCCAATATACGATGTAATCTGTCATATTTATGACTTGTAATTGTGCAATACTCGAATAAAGCCATGTATTTTCTTCCACGGTAACTCATTAAGCATAAACACGCATAACGATTCTGCGGGATTTGGTAATACATTTGCGCATATGATTATGGTGACGAATTTTATGCCCTTTGGTCACAAAATAGCAAATATGATGTTCGTAAATTCAAATAAAAACTGCATATTAACTTATTAGCCAAATTATCCATTTGTTACCCTGTCCGTTTCAAAAAATAATCTTTAAAATCATTGCGCAAATAACAAATTTATTGCGCTGTGCATTTTATGAATTGCGCAGGCTTACAAATCTTGCGTAACATCCAGCGAAAGACAAAATATAGTTCCAGGCCCCGTGTTCACAAAACAGTTTCAGTCTCAGCTGAGTTTTATAATGAAACTTTATTTGTCATTTGATTCTAAATAGCATGATTAAAACTAAATCTTAAGTAAATAACTATTTTCAAGTGACTATTCAATAATGATGGTCAGTCTCAGTTGAAATTTAACCTTGAAGTTTTCATTAAATTGATACTAAAATTTCAAACTCAAACTCAGCTGAGACCGAAAAATGTTTTGTGAACACAGGGCCAGAACATACTGCTAGTATTTTATTGAGTGGGTACCTCTGAAAGCACTGGAATGTCTCTTATCAAAGAGTTTACCACATCGATGAAATTAAATTATGACAGCTTCATTTTAAATGACCCGAATAAGATATGTGCAGTACGTTAATTCTTCCGCGAGACTTCGCGGATGAATCCTAACTACATTCTGGACACTTGTCGGCGAACACGCGTGACCTGTTTACAACAACGCTTCTATGATCTTGCGTAGGTTGAATTTTGCAGTCAGTAAAGGGATAAATTATCGGAAGAAGAAGCTCTTACTGGTTTGTTTAGTTACTACTGATATTAAAAATGATTTTATTTCTTATTTTTCGAGAAATAAACGAATCGGCGAAACATTAAATTGTATTTTCTTGTAGTTTTTGAAATCGAAAGTAGATCGTCTATGTTTGGCTGCTTTGACGAAATGAAACAACTTTTTTTATGAAAAGATTTAAATAAGAAGTAATTTAACCGTAAACTTCAATGTCAGATACTGCCAATTGCTGCTAAATTTCTTCGTATTATCACAATTTGTAAAATATATTGTTGAAACTGGAGAAAAATGTAACCGTATCCGGATATAATATTTTGGGTAAATATCGAGTTGTGTTATGAAATTTTAACATTCAAGTAACATACATGATAGATATTATTGTAACAGAAATGATTCTAGAATTTATTTTTATTACACCTACATATAATCTATATCAGACTCATATTCTAGTCCTGAGGCATGATCTGAAAGTAAAAAGATGAAGTGACAGTCATACTTTGGATATTGTAATACTAGAAAGAATCTAGGTAATATTTAGAAATTGAAACAGAAGATTTTCAGTTAAAATCGCACCAAAGGCTGTATCAAGGGTCTACATATTCAAAAATTTCTTGTGGTAATACCCCAAACCCTACTTGCAGGAGGGGGTATCCTCCCACACCCTTCCCCCATATTGCCACTTTACAGTTTGATACATTTGCCCTTTTACCACCTGCCACAATGCCCATTTCAAAATCTGACTGCAATTTAAAGCGGAAAGAAACACCCCTCCTCACACCCACCCTGCTACCGACCACGTAAAAATGGCTCAAACATTTTTCTGCCCAGTCTGGGCCTGTCTGTCTACATGAATCAAAATGGATAATTGAAAGTGGATGGACTTCGGGATAACAGACATGATTTTTAAGGGGTTAACAAGTCTGAAATAGAATAAATGATAGTTTTAACTAAAAAAGAACTGCATTTATTAATATCGGTTACACTATATATTGACACTCAGCAACATTTACATACATGTATCTTTAAACGCAAAAGTAAGTAAACTTTAAACTGACATCACTTATAATATGATTGAACAATACCTAACATATGACAAGGCTATCGCCAGGCCCATTATAATATCTGTAAAATATCAGTTCTTTCGTCCATCCGTTACAAATTGTATGTGGCAATCCGCGCTGTGAAATTTTAAATTATAAATTGTCATATTCAAATTTTATCATGTGCGAATATATACCAGCCGATAATTGTCTCTTTTGGCAATGCCGGAGGCAAATGTTTACTGGAAAAATATATAAAGTCATGGGAAGTATCTTAGTGTCAGCTGTCAAATTGTAGTTTGTACTTTCAACATTTTTATTTCTGCGAACCACTCTTCAATTTTAGAGAAATATATTGGGTTTAAATACTTGTATAATGTCAATCAAAGTTTTACTAGGCATCGACCGAATGTTCATTTCATTTATTGTAACAAAATCTCTTTTTAGTTGGGGGAAAAAACTAAAAACAAACTGAAACTGGTAGACTATACTGTCAGTACATCAATCATTAGCCGACTCAGGCCCTTCAGGCCTTTGATTTTTTTTATAGTTTTAAGTAATACTTGTGTTTTAAGTTTGTACTTTAACCATTTCAGTCTAATATAACAGGATTTTCTACCGAAATTATGGTACAGTTTCCTGTTTAGTTTATTAGCCTTGAATTTCAATTATGCTGCCGTCTTGACCTTGGCCTTCACTATTTGTTTTCTGTTGTCTGTTTGTCTGTTTGTATATGTTTGTTAGACCCAGTCATGGTCACTCTTGGAAATAAGTTTTTTTTGACTTTCATGGGCTTTCCAAGCAAAATGTCTAGTCACTACTTACAGTCTACAGAATTAGTTTCAATTTAAAATAAGAAATTAACTAAAATAGACTGGTATGGTAAAAAGTACATTTTATAATCTTAACTTCTTGATGATATTCATTTATTTTAGACTAGGGGTTCTGTGATATGTGCTATGTATGTTTGTTTTTATCTGTATCTGTAATGTTGTATGATGGATTTTTTGCTAAATAAATCTATTTATCTATCTATCTACCCAGAATTAGCATACTGTATATTCCCAAAATTTCATCTTCTTATATTTTTTTTTGTTGTAAAAAGTACCATTTTACCTCCATTGTTTTACATGTGAATGTAAATAAATCTTGTTTTTTTCGGCCAGAAATGGAAAGATTGCAATTAAATAGTTGCATCTCATTTGTATTCACTCAATTTGGAGAATGTAACCACAAAGGATGTCACCATCATCCACCTCTTATACTGCTGCTTGCAAATGGCGGTTAGACTGCATGGTGGTTTTCATTGCCAGTGCTATGGTTAACCTTACTTGTTACAACTATTACAAATACCAGTAAATATATTCATTTTCATGATAAGAACGTATTGCTTTTATGATAACTTTAATGTTTCAGGTGACTGCATTTAGACTAGATATGGCACAAAAGTGGATTTAGAGCCAGTAAATCTTTAGTCACCTTGAGTGTTTTAACATTACAGTATTGCATCAAAAGAAGTTGGTAGAATATTGTGAAATCAAAGAAAAGTATAGGTTAGTATCATATAAAATCTAAAAATGTTCATGTATAATATATTGGAAAGGTAAAAGGTTTTATTTTAGTCTAATGGGTCATGGAAACTGAAATTAAAATTTATGTAACTTACCTTGAAATTTCCAGTAACAATACATCAACTGCTACGAAAACTTTATTCGCATGTTTTATTTGCAACAACATCTTGAATAAGAATGCCGCGTGATAAAGCATAAAATCGTTGTGCAATAAAGCATAAAATTGTTGTGCGATAAAGCATAAAATCAATACAAACTGCAGTAACCAAAGTCATAGAGTAAGTAACCTTGGTAACCAAAGGAATATAATGGGTTGTAAATGGACATTGTGCTGTTGTGCACTGACACTAAAATTTTGAAAAAGAGTACAGTAACCAAAGACATAGAGTAAGTAACCCTAGTAACCAAACATATATAGTGAGTTACAAATGGACACAGCTGTGCAGAAGTGCACATTTTGGGCCATATATGATTTAGACATACTGCTTATAGGGGTCATGTTATTAAAATGGCTCTGATTTTAAATTGAAAGCTGGTTTTAAATAACTTTGATCTCTTCAGGATGCATAAGTAAATAATGTATCAAAATAAGTTCATCGGTTAGCTCGATACTCTGGTTAGCACGACGTGTTTTAGTCGGTCCCGATTTTGCCCTATCTATTCTAATGTAATTAATTATCATTACCTCGATATGATTAGCTCGATATTTTGTTTAGCTCGTTGACATTTTTCAGTCCCGTCAACTTACCTGTACTGTTTTTACACCTGGTTTCGTCGATATCACAGATTGTCAAAAAATATCCATGTTATTTGTAAGGTGTGAAAATAAACCTGTTTTTGTCCGGCGATGTATTAATCATATTCAAGTTAGTTTGTGTGTTTGTTTTGTTTGTCATTTAATGTTAAATCCAATTTAAATGTCAAAATGTTTGCATTTAATTCCCAATAATTAGTGTTATAAAACACCGTGCAAGCAGGAAAGCTGTTTTCAAATATAACAACTAATTTGGATGAAATATTTTCTGTCTGCCATTTAGGACTGAGTAACAATATGCGTATTTAACAGGCAAATTTTCGTTACTGAAGCACAGTCAAAATGACTACTCAACTAGGAACGTTACCGCTGCATTCAGACTTGTTTAGGGAAGCAATAAAAATGCTAATGTTTAAATGTATATTTTGAAAAATTAAAAAGTTGTATGTATGTATTTAATTAAGATATTTTATTTGTAAATAAAATTAAAATCGTATTTACGTTTTATATTATTTCTTTCCCCTTTCAAACCCTCTAAAAAGCATTGGATATAATGACAACATAGACGTCCAACACAAGTACAAAGAAGTCCCAGACAGTCGATATCGTTACGTCGAACTTCGGATACGTCGATGCAATTTTTACAGTCCCTTGAATATCGAGTTAACGGTATTCGACTGTATTTAATCTAAGTTTAGACAAATGCATAGGAGATGAATCCTTATCCCCACCAGTACTGGTAATTCCAGGATAGCCGTTTTTTTTTTCTTCTTTTATTATAACTAGCTTCCTTTGACAGCGAAAATATTTTATTACCAAAAATAACAAGAAAAGCATTCATGTAAACATCAAAGAGCTCCATGTAATTAAAGACGTAGGGGTCAAACCGTCTAACATTCAACAGAGGGTAAATTCAAATTAGTTGAACCATAGCATTTTTTTGTATTTCGTGTAATTTAATGTTTTAACTGCTACAATCTCAATTTCGTTTATCTCTGTCCCTTCATGTACAATTTTTTTAACCAGGTTTCGACGCTTCGTGTCGATTAAATCCTTCTTGTCTTGTTTTAGTGAGACGCATGTTTCTATGCTTCCGGGAAATCTACCCTTACCTTTTCTTTTATAGAACAGCCTCCGGAATGTTCGGAGTAGTCAAAGGAATATGTTATCCGAGTTACACGGCAATGCATTTCTGACGCGTGCACCGTGTAGGACCGTGTAGGACCGTGCATCGAAACAAAATCAGTTTGTATTTTTGGATAATTCTTCAAATTTACCTGCGAATTTTACACATTTCTAACATAAAACTTACAGATTTTGCATGTAGAAGCAGATTTATTTTGGTTACTCCTGACTCCTGTAACGGGCACCGCCTCCCTAAGCCAGGATTTAGGGGACAAATTCAGTTAGTGAAAGAATACCAGTACGGGGTTCGAAATTCGAATCCGAGTTCCGACTCGGAAACTACAGTTGATTAGTCAGTTCCGGATCAGGGGGGTTCCGGATCACAGCACTGTTTACACTTACATGATGAAGATAATCATTTAATTCTTAGCATGAATATTTGCTTGAATAAGGGAAATAACATACCAAAATATAAGTTTTGCAGATCGCTTGATAGACAAGCTTACTCAGTACTCAGTTACTGTCGCTGAGTGGCTGCTTTTTAATTTCTGACTTTTGCAGCCTCCGCGACAAGTCAAAGTATGTCAAAAACCTGGGATCTGCTGCGAGCAAAATTTGCTTGCAGCTCAAATACATGAATGGAAATTATTAAACACCTTGAAATATATAGCATGTCCACGAAGAAAGAACCTTTTTCTCGCGATCTGCACTGATGATATTCTTGAAATACACAGCATACCCTTATTCCAGCCATAAATCCACAGCTATCCCACAGTACTGACCTTGTTTTTCAGCCATGATATTTTATGATCAATGCGTTGTTTTGATCCTTATCTACCAATCAGAAGACGCGCACTTTACAACATTTACATTTCAATTATTGGAGAATCTGGGGAAACCTGTACGCTGAATTCTCATTTTTTACGTAATTGTGAACCTAAAAGAAATGAACGCGAAATATGATGTTAACCGGTTGTTTATTATTTAAAGCGTAAGAACAATATACAGAAAAATATATATACATAAAACAGCCTAGAAAATATACAAAGTCAGTGCCCGACAAATCTATAATCTTACTGGTAGCCCATTGGGCTACCAGAATTTTTTTCTAGTAGCCCAGCATTTTTTTGTAGTTGCCGAAAAATTTAAACCCTGAAAGTATAAACTTGCTCTATCCGAACCCGACTTACTGAGATGTGAGAATCAAAGGGGTCTGAAACAATGTTTGGTTAAAAATTTAAAAACATCAGAATAAACCTCTATGTTTGTTTCCAGTTCTGCAGACACATTCCATTCATATTAGTCTAGGTTTTTTGGAAAAGAGCCCCTGGTCAAATTTGGAATTTTTTCACATGGTGAATTGTCAAAATTAATCATAATGGTTTAAAACGTTATTTTCAAGTTTTATGGTAAGCATTCAGATGCATTAAAAAATCTTAAGTATCTCCAAGTGAAATTTAGAGAAATTTTTTTCCAAGTTGCTTGTTCTAGACAGACCTTGCAAAAAATAACTACTACTTTGTCATGTTCAAACTTTTGTTTACACTCGGTAAGTTTCCACGCCAATAACTGCATTTTCCAAACAGTAGAGTGTATGTGCATTCGAGGGGAAAAATCAGGTCGCGAAAATGTGTGACATTTGATTTTAATTGGGTAAAAACTATCTGTCAATGCGTTTTCGTTGCTTTATTCAATAAATGGTCATGTATTTATGTGTTTTGAGATGTTTTTACATACAAAACATACAATTTTCTGGCAGAATCATGTATTTAATTTTTGCCGAGGTGCAGACAGTCATGTCGCTAAAAATAGAAACAAGTTGGTTTTTCCAGTATTTTTTTGGATTTCATTAGAAAACAACACAATCAAAATTGGATATAAGTTTGGATTTTTCTCTTTGGATTGGGAATTGTTTGCTTCAAATTGGAGAAAATGGATACAGAATTTTTATTGGGCCGAAATTCGGCCCCGTGAGACAGGTGGGAAAAGCCCTGGCTTTACATAGTTGATACGCGTAGGCAGAGACTGTTTCTGCAGCTAGATAATGGGCGGGATGAAACATACATGTGATAAGTTCAGAATCCCAAAACTGGAGGTTTGCCATTTTTCAGCTGGAGTTGGGGTCTCAAAACTGGAGGTTTTTTATCGACATAAATTAAGTGCGCGGACACATAACTTAGAGGCAAAATCCAACATTTTTGGCCACACAATAATGTATATAAGTCTACACCAGAAGAAACAATCCTCATAACTCTTGATTTGAATTTTGACAGTTATGCCACTTTTTAACTTCATTTGTTTTTGGTAAAGTTTTATATAATGTCTAATATCTCTGTTACATTCAAAGCTATTGACTATTATGCCCCTTTTACTGGCAAAGCTAATTGCCCCTTTTACTGGCAAAGCTTTAATTCAGAGTCAATCACTGAGAAAAGTCGAGCATGCTATCTTACAGAAGCTCCCTCTTGTTCTAAATTTAAACTTTCTTAACAGATTAAATTTGTAGAAACAAAGTCTCAATTTAGGTCTGAAATAAAGGTGAACATGCATTAACATTATTCTACTCGAGGACTAAAGAAAAACGAAGCCCTAAATTGGTCTGAACACAACTCATAAATTAAGTAAATTCCTTACCCCACCCACTTTTGTATAAAAATACTGACGATTTTGACATGAAAAATAGAAAACAGAAATGCATCAACATGTATTTACCCTTACCAAGATAATGCAGATTGATGTTATCATATAAATGAGTGTGTGTTTTCATCCAATTTTCAATGAGATAAGTCCGATTTAGTAGCAAATTAATTTGGTAAACATTGGAAGAAAATGGCGTAACTCCATAAGGGGAAATAACACTCCTGTTCTAAAAATAGTAATGGGTTGGTTTTTCCAACAATTATTTATGTGATTTTATTACAGAGCAAAATTTGTCTTTGAATAATCAAAATTCATTTCAGTTGGGTATTATTTCTTATGACTGAGAGTTTTTTGCTTCAAACTGGTAAAAAATGGAGCTTAATTGGCATTGAGAATGGGCAGATATTTGGCCCAGTGAGACAGGTGGAAAAGGCCCTGCTTGTCTAATCCCTTATCAAAACAAGCAATTAATAATTCACCTGTGAAAAACAACTCTTTCTTCCAGCTACATGTGTGTCAAATATAATAATCCCCAACGATAACAAGGTTCCCGCCGAAACGCAAGGACGATTCTATTTCATGATAACCGATGAAATACCAACCCATAATGCATACACATTACCTTCTAAGTAAATATTAGTATTTGTTTCATCTTAAATATACTACGATTACATGGAAACATAGCTCAGTCGGGTAAAACGCAGATAACAATTGAACATAAGCAAATCATTTTGTGTGTTCGAATCTTCGTGAGTTTTTTTTTTCAATTTTTGTCTTTTTGTGTTTTTTTTTTCTTTTCGTTTTCATTTTTACTTCCGTATTTTTGTTTCTTTCTTTGATGGTTTGTATTAATAAACTTTGATAATGTGACAAATGACCTCAATACAATCGACACTGTTAATTTTCCAAAACAAGTAACTAATAATTGCTTTGCAATATAGCTCCAAGATAATTTCATGATGGTTTATCTTTGAACACCTCTGGACTTACTGGACTCAACTGCCACATTATCAAAGTTTATTAGTATCTGTATGTATGCCTTTATATAACACAACAGTATGTTTATTATTTGCATGGCTTAAATGCATGCATTTAGTCAACATCATCTTTAATATAATGCTAAACTTTTCTGATCTGCCATATCGGCTTAAGATACTTCTCTGTTGTGTTGACACATAGTTTATGAAGCAATCTACATGTTTATAGAAATAAAAATTTAATGTCGATGCTGAGTTTCGAACCCACACGGCAAAAGATCTGTTTAACATGGACTGTATGCTTTACCACTGAGCTAATTTCCAATTGGTACAGAATCTAGAAATATTTAGATTGTAACATGTTAGAAAAATGTTGAATTCCCTATGTTCCATTTTAATCTATTTATAGTCATGTTTGTAAATATCAAGTTATCGTTGGGGCATAGTACACAACAGTCGGTGACACTTTGATTTACTGTGTAAACATGTTTGGCACTCCTCGGTAATTATCATTTACCCAGTCATAATATTGATTTTTTTTTTTTTTTTGAAAAGCGGGAGAAATATGGTTTTGGTCGGGAGACGGGAGGCAAGGTGAAAAAATCGGGATTTTGACCCTCCCGCGCGGGAGATCACATGTATGGATTAAACCAGTTTGAACCGGTTACGACCGTATAATCATTACACATGGTCAGTTGTTGTTTATTGCAAGCTATAATCGAGGAAACGACCAGATGTTGATTTTGTAAAATATACAATGACCGGGCTACTAAAGATTTAAATTTATGGTTGCCCGGCGGGCTTACGTCGGGACTTTTTTAGTAGCCCGACGAAAATTTCTGGTAGCCCGCGGGCTCCGGGCAATGGATTTGTCGGACACTGAAAGTAACTTTGTCTAGGAATGCAAACTTCACGGTGTGTAGTTAAAGTTACTGTACGTATTTTTTTTTCAGAACGGCCCTCCTCAAACAATTTACAGATCCCGCGCTTGTTTTCATGTCACTGTCAGTAAAAGAATCTACTAAGCTTCTTGGGTAGGCAAATATTAAGACCAGTCAAGTATGGACGATATGGGCGTATTTATTGAAAGGCTCAAAACCGGAGCTTACCCCCGGTCGTCCTGGAAGAAGTACTGGTTTCACTGAGAAGCGATACACGTTAACCGTATTACCTTTAATTTTTTACTAGGTAGTTTTAATTATTTTTAGAGAAAATTCATAAATACTTTCATAAATAATTCTACAGAAGAATATATTATATAAAAAAAACGTTCGCGCAAATATTTATACAGTGAAATTCGGCAAGCACCGGGAATTCATTACCGATTTCTTTGATAAGTTGCAAGTGTTAACAATGTATGTCTTAATCACTTGATTTTATATTGTTGACCGCGTATGTAGATGGTGACATGTGTTACCAAGTACTAATTAAACTAACGGGCTTAACAACAAGCTTTTCTGTTGTACATGGACAGTAATTATATATATTTATTAATTAATTAAATTTTTTTAATAACAAAATCAAAAAACTATGCGTGGTTATATTTCTATATAAATATATGACTTACTATATATATTTCGCTAATATGCGTAATTTGTAATCGATAGATATATTAAGGAAAAACTTGCGACATTCGTATTTCGCCAACATGCGTTTTTGAAGTCGTTTTAGCTCACTGATTTTTTGAAAAAAAATGATGATTATTTCACACTGAGGGGTTGCGCGTCGGCGTCGGTTCGGCCGCGTCTGCGTCGCGTTGCCTGGTTAATTTATGTTTAGGTCACTTTTCTCTAAACATCAAAGCTATTGCTTGAACTTGGAATACTTTCACCATCAAGCTGACCCTGTATATCAGAACATAACTCCATCTTGCTTTGCAAATTTAGGCCCCTTTGTACTTAGAAAATATCAGATTCTTGTTAGTTTATGTTAGGTCACTTTCTCCAAAACTTAAAAAGCTATGCTTTGAAACTTGGAATACTGTTCACTATCTAAGCAGACCTGTACATCAAGAAACATAACTCCATCTTGCTTTTGCAAGATTTATTGCCCCTTGGACTTAGAAATCAGTTTCTTGTTAAGTTTATGTTGGGTCACTTTTACCTAAACTTCAAAGCTATTGCTTAAAACTCAACACTTATTCCCCATCAAATTGACCCTGTACAGAAGAACATAACTCCATCGCTTTTTGCAAGATTTATGGCCCTTTGGACTTAGAAAATATCAGATTTCTTGTTAATTTTATGTTTAGGTCAATTTTCTCTTAAACTATAAGCTATTGCTTGAATTGCAACACTTGTTGACCATCAAAGCTGACCCTGACACAAGCAACTTTACTCCATCTGCTTTTGCAATAATTATTGCCACCTTTTGACTTAGAAAATCATTTTCTTGGTTGAGTATTATGTTTAAGTCAAATTCTCATAAACTATCAAAGCTATTGCTTTAAACTCAACAGTTTTCACCATATAATGACACTGAACATCAGAAACATAACTCTATCCTGCATTTTTGCAAGAATGATGCCCTTTTTAGACTTAGAAAATCATGCGTAGGACAATATTCTATACACAAAAGAAATCAGATAGCGCCCAGCACCCGCAAGGGGGTGCTCTTGTTTAGCTCACCTGTCACATAGTGACAAGGTGAGCTTTTGTGATCACCCTTCGTCCGTCGTCCATGCGTCAACAATTTCTTGTCTGCACGATAGTGGTTTCATTTATGATTTTATTTTAACCAAACTTGCACACAACTTGTATCACCATAAGATCTCGTTTCCTTTCTAAATCTTGAACTGGCCAGATCCCATTATGGTTTCCAGAGTTATGGCCCCTGAAAGGGCCAAAATTAGCTATTTTGACCTTGTCTGCACAATAGCAGCTTTATTTATAATTTGATTTTTACCAAACTAGCACACAACTTTTATCACCATAAGATCTTGGTTCCTTTTTTGAACTGGCCAGATTCCATTATGGGTTCCAGAGTGATGGCCCCTGAAAGGGCCAGAATTAGCTATTTTGACCTTGTCTGCACAATAGCAGCTTCATTTATGATTTTAGCCCGCCCGCTTAGCTCAGTAGGTAAGAGCGTTGGTCTACGGATCGCGGGGTCGTGAGTTCGATCCTCGGGCGGGGCGTATGTTCTCCGTGACTATTTGATAAACGACATTGTGTCTGAAATCATTAGTCCTCCACCTCTGGTTCATGTGGGGAAGTTGGCAGTTACTTGCGGAGAACAGGTTTGTACTGGTACAGAATCCAGGAACACTGGTTAGGTTAACTGCCCGCCGTTACATGACTGAAATACTGTTGAAAAACGGCGTTAAACCCAAAACAAACAAACAAACAAAATCATTTATGATTTTATTTTAACCAAACTTGCACACAACTTGTATCACCATAAGATCTTGGTTCCTTTCTTCAACTGGCGAGATTCCATTATGGGTTCCAGAGTTATGGCCCCTGAAAGGGCCAGAATTAGTTATTTTGACCTTGTCTGCACAATAGCAGCTTCATTTAGGATTTGAATTTTATCAAACTTGCACAAAACGTGTGTCGCCATAAGATCTCGTTTACTTTTTTAAACTGGCCAGATCCCTTAATGGGTTCCAGAGTTATGGCCCCTGAAAGGGCCGAAATTAGCTATTTTGACCTTGTCTGCACAATAGCAGCTTCATTTATGATTTGATTTTAACCAAACTTGCACACAACTTGTATTACCACAAGATCTTGGTTCCTTTCTTGAACTGGCCAGATTCCGTCATGGGTTCCAGAGTTATGGCCCCTTAAAGGTCCAAAATTGGCTATTTTTGCTTTCGCAGCCATAGAGAGACTTCATTTATGGTTTTATTTGATATAAACTTCCAAAATATCTTCAAAAACAATAAATTTTGGATTCCATGACAAATCAGATCCAATCGTAGGTTCGGAGTTATTTTATATCTGATTACCTCCCGTGATTGTAATCAGAATGGATTTATATCAGTAAGTACTTATATGACCTATTTGAAATTTTGTTATTGTCATTAGTTGGGCTGAGCCAATCAGGGTAGATAACTATGGACTGATTTTATGTCAAATTACCTCCCTTTATTTCAAATTCAAATTGGTATATCTCCGTAACTAATGAAGATACTGATCTGAAATTTCATTTATGTCAACAGATTTATTTGGCAGATCCTTCTTTTGTTCACTTACAATATTTTAATTACTTCCTTTTTACGTTACTATAAATAGCTTAATTTTAGTAACTTTTTTATTATTGGACATAGGGAAAAACCGAGACTACTTTTCTGTGGTACAACGTGGATGGTACCTCTAATTTTTAGGTGTATTTTGACATATCTGTACCTTGTAAGATTTTTTTTTTTCTTTTTGGTTAAATTTCTTCCCTTTGTTGTTCCTGTCCTTTGGACTTAGATATTTTTTCTGGCGACCTTCTTGTCCTCAAGTGCAATGATAACAGGTGAGCGATATAGGGCCATCATGACCCTCTTGTTTAATTATCAATTAAAAAAAATAATTATTTTGTTGTCCGAAGAATCTAAGGGCATTTACTGTATAGTAAAACTTATTGCAAATGAGATATCAATTAATTTGCAAACAACTTCAGCTTAAAAAGACTTACTTTATTAATTTGCATCCCTATTGCAATTATTTTTAATCTATTTGATTGTGACAGCCGATTAATTACAATTATCAAATATTCAAAATGTAATAAAAATTATTTAGAACTTTCCAACGAATTTGCCGATTTGGAATCGGTCTTGTAACCGATATCAATCCATTATTTAACTGAAAAAGCATGTGACGGGTATCAAACATCTTTCAAAATAAACCCGAGTAATCAAGATGATGATCAGAAATAAACATTTATTTCTTGGAGATATTGACTCTTATGTCGCGAACACTAGTACTATTTCCATAAATCTCGTATACAGAAATAAATTTTAATAAACTTCTCTCAATTAATTTTTTTTGTGATTGAACAGGGTTATAGATCTTCCAAAAAAAGTTGTTTATATAAGAGAAGTTTAGGTAATTTGAGTTCATATTTCCCTTAGACTCGCTGATTTTCAATGTAGTATAAGAACGTTTTGTGCGAATATATTTCATTTTTCTTTTGTATTTCAATTATTTATGTTATATACATAAACACAACTTACTTAAAAATACGGGTGCATTTCGGTTATGGAAATTTCCTGGCGCTCACCGAATTTCAAACTCGCATAAGGCCATTTTGCGAGAACGTACTTTATTTTCCATTCAAAAATCAATTATTTTTATTACACATTTGTATGTGGTTAAATTCAGTCATAAACCCTGCAAATAAAACAATATTTACAGGCTGTCTAGCGTCCCTAAAATTCCTACTTTTTCCTATTTTTTTTCAATTTGGCTAAAATTCCTATTTTTTTTAAAAAAATCAAAGGAAATTCCTAAAAAGGCCCTATATTTCCACAAAAATTCCTAATTTTTTAACTTTTTTGCAATGATCAAAAAGAGAAAATGTTTTAAATGTTGTTTAAAAGTTCTTCTGATTCAGAAAAAAACAGTTTTGCACAGTTCAAAGCAGTTTACCAGTGGTAGACGTCTTTTCTGTAAATAAAGCACTATTTGTGAGTTACTTTTATGTCAATCACATAAAGGTAAGCACATTACATGGTCTTTAAAGTCCATATTTTAATTTGAAAATTCCTAAATTTAGCCCTAAAATTTCCTTAAAATTGTACCAAATTCCTAATTTTAGCCCTATTTTTTTGTACAAATTGCCCTAAAATTAGCCCTAATTTTTTGTCAGGGTATGCTAGACAGCCTGTATTTATTAAAGAAAAACAACAAAATAATATCAAATATAATGCATGGATCCTTTGACTTTTCTTTTACATTTTGTTGTTTGGATCAATTATACATTCGTGAATTTAGAAGATTTATATTAATTTCATTGTAACAGATAAAAAAAACCATACAGATAAATGAATTTACACTGCTTGCTAACGTTCAACAAATTCAAAACATGTAACAGGTGAATTACGAGAAAAGAACGGGGGACGAAATTGACTGGTTTACCGGTCGGCGATTTGACGCGGTACATACTTCACTGCAGTTGGGCGCTTGTTTACATAAGATTTCTGCTAACGTGTTTCGTTTTGAAACTATCATATTTTTTAACACTTTACTG
Organism: Mercenaria mercenaria; assembly: GCF_021730395.1. NCBI lineage: Eukaryota > Metazoa > Mollusca > Bivalvia > Venerida > Veneridae > Mercenaria > Mercenaria mercenaria. The sequence goes on along the minus strand of NC_069364.1, from coordinate 36,352,867 downwards.
ATAGAAACAAGCAAGATTATCAGGTATTCGTCGGTATTTATTATGTATTACAAGTAGAGTGCAGAAAAATGTCAAAATTTGGTGTTAAATGCAAACTTCATAATACTCAATTTCCAATCGGTTTTTGGCACATCTTGGTCCGACGTTACAGTTGACCGTCACAATATAAAACAAACTGTATACGTCGGATTAGTTCTACTAATCGCTTGAATGTGGAGAAAATAATTTGTATTTTGTCAATCCATGTGATCCGGAACTCACGCAACAGGGACACAACACAATCAAGAGATTATTTTTAAACAAGAATTTTTTTTATCTTTCCAGCTTGCCAATATTTAATGATTTGGTTGGATGAGAGAAAACAATTATCATTTTACAGATGTCCCAGTGTGTTTTAGTTTTATTCTAAAATGATCTGAGACAGACCAAATTGATCCGTAACTGAGTTTTTAGTTATTAGCTTTTTAAACATGTATATCTTGTTTTGATTGATTGTCATTTGATGATTTTACATGAAAAAGTTTACGACTGGGGTCAGATTTCTGCAGTTTTCCAGTTAATCTGGAGGCTTATCAGTGATAAGCAGGGGTTGCTAAACTGACCAAAGTGATGACACCACTGTTACTCCTACAGTATAATTACTTTCTTTGCATTTTCAAACCAAATGTGGAAATATAAAAAGCAAAAGGATTTTCCTTTTTCCCTGTGCAAAATTGTGCTTTAAAAAATATATTTCCAAAGCTCTATTACAAATATAGCCCTTAGTGATCCGGAACTGACCAATCAACTGTAACTAAAGCTCAGGCCTTGAAATGAATCAACAGTTCCAAAGTAGATATCACATTTAATACTTCAACCTGTGTCTTATCCCACTAATTTACAAATTAACAAATGTACATGAATCCTACATATTAGTAAGTGAGGGAATTCGACGCTTGTGCAGCAAGAAAAAGAACCCTCCTGAACAGTCATCTTTTACACATTTTATGCAAATTTTACTACATAAAAAGATCTAACAATTGTTTCATTGGTCGCAGCAACAGTATCTAGGCAACTCATTACAAAACAAAACTTCATAACTTTCCGTAAGTTCAATTGACCAACCATGCACAAGATGACATAAGTAAGAATAATTGGTAATTAGCAGTGTGCTTTCCTAACAAATGCTTCGTATCAGCAGATGACAATTACCACATGTCAAGAGGGTTTCCACTGGCCCTAGATTTTTTTTTTGTCACAAAATATCGAAGTCAGTGACGCATTTGGGAGGAGAGGGGGTCTTGAGTCTGCTCCCTAGAAAACCCAGTACTGGTGTCATATGAGAAGTCATTGCCATGACCCCAGTAGGGCTCCAACCCATGACCCCTGGATTGAGCGGCTGTCTAGGAAATAGGATCAGATAATTAGCTCACCTTTTGTGATCGCCCTTCGTCCGTCCATCGTCCGTCCGTCCACAATGTCCTTGTGAACACGATAGAGACCACATTTTGTATTTGATTTTAATCAAACTTGCGCTCAACTTGTATGGGCATAATATCTCAGTTCCTTTTGAAAACTGGCCAGATCCCATCATGGGTTCCAGAGTTATGGCCTCTTAAAGGGCCAAAATTTGCTATTTTTGGCTTGTGAACACAATAGAGACAACATTTTGCAATCAACTTTAATCAAACTTGCACACAACTTGTATTGGCATAATATCTCAGTTCCTTTCGAAAACTGGCCAAATCCCATCATGGGTTTAAGAGTTATGGCCCCTTAAAGGGCCAAAATTTGCCATTTTTGGCTTGTGAACATGATAGAGACAACATTTTGCTGTCAACTTTAATCAAACTTGCACACAACTTATATTGACATAATATCAGACTGTTTAATTATATTTACCTGATGACCCAAAGTGATAATGGTCACCCGACTGTAACCTTGACCTACTGACTTACTTTCTTGTTTTTTGCTCACCTGAGCACAAAGTGCTCAAAGGTGAGCTTTTGTGATCACCCTGTGTCCGTCGTCCCTCCGTCCGTCCGTCGTCAACAATTTGACTGTTAACACTCTAGAGGTCACATTTTTGGACCAGTCTTAATGAAACTTGGTCAGAATGTTACCCTCAATAAAATCTTAGATGAGTTTGATATTGGGTCATCTGGGGTCAAAAACTAGGTCACCGGGTCAAATCAAAGGAAAAGCTTGTTAATACTCTAGAGGTTACAATTTTGGCCCAATCTTAATGAATCTTGGTCAGAATGTTACCCTCAATAAAGTCTTGCACGAGTTTGATATTGGGTCATCTTTGGTCAAAAACTAGGTCACCAGGTCAAATCAAAGGAAAAGCTTGTTAACACTCTAGAGGTCACATTTTTGGCCCAATCTTAATGAAACTTGGTCAGAATGTTACCCTTAATAAAATCTTGGACGAGTTCGATATCGGGTCATCTGGGGTCAAAAACTAGGTTACCAGATCAAATCGAAGGAAAAGCTTATTAACACTCTAGAGGTCACAATTTTGGCCCAATCTTAATGAAACTTGGTCAGAATGTTACCCTCAATAAAGTCTTGGACGAGTTCAATATTGGGTCATCCAGGATAAAAAACTAGGTCACGAGGTCAAATCAAAGGAAAAGCTTGTTAAAACTTGGTCAGAGTGTTATCCTTAATAAAGTCTTGGATGAATTCAATATTGGGTCATCTGGGGTCAAAAACTAGATCACCAGGTCAAATCAAAGGAAAAGCCTGTTAACACACTAGAGGCCACATTTATGACTGTATCTTCATGAAACTTGGTCAGAATGTTAATATTGATGATCTTAAGGTCCAGTTTGAATCTGGGTCATGTAGGATCAAAAACTAGGTCACCCGGTCAAATCAAAGGAAAAGCTAGTTTACACTGTAGAGGCCACATTTATGACCATATCTTAATTAAACTTGGTCAAAATGTTAATCTTGATGATCTATAGGTCAGTTTGAAATCTGGGTCAGGTTGGGTCAAAAACTAGGTCACTAGGTCAAATTGAAGGAAAAGCGTGTTAACACTCTAGAGGCCACATTTAAGACTGTATCTTCATGAAACTTAGTCAGAATGTTAAACTTGATGATCTTTAGGACAAGTTCGAATCTGGGTCATTTTGGGTCAAAAACTATGTCACCGGGTCAAATCAAAGGAAAAGCTAGTTAACACTTTAGAGGCCACATTTATGACCATATCTTAATGAAACTTGGTCAGAATGTTAATCTTGATGATCTTTAGGTCAGTTTTAAATCTGGGTCAGGTCGGGTCAAAAACTGGGTCACTAGGTCAAATCAAAGGAAAAGCTTGTTAACACACTAGAGGCCACATTTATGACTGTATCTTCATGAAACTTAGTAAGAATGTTAAACTTGATGATCTTAAGGTCACCGGGTCAAAAACTAGGTCATGGGGTCAAATCAAAGGAATAGCTAGTTAACACTTTAGAGGCCACATTTATGACCATATCTTAATGAAACTTGGTCAGAATGTTAATCTTGATGATCTTTAGGTCAATAGGTCATGGCCCTCTTGTTTAAGATACAACCTTGAAATTTGGATGACATGTACAGTTTTGCACACTGATCTTAAAACTGACTTTCAGTGACCATGAATATTACCCACTGATTAACTTACTTGATTTTTATGCCCCCACTTTGGGGAGGGCATATAGATTTGCTCTTGTCCGTCTGTCCGCCCTTCCTTCCGAGAATGTTGTGTCGCGTCTAGCTCCAAAAGTATTTGACGTAGAGTCACAAAACTTTACAGGAATGTTGGTCAGCATGTGTAGTTATGCACCTGGGGTTTCGCGTCCGGATTCATTCAATTGTGTAGGAGTTATGGCCCCTGACTTTGTAAAAATTGGTCATTTTAGTGTTGTGTCGCGCCTAGCTCCAAAAGTATTTGGCGTAGAGTCACAAAACTTTACAGGAATGTTGGTCAGCATGTGTAGTTGTGCACCTGGGGTTTCGCATCTGGATTCATTCAGTTGTGTAGGAGTTATGGCCCCTGACTTAGATAAAAATTGGTAATTTTAATGTTGTGTCGCACGTAGCTCCAAAAGTATTTGACGTAGAGTCACCAAAGTTTACAGGAATGTTGGTCAGCATGTGCAGGTGACCTTTGTCATGTAGTGGGGGCATCTGTGTCCCATGGACACATTTCTAGTTAAGATTCAGCCTTGAAATTTGGATGGCATGTACAGTTTTGCACACTAATCTTAAAACTGACGTTCAGTGACCATGAATATGACCTACTGACCTACTTTTTTGTTTTTGAAGCTTTAGCAAAGAAATTTGTTCAAGCAAGCAACTTTACTCAGGTGAGCGATATAGGGCCATCATGGCCCTCTTGTTAATATTATTGCAGACTTGATTTTTGAGTCGGCTAAACGCTGAAAGGGTTTGACGAGTCCTTGCTGTCGTCCGATTTCTCATTCTCATTAAACGGCCTCACAACAGAGTGAATTGATGTAGTTCCATTAGATTGTCTCTAATTTCAAAGAGTTCATTGATTGGATGAAGTGCAGTTATGTCAATCCCATTAGATATGACCAATATACGATGTACTCTGTCAAATTTATGAAGTGTAATAATAAAGCCATGTATTTTCTTCCGCAACTCATTAAGCATAAAAACGAAAAAGGATTCTGCGGGATTTGGTCATACATTTGCGCATATGATTATGGTGACTAATTTTTTGCCCTTTTGTCACATAATAGCAAATATAATGTTCACAAATTCAAATAAAACTGCATAGTATTGACTTATTAGCCAAATTATCTATTTGTTACCCTGCCCGTTTCAAAAAATAATCTTTAAAATCATTGCGCAAATAACAAATTTATTGTGCTGTACATTTCATAAATTGCGCAGACTTACCAAGCTGGTGTAACATCCAGCGAAAGACAAAATATAGTTCCAGAACATACTGCTAGTATTTTATTAAAACAGGTACCTCTGAAAGCATTAGAATGTCTCTTATCAAAAAGTTTACCACATCGTTGAAATCAAATTATGACAGCTTCATTTTAAATGACCCGAATAAGATATGTGGAGTACTTTAATTCTTCCGCAAGATTTCACGGATGAATCCTAATTAAATTCTGGGCACTTGTCGGCGAACACACGTGACCTGTTCATAACAACGTATTGTCCGTAGTTTCTCTACGACTTTGCGTTTGAAAATACTGACTTCGGTTTACCAAAAAATACTACAAAGATCGGCCAGATCAAAATGATGCAAAATCGCGAGGGGGCGAAAATGGAAACGTCTACATATAACTTCGTTCTAAATCATAACCTTTCTAGAATTTTGACTGGTTCGGATAATTTGCTTACATTCAGGTCGCAAAAAAAAGGATACCGACACCCATTCTGGGTCAACGCTTAAAGCAAAAACAAAGTTCCTGGTTCAATCTTTCATGAAATTCTGAATTTCCTTGGATTAATTAATGTGCTGTAAGTAATAATCATGCATTCTGTACACAACTGTTGGCTCCACTCATCAGTTCAATGTTTTCAGTTCAATATAGAAAACTTGATGATTTTTTTCATGAAAAGGGCTATTTAGCTCATAAAAATGAGCGAATAAAAGTCTCCCTTATTTTTACCCAAATCTCCCTTAAAAAAAAGCCCTGTTGAGGCAAATCTCCCTTATTGACCGTCTGAAAATATGGCATGTATGATAGTTGTCATTCTTCTGTGACAACCGTATGGTGGGGGTATAAGTCACTCCTGTGACAGTTCTAGTTGTAACAGAAATGATTCTAAAATTTATTTTTATAACACACATACATAGAATCTATATCAGACTTGTATTCTAGAGTCCTGAGGCATGACCTGAAAGTAAAAATATGAAGTGACAATCATATTCATACTTTGGATATTGTAATACTAAAAAGAATCTAGGTAATATTTAGAAATTGAGACATAATTTTCAGTTAGAAAATGCACCTCCAAAGGGTCTACATTTTCAAAATTTTATTGTGGTGATACCCCAAACCCTACTTGCAGGAGGGGGTATCCTTCCACACCCTCCCTGCATATTGCCACTTTACAGTTTGATGCATTTGCCCTTTTACCAGCTGCCACAATGCCCATTTCAAAATCTGACGGCAATTCAAAGCAGGAAGAAACAGCGCTGCAGACACCCACCCTGCTACCAACCACGTAAAAAAGGCTCAAACATTTTTCAGCCTAATCTGGGCCTGTCTGTATACAGACTTGGGGACTACTGACATGGTTTTGAACGGGTTAACAGGTCTGAAATAGAATAAATGATGGTTTTAACTAAAAAAGAACTGCATTTGTTATTATCGGTTATCTTTTCTGAAATTGGTAGCTAGTCCAAGTAACTTCCCTTTGTTTCGAATGCGCAGTTCTTCTGTCAGGGTAAACATTCATGACACTATACACTCGAAACCCATTATAATGCTACTCGATATATACCGCGGTATTTGTTATAATGCGGTGTGGTCTTTGCTCTCGAATTTTCGGAGGTAAAAAAGAACAAGTCCGTGGATGTTATTTAATTTGATCATAACTAGTGTTGAAAAACGTAGATTCGGGTGAGGGGGTTTATACACCATTGATAAAATACCTTTAATTCCAATTTTCATGTTAGTTTATTATGAGATTTTGTCTAGTGATGGAAATAAGTCATCAAAGGTATAATTTCTCCTCATTCCTCTGGTCTAAAGTCACTTATAATTATAACTGTAAATATTTCATTCTTGTTTCTATGATCTGTCATTTTCAAAGTCCGAGCCAAAAGTAAAGAATTTTCCTCCCAAGTTCTGACCTAGGCTTATATACAAAAGCAGGTACCCTCCCATATTTGGAGTGTATCATAGTGATGAAAGACAAAGATTACCCCTATATTTATGAGGAACCGTTGACTGATGGTACATCCCAAATATGGAGCACCTCTAACTCTAACAGATCAGACATGTTTACGATGGTACATGATGACAACATACCCTGATAAAATGATACACACTCCAGTCCCAAGCAGTTTTATGAGGGTAACGGTGAATGACATCTCTAGTAGCAGAGGTCAAAGTTTCACATCAGTAAATCAATTAATAAATCAACTTTAATAAGACTAGCTGCTAAATTTACAACACTCCCCCACCCTTAGCTTCTTAATTGTCCCCAATTAAGTTTTAACATTAAAATATAAGTGACTACTGAGCCAGACTCTTACTCTCAAATACTATGTGTAGATACATAAGAATATGAATACCTAAACTATTATATCACTGAAATTGCTCCTCAATATAAATGATTAAGTGTCATGTATAGTAGCAAACATGCTATATACTCTATGTTTTAATAAAACTCATGATTATAGTTCGGAAGAACTATGTGACTAAATACTTCTCGAAGTAGTATACATGTAAAAATGACTATATATACTAATGTATGTATGAAACATTAAAAGTGTAAAAAAATCGCCAACTGTCCTAGTAAAACACATGTAAAATAAAATCCAGTGTTGAATTCGGTTCATCTAATAAGGTGAATATATATTTGTAAGTACATTCACACAATGTTTATTTCACTCACACTAAGTCCTGGTGCCTTTATTTATTTAATATTAACACAGTATGATGATAGAAATAGGCACAATTTTGATTAATTTCATTGATATGGTAGTCGTCTTTACCATTTACTAATGTAAGTCCTGGTGCCTTTAATTTATTTAAATTAATTAAAAAAAAAAGGGAATGGCACAATGTTTGATTTTATATGGCTGTGTAGTCGTCTCTACCACAAGTTTTAAGTCCTGTGTGCCAAGACATCTAATTATACAACATATGATTTTAATAAATGGCACAATTTCATATCTGAAAATGAAACCCACAAATAAATCCATTTCGATACACCAAGGCTGAATGGGATTATTATTACCAATGCAGCCACTAATTAAATCCATATAAAGAATAATAAATCCATTTGTATACACTTAGGCTGAATGGGATTATTATTACCAATGCAGCCACTAATTAAATCCATACAAAGAATGAAATTAATAATTACACACGTATAATCCAGGATGAATATTAGTTAGGCACTTAAAATCCAGAAGAATATGAACTTAATCCAAAACAATTAACACTTTTAATATTTATAACTATTGTGCACCATGTTGGTATGGTCTGTATTGGGTCCTGTTCCTAGAACTTCTCCTCACTTGTTGACTGGTACTGTCCAGGCAGGTTTGGAAGTTTGCTGGAACCCTTTCATTTTTGATTTATGGTTATTTCCTTAGACTTCACCATGTTTTGATTGCCAATGGGTCTTTTTATTTCCATGAAACGTTTTCAATCTGTCATGATGCACTATTCTTGATTTGCCATTTGGGGAAAGTCTTATCTCATACAAAAGTCTGTGATCTTCCTTGTAATAACATAAGGCCCCTTCCAAATATTAGGGTCAATTTTCTTGCTGATTCCTTTATTCTAGACTTCTCTAAGCACAAAACTAACTGTCCTTTACTAAATGTGTTTTTGAAATCCGGGTGTCATAATCACGCTTCTGTCTGACAGCATTCTTTTGCAAATTAGTTCGTGCTATCTGATGCGCCTCTGTCAACTTCTCTTGTAGTTGAATGGCATAGTCCACTGAACTTATCTTGTTCTCTAAAATGCAGCCAAGTGAAATGTCAACCGATAATAGCTTCACGTCCCATCATTAAATAATTTGGCGTGAATCCGGTCGCCTGGTGGACACATCCTCTATATGCGGAGGTGATTAAATTAAGATTTTCATCCCATTTGTTTGATTGGATTTACATAAGTAATATCATATTTTGCAAAACTTGATTGAATCTCTCTGGTCCACCATTTGCCATTGGCCTATATCCACTAGTCCTAGTTTGATTAATTTCCAAAATCCGACAGACTTCACTGACAACTTGGATTGGTAATTTGTCCCTTGATCAGAATGTATGTCCAAACACATACCATATCTGGACAAAAATCATATACAATCTTATGAGCAACGGTACTTGCTAGCTGATCTCTGTTGCGTAACACTCAGCCCACTTGGTAAATCCATCAATGACCACGATAATATACCGATTTCCGGATTCTGTCTCATTAAGTGGCCCCATTATGTCCCGTTTGTATACGATCCATAGGATGGCCAACTGTGTACCTCCTGTTAGTGGTGCCCTCGGTATGTTTTTTCGGCCTTTTTCGGAATGCACACTTTTCACAACTTTTGATGTGCAACTGGACGTATTCCTTCATTTTAATACCAGTGATATTTGAGATGTAATTTTGAATATGTCTTTGAATTCCTAAATGTGCTCCAGTAATTGAATCATGACAAGATATCAAAGTTCCTTATATAGTACTCTAGGCACTATCAACAAAAGCCGATGGTCCTTTGCACTGACAATGTACTTTTTAAATAACACTCCATCACTCAGAGTTAACAGGTCATAATTTAGCCAATAATTCTGCACACTTGGTGAATTCCCTCTACCTTATCTCTCAGGGTCGTCTGTTTTCTTCAAGCCACTGTATCACAATTCCTAAATCTGGTCAGCTCTCTGTAATTTGGCCATTTTGACAGGTTGAACATTAACTGTTTAAACTGTTTGAGACAACCTAAGTTAGATGTTTGCGCTGCATCCTCGGATAATGCAACATGTTCATCCAGTATAGCATTTACGTCCTTGTTCAACACCTCCTCGTTATTGTCACCATAGTTGAAGCTATTTCCACTTTTGTACACCATTTAAATCCAGACTATTATGGAATCGAAGTCGTTGAACGCGATTTCGGAAGTATCTTCCAGTCTGTTTTAATCCATGGAAAAGTGTATTGAACAACCTATCAACTTCATGATTTGCAGCTGCATGAGCACAAAAATACTGCTCCAAAATCCACTATTTTGAGCCTTCACCTCGTAATATGACTGGCCTACTCTGATTCCCAAATTAAAGTTTTTATCGAATAATGGAACAACGTCATTGAATTGTGCAAAATCTGACCAGGAATCGTGTTTCTTCAAACAAGTCTGACACCCTTACATGGTAAACTTTCAAGTATTGTATTCCCATCATAGCACTGACACTCCTCTGGTTCACATGGAATTCTGGACAGGCTATCAGCATTGATATGCTTTTTCCCACTACGATGTTCGATTTTAAAGTTATACTGTGACAAAACCTCTAGCCAGCGCGCCATTTGATCAGTAGGTGACTTAAAAACGACATTAACCACCTTAAACTTGAACAGTCAGTCCTTAATAAAAATTCTCTACCCAACAGAAGTGTCTAAACTGGGTTATAAATGTCACTACGCCCAACAGTTCTCTTCTTGTGGCACAATAACGTCGTTGTGTTTTGTCAAATGATTTACTCGCAAACATAATTGGTTTTTCAACATATCCTGAACTGTATCTGACCATTGCATTTGCGACAAGCAACCCCCGCACGAGAAATTGCTACTATCAGTATCCACTATGATAAGCCTTCCTCTTTTGGATATGCTAACACTTCTTCGCCTGTCAATGCAGTTTTTAAGTCCATAAAGCACTATCCTGTTCTGGTCCCCAGATAAACGCTCGACCGGCCTCTGTTAAGCGATTAAGTGGTGACGCCCTAGCACTAAATCCCTTGATAAAACGTCTGTAATAACTACAAAAACCTAAAAACTTCTGAGTTCGGTTAAATTCCGCGGCACAGGCCATTCTTTCACAGCTTTAACTTTCTCTTCTGAAGGACGTATTCCAGAACTGTCAATTGTGTGACCTAATATATTTATGCGCTTTTGGAGTAGATTGCACTTGCTTGGTTTTAATTTCAAGTTATTTTCCTCCAATCTGTTAAATTTCATCTACCCTAAACAATGCCTGATCAAACGTTTCGGCAAAAGTACAAATATCATCCATGTAAATAATCATTGTCCGCCATTGTAAGTTCTTAAACACTAATTCCATACACCGCTGAAATGTATGTGGAGCCCCTGTAGGCCCTGTGGCATAGTAACGTATTGATACAGACCGCCCCTGCTGGTGCCAAATGCAGTCTTTTCACGATCTCTCTCATCCATTCTATCTGTAAATCCTGACAAAAGATCTAATGAACTGTAATAATTATTTCCTCCCAAACTTTCTAAACAACTGTCAATTCTCGGCAATGGATGGCACATTTTTTACTTAGATCATTTAAAAACCCCTATAATCCACAAACGACACGCACTCCTGCCTGCGGGTCCTTTTCCTTACAAAGCATAAAGGTGCAGACATGGGCTCTTACTTTCTTCAATTATTCCCATTTCAAGTTGTTGTTGAATAATTTTTTCTTCTTGGCCTTCCGAACGCTTTTGGCACCCGTCTAGGTGGTATTTTTACAGGTCGAACATTTTCTGCCACCTCAATTGTATGTCGCACTAATGAAGTACGCCCTAAATCTGTGGAGGAACTGGAAAAAGCATTTTTATGTTTCTCCAATAGACACTTCAATGCTTCTTTTTGTGACTCATTGAGATTTTCAGAGGATCTATGGTACAAGTCCTTTAACCCACTACTCCATTTAATCATGTCATATTTAATGTCATTTTCACTTGTTTTGGTATTATTGTCCAATATTTCACAGTCATTTTAAATCGACATTTTCTCTCAATAAATCCTCTTGTTTAGTTTCATGTAAATATCCCAATAATGACCCTTTTGATAATTTCACTTTCTGTTAGAGGTGTTAACTAGTCTAATGGGAATTGAATCACCCTGAATTCTCTTTGGAGCAATGATCACACTTCCCATCAAAACATTGTTAGCCGGTTGTTATTCTCTGAAGGGTAAATGATGCCCAATGATGAATTAATTGCACCGAAATTTATAGCCTCCCCAGGTATTACTGTTTCTGAATTCGCTGGAATTGTTACTCTTGACCTTGTGGTCACTCTGACTGCCCTCAAGGAACTTTTTCAACTAGAGTTCTACACATTTTCCCATTCAATTTTAATCCCTTTTTAGCACTAAGTTGGTAATCATTTTCATACAAGAAGTCTAATCCAATTAGTCCATCTTCATGATAGGTGCAATTAATACAGTGTAATTAAAGTTTGACCCGATGCACTAAATGAAAATTCACATTGTCCATCTATGGCTAATAACCCATCATCCGCAACTTCAAGACGTATTGAAGGGTCACTTTACACAACTCAGGTCGCACATCCTCTGGTATTCTATGATATAATGCAGTAGAAAAAATTGTAGTACAGGCACCAGTATCTATGACTAAGTTCGCGCGCCACAGTTTGAAAATATTTACAGGCAATATAATGGAAACACCATCCGTATTAGCACTCCTACACTTAATAGTCTTAATTCGACTTCACTGTTATTGACCAAGTCTGGGCCGTTAGGCTTGTCGAAGCTAGTTTTCCCGACTTGTTACCTTCCTGAAGGTTTGCCTTACACTCGTCCGCATAGTGACCAAACTGCTGGCATCTAAAGCACTGCAACATCTTTTCCTTGGGCGCTGATTTACTTTACGATCCGAGGCTGATCTACTACTTTTAACATTCAGCTGGTTCGCGAGATGATCAATCTTTTTGCCTATGTTGGATTTCAGATCCCTACCAAATTTCTTTGCAGTCTTGCTTCTGTTACATAAGGTTCCCTGCCCGTTCAATGTTCCTATTCTCGCCCCTCTCACGTCATCTCTGATGCTGGAATAGTTGTCGAGCAATTCTCTTGCCTGATCGATAGTTTTTGGGTCCTGCATCCCAATGAACAAAGCCGCCTGAGAATCCTGAAGTCCCTTAAGAAAGTGCCGAAGGTTTATCGTTCCCTCGTCTCGTTGTTTGCTGTGGGGTAACCTTTTATTACCAACCTCTTAACCTCTGCCAACATATTCAGCCAACGATTCTTTTTCCCTATTGTATTTCCGGTTTTCTACTCAGCCAGATAGGAGGAAGTGGAGCGCTTTTTCCTGAAATCGCAAAACGCCATAGATGATTTTATCTTCGCATAACTTGACAATTCGTCAGCTCCCAGCTGCTTGAAAGCGTATTCCGCAGCATCACCCGGAAACTGTTCTAAGGCGGAACAAACGTTCACTATTGTCCCACTTGCACACGCATCAACCATAGCTTCAAATGGGTGAATGAAACTCTCCCAGGATGATTTGCCATCAAAGATAATTTGCCTTGGTAGAGGAACCTCGTATTTATCACGGCCTCTCTGTTGATTTTGCTGCCTTGATGTATTGCTGTTTCATTCGAAGCTGTGTCCCTTTCATTGACTAAATTTCTTATCTGATTGTCTTTTCCATAGAAATGTCATTGATTCGTTGTTGGTAACTGCGTACTTCATTCATCTCTTTGTAAAGTACTTTCCTGTTCATTTTTGCGTAGTCTCTCACTTAGGTCAAGTTATCAACTTCTGCTGCCGATTTAAGTTTTTGTCTTAAAAGTTCAACTTCAGCTAATAATTGTTCATGACTACATCGTCTTCAGTTGTGACAGAATCTTTTTCGTGTTGCTTTTTAGGTCCCATAATTATCACTTAATTGTCACCACAAATATTTGAATAGAAATATATGTCCAAATTTCTTATAAGCACGTGTGTAAGTCCGTTTCCGTCGCTGCCACCAGTGTTGAAAAACGTAGATTCGGGTGAGGGGTTTATACACCATTGATAAAATACACTTTAATTCCAATTTTCAATGTTAGTTTATTATGAGATTTTGTCTAGTGATGGAAATAAGTCATCAAAGGTATAATTTCTCTCATTCCTCTGGTCTAAAGTCACTTATAATTATAACGTAAATATTTCATTTCTTGTTTCTATGATCTGTCATTTTCAAAGTCCGAGCCAAAGTAAAGAATTTTCCTCCCAAGTTCTGACCTAGGCTTATATACAAAAGCAGGTACCCTCCCATATTGGAGTGTATCATAGTGATGAAAGACAAGATTACCCCTAATTTTATGAGGATAACCGTTGACTGATGGTACCATCCCAAATATGGAGCAACCTCTAACTCTAACAGATCAGACATGTTTACGATGGTACATGATGACAACATACCCTGATAAAATGATACACACTCCAGTCCCAAGCAATTTATGAGGGTAACTGGTGAATGACATCTCTAGTAGCAGAGGTCAAAGTTTCACATCAGTAGAATCAATTAATAAATCAACTTTAATAAGACTAGCTGCTAAATTTACAACACTAGCGTTAAAACTATATGTACCAGTGTACATTAACACCTTTGCCATGACAACTGTGACAAAAATCAGTAATTGTCTACTAGCTTACCTGTTTGCGTATCGCCTTTGTTAAAGTTTGAATACATGTAGACATGTGACAATTAGGCAATCAGTACCGTGTCAAAATTAGATTGTTTGCATAACAATTGTGTAACATTGGTCAGTCAACTATCAAACCGTTTAAGTTTGCACCAATTAAGCGGATGACACGAACATTTGAGTGAATAAAAAATCAAACAACAGGCCCAGTTTTGTAATAATATGCAGCTGTTTTTCGTAATCATCACATTCAGTACATCGGAATTAACGAAACGCCGGGCCAGGATTAAAAATATGTTTGTTCGCTGTCTCCCTACCTACCCACTTAAAATGCTGCGCCCCAAAAGTTTTTATTGGAAAATGCTGATCAAATTTTTTTTTAAGTTGCGATATGACAAGTGCCACAATTACATTTCAGCAAAATAATAATTAAGAAATTTTAAATTGTATTATTTAATTTCATCCTTTTATACAACATATATAGAATTGTCTTATTTTTACAGAAGAAATATTCTATAAGAAATGATTATATATCTACTGGTAAAAGTATAATCCCCCCACCGAAAAAAAAAAAAAAGAATTGCCTACCTACCTACCCAACTTTAAAATGTAGGGTCGGGAGACAGCAAACAAAGACTTTTTTAAATGTGGTCCCGGTGATTTAACAATTGTTTTTCTTATTTTATCCATTTTCTACATGTATTCAAAATTATTTTTTAAGAGCGTCCGCGTCTTTTCTCTTTTAGATACAGAAACCCCCTTTGCAATTGCGTTGCACATGTAATTTTCATGACCGCGCGCTTCTCACACAGCGTTATATGTTTACTTCCGGGATACACAATTCTACCTTTCTTTTAGAATCATGATGAAATTGGAAGCTGACATAGCGTTATAATTCTTTTAATGTATTTTCCAGTAGCATTTAAGGTAAATAAAATGTCCCGTTTAAACTCTTAAGATTTTGTTATGTAACGTAAAACAGCGTTCAAAATATGTCTAATACATTACCGGTGGGTGGGGAATGGCATATACCGCTTATACGGCCAACCCGCGTTATAAATTTTACCCCACTAGATCCGCGGGTCTCGAACTTTGGACCCCGACAACAGCGTTATAACGGGGTCCCAGTGTATATTGACACTCGGTAACATTTACATATCTTTAAATGCAAAAGTAAGTATACTTTAAATTCACATCACTTATGATATGATTGAACAATACCTAATGTATGGCACGGTTATCGCCAGGCTCTTTATCTGTAAAATATCTGAACAATTCTTTCGTCCATCCATTACAAATTGTATGTGGCAATCCGCGCTATATTGAAATTTTATCATGTGCGAATATATACCAGCCGATAATTACCCGTTTTGGTAATGCCAGAGGCAAATGTTTACTCGAAAAATATATATAGTCATCTTAGTGTCAGCTGTCAAATTGTAGTTTGTACTTTCAACATTTTTATTTTTGCGAACCACTCTTCAATTTTAGAGAAATTTATTGGATTATACTTGTATAATGTCAGTCAAAAGGCATCAATTGAATGTCCATTTCATTGATATTTATTGTAACAAAATCTCTGTTTAGTTGGGAAAAAACCCCACTAAAAACAAACTGAAACTGGTAGAACTTGTTGAACATTTAATATTATCTGTTCCATCTTCAGTAAGCAGGCAGATGGCTGTTTCAATCAAAATAATAATTTTATTGCAGATCTTTAAAGATTAGAGGGGCCTCCGTGGCCGAGTGGTTAGAGTCGTTGACTTCAAACCATTTGCCCCTCATCGATGTGGGTTCGAAACCTCATTTGGGGCGTAGAATTCTTCACGTGAGGAAGCCATCCAGCTGGCTTACGGAAGGTCGGTGGTTCTACCCAGGTGCCCGCTCGTGATGAAATAGTGCACAGAGGGGCACCTGGGGTCTTCCTCCATCATTAAAGCTGGAAAGTCGCCATATGACCTGAAATTGTGTCGGTGCGACGTTAAACCCAACAAAATAAAATAAATAAATTAAAGATTAGAACCTGTGACTCTTGGCGAAAATCGGCCAGTGGGAAACTATAAAGAGTATTTCAGACAGCACATGTATACTCAATACTCTTTGTCTTTTTGTATACAACTAAGGTATATCTAGAAATAAAATATCTTTCAAAAAATACTAAAACCACATATTTAGCAGTGGTTTTAAATTCACTGAATATAGCGCTTGTTCTTTCCACTTTCTGATATGCTTGTTATGGTCCCTAAAATAGGGGGAGCATAGTTATAACCACCTTGTCCATCACACTTTCTGTCCAAAGGATATCGAAAATACCAAGTTGTAACTTTTACATGAGATTCATTTCGGTTTACTTTATTTCTAGATTTGATCCTTCTCAGATCAGTCCTAGGTGGGTTTGTTAGAACTTTGATACTGTTGATGGAAATTGTATGAATCTTAAAAATTATTAGAACTGAAGCCTCAATTTACATACCCCACTTTAATCGATTTCATTGATTTATAACCATACATAATCTGAGGAAAAGAAATACCGTAATCGACCGAATATAGGTCGCACTCGTGTATAGGACGCAGTGAAAAAATATCAGCAGAATTCTGAAAAAATGCTTATACCCACTTATCACTTATCCAAATTTATGTTTGTCCGAAATTCGCTATAGTTTCTACGAAATCGCCAGTTTTTGCTTAATTATTGTCGATGTTTTTGGATGTTGTGGCAAGTATTTAAATTGAAAAGCATAAACTCTGTGTAAGCACTAAACTGCCGCATCCTCTGACCACTCCATGAATATTGACGCCAGTGAAAACGAAAGTACACTTTGGCACGTGGCGGTAAAATGACGTAATTTTAAAACTGGTTTGCGAATTGTTTTGAACATTACGGATCAGCGACTATGATCATATTGGATCAGTCTAAAATCTCGCATGCACATGTTTACAACTGCCTCCGGGTATGATTAAACGGTTAATTGTTTGCAGATTGTGACATTAGGTGTAAGATAAGTAATGCCTCGGGTGTGAAATTCTCGATGAACAAGAGGATTATAGACAACTATCAAAATTATGTTTGAAGATTAGATAATCGATTTTCGGGCTACCTGATATGGAGTTTCAAGTATTTTAATGCAAAATGTGTGAAAACACGCCGGGAAGTGTTTTACACAGGTCTTGTTAAAAACTTAATGATCAGTTACAGAAATGCATTGTAAAAAATATTTTAATGAAAAACAGCATTTATTTATCTTTTTTACGCGAGCTCTGAATTTTACATTTTATACAAAAGTAATTTAAGACGCCGGGTCCCGATACCGGCTATTAGCTATACCCGAGTCATTGGTATTTACTCCCCTTAAATACTCTTTAATATAGAGGTACGCTTGGTAAACAAAGATCGATTTTCTTAATTTTTGAGTCGGGGGAAATGTTTGGTCTTTTTCTATCCCCATATATAGGACGCATCGGTCCTTCGAGACCAGAATCTCGTAAAAAAATGTGCGTCTTATATTCGTAGGATGACGGTATTTGAAATACTAGTAAGTTGCATGGAAGCATATTATTTTTACCCACAAAACTAGTCATTCATGTGCATCCCGTATTCATTATTCCTGTTGTTTGATATTATAACCTTGCCATTTAGACTATACTACCAGTATATCAATCATTAGCCGACTCTCAGGCCCTTCAGGCCTTTGATTAGACTTTAAAGAGGAAAGACTAATATTTTTGGATTGGCATAACTTAGCCACAGTGACATAATTTAAGACTTATATAATAGTCTGCCGCACCAAGATACATAGAACATTGAAATATATAGAAACACAAAGGAGAAAATAGTAAAGTGCAGGAATAAAAATTGTGAAAATAATACAAAGGACTTTAAAGTATATACTTAGTGTTGCATCTAGGACGTGAGATTGCGGGATTCCTGCATAATTTTGGATTATCACGCTTAGTCCTTGCCAAATGTGCGACCAAATGCGCGCATATATCAGCTGTACGTGTGTTTCGATGCTGAATCCATTCCGACTGCGATGTAAACAAATCTCCGCCATTTTCGTCCTGGGTTGTGTCTATATAACCTGTACTGAACCGGTATTGACACAGATATTCGTCAGCGTTTAAGTCAGTAGTGATGACCATTACCGGTAGTCGTCTGCGTGTTAGTGTAACACGTGTAAACAAAAGAAAAGTTTTATGCCGCTTATAGTTTTCTGATAATCAGTGTTAATTAAAAGGTTTGTTATTTTTCTGCATTAGACATACTTCTTTGGAAATCCCCGCCCCTCACCCGCCCCCTAATTTTTCACAGATTCCCCCCTATTTTTAGCTCACCTGTCACATAGTGACAAGGTGAACTTTTGTGATCACCCTTCGTCCGTGCGGCGGTCCGTCTGTGCGGCGGTCCGTCCGTCCGTCAACAATTTCTTGTCTGCACGATAGTGGTTTCATTTATGATTTTATTTTAACTAAACTGGCACACAACTTGTATCACCATAAGATCTCGGTTCCTTTCTTGAACTGGCCAGATCCCATTATAGGTTCCAGAGTTATGGTCCCTGAAAGGGCCAAAATTAGCTATTTTGACCTTGTCTGCATGATAGCAGCTTTATTTATGATTTGATTTTTACCAAACTTGCACACAACTTGTATCACCATAAGATCTTGGTTCCTTTCTTGAACTGGCCAGATTTCTTTATTGGTTCCAGAGTTATGGCCCCTGAAAGGCCCAAAATTAGCTATTTTAACCTTGTCTGCACAATAGCAGCTTTATTTATGATATGATTTTTACCAAACTTACACACAACTTGTATCACCATAAGATCTTGGTTCCTTTCTGCAACTGGCCAGATTCCTTTATGGGTTCCGGAGTTATGGGCCCTGAAGGAGTGAAAATTAGCTATTTTGACCTTGTCTGCACAATAGCAGCTTCATTTATGATTTGATTTTAACCAAACTTACACAAAACTTATGTCACCAAAAGATCTTGGTTCCTTTCTTGAACCGGCCAGATCCCGTAATGAGTTCCAGAGTTATGGCCCCTGATAGGGCCAAAATTGGCTATTTTGACCTTGTCTGCACAATAGCAGCTTCATTTATGATTTGATTTTAACCAAACTTGCACACAACTTGTATCACCATAAGATCTCGATTCCTTCTTATACTCCCGAAGGGATGTATTATGTTATCGCCTCGGTGTCCGTCTGTCTGTCTGTCTGTCTGTGTGTTGGTTAGAAATTTCCCTTCTGCTCTGTAACTTTTGAACCCCTTGATGGATTTCAGAGAAACCTGACACAAATGTTCCCCTCACTGAAACGATGTGCAGAGCGCATGTTTCAAATGGCTCACTTCAATGTCAAGGTCACACTTAGGGGTCAAAAGTCATATGACTTTGTTTTGTGTGAATATTGCTTTGCATTTGCGTTGCATTGCAGTGCTCTTGTTTTTATTTGGCAGATCCTTCTTTTGTTCACTTACAATAATTGTTTTTTTAATTACTTCCCTTTTATGTTATTATAAATAGCTTATTTAGTAACTTTTTTATTATTGGCCGTAGGGAAAAATCGAGACCACTTTTCTGTGGTACAACATGGATGGTACCTCCAATTTTTAGGTGTATTTTGACATATCTGTACCTTTTCTTTCTTTTGTTTTTGGTTAAAGCAATGGTACTCAGGTGAGCGATATAGGGCCATCATGGCCCTCTTGTTTCTGAGTAGGGGGGTAATGCAAAAATAAAACATTTGTGCCAAGTTTCTTTGAATATCTGGGTGTGGCAGACTATTATATAAGGCCAACATTTTTTTATTTTCTGGTTTACGGGAGATTTTTAAAAAAATTAGGGTTGGGGGGGGGGGGGGGACAAATAAAAATAAAGATAAAAGTCCCAATTTTGAGCAGTCGACCAAATAAATAAAAATAAAACATCCAAAAGGATACAATTTTTTTATTTTTTGTAAACCACAGAAAACGAAAGCTTGCAAGCTTAAATTGCATACACACTCACAAATGACCTATTCTTAACTGGTTTATATCTCATCATCTCAGTATACTGTTGTTTTCTTTATGTGTAGCTTGTATGAATAATGCCATTTTCAAAGTCACCAAGGATATGCACTATTTGTGTTTTTGTATGTATCTATTTTGAAGTAAAAATAGACTTGTGGAAACATTTTTCATTATTAAATATACATATACCACAGTTGACATTATCATATCATAAGACCACTGCATAATGTTTATTATTTAAACATGAATAAAAACTGCTTTAAAATGGGTATATGCAATGACTACTTTAGGTCTGCATCCTGCATATATGCATATTGATTGGCTGGAGATGGAGTCTTAAAAGACAGGCATAGTCATACTAGAAATGAAAAATTATGAATTGATAAATATTATGCACACTCAGTGACACTGGCTTTAAAATTAAATTGCTTTGGTTAAGTTTCAGTGGCTTGAATATTGTTTTATATTTTGCTGACTGTCAGTGCCACCTATATTGTACGACAAGCCAAAACAATCTGAATTTGGTTCAGCTAAAATGTGTATAAAATAACAACCTTATCGGCCGATGTTCAGATAACATTATCGGAGATTTATAAGACTCTTCACTGAGATGGGACTTGGAATTAATAAGTTATGAGTCTGAAAAAACATTTATTACTGGATATGTCATTATGTGTTCCTCAGTGTCAAAGGCACATGTGGCATATAGTGTCTGAATGTTTGTCCCAAACCTACTTTCAAAGGGTCTTCTTACAGATTTTGTTGGTATACTTTATTAAGTGAACATGACAATATTGCTGGGAGTTTCATGTTTCATAATTATCTTTTGAGTTATAGTACCTGGCTAGAACTTGATCCTAGGAAATATTGAGATAATCTTTTATATATGGCCTATATCTCCACTGGCTTAGATTGCCAGTCACAAATATTAAACAATCGTTAATCTGACGGTCCAATTATTTTGACTAGTTTCAGTCTTTTATCACATGTATCATTGTCAAGCATTTGCAGGGACATGTCATTTTACATTAAAATTGCACTTTGTTTTCTAACCCTCAAGACTTCAAAGTAAAAAAAAATATGTTTAGCAAGTTGATACTCACTTTTGCTCTTCCGTTTTGCCATTTCTTTGGTTTCTTTCCTTTTTATCAATTGTGGTATTTTTCTGACAGTCCCACATGAATTCCATCGTTGTCCAATTATAATATACAGACAACAAATCTTGTACATGTGATACGCCAGATTTTTCAACATCTGGACAGCTTTGATACTGATAGTGGAGGCCATTTTTCGTAGGTGATTACTCCTAATGTTGAGCTTTAGGTGCAGTAATTTCTACTCAGTTCCAATTTCTTTATAACACTTGTTATCTCTGCCAACTCATTCCAAAGATTATTTTCTGTAAACTTGTATATTTTTCCAATTTAATTTCACACAATTTACATTTATGCAGGCCGCCATTTTTCATGCGTCTACTGATCTAGATTAAAAACCTCTACCATACAGTTAAACTTTTATTTTTGGCAGCAGCAATTACGGACGGTCGGCGGGTAAAATGAAAATAAAAGTACTGAAAATGACTTTTATTTTTATTTTGTTTTGTCAAAAAATAGGGTTGGCGCTCCCGTAAACCAGAAAATTAAAAAATGCTGGCCTAAGTCTTAAATTATGTCACTGTGGCTAAGTTATGCCACTCTAATAATATAAGTCTTTCCTCTTTAAAGTCTAAAAATCAAGTCTGCAATAATATTAAAAATCTAACATTTTGTTCAAGTTGCTACAAAAAAAATAACCAATCTGATTGTTATGGGTTGTACCCTAAAATTATAATCTAATAAAATTATAGATTAAAAACAGTGCAGTTAATCTTGAGAATTTCTTAAAAATTTCCAAAGCTGATGAAATATTTGTCTACATTTTATCAAAATAGAATCAGCTTTATTATAGTAAAAAATTTAACAACAACAAGATAAATTCCTGCCAACAGGAGAAGAAGGATTTCCTGCATTTACACCTTCGATAGCAAATTAAAATAATTCTTTACCATTACAACAATTCAATGTAAAGAAATCAGTTTAGCATTTTAAAGAACTAATATTATAGATATTGATATTGTAATTCATACATAAGCAAGCAATTCTGTATTAATTATAATTTGAAAATCTGATGTTTGAAGTAAAATCTTAAATAAGCCAAAAGAATTTGCCCTTAAAATTTACAGTATCACATTATCAGTCATATCTACTGTACCTCCGAGACATTTATTTTTAGCTCATCTGAGCCAAAAGCTTATGGTGAGCTTTTGTGAATGCTTGATGTCCGTCGTGCATCTGTCAACAATTTCTAAAAAAAATCTTCTACAAAACAACTGGGCAGATTTACACCAAACATCACAGAAATGATCCTTGGGTGGCCCCCTTTCAAAATTGTTCAAAGAATTATATTCCACACTGAACTAAGGTTGTCACGGCAACCAAAAGGAACAAAACCACAAGGCTTAGAGCCTTGATATCTAATGGTCCTCTATGAAGATTTTTTTTAATTATGCCCCTAGGGTGAAAAAAGGCTCCAACCCGGGGGTCCCAAATTTTGCAAAGACTTATATAGGAAAAAAACTTTAAAAATCTTCTTGTCTGAAAGCACAAGACCTAGGCCTTTGATATTTCCTTGTGGTCCTCTTCCAAGATAGTTCAAATTATTACCCTGGGGTGAAAAGAGGCCCTACCCTGGAGGTCCCAAGTTCTACATAGACTTGCATAGGAAAATCAAATCTTTTTGCCTAAAACTGCAAGGATATTTGGTGTGTAGCATTGCTTAGTGGTTCTCTAACAAGATTGTTCAAATTATGCCATTGGGGTTAAAAGAGGCCCTACCCAGGGGACAAGCAATTTTTTTTGCGAAGTGGGTATTAGGAATTTTACTTGCGTTTCAGTATGCACACTGTATGAATTCAGTTGGGTATTCTGCAATTTTAATTGCGTAAATACGCAAATACGCAGCTTATCTGGAGCTCTGGATTAGGAATCATAAATTTAAAGCAGACAGGATTTTTTTTACATATTTTGTGGGTGGTACCGGTTCTGCTATAAAACCAAGCTTAAAAGTGATGACTTGCACTTTGAGAAAGTTCTATGGAATTCCAGGACAATATACATGTACATGTAATACCCGTACTAAAGAAACAATACATGTATAATAGTGTCATCTTTAACCTTGATGATGTCATGTGGTGTCATCATTGCAAATATAACATTACTGCACAAACTATTTTTTCCAGAATGGATATTTATTTTGGAGCAAAAACTAGATAACATATCTACTTTTTGCACTGATTTTTTTCATGGTATTAAAGAAAACTTTAGAGCAAAAAATGGATAGAGGCATTTATTCACTTTTTGCACTAAACAAATATTCAGGTGCACTTATTGAGTTTTGCTTTTATTTCAAATATCACATTTGACAATGGGATCTATTCCCAATTTTTTTTTTTTTTTTTTGGGGGGGGGGGACATGTATTTCACTATTTGGCATCACTTTATGTAAAAAAGTGATTTTGTGAAAAATTGCACTTATTGAGTTTTTGCACTAGGGTGACAATTTATTATATAAGTTATATAGCAAAAAATACTTAAAAAATTATCTGATCATATTCCCTAGACAGCCGCTCAATCCAGGGGTCGTGGATTAGTTTTCAACTGTCCGTCCGTTCGTTCGTTCGTTAGTTAGTTAGTTAGTTAGTTAGTTAGTTCGTTCGTTCGTTAGTCACAACGTTAACTTTTTGCATGAAGGCACTTTACTCGCGACCCACTGCACCCAGGACCTTCAAACTTCACATGCTGATAGTACTGATTGAGTATACCACCCCTACTGACTTTGGGGTCACCAGGTCAAAGGTCAAGGTCACAGGGGCCAACGTTAACTTTTGCATGAAGGCACTTTACTCGCAAACCATTGCCCTACTGGGGTCGTGGCCATGACTTCTCATATGACACCAGTAATGGCTTTTCTAGGAAGCAGACTCGAGACTGGTTACAATAAGCTTGAAGCTTTCATCACGATCGAGCTAAAACAAATTTTTATAAACTAAAAACTAAAGGGGAAAAAAATCCAGATGTAAAGTCAAATGGAAAATTTATGATTTGAAAGATATTTTCTGAGAGGAAGAGGTTTACAAATATATTAATATTCAGTAGTTTTGTTATTTATATTGCAAAGTATATCCTGCAGGGGAGTGATTATCTGCAATATTTTGGCTATGGTGTAAGGACCAAGAACTGTGATGGCATCAACACCTAGCACATTTGTGGCAGTGTCAGCAGCCTCGTCTCCTGTGCCGGGAATTCATTCGCAGCAAATGCCTGCCAGTGTAAGCTTGTTATACACACACCATACTTTGTTTAGGAGGGCGATTATAAGAATCACTTTGTCCCATCCATACCAGTCTTGTACATCCCATCCTGTCCCATTCTGTTGCTTCTAGGGAACCAGTACAGATATCAAGTTGAAACTTACAATATATTTGTAGGGTTCACATACCAGGTCCCAATCTGACTTCTGTTTCGACAGATAGGGGCCTACGTGGCCGAATGGTGTTAAGGTCATTGCCTTCAAATCACTAGCCCCTCACCGATGTGGGTTCAAGCCTCAATAGGGGCATTGAATTCTTCATGTGGGGAAGCTATCCAACTGGCTTATGGAAGGTCAGTGGTTCTACCCAGGTGCCAGCTGGTGATGAAATAATGCACAGAGGGGCACCTGGGGTCTTCCTCTACCATCAAAGCTGGAAAGTCGCTATATGACCTATAGCTGTGTCGGTGTGACGTTACACCCGGCAAAATAAAGAATAAAATTGTTCCGACAAAAATATCTGCCCTTTTTATGCCCCCGAAGGGAGGCATATAGTTTTTGAACCGTCTGTCCGTCTGTCAGTCTGTCGGTCTGTCAGTCTGTCAGTCTGTCCGCAATTTTCGTGTCCGGTCCATATCTTTGTCATCGATGGATGGATTTTCAAATAACTTGGCATGAATGTGTACCACAGTAAGACGATGTGTCGCGCGCAAGACCCAGGTCCGTAGCTCAAAGGTCAAGGTCACACTTAGACATTAAAGGATAGTGCATTGATGGGCGTGTCCGGTCCATATCTTTGTCATCGATGGATGGATTTTCAAATAACTTGGCATGAATGTGTACCACAGTAAGACGACGTGTCGCGCGCAAGACCCAGGTCCGTAGCTCAAAGGTCAAGGTCACACTTAGACATTAAAGGATAGTGCATTGATGGGCGTGTCCGGTCCATATCTTTGTCATCAATGGATGGATTTTCAAATAACTTGGCATGAATGTGCACCACAGTAAGACGACGTGTTGCGCGCAAGACCCAGGTCCGTAGCTCAAAGGTCAAGGTCACACTTAGACATTAAAGGATAGTGCATTGATGGGCGTGTCCGGTCCATATCTTTGTCAACCATGGATGGATTTTCAAATAACTTGGCATGAATGTGTACCACAGTAAGACGACGTGTCGCGCGCAAGACCCAGGTCTGTAGCTCAAAGGTCAAGGTCACACTTAGACGTTAAAGGTCATTTTTCATGATAGTGCATTGATGGGCGTGTCCGGTCCATATCTTTGTCATTCATGCATGGATTTTAAAATAACTACGCATGAATGTGTGGCACATGGGGGCATATGTCATCCTATGGAGACAGCTCTTGTTTAGTTTGAAGAATTCCCAACATTGACATTTCTTTTAACATTTCTGATACCTACTATTCATTAGTTTGATTGAAACTTCACACAAGCATGTTAGACAATAAAGTAAATTAACAGACTAAGTTCTATAACTCTGCCAATAATTTTGACAAAATTAAGCCCCTTTTTGACCGAGAATTTGACATTTCTGATACAAATAAAAGTGTTGCATTGCAACTTGAAACGAAGTTGACAGGATCATATACATATTACGAGGGCTGAGCGCGAAACTATTGTATCTTGTTCTTTATTTATATACAGTTACAATAGTTCCGCGCTCAGCCCACGAAATTTATTATATTAAGTCAAGACAGTACATCAGGTCCCATAACGATGACTTTTGTTGTCCTCTGCCTTCTTCTAAGAAAAAATGGGGGACATTATAAGGATCTTACCTGCCTGCCTTTGTAAGACTGGATTTTCCCTACCAGGGACAGTGTGGAATGAAAAAATGAGCATTAGCGAGGTTTTATATCCAGGCTGTCCCGAGGATTGGGAAAACAGCTGTCTTACATAGGCAAACATGTAAGATCATTGTTCTAACACGTTCAAAATAGATAGTGGTGACAAATAGATTTAGGTACTAGTATTTCCTAGCATTATTTTTATAGTTTATGTTGTCATAATAGTGCCAGTATTATGTGACGTCACCTAAGTGCACGCTATTTTAGACAACGTTTTTCCCTAGGGAAAGACAGGAATATCTATCCCTAGTGTGTGCTCGGACAAATGTATACTTTTCCGCTAGGTAGGCAAGAAAGAAAGAGGCTGCGTCCTTTTGTCCGTCCTACAATCTGTCCCATAACTGCCATCCATGAAGGGGTTTTGAAATAACTAGGCTTAAATGTTCCCCATAATGAGATGATGTGTCATGCTCCAAGGTCATGGTCACAGAGGTCATAGGTTAACATTGTCTGTTTCTTCTCCGGTCCATAACTCTGCCATTCATCAAGGGATCTTTAAATTACTTGGCACACAAATGTTTTCTATAATAAGTTGATGTGTCAAGCACAAGACCCAGACCCCTAACTCCTAGGCCAAGGTCATACTTAGAGGTCAAAGGTTATTAGTCCCCTACTGATTGAAAACCAGTTTCTGGGACTATAGAATTGCGCTTTACTGTCCGTCCGTCATTCCGTCCGTCCGCAATTTCGTGTCCGGTCCATAACTCATCCATGAAGGGATATTGATATTACTTGGCACAAATGTTTCCCATGATGAGACAATGTGTCATGTGCAAACCCTTGACCCCTAGCTTAAAGGTCAAGGTCACAATTCGAGGTCAAAGGTCAACAGGGCTTTTTTCCTGTCTGGTTCATAACTCTGCCATCCATGAAGGGATTTTAATATTATTTGGCACAAATGTACCTCATGATAAGATAATGTGTCATGCTCAACTTTCAGATCCCTAGCTAAAAGGTCAAGGTCACACTTGGCAGTCAAATGTTAACATGGCATGAACAGGGTCTGTTTCATGTCCGGTCTAATAACTCTTGCCATTTATTAAGGGATTTTAATATTTTTTGGCACAAATGTTCCCCATGATTAGGCGACGTGTTATGCGAAAATCCCTGACCCCTAGCTAAAAGGTCAAGCTCATAATTGGAGGTCAAAGGTCAATAGGGTTTTTAGCTCGACTTTTCGAAGAAAAAGTAGAGCTATTGCACTCGCCCCGGTGTCGGCGTCAGCGTTGCCGTTGGTTAAAGTTTTTGATAAAGTCAAATATCTCTGTTACTATCAAAGCTATTGACTTGAAACTTAAAATAGTTATTTACTAGCAAAGTCTTCACCAGGAGAAACAATCCCCATAACTCTGATTTGAATTTTGACAGAATAATGCCCCTTTTTAACTTAGAATTTTTTGATAAAGTCAAATATCTCTGTTACTATTTAAGCTTTTGACTTGAAACTCAAAATAGTTATTTACTATCAAAGTCTACACCAGGAGACTTAATTCCTATAACTCTGATTTGAATTTTGACAGAGTTATGTCCCTTTTTAACTTGGAATTTTTTTACTGGCATAGCTCGAATTCAGAGTCAAGCACTGAGAAAAGTCGAGCGCTGTCTTACGGACAGCTCTTGTTTTCTTGTCCGGTCCAGTCATCCATCAAGGGATTTTAATATGGAATTTCCCTGTACGGTCCATAACTCTGCAATCCATGAAGGTATTTTAATATTACTTGGCACAAATATTCCCCCATGATGAGACGATGTGTCTTGCGCAAAACCCGGACCCCTAGCTAAAAGGTCAAGGTCACAATTGGAGGTCAAAGGTCAATATGGTTTTTTTCTTGTCCGGTCCAGTCATCCATCAAGGGATTTTAATATTACTTGGCATAAATGTTCCCCATGATGAGACAACGTGTCATGCGCAACACCCAGAAACCTAGCTTAAAAGTCAAAGTCACACTTGGAGATCAAAGGTCAATGGGACTTTTTTCCTGTCTGGTGTATAACTTGTCATGCAAAGCAGGATTTTAATATTACTTGGCACAAATGTTTCCCATGATGAGACAATGTGTCATGCGTAAAACCCGGACCACTAGCTTAAAGGTCAGGGTCACAAATTGGATGTCAAAGGTCAACAGGGCTTTTTCCCTGTCCATCCATAAAGGTATTTTAATATTACTTGGCACAAATGTTCCCCATGATGAGACGACGTGTCATGCGCAAAACCCGGACCCTTAGCTAAAAAGCTCCAGGTCACATCTGAAGGTCAAATGTCAATAAGATTTTTTTCCTGTCCGGTCCAGAACTCAAAGCAATTTTAATATTACCTGGCATAAATGTTCCCCATGATGAGACGACATGTCATGCACAACACCCAGAACCCTTGCTTAAAGGTCAAGGTCACACTTGGAGATCAAAGGTCAATGGGACTTTTTTCCTGTCCGGTGTATATTACTTGGTACAAATGTTCACCACTGTGAGACGGAGTGTCATGCGCAAGAACCTGGTCCCTAGGTCTAAGGTCAAGGTCACACATAGAGGCCAAAGGTCAGATACAAGAATAACTTTGTCTGGAACATTTCTTCTTTATACATGGAGGGATTTTGATGTAACTTGGCATAAATATTCACTACCATGAGACAGGTTGTTGTGCACAAGAACCAGGTCCATAGGTCTAAGGTCAAGGTCACACTTAGAGGTCAAATTCAAGAATGACTTTGTCCGGAGCATTTCTTCTTAATGCATGGAGGGATTTCGATGTAACTTGGCACAAATGTTCACCACCATGAGGCACCCTTGTTTTTAGAATTATGTCCCTTTGTTTTTACTATAAATAGCTTATATTGTAACTTATTTATTACAGGTCGTAGGGAAAAATCGAGACCAGTTTTCTGTGGTACAACATGCATGTTACATCCAATTTTTAGGGGTATTTTGACCTAACTCTACTTGGTAAAGAGTTTTGTGTAGACATATTATATAGATTTTTTTTGTTTTGTTTAAAGTTATAATACTGGCCAGCTAAGATTATGTAGCGAATGTAATAGGAAGGTCATTTTTCTACAGTAACGCATAAAACGTTGGTTCTAGAAGACATTGGCTGGATAAATTTACTTGTAAGTTGATAGATTCCACCGATGGAGACGGATATAAAAAATGTTACTTTCGGTTTCAGTGACACAACCGCCATCATTCGGATATGTCCGGAACTACGCTAAAGGAAGTGGCTAATCGTACGGTCCCGTATGAATAGTGAAATAAACCGCAGGTGGCTATTCATACGGAAGTTTTGTATTACATTGTATGGAAGTCATTCAACTGATATATTTTCAACTGATTTCTTTACTTTTCTTTAATTTTCAGTTGCACACAAACAGGAAGTGATTTCGAATATAGAAAAAGGCTAATTTTATGTCTGCGTTCAATATTGTTGTCATCGTATGACATATATGGAATAAGTGTGAATAATAAAAATGTCATCTATAGAAGTTCACATCTTGGTTTGAATATCATGTAATATACAGTCGAATATCGTTACCTCGATATCGGTTAGCTCGATACTCCGGTTAGCACGATGTGTTTGCGTCGGTCCCGATTTTTCCCTATTTATCTTAATGTAATTATTTATCATTACCTCGATATGATTAGCTCGATATTTTGTTTAGCTCGATGAGATTTTTCAGTCCCGTCAACTTACCTGTACTGTTTTTACACCTGGTTTCGTCGATATCACAGCTTGTCAAAAATATCCATATTATTTGTAAGGTGTGAAAGTCAACCTATTGTTGTCCGGCGATGTATTAATCATATTCAAGTTAGTTTCGGTGTGTTTGTTTTGCTTGTTATTTGATCTTTAATCCAATTTAAATGTCAGGAAGTTTGCATTTACATGTAATTCCCAACAATTAGTCTTGTAACACACCGTGCAAGCAAGAAAGCTGTTTTCCAATGTAACAACTAATTTGGTCAAAATATTTTCTGTTTGACGAAGTAAAAATCTACAATTTAGGATTGAGTAACAATATGCGTATTTCACTGTTAAATTTTCGTTATTGAAGCACAGTCAAAATGACTACTCAACTAGGAATATTACCGCTGCATTCAGACTTCTTTAGGAAAGGAATAAAATGCTGATGTTTAAATGTATATTTTGAAAAATTAAAAAGTTGTATTTATGTATTTGATTAAGATGTTTTATTTATCAATAACATTAAAATCATATTTACGTTTTATATGATTTCTGTCCCATTTCAAGCCCCCCCCCCCACCCCTGAAAAAAAAGCATTGGATATAATGACAATATAGACGTCCGAA
Source organism: Mercenaria mercenaria (assembly GCF_021730395.1). Lineage (NCBI taxonomy): Eukaryota > Metazoa > Mollusca > Bivalvia > Venerida > Veneridae > Mercenaria > Mercenaria mercenaria. The sequence goes on along the minus strand of NC_069364.1, from coordinate 36,322,070 downwards.
ACAAGTACAAAGTAGTCCCACATAGTCAATATCGTTACGTCGAACTTCGGATACGTCGATGCAATTTTTACAGTCCCTTGAATATCGAGGTAACGGTATTCAACTGTACTTACTTTTTCTTTCATATTTCGGTTGATAAGACTGAAACTAATTATTGACAATATTCGGAGACTCTCTCTCTCTCTCTCTCTCTCTAAAAACTAGCTCTCTCTCTCTCTCTCTTTAAAAACTAGAGACGCTGCTAAATACCTGAGCTTCACACTAAGTAAATATCTCATTTGGTCAGAACATATTGATAACATCACATCAAAAGCAAATAATTCACTTAGGTTCGTCAAAAGGAATGTAAAAAATAAAACAAACAAAAACAACAAAAAACAGGAAAGTAAAAGAAACAGTTTACAACACAATGTCCGCCCACAGTTTAAATACTGCTCCTCTATAAAAATGGGACTAAAATTTACATGTCTTCACTTGGTACCGGCAGTGTCCCACAAGATTGGAGGACGGCTATCGTTGTCCCTGTATACAAAAAGGGCCCATGAAGCGAAGCCAGCAATCACAAACCTGTTCTCTTACTTGCATTGCTTCCAACTGATGGAGCATGTTTTAGTATCAAATATCATTAATCATCTAGATAATAAAATTCGCTTAATTCCTTCCAACATGGCTTTGAGTGAGGTTGGGTGCGCACCATAAACCGGTTTAAGCTCTCCAGTAGTGTTTTTGCCACTGACCGTTCCAAGGCGGTGCCCCACTGTGTTCCTTTGTTTGTTTGTTTTGTCCTCGTTTGTGCAAGTATGTGTGTGTGTGCGTGTGTGTGTTTGTGGTGTGCATGTCTGTGTGGGTTTCGTTTTGGGGAGGCTGCGTTTTTGGTATGTGGCGTTCCCTGTTTGATATTTGTCTTTGTTTTTTTCCGCACAAAACACAGTTGTGAATCTCAGTTATTAAATTTTAGTCAAGAATTTTTAATTACCTTCAAGCTAGTAAATAGACAGACCTAATAATTATTGACTTTAGCAAAGCGTTTGACAAAGTCAATCACAATCGTTTGGTCTACAAGCTATTTCAATTAGGTAGAGAACATCCATGTGGATTAAATCTTTCCTTTAAATATGAACACAAAAGGTCTTCAATCAGATTGCCACCTGTGGTATCAGGGGTACCCCAAGGTTATGTCCTTAGGCCTTGCCTTTTCTTAACATATCAGTCACCTGCCAGACATACTTAAAAGCACCGTAAGACTCCTTGTTGATGATAAAGTAGTTTATCTCACTATAAATATCATTCATGATTGTGAGACTCTCTAGCAGTACCTCCATAAATTAGAGCTTTGGAAAAAGACCCGGTCAATGGAGTTTAATTCTGATAATGCAAAGTGATTAGGGTTTATAAAAAAGAAATAATGAAACATTGCTTTTCGTTATAAGCTACATATCCATGAATTTAAGCTATAAAAATGCTTAATATTTAGGCGAACCAGCAGTATGAGATCACAAACAAGGCAAACAAGACCCTAGAATACATGAAAAGAAATGATCAAACAAATATTAAATGTACAAATTAAGAAACTCCGTATAAAAAATATGTTCATCCATAATTGGCATATTGCCCAACTGTTTGGCATTCATGGCAACAATCTCTAACATATGAAATTGAAGGAGTACGAAAGGCTGCCGCCAGATATGTTCAAATCAACTGTGACTGTAGATGAAGCATCACAGAAATGTTAATTGTACTTAAATGGCAAACATTAGAAACAAGGAGAAATTTCAACCTCCTAATTTTTTATATAAAATCCATTATTCCATTGGGGTTTTTTTTGTAGATCACCAGTACCGGCTAGACTCTAAGGACCTTCACTTTTATATTCCCTCCTCTCGCACCCATTATCACAAGAACTCATTTTTTCCAAGAACCATTAGACTCTGGAACAACCTACCCATCATGTTAAATCTAGTGCTACTCTTAATGAGTTCAGGAGTGGCCTAGATTACTGATGTTCAAACTTATCATCTTTTTACCTGTAACTTGTAATATAATAGTACTGACTTTAATATTGCACACTAATTTGTGTTTTCAATAAAGGCTTAATCATCAAAGTGTCGACCATACAGTCGCCTCCCAGTCACAGTCAGTCATTGACTGTGGGGACGATGTAGTTCTGGCTACCATAACTTAACTGACGCTGTTTTTATTTTCTGATGGTCGCTTCCATTAAGTTATGACGAAACCCCATTTGTATAACTAACCAGTATCAAACCGCAACATCTCGCACAGTCTCTCGTGAGAAACTAATTATTTCATGCAACAGTTCAGAGCACGTGTTTATATTTGAAAATCAGTGTCAAAATTTTATCTACAGTTGAACTTCAGTGGCTCGAACTCGGATCTTTTGAACACCCGGGATCGCTCGAACTCTTCGCCCGGTTCCGAATTTATTCCTTCTTTATTCTATATAGTTCTACCTTGGATCACTCGAACTTCGATAATTCGAACTCTCGAACTCATTTGGTGGTCCCATCGGCTTAATTACAGTGATAATTACACCTATTTAGTCGAACAGACAATTTTTGCCGGGATGGCTTGTGTTTACAAAGTTTTTCACACTTCTGCCTGACATTCGCCAAGCTTCCCCTTTAACCGGCGCGTGCGTTATTTTCACACGCTTACGTAATTAGCGTCGGTATACGACAAACAAATTAAACAAAGTGACTTTCATCCACTGCAATGCTTTAATGGGCTTTGATTTATACGGATAAAATTATTTAAAATGATTGAGCAATGTACATACTATGTCTGTCTTTATTTTTTTCTGCATAAAAACGGGAGACGTCAACTTTCATACTGCTTTAGCATGGCTGAACAACTTAGTAAAGGACCCGGATATGGGGGGATAGCTAAGTCGGCTACTAGAAAGCAATATATTTGATAATATTTGTACTGGACTATGATTCAAAAAGGTTTATTATTATATTAGTGTTTTATCTGTGTTTTCTCCCGTATCTATGTCATGTTTGAAAATAAATAATAAAGCATATTTCAGCGTTTGTTTATTTATCATCGTATCATACACACATTTAGGTACAATATGACAATATACTACGATGTAAGGTTTATAACACACCATGCCCTCGAATTCCCAAATTCAAAATGGCCGCCATTTGGATGGCTGGAACAACGGAAAACTCGAACTTATTTCCACGGGACCCTCGAGTTCGAGCCATCGAAGTTCGACTGTATTTATGAATTTAATTTAATCATAAACATAACCATTTTCAATAAAATCCATAAAACAACATACAAGTTCTCAGAAAATGTCAATAAATAACAATTCTATACCGCCTATTGGTTTTTCAAAATGAAGAGTACCCTGATCAGGTGACAACTGCCATGACGGACAAAATATTGCAGACGGGTACAAATTATGTGTTCAAATTATGTTGCATGGATTATTTATGCCAGATCAAAAGGAAAATGGATTAGAAATATTGTAAAGTAAAAGGTGAGTCCATTGCATTTGATGAAATTATAGCGTGACAGACTTCTGGCACGATTCCTGGTTAGGTTTCAGTACGTTCGGGATTCGTTTGAGCTCAGAGATCCGTAACAGCATATAAACATCTCTGAGCTGATTTCGTTTAGCTAGGGACTACTGTGCAGATGTAGACAAATTAATTGTTCGTACGGGACCATAAAACGAGCCACGCTAAATGATTGTTCGTACGGGACCGTACAAAGAGCCACGCTAAATCTATTTCAAGAAACAAAACAACAACATGTCTAGCACATTCGTAAACTGCCTTTCCTTTTATTGAACAACCGGCTTAATTTGATAACATTAATGTATTGTTTGTAGAAATGGCATAGAAAAGCAAAATATTTGTAAATTTCTGCATTTATCCGCCGTCTTTACACAAAATCCTATCACGGCCAATCAGCCATTGTTGTTTTCGACGTATTTAAATATTTGTCACCTGACACTGTCTTCGTTGGTTTACAGAATTTGGCGAAGCCTGGCGAATTAATTACTGACCAGCTGGTCATTAAATATTTCATGGTTTTATATCCATTCGTATTTTAACAATATTTGGCCATCCAAGTCTAACTTACAGGCGAATTTGTTCATTAGACTGTTTTCTACAAATCTACAAAGTTATTTGCTTTATTTTAATGGTGATTTTAAACAGGATTATAACTTTAATTTCACTTTGTTTTTACTATAATAAATAACTTGTATCATACCTTTTTGATAAACAACTAAAAATGCCATATGAAAACAGCTGGAGGTTTTTATATAAACAAATTTTAATCCAAGTGTTTTGTTATAACATATTGTATATATAGTACAATATTGTTTATACATTATTGACAGATACCAGTTCGTTATGTTATACTGCATTAGAGAAAATTTGGTGCCTTCCAGTAGGGGACTTTGTATTGCATGGCAATACTTCAATCACTTGTTATGGTCTGTTTCTTGCCTGGTTCATAACTCTACCATTCATCAAGGGATTTTAAAACCCAATAGTAAGTTGATATATCATGTGCAAGACCCAGACTCCTAGCTCCAAGGTCAAGGTCACACTTGGAGGTCACAGGTTTAGAGCATCAGTTTCATGTCCAGTCCATAACTCTACCATTCATGAAGGGATTTAAAATCATTTGGCACAAATATTCCCCATAATGAGATGATATGTCATGTGGAAGACCCAGGCCCCTGTCAAAATGATCAAGGTCACACTTAGAGGTCAAAGGTAATAGGTATCCAAGAATAGTCCAAGCTCTTCTATTCGTCCTGGTGTCAGCATTGGCATCATAACTTGGTTAAAGTTCTGCATTCAAGTGCATATAGCTATCATTTAAAGGCATACAGCTTTGAAACTTCTTCTTTTCATAGGTCAATTACCAACCTCACTGGGTCAAGGCCCATAACTCTGACATATATAATATTTTGACCAAATTATGCCCCCTTTGGGACTTAGAAAATCCTGGTTTAAGTTTTGCATGGAAGTTACTATATCAAAAACTAATGCAGATATTGAATTGAAACTTCACTTGTATCTTCAGGGTTATAAAAATAGGTAATAGCATCAAGTTCCATAACTCTGACATGCATTTTGGCCAAATTATGCTCGCTTTTTGACTTAGAAAATCCTGGTTAATTTTTGCATGCAAATTACTTTCTCCAAAACTAATACAGATACTGGATTGAAACTCTATAGATATTTTAACATTTAGGGTAATATTCCTGCTACTGGGACAACAATTCAAATAGTCGAGCTTTGGCTGTCTTACGGACAGCTCTTGTTCACCGAGTAATTGCCCTTTGATTATTATACGCCCGAAGGGACGTATTATGTTATGACGCTGGTATCCGTCCGTCTGTCCGTCCGTTAGCAATTTTGTGTCCGCTCCCCTTGAAGGATTTCAAAGGCACTTGGCACAAATGTTCGCCACATTGAGACGACTTGCAGAGCACATGTTTCGGATGGCTCCCTTCAAGGTCAAGGTCACACTTAGGGGTCAAAGGTCATATTGTTTCGTGTCCGCTCTGTAACTCTTGAACTGCTTGAACTTGGCACAAATGTTAACCACATCGAGACAATGTGCAGAGCGCATGTGTCGGATGGCTCGCTTCAAGGTCAAGGTCACACTTAGGGGTCAAAGGTCATATGACTTTGTTTTGTGTGTATATTGCTCTGCATTGAGGTGCTCCTGTTTTTATTTGGCAGATCCCTTTTTTGTTCACTTACAATAATTATGTCTCCCACCACATAGTGGTGTGGGAGACATATTGATTTACTCCAGTCTGTCTGTGTGTCTGTCACAAAGCTTGTCTGCACTCTAAGTCGAACATTTCTCATGCGATCTTCACCAAACTTGAACAAAATGTGTTTGCTAATAAGTGCTCGGCCAAGTTCGATAACTAGCCAGATCGGCCCAGGCACTGCAGAATTATGGCCCTTGAATTACCAAAAACCACTCAGATTTTGCGCATTTTTGCCCTCAAACTGGCACATATACTACTTTTAAGGGTCCTTTTGGTGTCAAAAAAGCGCATGCACATGTGCTCTAACTAAACAGTATATAAAGACTGACTTACTATTTAGATGATTAGGCAGTTGTGGGAGACATGCGCTTTTCTCAAAAGCATATCTAGTTTTTTTATTGAATTACTTCCCTTTTATGTTACTATAAATAGCTTATTTTGTAACTTTTTCATTTTTGTCCATAGGGGAAAACGGAGACCATTTTTCTGTGGTGCAACATGGATTGTACCTCAAATTTTTAGGTGTATTTTGACATATCTGTACCTTTTTTTTGTGGAGTTAGAATTTTTTTCTATCGACTTAGATTTTTTTTTATTTCTTCCCTTTGTTCTTCCTGTCCTTTGGGCTTCAACGATCAAGTTCTTTAAATTTTGCTCCCATCCTCCTCTGATATAACCCTTCGGGCGTATATTGCCATGCTTGGCGGAGCTCTTGTTCAATAATAGTAAACTTAGGTACATTTTTTGTCCTGAGTATTTCTCAGCTACCACTGGTTGGAATTTAGTGAATCTTCATAGGAAACTTCACTATCAAACGGAGATGCACATATTGTCTTCATGTTCCTGTTTGAGCATTTGCCCTTTGATTAAGCAACAATGGTATACTATGGTATATTTTTATACGCCCAAAGGGACGTAGTATGTTATACCCCCGGTGTCTGTCAGTCAGTCCGTCCGTCTGTCCATCCGTTAGCAGTTTCGTGTCCACTCTGTTACTCTTGAACCTCTTGAAGGAGACACAAATGTTCACCACACCGAGACGACGTGCAGAGCACATGTTTTGAGTCTTGCTTCAAGGTCAAGGTCACACTAAGGGGTCAAAGGTCATATCAGATTGTTTTGTGTCCTCTCTATAACTCTTGAACTGCTTGAAGGATTTCAAAGAAACTTGGCACAAATGTTCACCACACTGAGATGACATGCAGAGTGCATGTTTCGATTGACTCTCTTCAAGGTCAAGGTCACACTTAGGGTCAAAGACCATATCAGTTTGTTTTTTGTCCGCTTTGTAACTCTTGAACTGCTTGAAGGATTTCAAAGACATTTGGCACAAATGTTCACCACACTGAGATGACATGCAGAGCGCATGTTTTGGATCATTCGCTTCAAGGTCAAGGTCACATTTACGGGTCAAAGGTCATATATGACTTTGCTTTGTGTATATTGCTCTGCATTGCAGTACTCATGTTTTTATTTGGCAGATCCCTTTTAATTCACAATATTTTTTAGCTCACATGTCACACAGTGACAGTGTGAGCTTTTGTGATCGCGCAGCGTCCGTCGTGCGTGCGTGCGTGCGTGCATGCGTGCGTCCATGCGTAAACTTTTGCTTGTGACCACTCTAGAGGTCACATTTTTCATGGGATCTTCATGAAAGTTGGTCAGAATGTTCATCTTGATGATATCTAGGTCAAGTTCGAAACTGGGTCAACTGCGGTCAAAAACTAGGTCAGTAGGTCTAAAAATAGAAAAACCTTGTGACCTCTCTAGAGGCCATATTTTTCAATGGATCTTCATGAAAGTTAGTCAGAATGTTCATCTTGATGATATCTAGGTCAAGTTTGAAACTGGGTCACGCGCAGTCAAAAACTAGGTCAGTAGGTCAAATAATAGAAAAACCTTGTGACCTCTCTAGAGGCCATATTTTTCATGGGATCTGTATGAAAGTTGGTCTGAATGTTCATCCTTATGATATCCATCCTTATGATATCTAGGTCAAGTACGAAACTGGGTCACGTGCCGTCCAAAACTAGGTCAGTAGGTCTAAAAATAGAAAAACCTTGTGACCTCTCTAGAGGCCATATTTTTCAATGGATCTTCATGAAAATTGGTCAGAATGTTCATCTTGATGATATCTAGGACAAGTTCAAAACTGGGTCACGTGCGGTCCAAAACTAGGTCATTAGGTCTAAAAATAGAAAAAACCTTGTGACCTCTCTAGAGGCCATATTTTTCCATGGATCTTCATGAAAGTTGGTCTGAATGTTCACTTTGATGATATCTAGGTCAAGTTCGAAAGTGGGTCACATGCAGTCAAAAACTAGGTCATTAGGTCTAAAAATAGAAAAACCTTGTGACCTCTCTAGAGGCCTTATTTTTGAATGGATTTTCATGAAAATTGGTCAGAATGTTCACCTTGATGATATCTTGGTCAAGTTCGAAAGTGGTTGATGTGTGGTCAAAAACTAGGTCATTAGGTCTAAAAATAGAAAAACCTTGTGACCTCTCTAGAGGCCATACTTTTCATGAGATCTTCATGAAAATTGGTCAGAATGTTCATCTTGATGATATCTAGGTCAAGTTCGAAACTGGGTCACGTGCCTTTAAAAACTAGGTCCTTAGGTCAATTAATAGAAAAACGTTGTGACCTCTCTAGAGGCCGTACTTTTCATGAGATCTTCATGAAAATTGGTGAGAATGTTCACCTTGATGGTATCTAGGTCAAGTTCGAAACTGGGTCAAGTGCCTTCAAAAACTAGGTCATTAGGTCAGATAATAGAAAAACCTTGTGACCTCTCTAGAGGCCATATTTTTCAATGGATCTTCATGAAACTTGGTCAGAATTTTTATCTCAATATCTAGGTCAAGTTCAAAACTGGGTCACATGAGCTCAAATACTAGGTCACTATGTCAAATAATAGAAAACAAGAGCTGTCTCCGTAGGATGACACATGCCCCCGATGGCACTTTGAATGAATAGTTATGGCCGATCTTAAGAGTTTAGGACCTTTGACCTACGGAGCTGGGTCTTGCGCGTGACACATCGTCTTACTGTGTCACACATTCATGCATAGTTATTTTAAAATCCATGCATGAATGACAAAGATATGGACCGGACATGCCCATCAATGCACTATCATGAAAAATGATCTTTAACGTCTAAGTGTGACCTTGACCTTTGAGCTACGGACCTGGGTCTTGCGTGTGACACGTCGTCTTACTGTGGTACACATTCATGCCAAGTTATTTGAAAATCCATCCATCGATGACAAAGATATGGACCGGACACGCCCATCAATGCACTATCCTTTAACGTCTAAGTGTGACCTTGATCTTTGAGCTACGGACCTGGGTCTTGCGCACTGCACGTCGTCTTACTGTGGTACACATTCATGCCAAGTTATTTGAAAATCCATCCATCGATGACAAAGATATGGACCCGACACGCCCATCAATGCACTATCCTTTAACGTCTAAGTGTGACCTTGACCTTTGAGCTACGGACCTGGGTCTTGCGCACTGCACGTCGTCTTACTGTGGTACACATTCATGCCAAGTTATTTGAAAATCCATCCATCGATGACAAAGATATGGACCGGACACGCCCATCAATGCACTATCCTTTAATGTCTAAGTGTGACCTTGACCTTTGAGCTACGGACCTGGGTCTTGCGCACTGCACGTCGTCTTACTGTGGTACACATTCATGCCAAGTTATTTGAAAATCCATCCATCGATGACAAAGATATGGACCGGACACGAAAATTGCGGACAGACCGACAGACTGACAGACCGACAGACCGACAGACAGACAGACGGTTCAAAAACTATATGCCTCCCTTCGGGGGCATAAAAACAACGTCATACTCAGTTCAAAACTGGGTCATGTGGGGACAGGTGAGCGATTCAGGACCATCATGGTCCTCTTGTTTTTTTATGACCCCACTTTTTGTGGGGGGGGCATATAGATTTGCCCTTGTCCGTCCTTCCGTCCGTGCGTCCGTCTGTCCGTCCGTCCTTCCGAGAATGTTGTGTCGAGCCTAGCTCCAAAAGTATTTGACATAGAGTCACAAAACTTTACAGGAATGTTGGTCAGCATGTGTAGTTGTGCACCTGGGGTTTCGGGTCCGGATTCATTCAGTCATGTAGGAGTTATGCCCCCTGACTTTGTAAAATTTGGTCATTTTAGTGTTGTGTCGCGCGTAGCTCCAAAAGTATTTGACGTAGAGTCACCAAAGTTTACAGCAATGTTGGTCAGCATGTGTAGTTGTGCACCTGGGGTTTCGCATCCGGATTCATCCAGTCATGTAGGAGTTATGACCCCTGACTTAGTAAAAAATTGGTCATTTTAATGTTGTGTCGCGCGTAGCTCCAAAAGTATTTGACCTAGAGTTACCAAAGTTTACAGGAATGATGGTCAGCATGTGAAGATGTGCACCTGGGGTTTCACGTCGGGATTCATTCAGTTAGGTAGGAGTTATGGCCCCTGACTAAGTTAAAAATTGGTCATTTTAATGTTGTGTCGCGCGTAGCTCCAAAAGTATTTGACCTAGAGGCACCAAAGTTTACAGGAATGTTGGTCAGCATGTGCAGTTGTGCACCTGGGGTTTCGCTTCCGGATTCATTCAGTCATGTAGGAGTTATGGCCCCTGACTTAGTTAAAAATTGGTCATTTTAATGTTGTGTTGCGTGTAGCTCCAAAAGTACTTGACCTAGAGTCACCAAAGTTTACAGGAATGTTGGTCAGCATGTGCAGTTGTGCACCTGGGGTTTCGCGTCCGGATTCATTCAGTATATAGGAGCTATGGCCCCTGGCCTAGGAAAAAATTGCCGTTTTAATGTCATGTAGTGGGGGCATCTGTGTCCCATGGACACATTTCTAGTTTTAATTACTTCCCTTTTATTATGCCCACGAAGGGAGGCATATTAGTTTTCAACTGTCCGTCAGTTCGTTCGTTCGTTAGTTAGTTAGTTAGTTCGTTCGTTCGTTAGTCACAACGTTAACTTTTTGCATGAAGGCACTTTACTCGCGTCCCACTGCACCCAGGACCTTCAAACTTCACATGCTGATAGTACTGATTGAGTATACCACCCCTACTGACTTTGGGGTCACCAGGTCAAAGGTCAAGGTCACAGGGGCCAACGTTAACTTTTTGCATCAAGGCACTTTACTCGCAAACCATTGCACCCAGGACCTTCAAACTTCACATGCTGATAGTACTTACTGAGTACACCACCCCTACTGACTTTGGGGTCACCACAGGCCTCGATCTTGACGGTAGCCCGGTAGCCCGAGGCTACCAGTTTTTCAGACGGACTACCGAATTTCCCAAGCTGGGTAGTCCGTCGGGCTACTAAGTTTTCAAACATGTTAATAATAAAAGCGTGAAATTTCACCGATTTATCTAATGTTTCCTTTTAAATGACAACGATATTTTCGGTCCGCATAACACCGGTCGGCCATTTTTCTGAAATTTAAATCCCTTAATTTTCACAATAATTACAAAAAGAACTTTATGAATCTGAAATGTACATCCTAAATACTAGCTTTCGTATATTTATGCATGAATTGATGACTTCAGATTTGCAATATATAAAGTAACTTTACAAAATTCAGAAATTACATCCCTAAAAATTACCTGGATTGACTGGAATTTACCCGCGAATCGTAAAGATATCAAAACGTCATGCCAGTAATTTTCCATTCCACGAGCACGTGCGACCTGTCGTATCGCCGTTACTTAAATGTTTATCGACACGTACACAAAAAAACGCTTGTAGTGCATTCATTTTTTAATATAATCGCTTCAAATTTTCAGCACCGCTTTAGAAATAATACAGTTTGAATTCTATAACGATTTTAATAAGATGTCGACAGAAATGTAGGCAAAATTCTATAAAAACGATCTAAGTTTCATACAATTATTTGTAAAATTTCAAACAGCGCGATCTTAATTACTTATTTATTTCTAAAAGTAAATAAATAATACATACTATGGTCATAAAATTCAGACTTTTGACAAGAAAGTACAAAAAACAGAATTAAAAAAATCTTAAATAATGAAAAAGCGGCAGTAATTTAAATACATCGAGTAAAACGATTTTTGGCAAACAGATTTCTGCAAGTGCGGATGAATAGGTTACGGGACCTCGTGAACGTAAATAAAAACAATGATTGTTTTAAAATAAAGCAGTATGATGTCGCTGTGATTTTTAATAAGTTTAATAAGTAAATGAATCTTTGTACATGTCTTTTTTGACTCGACACTATGTCAGATATTCTTTTCAAACAATAATGTAAATTCCTTGAGGGCAAATAGGTCACAGAGGTAGGATATCTACTATTATCGTTTGACACATTTACCTGTCAGTTTATACGGGATATAGCGCATTCGCTTTAAAAAAAAATTAAAGAAGATAATTTTTTACTGATTTCTTCTCAGCAATTTAAAGAACTGTACGATCAGACAGTGATGTGTCACATGGCGCGAAAAGATGACGTAATGCCATGACAATCTCGGGCAACTAAACCCCTTTAATCTCCACTTTAGATGCCATGATACCGACACACTTCTTTTAGCTCTTTGAGGGGGTTTTAATTGATGATGAAAACAAGGCCAATTACTTGTTGATCAACAGAATAATTACCGATAATTGTTAATGTTTTTTTTTCCGCTTTAAACACGGGTGGGTTGATGATGATTATAGATATTATTGTGTCCACGTCGCCCTGGACTGTGATAATAGGCTACATTTACTTGATCATAATGCATAAAAAAAAAAAAAAAAACAAATACCGACCTACCGACCCTGCTTTTTTTTGGCCATGAAACACAACATTTTTTGGGGGTTGGGGGGTGGGGGTGGGGCTAACCAGGCTGATCCATTATTGCAGTTAAATTTGAACAGCTACACTATATTTTAAAGGCCCTGGCTAAAAAAAGTAAGTTTTAGACGGGTAGTGCAAATTTGAACCCCACGCCTGGCATATAACTAGATACTGGTGAAGGTCTTACTTTTTTCTACAGTTTTCTCCCATAATTTCTGTCTGCTAGTTACTTGAATATTGTAACATGGTTATCCACTTACGTTGGCTTAGCCTGCCCATGGATAGTGTGGGTAGGTTTGATGCCTACCATTTAAATAACTGAATGATGAATCAAGCATAAACTAAAATACATCATATTTATAAACAAAATGATTTCGGGCAATTAAAAATGTTTTCTGGCAAATGTTTTATTAGCTCACCTGTCACAAAGTGATAAGGTGAGCTTTTGTGATCGCGCGGTGTCCGTCGTCCGTCGTCCGTCCGTCCGTCCGTGCGTCCGTCCGTAAACTTTTGCTTGTGACCACTCTAGAGGTCACATTTTTCATGGGATCTTTATGAAAGTTGGTCAGAATGTTCATCTTGATGATATCTAGGTCAAGTTCGAAACTGGGTCACGTGCGGTCAAAAACTAGGTCAGTAGGTCTAAAAATAGAAAAACCTTGTGACCTCTCTAGAGGCCATATATTTCACAAGATCTTCATGAAAATTGGTCAGAACGTTCACCTTGGTGATATCTAGGTCAAGTTCGAAACTGGGTCACGTGCCTTCAAAAACTAGGTCAGTAGGTCAAATAATAGAAAAACCTTGTGACCTCTTTAAAGGCCATATTTTTCATGGGATCTGTATGAAAGTTGGTCTGAATGTTCATCTTGATGATTTCTAGGTCAAGTTCGAAACTGGGTCACGTGCCATCAAAAACTAGGTCAGTAGGTCTAAAAATAGAAAATCCTTGTGACCTTTCTAGAGGCCATATATTTCACAAGATCTTCATGAGAATTGGTCAGAACGTTCATCTTGATGATATCTAGGTCAAGTTCGAAACTGGGTCACGTGCCGTCAAAAACTAGGTCAGTAGGTCAAATAATAGAAAAACCTTGTGACCTCTCTAAAGGCCATATTTTTCATGGGATCTGTGTGAAAGTTGGTCTGAATGGTCATCTTGATGATATCTAGGTCAAGTTCGAAACTGGGTCACATGCGGTTAAAAACTAGGTCAGTAGGTCTAAAAATAGAAAAACCTTATGACCTCTCTAGAGGCCATATATTTCATGAAATCTTCATGAAAATTTGTCAGAATGTTCACCTTGATGATATCTAAGTCAAGTTCGAAAGTGGGTCACGTGCCATCAAAAACTAGGTCAGTAGGTCAAATAATAGAGAAACCTTGTGACCTAACTAGAGGCCATATTTTCCATGGGATCTGTATGAAAGTTGGTCTGAATGTTCATCTTGATGATATCTAGGTGAAATTTGAAAGTGGGTCACGTGTCGTCAAAAACTAGGTCAGTAGGTCAAATAATAGAAAAACCTTGTGACCTTTCTAAAGGCCATATTTTTCAATGGATCTTCATGAAAGTTGGTCTGAATGTTCATCTTGATGATATCTAGGTCAAATTCGAAACAGGATCATGTGCGGTCAAAAACTAGGTCAGTAGGTCTAAAAATAGAAAAACCTTGTGACCTCTCTAGAGGCCATACTTGTGAATGGATATTCATAAAAATTGGTCAGAATGTTCACCTTGATGATATCTAAGTCAAGTTCGAAAGTGCGTCACGTGCCTTCAAAAAGTAGGTCAGTAGGTCAAATAATGAAAAAACGTTGTGACCTCTCTAAAGGCCATATTTTTCATGGGATCTGTATGAAAGTTGGTCTGAATGTTTATCTTGATGATATCTAGGTCAAGTTTGAAACTGGGTCAACTGCGATCAAAAACTAGGTCAGTAGGTCTTGAAATAGAAAAACCTTTTGACCTCTCTAGAGGCCATACCCTTGAATGGATCTTCATGAAAATTGGTCAGAATGTTCACCTTGATGATATCTAGGTCAAGTTTGAAACCGGGTCACGTGCCTTAAAAAACTAGGTCAATAGGTCAAATAATAGAAAAACCTTGTGACCTCTCTAGAGACCATATTTTTCAATGGATCTTCATGAAAATTGGTCAGAATTTTTATCTTTATAATATCTAGGTCAAGTTCAAAACTGGGTCACATGAGCTCAAAAACTAGGTCACTATGTCAAATAATAGAAAAAACGACGTCATACTCAAAACTGGATCATGTGGGAAGAGGTGAGCGATTCAGGACCATCATGGTCCTCTTGTTAACTTACTTGCCTGAAAGGACAATTGCTGGAAAAAAATTAAGGTGAAGACTGTAATATATTTTTCTCTTTTCCAAAACGGGACTACCAGAAACCTGGTCGGGCTACTTGATTTCACAAGTTGGTAGCCCTGCTGGCTACCAGCAAAAGTAGGTTAAGATCGAGGCCTGCACCAGGTCAAAGGTCAAGGTCACAGGGGCCAATGTTAACTTTGTGCATGAAGGCACTTTACATGCGAACCACTGCACCCAGGACCTTCAAACTTCACCTACTGATAGTACTTATTGAGTACACCACTCCTACTGACTTTGGGGTCACCAGGTCAAAGGTCAAGGTCACAGGGGCCAACGTTAACTTTTGCATGAAGGCACTTTACTCACGAACCACTTCACCCAGGATCTTCAAACTTTACATGCTGATAGTACTTTATGAGTACACCACCCCTACTGACTTTGGGGTCACCAGGTCAAAGGTCAAGGTGCTGTGGGGGCATTTGTCACCATCAGTGACAGCTCTTGTTTACTATAAATAGCTTATTTTGAAACTTTTTATTATTGGCCATAAGGAAAAACCGTGACCACTTTTCTGTGGTACAACATAGATGGTACCTCCAGTTTTTTGGTGTATTTTGAGGTATCAGTACCTGGTAAAGATTTTTCTGTGGACTTTGTTGTTCCTGTCCTTTGGGCTTCAACAGTCAAGTTTTTTAAATTTTGCTCCCATCCTCTGATGTAACCCTTAGGGCGTATATTGCTTCGCTTGGCGGAGCTGTTGGTGTCCAGGGTATTTCTCAGCAGCCACTGGTTGGAGTTCAGCCATACTTTTTGGGAAGGTTCATTTTCTAGAGGAGATGCGCATATTTTAATTATACAACACTAGTAGTACAATTCTTGTCCGGAGTATTTTTAGCTCATCTGATTTTTTAAAATGATGAGTTATTGTCATCACTTGATCGGCGTCGGCGTTGCCTGGTTAAGTTTTATGTTTAGGTCAGCTTTTCTCCTAAACTATCAAAACAATTGCTTTGAAACTTGCAACAGTTGTTCACCATCATAAGCTGACCCTGTACAGCAAGAAACATAACTCCATCATAACTGTGTCCTGCTTTTTGCAAGAATTATTGCCCCTTTTGGACTTAGAAAATCAGATTTCTTGGTTAAGTTTTATATTTAGGTCAGCTTTTCTCATAAACTTTCGAAGCTATTGCTTTAAAACTTGCAACACTTGTTCACCATCATAAGCTGACCCTGTACAGCAAGAAACATAACTCTGTCCTGCATTTTGCAAGAATTATGGCCCCTTTTGGACTTAGAAAATATCAGATTTTCTTGGGTTTAAAATTTATGTTTAGGTAAAAATTTTCTCCTAAACTATCAAAGCTATTGCTTTGAAACTTGCAACTGTTGTTCACCATCATAAGCTGACTCTGTACATCAAGAAACATAACTCCATCCTGCTTTGCAAGAATTATGGCCCTTTTTGGACTTAGAAAATCATGGGTAGGAGAATTTTTCTATTATACAAAAAAATCAGATGAGCGTCAGCACCCGCAAGGCGGTGCTCTTGTTCAACAACCACTGGTTGGAATTTAGCCACACTTCATAGGAAGCTTTATTATCAAGAGTAGATGCGCATATTATCTACATGTTTTGGTTGAACATTTTTTGCTGTCGTTTGATATTTCAACATTAGTAAACTATAGCACCATCATAGTCAGGAGTATTTTTCACCAACCGCTGCCTGGAATACTGCAAAAATTCATAGGATACTTTGCTCTCAAGAGGAGGTGTGCATATACTATTCATTAATCGATGGAATGATTTTTCAATGAGATATTGCCCTTTGATTTCTAAGTTGTTGCTCTTTAATGATTCAACACCAGTAAACTAGTGCCATGATAGTCGGGAGTATTTCTCAGCAGCCACTGGCTGGAATTCAGCAAAAATTATAGGATGCTTTACTCTCAAGAGCATATTTTCTTCATGTTCTGGTGGAATGATTTTTAGCTCCACTATTCGGAGAAAAGGGGGGGCTATTCTACTCGCCCCGGCGTCAGCGTGACCTTTCTTGGTTAAAGTTTTTCAGCAATCTTTATTTTTCTGTCATATCTTTGTTACTATTGCTTATATCTTACTGTAATTTCACATAAACATTGTCCAGCACACAAACAAAGTATGTGCAGGGGCTTGGCCCATTATACTTAAGGTCAAGGTCACCAAGGTGTTATACTTTAGTTATTTTAAAGGTTAAAGTTTTTCGGCAACCTTTGTTTTCCTGTCATATCTTTGTTACTTTTGCTTATATCTTACTGTAAGTTCCATAAACATTGTCCAGCGTACAAAAAAGTATTTGCAGGGGCTGGGCCCATTATAACCAGGGTCAAGGTCACAAAATTGTTATACTTGCAATTATTTTCATGTTAAATTTTTTCGAAAGCTTCTGTTATAGACATATCTTTGGTACTTCAAAAGATAATGACTTAAATTAAAAAAATATTTCTTTATAATCATCATCTGCATGAGTGGTTACAATCCCCATAACTCTTAATTGTATTTTTGACAGAATTATGCCACTTTATACAAGTTTTTGGCAATCTTCGTTTTCTGGATATAACTTTAGTACAACATAAGATAACGACTTGAAACTTAAAATGTCTTTATCATCATCATCTGCATGTGCGGTAACAATCCCTATAATTCTGATTTGTATTTTTGACCAAATTATGCCCTTTTTATTAGCTCACCTGTGAGCTTTTGTGATCGCACTTCGTCCAGCGTCCATCGTCCATTTGTAAACTTTTACTTTGAACGACATCCCCTCATAAACCGCTAGGCCAATTTCATCCAAACTTCACAGGAATGTTCTTTGGGTGAAGCTCTATAAAATTTATTCAAAGAATTGATTTCCATGCAGAACTCTGGTTGCCATGGCAACAGAAAGGAAAAGCTTTAAAAATCTTCTTCTCAAAAACCAGAAGCCCTAGAGCTTAGATATTTAGTGAAAGCATTGGCTAGTGAACCTCTACCAAATTTTTTCAAATCATGACCCCCGGATAAAAATTTGACCCCGCTTGGGGGGTCAAAATGATTTTACATAGGAAAATCTTAAAAAATTTTTCTTCTCAAAGACCAAAGCCCTAAGCTTAGATTTTAACATGTAGCAATTGCCTAGTAGACCTCTACTAAAATTGTTCAAATCATGACCCCAGGGTCAAAATTGACCCCGCCCCAGGGGTCACTTGATTTTTCATAGATTTCTATAGGAAAATCTTCAAATTAAAAAAAAAAGCAAAACCAGAAGGTCTAGAGCTTAGATATTTGACATGTAACATTGCCTAGTGGACATCTACAAAATTTGTTCAAATCATGACCCCCGGGATCAAAATTGACCCTGCCCCAGGGGTCACTTGATTTCATATAGGAAAATCTTCAAAAGATTTCTAAAAATAAACCAGAAGGCCTAGAGCTTAGATATACAACATGTAGCATTGCCAAGTGGACCTCTACAAAGTTTGTTCAAATCATGACCCCCCGGGGTCAAAATTGACCCCGCCGTAGGGGTCACTTTATTTTACATAGGAAAATCTTCAAAAATTTTCTAAAAATAAACCAGAAGGCCTAGATCTTAGATATTTGACATGTAGCATTGCCTAGTAGACTTCTACAAAATTTGTTCAAATCGTGACCCCCCCGGGTCAGATTGACTCCGCCCCATGGTGTTACTTGATTGTATATAGAAAAATCTTCAAAATTTTCTAAAAACAAACCAGAAGGCCTATAGCCAATATTTGACATGTAGCATTGCCTACTGGATCTCTACAAAATTTGTTCAAGTCTTGATCCCCCCCCCCCCCCCACCCCCCCAGGGTCAACTTGACCCAGCCCCAGGGGTTACTTGATTGTACATAGGGAAATCTTCATAAATTTGCTAAAGATAAATCAGAAGGCCTAGATCTTAGATATTTGATATGTAACATTGCCTAGTAGACTTCTACAAACTTTGTTCAAATCATGACCCCCAGGGTAAAATTGACCCCGCCCCAGCAGTAACTTAATTGTACATCGGAAAATCTTTAAAAAAAATTCTAAAAATAAACTAGAAGGCCTAGAGCTGAGATATTTGACATGTAGCATTGCCTAGAGGACCTCTACAAAATTTATTTAAATCATGACCCCCGGCGTCAAATTGGCCTGCCCCAGGGGTTACTTGATTGTACATAGGAAAATCTTCCAAAAAATGTCTAGAAATAAACTAGAAGGCCTAGAGCTTAGATATTTGGTGTGTAGCATTGCCTAGTGGATCTCTACCAAGTTTGTTCAAATCATGACCCCAGGGTCAAGGTTAAATGCAAATCTTCATAGCAACCATTTAACCAGGTGAGCGATATAGGGCCATCATGGCCCTCTTGTACTTAATTTTTTTCACAAACTTCGTTTTCTGGATATTACTTTAGTACTATGTAAGATAATGACTTGAAACTCAAAATATATCTGTACCATCATCATCTGCATGTATGGTAACAATCCCAATAGATCTTCTTGACAGAATTATGCCCCTTGGTGTATCTTCCATTCAAAGTAAAGGTCTCTTATTGAGACATATATTCATTTTACTGTCAAATCGCCATATTGTGGAGCATGCTGTCTTATGGACAGCTCTTGTTCAATTAGATATTGCCCTTTGATTGACTATATGTCCCCAGTCAATGGATTCCACTTTTGTTCTTTTAAAATGCAGTAATCATATTTCAGGGTGCATCCATTGGTTTTACCGATACTTTTTTGTTTTGTTTCATTTTAGGTAGCTTGTGTCAAGGTCATTGTTACTAAATATAGAAAAATGGTTTTCAGTCATTGATTTAGAATGAGCAATTTCAAAAAAAAAGACTGAAAGTCAGTTGCATTTAAGAAAATGCGGTTTCAAGGGTGAAACTTTAAACCTGTTTGGCAGGGGATACCAATCCACCAAATTTGCATGTTTCTTGTGTCATATCATATAGCAAATACCTGGCATTGTTTCTAGTGTCATGTCAGATGACCTCAAATACTTGCAAACCTTTTTGTTGTGATAAACAGCAAATTCCTACCAATGTTTCTCGTATCATATCACAGTAAATGATTACCAACTTCATTAGATTGAAAGTTAAAGAATTGATCCCATTTACAGTTCTTTACATGTATCTAATAATTATGAGGATCAGTCACGGCGAAACCCAAAAAAGGGCAAGGTCCAACATGGAAGGCCAGGGCGCTGATCCATATGTCCAATACAGTATGGAGCAAGTCAGTGTTTACTACTGCTGAAGTGTTTTTTACAGCGCAGTTTTCTACACACATGTTCATTTTTCATAAATATCTGGCAAAACATCATGTTTTTGGTCAGATGAGTTTCCATTCGGTCAGATGGGGGTATCCTGGGTCATCTGACCGAATGTCAGACAAGTCTTGAAACTCTTTCGCTATGACCGAAAGATGTTTGTTTTATCCAATATATTTTCTTTCAGGCAATAACAAACAGTCCCGGTATGGCTGGAGGGCAGCAGGTGGTAGGTATGGCACAGCAACCACTGGGATTGCGCCCAGCAATACCAGCCACACAGTCAGTAACAGTACCAGGTGTAGGTTTGCCGAGCACGGTTAATAAGGAGAGTAAAGTGCTGGACAAACGAAGACTACAGGAACTTGTAAAGGAAGTTGATCCTTTAGAGCAGCTTGATGAAGATGTGGAGGAGGTCCGTTTATTTAATATAATGCATTGAAGACTGTGAAATATCTGCATTTTAGGTCAATCTGTGGCCAGCTTCAGATAAATGCAAATCTTAGAGAAAATTTCTAGGAGAAGACTTATGTTCACAAATAGATTAAATTGTCAATATTTTATATGTACCAAGATACACACTTTGGCATCCTTAAGCATGCCTCATTATTTGCATCAAATATTCTGAAACTTAGAAAACAATTTCATCATGTTAGTATTGGTAAAACTTCCCAAAGGGGAAGCATATAGTCGCCGCTTCATCTGTCCATCTGTCTGTCCAGCCCGCATTTCTTGTCCGGAGTATTTCTCAGCAACCACTGGTTGGAATTTAGCAAAACTTCATAGGAAACTTCACTCTCAAGAGGAGATGAGCATAATTTTTTATTAGCTCACCTGTCACATAGTGACAAGGTGAGCTTTTGTGATCACCCTTCGTCCGTCGTCAGTCCGTCCATGTGTGCTTGCGTGCGTCCGTCAACAATTTCTTGTCTGCACGATAGTGGTTTCATTTATGATTTTATTTTAACCAAACTTGCACACAACTTGTATCACCATAAGATCTCGGTTCCTTTCTTGAACCGGCAGATTCCATTATGGGTTCCAGAGTTATGGCCCCTGAAAGGGCCAAAATTAGCTTTGACTTTCTCACAATAGACTTATTGATATTTACAACTGCACAAACTGTATCACCATAAGATTTGGTCCTTTCTGACTGCATCATAGGTTCCAGAGTTATGGCCTAAAGGCAAATTAACTATTTTGACTTGCTGCACAATACAGCTTATTAGATGATTACCAACTGACACAACTTGTATCACCAAAGATCTTGGTTCCTTTCTTGAACTGGCCAGATTCCATATGGGTTCCAGAGTTATGGCCCCTGAAAGGGCCAGAATTAACTATTTTGACCTTGTCTGCACAATAGCAGCTTCATTTAGGATTTGAATTTAATCAAACTTGCACAAAACTTGTGTCACCACAAGATCTTGATTCCTTAGTTGAACCGGCCAGATCCTGTAATGGGTTCCAGACTTATGGCCCCTGAAAGGGCCAAAATTAGCTATTTTGACCTTGTCTGCACAATAGCAGCTTCATTTATGATTTGATTTTAACCAAACTTGCACACAATTTTTATCACCACAAGACCTTGGTTCCTTTCTTGAACTGGTCAGATTTCCTTATGGGTTCCAGAGTTATGGCCCCTTAACTCCCTGAGGCCGAAATGCGACTATAGGCGCTATATTTTCTACCCCTGTAGCGTCGATATGCGACTATAAGCGCGTTATCAGGACTCCCCAGGACAACGATTGACGACTATAGTCGCGGTACCGAGATCATGCTAACTGCGTCACATACTTGTTAATTTTTGATAAATCTGATAAAAGCAAAATTATATTGCATTCTGGTTATTATTTCTCAGATGTTATAATTACTAAGTGTGCTACTAATCAGTTCCCTTGTTAAAATAAATGTTTATAATTATGCGGTCATGTAAAGGAAATAAAAAGACGAACTCCGCTGTCTTTTTTTTTCTTTCATACTGTTCATACATTTTTTCAAAAGAGTAAAATAATGTCGTTGACCAGAGATCTTTCTTAAAATGAAGAAAATATTCATTATCATGCTGATTCTGACATATCAGCTCCGTCGGTTGATGAGACCGATGATGAAATTCCATTATCAGAGAAATGAATGGTCGGGAAATATTAAGTTTTAGAAGGCTGAAATATTCGTATATTTATATCGCATACGATACAAATGAATAAAAATAACACACCAAAACATGTTTCATAAAACACAACAAAAATGTATGTAAATAAATGCATGTTTGTAAATTTAATGATTATTCAACCATGGATGTAAATGTTACAACTTAACTGTCTAAGCGCGTTTCACACAACATTTGTGTACATATTTAGAAATAGATTATACATCAAAGTAAACCATCGATATTCACACAAAAACAGGTGTAAATTTCAAGTAATACTGATTTAAATATTCTGTGTAAATAACATATCTATCAATTGGAATATAATGTGTTTACGTGTGAAAAAGGTAAGAAAATCAGAAATGTTCAAATATTTATCAAACGCATTAGGTGTGCTTAAATTGTGAATATTTCGAAGTGAAATTATTATTCTATTTGGATATAAGCCACGGGCGAAATATGATATAAAAATATTTGTTTAAACTTCGAAGATTTTGTTAGTTTATTTTAACTTACACAAAAGTTAATAATGTTTCCCTGCATTATATCAATTGACCGCATGCGAGTGTGATTATGATAAGATCAGATAATGTCTTCGACGTCAGGTGGTAATTTTTATCTCGCCGCAGCAGGTATGTTACACTATCGGCCTCAGGGAGTTAAAGGTCCAAAATTGGCTATTTTGGCTTTTGCAGCCATATAGAGACTTCATTTATGGTTTTATTTGATACAAACTTCCAAAATAACTTCAACAACAATAATTCTTGGATTTCATGACAAATCAGATCCAAGCATAGGTTCAGAGTTATTTTATATCTGATTACCTCCCCTGATTGTAATCAAATGGATTTATATCAGTAAGTACTTATAGGACTTATTTGAAATTTCATTATTGTCATTAGTTGGACTGAGCCAATCAGGGTAGATAACTATGGACTGATTTTATGTCGAATTACCTCCCTTTATTATACGCCCGTTTGAAAAACGGGACGTATTATGGGAACGCCCCTGGCGGGCTTCGGGCGGCGTCCACAGACTTTGTCTGGAGCATATCTTCTACATGCATGAAGGGATTTTGATGAAACTTGGCACAGTTGTTCACCATCATGAGACGGAGTGTCATGCGCAAGAACCAGGTCCCTAGGTCTAAGGTCAAGGTCACACTTAGAGGTCAAAGGATACAAGAATGAAAACTTTGTCCGGAGCATTACCTCTTCATGATTAGAGAGATTTTGATATAGCTTGTCACAAATGTTCACCACCATGAGGCGGAGTGTCATGCGCAAGAACCAGGTCCCTAGGTCTAAGGTCAAGGTCACACTTAGAGGTCAAAGGATACAAGAATGAAAACTTTGTCCGGAGCATTCTTTCTTCATGCATAGAGGGATTTTGATATAACTTGGCACAAATGTTCACCACCATGAGGCGGAGTGTCATGCGCAAGAACCAGATCCCTAGGTCTAAGGTCAAGGTCACACTTAGCGGTCAAAGGATACAAGAATGAAAACCTTGTCCGGAGCATTTCTTCTTCATGCATAGAGGGATTTTTATATAACTTTGCACAAATGTTCACCACCACAAGACGAAGTGTCGTGCGCAAGAACCAGGTCTCTAGGTCTAAGGTCAAGGTCACACTTAGAGGCCAAAGGTCAGATACAAGAATGACTTTGTCTGAAGCATTTCTTCTTCATGCATGGAGGGATTTTGATGTAACTTGGCACAACTATACACATTATGAGAGGAAGTGTCATGCACAGTGCCTTTCTTTAGAATTACTTCCCTTTGTTGTTACTATAAATAGCTTATATTGCAACTTCTTCATTACTAGTCGTAGGGAAAAATCAAGACCACTTTTCTGTTGTACAACATGCATGCTACATCCAATTTTGAGGTGTATGTTGACCAATCTCTACCTGGTAAAGATTTTTGTGTGGACACAATTTTTTTTTGGATTTTTTTTTTGGATTTTTTTTTTTTTTTTTTGGATTTTTTTTAAAGATTAACTTCCCTTAGTTGTTACTATAAATAACTTATATTGTAACTTTTTTATAATTGACCATAGGGAAAAACCAAGACCACTTTTCTGTGGTACAACATAGATGTTACTTTCAAATTTTAGGTGTATTTTAAGGTCTCTACCTGGTAAGGAATTTTTTTTGTGTACTTAGGAAAACAAAATACTTACAATGATTACTAAACAACCACAAAATTAAAATTCATTTGCAATACAGCAGCTAGAGTAAAGAAATTCGCTGTGACGGGCGTATATTGTGACATTCTGGCACTCTTGTTTCAAATTAAAATGGGTATATCTCCGTAACAAATGAAGATACTAATCTGAAATTTCATTTCTGTCAACAGATTTATTTGGCAGATCCTTCTTTTGTTCACTTACAATAATTTTTTTTTTTTAATTACTTTCCTTTTACGTTACTATAAATAGCTTATATTTAGTAACTTTTTAATTATTGGCCGTAGGGAAAAACAGAGACCACTTTTCTGTGGTACAGCATGGCTGGTACCTCCAATTTTTAGGTGTATTTTGACATATCTGTACCTTGTAAGAATTTTTTTTTCTTTTTGGTTAAATTTCTTCCCTTTGTTGTTACTGTCCTTTGGACTTAGATATTTTTTCTGAGGACCTTCTGTCCTCAAGTGCAATGATAACAGGTGAGTGATATAGGGCCATCAGCCATCATGGTCCTCTTGTTGTCTTTGAGTTCTGGTAATAAGAATAAGAATCTTTTTCTTATTAAAAAAGAAATGTAATTTTATGAAAATAGATTAATTAACTTCTCCCTGTTAGACTGAAATGCTTTGCACTTTATAAGCTTATCTTTTAAAGCTAATATACAAAATACAAACACACACAAGTAAATGTTTTTCACATCTCGATCCTTATGTAACATCTGTGATTGTTAGTTGGTAAACAAAAAATTGTCACCTGCTTGGGATTATGTTTTTAAAATCAATTCAAAGTGGTAATACACATAAGTTTTGACAGTTACTGTCCAGTTTTCGGAGGAATTTTTAGCAAGCCTAGCTGAAAAAGTATTTGATATAAATTGATGAAACCTTGCATGAGTCTTTATCATGATATGAACTTGCGCACCTCCTATTTTTCGTCTGGCTCCGCCTCCTATTTTTAGAGTTATGGCCCCTGAAATAGTCAGAAATGCAAATTTTCACCTTGTGACACGCCTAGCTCAAAAAGTATTTGATATAGATTCATGAAACCTTGCATAAGTCTTAATCATGATATGAACTTGCGCACCTCCTATTTTTCATCTTGGTCCGCCCCCTATTTCCAGAGTTATGGCCCCTGAAATAGTCAAAAATGCATATTTTCACCTTGTGACGCACCTAACTCAAAAAGTATTTGATATAAATTGATTAAACCTTGCATGAGTCTTTATCATGGTATGAACTTGCGCATCTCCTATTTTTTGTCTGGCTCCGCCTCCTACTTTTAGAGTTATGGCCCCTGAAATAGTCAGAAATGCACATTTTCACCTTGTGACGCACCTAACTCAAAAAGTATTTGATATAAATTGATTAAACCTTGCATGAGTTTTATCATGATATGAACTTGCGCACCTCCTATTTTTTGTCTGGCTTCGCCTCCTATTTTTAGCTCACCAGTCACATAGTGACAAGGTGAGCTTTTGTGATCACCCTTCGTCCGTCCGTCCGTCTGTCTCGTGCGTCCGTGTGTCCGTCAACAATTTCTTGTCTGCACGATAGTGGTTTCATTTATGATTTTATTTTAAGCAAACTTGCACACAATTTGTATCACCATAAGATCACGGTTCCTTTCTTGAACTGGCCAGATCCCATTATGGGTTCCAGAGTTATGGCCCCTGAAAGGGCCAAAAATACACATAAGTTTTGACAGTTACTGTCCAGTTTTCGGAGGAATTTTTAGCTCGACTATACGAAGTATGTAGAGCTGTCCGACTCGACCTGGCGTCAGCGTTCTGCTGTGTCCGCACTTTGGTTAAAGTTTTGATGCACTTTCACTTTATCTCTGTAATTACTTGATGGATTTGTTTCAAACTTAAAATAGTTATTCCTCCTCATCATCCACATCATATAGTACAAGGGCCATAACTCTCACACCAATATTTCATGAATTATCCCCCCCCTTTTTACTTAGAATTTCAGGTTAAAGTTTTGTTGCACTTTCACTCTGTCTCAGTTATTACTGAATGGATTTGATTCAAACTTAAAATAGTTGTTCTACCTTACCACCACCATCATATAACAAGGTCCATAACTCTGGTACCGATATTTCATGAATTATGCCCCCTTTTACTTATAACTTCAGGTTAAAGTTTTCATGCACTTCCACTCTTATCTCAGTTATTACTAAATGGATTTGATTCAAACTTAAAATAGTTATTCAACATCATCACTCACATCATATGACATAAGGTCCATAACTCTTGCACAATTATTTCATGAATTATCCCCCATTTTTACTTAGAATTTCAGGTTTGAGTTTTGATGGACTTTCACTCTGTCTCAGTTATTATGTCTCCCCCCCATCTGGGGGAGACATATTGTTTTTGTCCTGTCCGCCCATCCGTCCGTACGTCACACTTCATTTCCGAGCAATAACTGGAGAACCATTTGACCTAGAACCTTCAAACTTCATAGGTTGGTAGGGCTTATGGAGGAGATGACCCCTATTGTTTTTGGGGTCACTCCGTCAAAGGTCAAGGTCACAGGGGCCTGAACATGGAAAACCATTTGTGATCAATAACTCAAGAACAACTTGACCCAGAATGTTGAAACTTCATAGGATGATTGATCATGCAAAGTAGATGACCCCTATCGATTTTGGGGTCACTCCGTCTAAGGTCAAGGTCACAGGGGCCTGAACATGGAAAACCATTTCCGATCAATAACTTGAGAACGACTTGACCCAGAATGTTGAAACTTCATAGGATGATTGGTCATGCAGAGTAGATGACCCCTATTGATTTTGGGGTCACTCTATTGAAGGTCAAGGTCACAGGGGCCTGAACATTGAAAACCATTTCCAGTCAGTAACTTGAGAACCACTTGACCCAGAATGTTGAAACTTCATAGGATGATTGAACATGCAGAGTAGATGACCCTTTTGATTTTTGGGTCAGTCTTTTAAAGGCCAAGGTCACAGGGGCCTGGTCATGTAAAATCATTTCCGGAAAATAACAAGAACCACTTAACCTAGAATGTTGAAACTTAATAGGATAATTGGACATGCAGAGTAGATGACCCCTATTTATTTTAGGGTCACATGATCAAAGGTCAAGGTCACAGGAGCCTGAACAGTGACTTGAGAACTACTAGGCCAAGGGTGTTGAAACTTAGCGGGATGACTGACATGCCAAGTAGATGATCCCTATTGCAGCCAATCAGTGTCTCTTTGACTTTCGCTCCTGACCCCTATTGACTTCTTGCCTATAGGACTTTGCATTGGGGGAGACATGCACTTTTTTACAAAAGCAATTTCTAGTTACTAAATGGATTTGATTCAAACTTGAAATATTTGTTCCACCTTATTACCTACATCATATGACACAAGATCCATCACTCTGGTACCCATATTTCATGAATTATGCCCCCCTTTTACTTGACTTTCAGGTTAATTTTGATGCATTTTCACTATATGTCAGTTATTACTAAATGGATTTGATTCAAACTTGAAGTTGTTATTCCACATTATCACCCACATGATATGACACAAGGTGCAAAAATCACTCTTGCACCAATTTTCATGAATTATCACCCTTTTTACTTAGAATTATACTTATTTAATATTCTTTATCCCTCTTATTACTTAATACTTTTGACACAGACGCAAGTTATTGTCCAATATCTTCATTCTTATTGGAGTCATTAAACACTCTAGTGACAGCTCCAGTTCCCTCAGATGTGCCTATTTTCACTATCCAGCATCAAAATAGTTGAGCACCCTGTCTCCTGTGACAGCTCTTGTTTAACTCACCTGAGCACAAAGTGCTCATGGTGAGCTTTTGTGATCACGTTGTGTCCCTCGTCTGTCAAGTCGTCCATCCGTCGTCAACATTTGTATTTAAATGACATTTCCTCCCAAACCAATGAATGGATTTTGATGAAATTTTGCCATGATGTTCCTTGGGTGGTCCTCTATCAAAGTTGTTCAAATGGTTCTGCTTGGTTGCACATAGATAAAGCTAAAAATAGAAAAAACTTCAAACAACATCTCCTCCTAAACCAATGGTTCGATTTTGAAGTAATTTCACACAAATGGTCCTTATGTCACCCTCTACCAAGATTGTTCAAATTATACCTATTTGTCAAAAAACATGGCCGTAAGAGGGCGTGGTCACTTTTCCCTATATGTATATAGTGGAAGCTTTAAAAATCTTCGTGTGAAACTGCTGGCCCAATTTTAGAATAATTTACACAAATGGTCCTTGTGTGACTCTAGACCAAGATTTTTCAAATTATTTTGATTCATCAAAAAACATGGCTGCCAGAGGGTGTGGTCACTTTTCCCTATCTGTATATATTGTAGAAACTTTAAAAACCTTTTTGTGTGAAACTGCTGGCCCGATTTTAAAATAATTTTACACAAATGGTCCTTGTGTGACCCTCTACCAAGATTGTTCAGATTATTTTGAATCGTCAAAAAACATGACCACCAGAGGGCGTGGTCACTTTTCCCTACATGTATATGGTGGAAACTTTAAAAATCTTCTTGTGTGAAACTGCTGGACCGATTTTAGAATAATTTTACATAAATGGTCCTTGTGTGACCCTCTAACCAAGATTGTTCAAATTATTTTGATTTGTCAAAAAACATGGCCGCCAGAGGGCATGGTCACTTTTCTTCTCTGAATCGATAATAGCTAGAGCCTTGATATTTGGTGTGTGATATCAGATTTGTAATGTCTACCATAATTGTTCAAATTATTGCCCTAAGTTCAAGTGTTTGTGACATGTATATAATATAGGCTAACAGAAGAAACCAAACTCTGTACTTACACAAACACACTTGAAGCCTTGTACACAGGTGAGCGCTTTAGGGTCAGTGACCCTCTTGTATATGTATAATATTCCTTTGTAGCCATTAAAAACCGTCCGGTTTTCAGAATTCAAAGTTTCCGGTATTCAGAGTGCTTTTTAGCCCACCATCATCAGATGGTGGGCTATTCAAATCACTCTGCGTCCGTGGTCCGTCATCCGTTCGTCCTTCAGGTCCGTCCATCCATTAACATTTTCTCGTTATCGCATCTCCTCAGAAACTACTGGGGGGATTTTGACCAAACTTTGATAGAATGATGTATTGGTACCTTAGTTGTGTCCCCCTGAAAATCAGACTGGTTCAACAATTTTTGAGTGAGTTATGGCCCTTTGTTTATTTTTAGCTCACCTGTCACGAAGTGACAAGGTGAGCTATTGTGACTGCTTGATGTCCGTCGTGCATCGTCCGTCCTGCGTCATGCGTCGTCTGTCAGCAATTTCTAAAAAAATCTTCTTCTTGAAAACCACTGGGCAAAATTGCACCAAACTTCACAGGAATGATCCTTGGGTGACCCCCGTTCAAAATTATTCAAAGAATTGAATTCCATGCAGAACTCTGGTTGCCATGGCAACCGAAAGGAAAAACTTTAAAAATCTTCTTGTCCAAAACCACTGGGCCTAGGGCTTTGATATCTGGTGTGTAGCATAATCTAGTGGTCCTCTACCACAATTGTTCAAATTATCCCCCAAGGGTCATATATGGCCCCGCCCCGGGGGTCACATGGTTTATAAAGACGTATATAGGGAAAACTTTAAAAATCTTCTTGTACAAAACCACACGGCCTAGGGCTTTGATATTTGATATGTAGCATCATCTATAATAAAGACTTATATAGGGAAAACTTTGAAAATCTTCTTTTACAAAACCACATGGCCTAGATTTTTGATATTTGGTATGTAGCATCATCTGGTGGTCCTCTACCAAGATTGTTCAAATTATCCCCCTAGGTTCAAATATGGCCTCGCCCCGGGGGTCCCAAGTTTTACATAGACTTATATAGGAAAAAAGTTTAAAAATCTTCTTGTCTGAAACCACAACACTTAGACCTTTGATATTTGGTTTGTAGCATTGTCTTATGGTCCTCAACCAAAATTGTTCAAATTGTACCCCTTGGGTGAAAAGAGGCCCTGCCCTGGGGGTCCCAAGTTTTATATAGACTTATATAGGAAAAAGCTTTAAAAATCTTCTTGTCTGAAACCATATGACCTAGGCTTTTGATATTTGGTATGGTGCATTGTCTAGTAGTCCTCTACCAAAATTGTTCAAATTATGCCCCTGGGGTTAAAAGAGGCCTCGCGCTGGGGTCACTTAGTTATTATGTGAGTTATATAGGAAAAATACTTAAAAAATCATCTGATCCTATTTCCAAGACTGTTTAATTAGAATTACCTGATGACCCAAAGTAATATGATGTCACTTGACTGTGACCTTGACCTACTGACCTACTTTCTTGTTTTTTAAGATACAGCCTTGAAATTTTGATGACATACACAGTTTTGCACACAAATCGTAAACCTGAATTTCATTGACCATGAAAGTGACCTACTGGCTTTCGTAATTTTTATCATCAGTTTGACATTTGAAACATGTAGCTCATATTACTCAGGTGAGCAATCCAGGGTCATCATGACCCTCTTGTTATTGTGCCCCCCCCATGAGTGGTGGGGGCATATAGATTTGTCTTGTCCGTGCATCCGTCTGTCCGTCCGTCCGTCCGTCAATCCGTCCGTCCGAAGTTCGTGACGCGCCTAGCTCGAAAAGTAATTGATATAAATTGATGAAACCTTGCATGAGTCTCTATCATGATATGAACTTGCGCACCTCCTATTTTTCGTCTGGCTCCTCCCCCTATTTTCAGAGTTATGGCCCCTGAAATAGTCAAAAATGCACATTTTTACCTTGTGACACGCCTAGCTCAAAAGTATTTGATATAGATTCATGAAACCTTGCATGAGTCTTAATCATGATATGAACTTGCGCACCTCCTATTTTTCATCTGGCTCTGCCCCCCCTATTTTCAGAGTTATGGCCCCTGAAATATTCAAAAATGCACATTTTCACCTTGTGACATGCCTAGCTAAAAAAATATTTGATATAGATTCATGAAACCTTGCATGAGTCTTAATCATGATATGAACTTGTGCACCTCCTATTTTTCATCTGGCTCCACCCCCTATTTTCAGAGTTATGGCCCCTGAAATAGTCAAAAATGCACATTTTTACCTTGTGACACGCCTAGCTCAAAAGTATTTGATATAGATTCATGAAACCTTGCATGAGTCTTAATCATGATATGAACTTGCGCACCTCCTATTTTTTTATTTGGGTCCACCCCCTATTTTTAGAGTTATGGCCCCTGAAATAGTCAAAAATGTACATTTTCACCTTGTGACACACCTAGCTCAAAAAGTATTAAATATAAATGGTTGAAAACTTGCATAAGTCTTTATCATGATATAAACTTCCACACCTCTAATTTTTTGGCTGGCTCAACCCCCTTTTTTATAGTTATGGCCCCTGAAATAGTAAAAAAAGTGCACTTTTTCACCTAATTATGTGCCTAGCTCAAAAAGTATTAGATGTAATTTCAGGAAACCTTGCTGGAGTCTTTATCGTGATGTGACCTTGCACACTTGGCATTCTTCTTGAGAATCTTAGCTCTTATTACAGAGTTATGGCCCTTGAAATAGCCAAAATAGTGGATTTTTTGTTTGTGATGCTCATAGCTCAAAAGTAATGAATCCTTTGCATAAAATGTATGTTGAGGCTTTACCCCATTAAGACTGCAAACATTTGAATTATTGCCCCTTATTAGTGACAAATGTACTAGTGGGGGGCACACCCTGTGTCCTACAGACACATTCTATTAATTTACATAGATTTATATAGGGAAAAACCTCTTGTCCAAAACCACAAGGCCTAGGGCTTTGATATTTTGTATGTGACATCATCTAGTGGTCCTCTACTAAGATTATTGAAATTACTCCCCTAGGGTCAAATATGGCCCTGCCCTGGGGGGTCACATGGTTTACATAGACTTATTTAGGGAAAAACTTTGAAAATCTTCTTGTTCAAACCACAAAGCCTAGGACGTTAATATTTATAATGTAGCGTCATCTAGTGGTTCTCTACCAAGTTTGTTAATCCCCCGCAGTGGCGGAGGGATTATAGGAATGGTCTGCATCCGTCCGCCCTTCCGTCCGTCCGTCTTTCCGTCCTTCCGTCCGTAACAAAATCGTGTCCGGTCCATACCTCCTAAACCCCTTGAAGGATTTTCATGAATGATCACCTCATCAAGACGATGTGCAGAACCCATGAGTCAGTCATGCCGGCTCAAGATCAAGGTCACAACTTAGGGTCAAAGGTTTGAGCCTTCCATTTCGTGTCCGCTCTATATCTCCTAAACCCCTTGAAGGAATTTTATAAAACTTGGGTAATATGATTACCTCTTCAAAACGATGTGCAGAAATTATGAGTCAACCATGCCAGCTCAAGGTCAAGGTCACAACTAAGGGTCGAAGGTTTGAGCCTTCCATTTTGTGTCCACTCTGTATCTCCTAAACCCCTTGAAGGATTTTCATCAAACTTGGGTCAAATGATCACCTCATCAAGAACTCATGAGTCAGCCATGTCAACTCAAGGTCAAGGTCACAACTGAAGGTCAAAGGTTTCAGCTCTGTATCTCCTAAACCCCTTGAAGGATTTTCATGAAACTTGGGTCAAATGATCACCTCATCAAGACGTTGTGCAGAATTCAAGAGTCAGCCATGTCAGTTCAAGGTCAAGGTCACAGCTAAAATCAAAGGTTTACCCTTTCACTATCCATAGCAGTGGCGGGGGATTTAGCTGTCTTTCAGACTGCCTTGTTAAAATTATCTCCCTAGGGTCAAATATGGTCCCGCCCCGAGGGTCACATGGCTCATATAGACTTATATAGGGAAAAACTTCTTTTTGTCAATGACCTACAACATTCAAATTTGGACCACATGTATAGTTTTGAGTGGCAAGATGAACCTTGACATGAGTTGACCTTGATCTTGACCTAGTGACCTACTTCCACTTTTCTGCAGCTAGAGCCTTCAAATTTGGACCACATGCATAGGTTTGTGTACTGAAACAAACTTTGACCTTGACATTGACCTAGTGACCTATTTCCACATTTTTGAAGGTACAGGCTTCAAATTTGGACCACATGCATAGTTTTGTGTTCCGAAATGAAATTTGACCTTAATTTTGACCTAGTGACCTACTTTCACATTTTTCAAGCTACAGCCTTCAAATTTTGACCGCATGCATAGTTTTGTGTACCGAAATGAACTTTGATCTTGAGATTGACGTAGTGACCTACTTTCACATATCTGAAGCTACAGGCTTCAAATTTGGACCACATGCATATTTTTGTGTTTGAATTGTAATTTGACATTGTTTTTATACCCCCACCAAACATGTTTGAGGGGGGTATATAGGAGTCAGTTTTGTCGCGCGTCCCGTCCCGTCCCGTCCCGTCGCGTCCCGTCCCGTTGCGTCCCGAAATCTATTATCTCAGTTATTACCAAATGGATTTGATTCAAACTTAAAATACATGTTCCACCTTATCACCCACATCATGTGACACAAGGTGCATAACTCTTGACACCAAGTTTTCATGAATTATGTCCCCTTTTACTTAGAATTTAGGGTTAATTTTGCTGTATTTTCACTCTATCTCAGTTATTACTAAATGGATTTGATTCAAACTTAAAATAGATGTTCCACCTCATCACCCACATCATGTGACATAAGGTGCATAACTCTGACACCAATTTTTTTATGAATTATGCCCTTTTTACTTAGAATTTAAGGTTGATTTTGATGTATTTTCACTATATCTCAGTTACTACTGAATGGATTTGATTCAAACTTAAAATAGATGTTCCACCTCATCACCCACATCATGTGCCCACATCATGTGACACAAGGTGCATAACTCTGACACCAAGTTTTCATGAATTATGTCCCCTTTTACTTAGAATTTAGGTTAATTTTGTTGTATTTTCACTATATCTCAGTTATTACTAAATGGATTTGATTCAAACTTAAAATAGTTGTTCCACCACACCACCTACATCATGTGACATAAGGTGCTTAACTCTGACATAAATTTTTTATGAATTATGTCCCCTTTTACTTAAATTTAAGGTTTATTTGATGTATTTTCACTATATCTCAGTTATTACAAAATGGATTTGATTCAAACTTAAAATAGATGTTCCACCTCATCACCCACATCATGTGACACAAGGTGCATAACTCTGACACCATTTTTCATGAATTATGCCCCTTTTTATTAGAATTTAAGGTTAATTTTTATGTATTTTCACTATATCTCAGTTACTACTGAATGGATTTGATTCAGACTTAAAATAGATGTTCCACCTCACCCACATCATGTGACACAAGGTGCATAACTCTGACACTAATTTTTCTTGAATTGTGTCCCCTTTTACCTAGAATTTAAGGTTAATTTTGATGTATTTTCACTATATCTCATTCTGATTGGCTTAGAGCCAAAGGGAAGTAACCTTTTTTTAACTTTTGTATGGAGTTTCTTCACCTTAAATTCCAGGAATTAGTCTATTTTTAGAAATCCTATTTTTAGATTTTCAATATTTTAGGTATTTTTCTAACTTTTTATACGCCCGTTTGAAAAACGGGATGTATTATGGGAACGCCCCTGGCGGGCGGGCGGGCGGCGTCCACAGACCTTGTCCGGAGCATATCTTCTACATGCATGAAGGGATTTTGATGAAACTTGGCACAGTTGTTCACCATCATGAGACGGAGTGTCTTGCGCAAGAACCAGGTCCCTAGGTCTAAGGTCAAGGTCACACTTAGAGGTCAAAGGTCAAATTCAAGAATGACTTTGTCCGGAGCATATCTTCTTCATGCATAGAGGGATTTTGATGAAAGTTGGCACAATTGTTCATCATCATGAGAAGGAGTGTCATGCGCAAGAACCAGGTCCCTAGGTCTAAGGTCAAGGTCACACTTAGAGGTCAAAGGATACAAGAATGAAAACTTTGTCCGGAGCATTTCTTCTTCATGCATAGAGGGATTTTGATATAACTTGGCACAAATGTTCACCACCATGAGGCGGAGTGTCATGCGCAAGAACCAGGTCCCTAGGTCTAAGGTCAAGGTCACACTTAGAGGTCAAAGGATACAAGAATGAAAACCTTGTCCGGAGCATGTCTTCTTCATGCATAGAGGGATTTTGATATAACTCGGCACAAATGTTCACCACCACGAGACGTAGTGTCATGCGCAAGAACCAGGTCCCTAGGTCTAAGGTCAAGGTCACACTTAGAGGCCAAAGGTCAGATACAAGAATGACTTTGTCCGAAGCATTTCTTCTTCATGCATGGAGGGATTTTGATGTAACTTGACACAATTATACACCATCATGAGACGAAGTGTCATGCGCAGTTCCCTTCTTTTGAATTACTTCCCTTTGTTGTTACTATAAATAGCTTATATTGTAACTTTTTCATTACTAGTCATAGGGAAAAATCGAGACTACTTTTCTGTAGTACAATATGCATGCTACATCCAATTTTGAGGTGTATTTTGACCAGTCTCTACCTGGTAAAGATTTTTGTGAGGACTTACAATTTTATTTTTTTTTTTTTTTTTTTTTTTTTTTTTAAGATTTACTTCCCTTAGTTGCTACTATAAATAACTTATATTGTAACTTTTTTATAATTGACCGTAGGGAAAAACCAAGACCACTTTTCTGTGGTACAACATAGATGTTACTTTCCAATTTTAGGTGTATTTTAAGGTATCTCTACCTGGTAAGGAGTTTTTTTGTGGACTTAGAAAAACAAAACACTTAGTTATTACTAAACAACCACAAAGTTAAAATTCCATTTGCAAATACAGGTGCTGGAGTAAAGAAATTTGCTGTGACGGGCGTATATTGTGACATTCTTGCACTCTTGTTTATTATAAGTCCTATGTAAAAAGTAAATACATTTTTCTGTGGTAACATGGGTCGGTAAGACATTTTTTTGTATTCACTTTACTGTATCTCTAATATTAGAGATTTAATATATTTACTAGTATTACTATACTAGTATTATACTAGTATTACTTACATGTGGAAGCCCAGGATGAAGTACTCCAAAGACTAAGTATTTTTAAGATTTCTTATGGTTGCCATTCTTCTGTGACAAGACCGTATGGTGGGGGTATGAGTCACTCCTGTGACAGTTCTAGTTTACCTAGTAGCTAATTTCACGTTTCTCAAGCTACAGCCTCCAAATTTGAAGCACATGCGTAGTTTTGTGTACCGAAATGAACTTTGACCTTGAAATTGAACTAGTGACCTTCTTTCACATTTCTCAAGCTACAGCTTTCAAATTTGGACCACATGCATGGACCACATGCCCAGTGTTCTATACCAAACTGAAATATGACCTTGATTTTGACATTGAGCTAGTCTTGAAATTTGGAACATTCAAAAATGGCTCAATGGTGGGCGCCAAGATCACTCTGTGATCTCTTGTTATTTTTGAAATGCTTTGCCGGGGACGTATGTATGTATTTCTGCGCAGACTGATATTTGGCATCTGCATCTTGTTTCTTCCATAATAACCTCTTCTTGTAGCATTATAGATACAATGTAACCCGTAGTATGTTTAGCTGTATCAGTTTCCAACCCCAAATGTACTGCCCCCATCAATGTACGCACTAGCTTCTCTTTGAGTTTTTTACAAAGCGTCTGTTCAGTTATTGTAAATAACTGTATATGAATAAGTATCGCATGTAACTTGTGCTATTGCTTGTTTTTAGTTATTATATTAATGATTTTTTGTCAAGCCCGCATGCGGAAGCGGAGACATAGTTGTCCAAATGGCTGTTCGGTGTATGTGCGTGCGTGTGTGTGTGCGTGCGTCCGTCTGGATTTGTTTGTCCGGACCATAAATTTGACATGCATGGAGCAATCTCATTTATATTTGGCATGAAGGTTAACCTCAGTGAGACGGAGTGTCATGCGCAAACAGAGATTCCTATCTCAAAGGTCAAGGTCACACTTTGAGATCAAAGGTTAAATTCAATAATGATTGTCCGGAGCATTTCTTCTTTATGCTGGAAGGGATTTTGATGTAACTTGGCACAAATGTTCACAACCATGTGATGGAGTGTCATGCACAAGAACTAGGACCCTAGGTCTAAGGTCAAGGGCATGCTTAGAGGTCAAAGGTCAGATACAAGAATGACTTTGTCTGGAGCATTTCTTTTTCATGCATGGAGGGATTTTGATGTAACTTGGCACAATTGTTCACCATCATGAGACGGAGTGTCATGTGCAAGAACCTAGAATTACTTTGTTGTTACTATAAATAGCTTATATTGTAACTTTCTTATTACTGGTCGTAGGGAAAAATCAAGAGCACTTTATTGTAGTACAATATACATTGTTACGTCTAATTTTGAGGTGTATTTTGACCTATCTCTACTGGTAAGGATTTTTATGTGAACTTAGATTTTTTAGCTCACCTGTCACATAGTGACAAGGTGAGCTTTTGTGATCACCCTTCGTCCGTCATCCATCGTCAGTCCGTGAGTGCGTGCGTCAACAATTTCTTGTCTGTACATTAGTGGTTTCATTTATGATTTTATTTTAACCAAACTTGCACACAACTTGTATCACCATAAGATCACGGTTCTTTTCTTGAACTGGCCTGATCCCATTATGGGTTCCAGAGTTATGGCCCCTGAAAGGGCAAAAATTAGCTATTTTGACCTTGTCTGCAAAATAGCAGCTTTATTTATGATTTGATTTTTACCAAACTTGCACACAACTTGTATCACTATAAGATCTTGGTTCCTTTCTTGAACTGGCCAGATTCCGTTATGGGTTCCAGAGTTATGGCCCCTGAAAGGGCCAGAATTAGCTATTTTGACCTTGTCTGCACAATAGCAGCTTCATTTATGATTTTATTTTAACCAAACTTGCACACAACTTGTATCACCATAAGATCTTGGTTCCTTTCTTGAACTGGCCAGATCCCATTATGGGTTCCAGAGTTATGGCCCCTGAAAGGGCCAATATTAGCTATTTTGACCTTGTCTGCACAATAGCAGCTTTATTTATGATTTGATTTTTACCAAACTGGCACACAACTTGTATCACTATTAGATCTTGGTTCCTTTCTTGAACTGGCCAGATTCCATCATGGGTTCCAGAGTTAAGGCCCCTGAAAGGGCCAGAATTAGCTATTTTGACCTTGTCTGCACAATCGCAGCTTCATTTATGATTTTATTTTAACCAAACTTGCACACAACTTGTATCACCATAACATCACGGTTCCTTTCTTGAACTGGCCAGATCCCATTATGGGTTCTAGAGTTATGGCCCCTGAAAGGGCCAAAATTGGCTATTTTGACCTTGTCTGCACAATAGCAGCTTTATTTATGATTTGATTTTTACCAAACTGGCACACAACTTGTATCACCATAAGATCTTGGTTCCTTTCTTGAACTGGCCAGATTCCGTCATGGGTTCCAGAGTTATGGCCCCTGAAAGGGCCAGAATTAGCTATTTTGACCTTGTCTGCACAATAGCAGCTTCATTTATGATTTTATTTTAACCAAACTTGCACACAACTTGTATCACCTTAAGATCTTGGTTCCTTTCTTGAACTGGCAAGATTTCTTCATGGGTTCCAGAGTTATGGCCCCTGAAAGGGCCAGAATTAGCTATTTTGACCTTGTCTGCACAATAGCAGCTTCATTTATGATTTGAATTTAATCAAACTTGCACAAAATTTGTGTCACCATAAGATCTCGGTTCCTTTCTTGAACCGGCCAGATCCTATAATGGGTTCCAGAGTTATGGCCCTTGAAAGGGCCAAAATAAGCTATTTTGACCTTGTCTGCACAATAGTAGCTTCATTTATGATTTGATTTTAACCAAACCAGCACACAACTTGTATCACCACAAGATCTTGGTTCCTTTTTTGAACTGGCCAGATTCCATCATGGGTTCCAGAGTTATGGCCCCTGAAAGGGCCAGAATTAGCTATTTTGACCTTGTCTGCACAATAGCAGCTTCATTTATGATTTTATTTTAACCAAACTTGCACACAACTTGTATCACCATAAGATCTTGGTTCCTTTCTTGAACTGGCAAGATTTCTTCATGGGTTCCAGAGTTATGGCCCCTGAAAGGGCCAGAATTAGCTATTTTGACCTTATCTGCACAATAGCAGCTTCATTTATGATTTGAATTTAATCAAACTTGCACAAAACTTGTGTCACCATAAGATCTCGGTTCCTTTCTTGAACCGGCCAGATCCCATAATGGGTTCCAGAGTTATGGCCCTTGAAAGGGCCAAAATAAGCTATTTTGACCTTGTCTGCACAATAGTAGCTTCATTTATGATTTGATTTTAACCAAACCAGCACACAACTTGTATCACCATAAGATCTTGCTTCCTTTCTTGAACTGGCCAGATTCCATCATGGGTTCCAGAGTTATGGCCCCTTAAAGGTCCAAAATTGGCTGTTTGGGCTTTTGCAGCCATATAGAGACTTCATTTATGGTTTTATTTGATACAAACATCCAAAATGTCTTCTTCAACAATAAATCTTGGATTCCATGACAAATCAGATCCAATCGTAGGTTCCAGAGTTATTTTATATCTGATTACCTCCCGTGATTGTAATCAAAATGGATTTATATCAGTAAGTACTTATAGGACGTATTTGAAATTTCATTATTGTTATAAGTTGGAGTGAGACAATCAGGGTAGATAACTATGGACTGATTTTATGTCAAATTACCTCCCTTTATTTCAAATTAAAATGGGTATATCTCCGTAACTAATGAAGATACTGATCTGAAATTTCATTTATGTCAACAGATTTATTTGGCAGATCTTTCTTTTGTTCACTTACAATATATATTTTTTTTAATCACTTCCCTTTTTTGTTACTATAAATAGCTTATTTTTAGTAACTTTTTTATTATTGGCCATAGGGAAAAACCGAGATCACTTTTCTGTGGTACGACATGGATGGTACCTCTAATTTTTAGGTGTATTTTGACACATCTGTACCTTGTAAGAATTTTTTTTTCTTTTTGTTTAAATTCTTCCCTTTGTTGTTCCTGTCCTTTGGATTTAGATATTTTTTCTGAGGACCTTTTTGTCCTCAAGTGCAATGATAACAGGTGAGCGATATAGGGCCATCATGGCCCTCTTGTTTAAAGATTTACTTCCCTTTGTTGTTACTATAAATAACTTATATTTTAACTTTTTGCAATCATTTTGCATAAATGTTTGCCTCAGTGAGACAGGGTGTCGTGTGCAACTCCTAGTCCTTTTTACAGCTGGCGGGCTCGACATGTTGTCCATGGGCATCTAGTGTTAGTATTAGTCGGTATGTTTTTACCTGATTTCTCACAGAATTCATATAATAAACCTCAAAAGCTAGCCACTACCTTCGTACTCATCCGTACTCTAAATGTGTTTGTACTCAAAATAATTTAAATGTAAAGTTATTATTCTTAAAATTGTGTTCCTGTTAAGGTATTAGGTCACTAATAGAGAACCTCCTTTTTGAAGAGTATTCAATTCTTACTATAAACCTACTTTTACTGCAATTCTTAGGGGGGCGTAGGTTCAAGCCCTACTGGGACCAAATTTTTTTTCCTTATTTTCCTTTTTTTCTTCTTTCAAGACTTATTATTGATTTCTTGTACAAAAATGGAAAAAGATGAATCTTATAAGCGATTTCTTGGTGTTCAAAGTGAATTTACAACTTAAACAGAAGGGGTAGAGTTACACATCTTTAAAAATATTGAGTTAGACACGGTGAAAGTTCTCTATTTTGCTTTCTCTCTTAGATTATATATTGTGGAAGAAATTTAGGTAGGTTTTATGTCTGCCCTAAGGTTATTTTTAAATGGAGTAAGCAAAATTCAAAACAGAAACACAGCATTCAACCTTATTTTTTCAATGTTGAAGTATGAATTCCTTCGGTCGTCCGTTCACAATTTCTTGTGTTCAGAGTTCCAGAGTTATGGCCCCTTAAAGGGCCAAAATTTACTATTTTTGGCTTGTGAACATAATAGAGACCACATTTTGCAATCAACCTTAATCAAACTTGCACACAAGTTGTATTGGCATAATATCTCAGTTCCTTTCGAAAACTGGCCAGATCTTATCATGGGTTCCAGGTTTATGGCCCCTTAAAGGGACAAAATTTGCCATTTTTGGCTTGTGAACACGATAGAGACCACATTTTGCAATCAACTTTAATAAAACTTGATTTTAATAAAAATGGATTTATATCAGTAAGTACTTATTATGAGATAGCAAAAGTTACCAACGTGTACATAGCAGATTTATTTCCACACGTAATAGCAATAAAACATACTTTGGAATAAAAACACTTAAAACAATACAAGTTTTGCTGATATTTAAAACCCTGGACAAATTAAAACTTTAAAAGCATATAAAAAAATCCTGTCTCAAACACTTCTTGTCACGTCACTACTAAATAACATGACTGGTCTTTATAACACAATGCAGTGTTTATCACCTATTGTGTAAGTTATTCATACCTGGTGTTTATCACCTATTGGGTAAGTTATTCATACCCTTTGGACGATTAAATCATAGGTGTATTTGTTTGTTAGGCCAGACAAAACTTTTTAATGGGTAGTTATCTGTTAGCATCGTATTATTTTCATTAAGAAATTGTAATTAATTATAACAAAACCGGTATGTCAGAAGTATAAGTATTTACCGACATCGATGTTTTTACTAAAAAGCAACATATTTGACATCCATATCTTCAATATTTTGATACATATATTCAATATTTTGCTTTTAAAGTTTTAATTTGTCCAGGGTTTTAAATATCAGCAAAACTTGTATTGTTTTAAGTGTTTTTATTCAACCAAGCTTGTTCAAATTATGCCTCTGGGTTGAAAAGAGGCCCCGCCCCGGGGGTCTCAAGTTTTACATAGACATGTATTGGAAAAAAAATTGAAAATCTTCTTGTCTTAAACCACAAGACCTAGGCCTTTGATATTTGGTATATAGCATTACCTTGTGGTCCTCTACCAAGATTGTTCAAAATATTACCCTGGGGTGTAAAGAGGCCCCACCCCAGGTGTCCCAATTTTATATAGACTTACATAGAAAAAAAACCTTCTTGTCTGAAACCTTGCAAGACCTTGGCTTTTGATATTTGGTATATAGCATTGCCTTGGGTCCTCTACGTTTGTTTAAATTATGTCCCTTGGGTGAAAAGAGGCCTTTTGATATTTTGTATGTTGTATTGCCTAATGGTTCTCTACCATAATTGTTCAAATTATGCCCCTGGGGTGAAAAGAGGCCCTGCCCTAGAGGCCCAAGTTTTACATAGACTTAAATAGGAAAAAAAAGTCTTCTTGTCTGAAAGTTCAAGTTCAAGTCTTAAGCCTTTGATATTTGAAATGTTGCATTGCCTAGTGGTTCTCTAACAAGATTGTTCAAATTATGCCCCTTCGGTGAAAAGAGACCCGCCCTGTGGGTCACTTGTATATGAGTTATATAGGAAAAAATACTTTAAAAATTATCTGATTATATTTACTAAATTATTAGATTGTTTAATTATAATTACCTGATGACCCAAAGTAATTAGGGGTCACTTGACTGTGACCTTGACCTACTGACCTACTTTGTTGTTTTAAGCTCACCTGAGCAATGCTCAGGGTGAGCTGTTGTGGCCGTTGTCCGTCTTGCTTCCTCCATCATCAACAGTTGTATTTAAAAAACATCTCCTCTAAAACCACTGAAGGGATTTTGATGAAACTTGGCATGGATATTCCTTGGATGGTCCAACATCTCCTAAACCAATGGTCCGATTTTGAAATAATTTCACACAAACGGTCCTTATGTCACCCTCTACCAAGATTGTTCAAATTATACTGATTCATCAAAAAACATGGCTGCCAGGGGGCGTGGTCACTTTTCCCTTTACAGTCTAACCCCTCCTAATGGTTACCCCATCCCAACAGTCAGTCTGTGATGCCCCCGTCGATTTTTACTCTATTTTATTACCCGCTTCAGTGGTCACCCCTCATCCACGGTCAGCGGTCAATGATTTTGCCTCCCGTACATTTGTTAATTCAGCGACGGATTGTTTATTTCACGGCAGTTTGATAATAATTACTGATTATGATCTCTTAGTTGGAATTCTATGTGTTAACAAGGATTTTGTCTTCTAAATGGAAGTGTATGACTTTAGATGCCCACTTCGTGGTCGTTGAAGATACAAAATGACTTGAGCTTCTCAATTCAAACTGATAACAAAAGGTGTGATCGTCTTTTTAGCTCATCTGAGCCAGAGGCTCATGATGAGCTTTTGTGACTGCTCAATGTCCATCGTGCGGTGTGCGTCGTCAGTCGTCAGTCCGTCAACAATTTCTAAAAAAAATCTTCTTCTTAAAAACCACTGGGCAGAATTACG
The DNA here is from genome assembly GCF_021730395.1 of Mercenaria mercenaria. NCBI lineage: Eukaryota > Metazoa > Mollusca > Bivalvia > Venerida > Veneridae > Mercenaria > Mercenaria mercenaria. Next base: position 36,278,117 of record NC_069364.1, on the reverse strand, counting down.
CCAAACTTCATAGGAATGATCCTTGGGTGGTCCCCTTTCAAAATTATTCAAAGAATTGAATTCCATACATAACTCTGGTTGCCATGGCTACCGAAAGGAAAAACTTTATATTTAGTAAAATTTTGTTTTAAAAGAAATATAAACCACCCGATCTTTTACGGAACGTAATGGAGATTTTTGATTTTAGTCTAGACAAAAAGCGCGTAGAGTAGTTTCCCTTTACCGAAATTGTGAAAATGACAATTTTTGTTGTTTACTATAACACACGCTGGAGTTGTCGATGGCGAAGAAGACCATTAGTATTGCAAAGTTAAATGCACATCAGTATATTCTTTGAACACTGGCCAGAAGTCTGAAATATATAAATATTCTGGCTGCCCCTTCGATCAGCGGTCACCTCGCTTTAGCGGCCAAAATGTGTTTCTCCTTGCTGGCTGCTACTAGGGGTTAGACTGTATGTATATAGTGGAAATTTAAAAAATCTTCTTGTGTAAAACTGCTGGGCCAATTTTATAATAATTTTAAACAAATGGTCCTTGTGTGACCCTCTACCAAGATTGTTCAAATTATTTTGATTCGTCAAAAAACATGGCCGCCAGATGGTGTGGTCACTTTTACCTATATGTATATAGTGGAAACTTAAAAAAAATCTTCTTGTGTGAAACTACTGGTCCGATTTTAGAATAATTTTACACAAATGGCCCTTGTGTGAACCTCTACCAAGATTGTTCAAATTATTTTGATTGGTCAAAAAACATGGCTGCCAGAGGGCATGGTCACTTTTCCCTATATGTATAAAGTGGAAACTTTAAAAATCTTCTTGTGTGAAACTGCTAGCCCGATTTTAAAATAATTTTACACAAATGCTTCTTGTGTGACCCTCTACCAATATTATTCAAATTATTCAGAATTGTCAAAAAACATGGCTGCCAGGGGGCATGGTCACTTTTCCCTTTATGTAAACATACTTGCCCAAATTATTGCCCTAAGGTCAAAAGATGGCCACACCCCTGTGTCTGACATGTACTTACTATAGGCTTTTATATTAGAAACTTTGAAAATCTTCTTTGAATCAATAATAGCTAGAGCCTTGATATTTGGCATGTGATATCAGATTTGTAATGTCTACCATAATTTTTCAAATTATTGCCCTAGGTTCAAAAGTGTGTGTGACATGTATGTAATATAGGTTAACACAGAAGAAACCTAACTCTGTACTTATACAAGCAAACTTGAAGCCTTGTACACAGGTGAGCGCTTTAGGGTCATTGACCCTCTTGTTTAAGATACAGTCTTGAAATTTGGACGACTTGTACAGTTTTGTATACCGATCTAAAAAATGACTTTCAGTAACCATAAATGTGACCTGCTGACCTACTTTCTAAATATTTTAGCATCAGTTTGACCTTTGAAACATATAGCTCATATTACTCAGGTGAGCGATTTGGGGTCATCATGACCCTCTTGTTTCTTTTTCTAGATCAGTTTCCAATCTCACTGGGTCAAGTCCCATAACTCTGACATGTATTTTGGGCAAATTATGCCCCCTTTTGGACTTCAACTTGGTTAAAGTTTTTCGTGCAAGTACATACAGCTATTACTTAAAGGCATATAGATTTGAAACTTATTTTTTCTTTTTCTAGATCAATTATCAACCTCACTGGGTCAAGTCCCATAACTTCAACATGTATTTTGGGCAAATTATGGCCCCTTTTGGACTTAGAAAATTCTGGTTAAAGTTTTGCGTGCAAGTTACTATCTGCAGAACAAATGCAGATATTAAATTGAAACTTCACATGTGCCTTAGGGGTTATAAAACTAGTTGATTGCATCAAGTCCCATATCTCTGACGTGCATTTTGGTCAGATTATGTCCTCATTTGAACTTAAAACTTCTGGTTAAAGTTTTGCATGCAAGTTACTATCTCAAAAACTAATGCAGATACTGGATTGAAACTCTATAGATATTTTGACATTTAGGGTAACATTTTCCTGCTTCTGCTTCCTGAATAGTCGAGCATTGACTGTCTTACGGACAGCTCTTGTTACTGTATATGGTGGTTCACTTGCAAACTCTTTTGAATTTAAAATTACTTTCAGTTTAAGATGTAACTGACTTTTTTTATTGTAAAAATGTTGTTTTATATTGGCTATAGGTGCTGATGCAGATTGCAGATGATTTTATTGAGAGTGTGGTGACTTCATCATGTAAAATTGCCAAACACCGCAAATCAAATACATTAGATGTCAAAGATGTTCAAATGCATTTAGGTATGTTTTATATGAGGTTGTGATTTGTTTAGAGATAAAAGTACTTTTCACACTTTATTCAGTGACAAGTTTAGATTGGTTGTATATTTAAATTGTTCGATATGGGTTTAACACCATTTTAAACAGTATTACAATTACATAATGGCAGTTAAACCTAAATAGCATTCCATGATTCTTTACCTTTACTGACTTTATCCCTTCAAGAAAATGACATCTTGGAGAGGTGAGGGATAGAACCGACGCTTATTGTTCTCTTATCAAGTTTTCATAGGTAACAGGCACCATCTATGGTATTCAAACTTGCAATGCAATGCCAAAGGCGGAGTGATACAGTTTTGATGTTGTCCATCCGATTTCTATGACATGGTTTGGAGTATTTAAATGAAACATAGTAGAAATGTTAATTGCTGTAGGGAAATGCCACCAAGTTTCAGTCAGATTGCCTGAGTAAGATTTTTTGGCCCATTGTACATGTATATATAATGCATATACAGTGTTCTATTCCATTTTCTGTCCATCTAGAGTCATATCTCCAGCATGGTTAGGAGTATTTCAAAATAACATGGTAGAAATGTAAACAGATACATGGCCCTATAAATTGTGGCCCTGCAAGTTTCATTCAGATTGGTTAAAGAAGACAAGATATACCGGTATATATACCTGTTTACATAGCATTTTATTCCACTTTCTGTCTGTCTGGAGTCATATCGAAGGATTTTAATAAAGTATATGATAATGGTGAATAATTTTATGCCCTTATGTCACAGAATAGTAAATATTATGTTAACAAATTCAAATGAAAACTGCATATTGAATTTATTAGCTAAATGTATCCATTTATTACCCTGCCCGTTTCAAAAAGTAATCTTTAAATCATTGCGCAAATAACAAATTTGTTGCTGTGCATTTCATGAATTGCGCAGATTTACCAAGCTTGCGTAACATCCAGTGAAAGACAAAATATAGTTCCAGAACATACTTCTAGTATTTTTAGCCCACCATCAGATGTGGGAGGCATAAAGTGATTGTCCTGCCCGTCCGTTCATTCGTCCATCCGTCTGTCCGTACGAGGTTAACCAAATGGGACTGTTTCGTCTAGCATCAATACCCCTAACTAGAATGACTTGATACTAATGCAGATGTAACCTGTGACCATTCCTCATCTTCAGACATCACCTGACCTCAGTTTGACCTTGACCTTGAACTTGACTTCGTTTTGGACTTAGGTTGCTTTGTATCAACAAGGATGCCACCGGGGGCATCAAGAGTTTATTGAATGCAGCTCCTTGTTTGTTACTATAAATAGCTTATTTTGAAACTTTTTAGCTCACCAGAGCACAGAGTGCTCAAGGTGAGCTATTGTGACCGGTCATTGTCCTGCGTGCGTCGTGAGTCGTCCGTCAACATTTGCCTTGTGAACACTCTAGAGGCCACATTTGTGACCCAATCTTTGTGAAACTTGGTCAGAATGTTAGTCTTTATGATCTCTAGGCAAAGTTTGAAACTGGGTCATGTGGGGTCAAAAACTAGGTCAGTAGGTCAGATCAAAGGAAAAGCTTGTGAACACTCTAGATCACATTTTTGACCCAGTCTTTATGAAACTTGGTCATAATGTTAATCTTGGTGATCTCTAGGTCAAGTTCGAAACTGGGTCATGTGGGTTCAAAAACTAGGTCAGTAGGTCATATCAAAGGAAAAGCTTGTGAACACTTTAGAGACCACATTTTTGAACCAATCTTTATGAAACTTAGTCAGAATGTTAGTCTTGATAATCTCTAAGTCAAGATTGAAACTGGGTCATGTGGGGTCAAAAACTAGGTCAGTAAATCAGTTTAAAGGAATAGCTTGTGAACACTCTAGAGACCACATTTGTGCCCCAATCTTTATGAAACTTGGTCAGAATGTTAGTCTTGATGATCTCTAGGTCACGTTTGAATCTGAATCATGTTGGATCAAAAACTAGGTCAGTATGTCAGATCAATGGAAAACCTTGTGAACACTCTTAGAGGCCACATTTTTGACCCAGTCTTTATGAAACTTGGTCAGAATGTTAGTCTTGATGATCTCTAGGTCATGTTTTGAAACTGGGTCATGTTGGATCAAAAACTAGGTCACCAGGTCAAATCAAAGGAAAAGCTTGTGAACAGTCTAGAGGCCACAGTTGTGTCCCAATCTTTATGAAACTTAGTCAGGAAGTTTGGCTTGATGATTTCTAGGTCAGGTTTGAATCTGGGTCATATGGGGTCAAAAACTAGGTCACGTGGGCAAATCAAAGGAAAAGCTTTTGAACACTTTAGAGGCCACAGTTGTAACTCAATCTTTATGAAACTCGGTTAGAATGTTTGTCTTAATCATTTCTAGGTCAAGTTTGAATCTGGGTCATGTGGGGTCAAAAACTAGGTCACTAGGCCAGATCAAAGGAAAATCTTTTCAACACTCTAGAGACCACAATTTAAGTTTGAAACTCATGAGAATTAGTCAGAATGTTTGTTTTGATAATCTGTAGGTAAAGTTCGAATCTGAGCCATGTGGGGTCAAAAACTAGGTTACCCGGTCAAATCAAAGGAAAAGCTTGTGAAATCTCTAGAGGCCACAGTTGTAACCAAATCTTAATGAAATTTAATCAGAATGTTTGTCTTGATGATCTTTAGGTCAAGTTCAACTCTTGGTCATGTGGTCAAAAACTAGGTCAGTAGGCCAGATCAACTCTGGTGAGCGATATATAGGGCCATCATGGCTCTTTTGTTTTATTATTGGCAGTAGGGAAAAACCGAGACCACTTTTCTATGGTACAACATGGATGGTACATCCAATTTCTAGATGTATTTTGAAATAACTTTACCTGGTAAGAATTTTTTTCTGGACTAAACATTTTTAGCTCATCTGATTTTTTGAAAAAAAATGATGAGTTATTGTCATCACTTGAGCGGTTGTCGGCGTCGGCGTCGGCGTTGCCTGGTTAAGTTTTATGTTTAGGTCAGCTTTTCTCCTAAACTATCAAAGCTATTGCTTTGAAACTTGGAATACTTGTTCACCATCATAAGCTGACCCTGTATAGCAAGAAGCATAACTCCATCTTGCTTTTTGCAAGATTTATGGCCCCTTTTGTACTTAGAAAATATCAGATTTCTTGGTTAAGTTTTATGTTTAGGTCAACTTTTCTCCTAAACTATCAAAGCTATTGCTTTGAAACTTGGAATACTTGTTAACCATCATAAGCAGACCATGTACATCAAGAAACATAACTCCATCTTTTTTTTTGCAAGAATTATTGCCCCTTTTGGACTTAGAAAATCAGTTTTCTTGGTTAAGTTTTATGTTTAGGTCAGCTTTTATCCTAAACTATCAAAGCTTTTGCTTTAAAACTTGCAACACTTGTTCACCATCATAAGCTGACCCTGTATATCAAGAAACATAACTCCATCCTGCTTTTTGCAAGATTTATGGCCCCTTTTGGACTTAGAAAATATCAGATTTCTTGGTTAAGTTTTATGTTTAGGTCAACTTTTTCTCTTAAACTATCAAAGCTATTGCTTTGAAACTTGCAACACTTGTTCACCATCATAAGCTGACCCTGTACAGCAAGCAACATAACTCCATCTTGCTTTTTGCAATAATTATTGCCCCTTTTGGACTTAGAAAATCATTTTCTTGGTTGAGTATTATGTTTAAGTATACTTTTCTCATAAACCGTCAAAGCTATTGCTTTAAAACTTGCAACAGTTTTTCACCATCATAAGTGGACACTGTACATCAAGAAACATAACTCTATCCTGCTTTTTGCAAGAATGATGGCCCTTTTTAGACTTAGAAAATCATGGGTTGGACAATATTTCTATTATACAAAAAAAATCAGATGAGCGTCAGCACCCGCAAGGCGGTGCTCTTGTTTTTTTTTTGAATTTCTTCTTTTTGTTGTTCCTGTCCTTTGGGCTTCAACAGTCAAGTTCTTTAAATTTTGCTCCCATCCTCTGATGTAACCCTACGGGCATATATTACCCCACTTGGCGGTGCTCTTGTTGATTCTAGCTTCATAAATTTTGGTCAGAATGTTTATGAAGTCATGTACGATTTCAAATCTGGGTCACATAGGATCAAAAACTAGGTCACTAGGTCAAATCATAGGAAAAGCTTGCATACACTCTAGAGGCCACTTTTTTGCTCCAATCTTCCTGAAACTTTGTCAGAATGTTTGTTTTCATGAAATTTTGGGCAAGTTCTAATCTGGGTCATGTGGGGTAAAAATCTAGGTCAAATCAATTAGAATGCTTGTTTACACTCAAGAGGCCACGTTTTTGGTCCAATCTTAAGGAAATTGGTCAGAATATTTGTCTCCATGAAATCACTAGGTAAAACATGTTTACAGTGTTATGGCGTGTTACACAGGTGAGCGACTTAGGGCCATCTTGGCCCTCTTGTTTAGTTTCCAACTAAGCACTGAGTAGCATCTGAAAATATAAGAATACTATTTAGATGAATTTCCATATTCTATTGCCTAATTAAACTGCAACTGCATGAGCAAGATCATGCATACAACATCATGTGGAATTTTTAAAAATAGAAATAAACATTCATGTTATAATGTACCAGTCCTCACACTGAGTGATCACTATCCTGTCTGTTTTGTGCGCAAGTCTAGAAGTAAGCCAAAACGTGGACCTGTACATTCTGTAATAACTTATAGAAGCATGAAAACATTTAATGAAGACAACTATTTAACTGAATTACAAAATCAACCTTGGTCTGTCCTTGACATATTTACAGATGCTGATGATGCCCTAGACTATTTTACTAATACTTTTATGTCAGTTTTAAACAAACACGCACCACATATAACAAGGCGAGTTAAACATGCTAATCAACCTGATTGGTTCAATAATACAATAGCTGAAACAATTAAAGAAAGGGATAAAGCAAAGAAGTCTGGTAATTATGAGAATTATAAAATACTTTGTACAAAAGTAAAGCAACTAACAATAGATGCTAAAAAAACTTTTTTCAACACAGTGGTCAATGAAAATAAAAAAGACACAAAGAAAATGTGGCAAAATTTAAAGCACTTATCAGGGAAAAATACTAATACTCAAACTCATTACATAAATGATGATAATGGAGATCCAATTACTGATCCTTATCAAAGTGCAGCACAGTTTAATGAATTCTTTACCAATATTTTCAAAAGAGCACCTAATGTTGATAGCTATCCTGAATCATACAAAACCCTATTAAGAAATCATAATTCACATTGTCTAAAACTGACCAAATGTTTCAAATTTCCCCAGTTTCCGAAAAATTTGTGAGGAACATGCTTGAAACCCTTGACTGTAGCAAAGCAACTGGCCTTGACCAAATAAGTGCTCGTTTCTTAAAACTAAGCTGCCATGTTATTTCAAGACACTTAGTTAAAATCATTAACCTTAGTGTTGATACAGCTAAATTCCCTATTGCATTTAAAATGGCTAAAGTTATCCCAATCCACAAAAAAGGGTCTAAATCTGATAAAAATAACTATAGACCCATTTCTATTTTACCTGTTTTATCAAAACTCATTGAAAAGCATGTCTCTGATAACCTTAAACAATTTCTTGAAGACAATAACCTTTTTCATCAAAAACAATCTGGGTTTAGAACAAATCACTCTTGTTAAACTGGTCTAACATCCATAGCAGACAACTGGATTGAGCAAGTCAATAACAATAATCTTGTTGGAACCATATTTCTAGACTTAACAAAAGCCTTTGATCTGGTAAACCATACACTACTCATTGAAAAACTTAGTTGTTACAATATCTCAAACCATACGCTACAGTGGATTCAATCATACTTAACCTAAAGATCTCAGAAAGTATCTGTGTTAGGCACCTTTTCTGAGGCTCTGGATGTATCTTCTGGAGTCCCTCAAGGATCTGTCTTAGGGCCCATCTTATTCCTTACCTATATAAATGATTAACCCCTACATCTTGAACACTCAGAAATGGATATGTTTGCAGATGATGCTACCATAAGTGCTACGGGGCATTCAACTGAAACATTAAACTTAAAACTTCAAAAAGACCTAGACTCTATTCAAGAATGGTGCAATCATAGTGCAATGATATCTAATACAGACAAAACCAAAGCTATGTACATATCAGCCTCCAAAAAGACCCAAAATGACATTCAAGCACCAACAAATGCACCTCTTCGGTTACTTAACACTGATATAGAGTTCACTAAATCTGAAAAACTTCTTGGAGTTCAAGTTGATAATTGCCTTAACTGGAAACTACAAGTGGAACAAACAATAAAGAAATGCAACAGTCAGGGTTCGCACAGGCTTGAAAAGTACTTGAAAATGAAGGGCAGTCTTGAAAAGTCCTTGAAAACAAAATCTGTCTTGAAAAGTGCTTGAATATTGCCCAAAGACCTTGAAAAGTACTTGAATTTCTTATTTTCTCGTATGCTAGACAATTAAAATCTCCCTGAAAATCAAAAATAAATCTTTTAGAATAAAATCGCCAAGTTTCGAGCAATGGGCAGAGCTACGAAAACGCCGTTATAAAAAAGGTAGAATGTGTTCAGGACGAAAGCGAAGTTTGGGTACGAATGTTTCGTACCTTCTGTTAGCGTTGTCTCCCCTGACTAAAATGGCGTCATTTCGTCACGGAGCATGAATCGCAATTCTTATCATAATGGGAAAGTGCTTGAAAACTATAAGACTAGTGCTTGAAAAGTCCTTGAATTTGACTTGGCCTTGTCTGTATGAACCCTGACAGTAATATCTATCTTCTTTTACGGATAAAACAATTTCTTATATACATGCCAGGAAACTTTTCTACAAATTATGCTTACATCTTACCCCATATAGACTATTGCTGTTCAATATGGGGAAACTGCTCAAATGAACTTCTTGAGAGAATGATAAAATTTCAGAAACGTGCAGCTCGCATTATTCTTGATAAAGAGGCAGATGCACCATCTGACCCTCTTTTCAAAGAATTAAAATGGATAAAATTTAACGACAGAGTTGAGTACAAAAGAGCTATTTTACTTTACAAATCATTAAATGAAGAAAACTCGCCATGCTACATGAAAGAAAAATTTCAATTTGCTTCAACTTTACATAACCGAAATCTCAGATCAACAAATAATCTTAATCTACATATTCCTAAGCCTAATCTTGAGTTTTATCGAAAATTCAAAAAACAAGAGTACAAGTGCCAAGTTACATCAAAATCCCTCCATGCATAAAGAAGAAATGCTCCGGACAAAGTCATTCTTGAATTTGGCATTTGACCTCTAAGTGTGACCTTGACCTTAGACCTAGGGACCTGGTTCTTGCGCACAACAATCCATCGCATGGTGTTGAACATTTATCCCAAGTTACATCAAAATCCCTCCATGCATGAAGAAGAAGTGTTCCAGACAAAGTCATTCTTGTATCGGACCTTTGGCCTCTATGTGTGACCTTGACCTTCAACCTAGGGACCAGGTTCTTGCGCATGACACTCAGTCTTATAGTGGTGAACATTTGTCCCAAGTAATATTCAAATCCTGTTTTGCATTCATGACAGAGTTATACACCGGAGAGGAAAAATGTCCCATTGACCTTTGATCTCCAAGTGTGACCTTGACCTTTAAGCTAGGGTTCTGGTATTGCGCAAGACACGTCGTCTCATCATGGGGAACATTTTTGCCAAGTAATATTAAAATCCCTTGATGGATGACAGAGTTCTGGACCAGACAGGAAAAAAACCCTATTGACCTTTGACCTCCAAATGTGACCTTGACCTTTGAGCTAGGGGTCCGGGTTTTGCGCATGACACGTCGTCTCATCATGGGGAACATTTATGCCAAGTGATATTAAAATACCTTCATGGATGGTAGAGTTATGGACTGGACATGAAACAGACCTTGCTCATGCCATATTAACATTTGACTGCCAAGTGTGACCTTGACCTTTGAGCTAGGGGTCTGAAAGTTGTGCATGACACATTGTCTTATTATGAGGTAATTTGTGCCAAGTAATATTAAAATCCTTTCATGGATGGCAGAGTTATGGACCGGACAGGAAAAAAGCCCTGTTGACCTTTGACCTCCAGTTGTGACCTTGACCTTTAAGCTAGGGGTCCGGGTTTTGCGCATGACACGTCTCATCATGGGGAACATTTGTGCCAAGTAATATTAAAATCCCTTCATGGATAACAGAGTTATGGACCAGACACGAAATTGCAGACGAACGGAAAGACTTTTAATTCAGATGTTGCTGTTTTTGATATTGAGATGTACCAGTTAATATCTATATTTAATTTAATAATTGTTTTACAAAATATAGTACAGTCCACTCAGACTTGCTTGGCCCATGGAAATTTTTTCGAGCCAATGAGAATTTATTTCAACACCTTTAAGATAATGAGAGCTCGTAGAACACGAAATGCCCCCCTTGATGCATACAGTAATTGCATAAGGAACAAAAATTATATGCTCACTGTAAACAAAAGTTCTACCGTTCTGGTTCAATCTGACCTTGACCTTTAACCTATTAACGTAACGAGATCACAGAGTGATCTTGGCGCCCACCACTAAGCCATTTATTAATGTTCCAAATTTCAAGACTAGCTCAAGGTCAAAATCAAGGTCAAATTTCATATGGTACAAAACACTGTGCATGTGGTCCAAATTTGAAAGCTGTGGCTTGAGAAATGTGAAAGTAGGTCACTAGATCAGTTTCAAGGTCAAAATTCATTTCGGTAGACGGAACTATGCATGTGCTTCAAATTTGGAGGCTGTAGCTTGAGAAATGTGAAAGTAGGTAATAGGTAAAAAAATCAATGTCAAATTTCAATTCAGAACACAAAAACATGCATGTGGTCAAAATTTGAAGCTGTAGCTTCAGAAATGTGAAAGTAGGTCACTAGGTCAATCTCAAGATCAAAGTTCATTTCAGTACACAAAACTATGCATGGGGTTCAAATTTGAAGCCTGTAGCTTGAGAAGTATTAAAGTAGGTCACTAAGTCAAAATCAAGGTCATATTTTATTTCGATACACAAAACTATGCATGTGGTTCAAATTTGAAGGCTGTAACTTGAAAAATGTGGAAGTAGGTCACTAGGTCAAAATCAAGGTCAAATTTTATTTCAAAACACAGACTGAGCGCGTGGTCCAAATTTAAAGCCTGTACCTTCAGAAATCTGAAAGTAGGTCACTAGGTCAATCTCAAGATCAAAGTTCATTTCGGTACACAAAACTATGCTTGTGGTTCAAATTTGAAGGCTGTAGCTTGAGAAATGTGAAAAAAAGGTCACTAGGTCAAAATCAAGGTCATATTTTATTTCGGAACACAAAACTAAGCATGTGGTCCAAATTTGAAGTCTGTATCTTCAAAAATGTGAAAGTAGGTCACTAGGTCAATAACAAGGTTAAAGTTTGTTTCGGTACACAAACCTATGCATGTGGTCCAAATTTGAAGGCTGTAGCTACAGAAATGTGAAAGTAGGTCACTAGGTCAAGATCAAGGTCAACTCATGTCAAGGTTCATCTTGCCACTCAAAACTATACATGTCGTCCAAATTTGTAATTGATTAGGTTATGGACATGAAGATTCTAAGTTTTTCCCTAAATAAGTCTTTATGAACCATGTGACCCCCGGGGCGGGGACATATATGACCCTAGAGGGATAATTTGAACAAACTTGGTAGAGAACCACTAGATGATGCTACATTACAAATATCAAAGCCCTAGTCTTTGTGGTTTGGTCAAGAAGATTTTCAAAGTTTTTCCCTATATAAGTCTATATAAACCATGTGACCCCCAGGGTGGGGCCATATTTGACCCTAGGGGAATAATGTGAACAATCTTAGTAGAGGACCACTAGATTATGTCATATACAAAATATCAAAGCCCTAGGCCCTGTGGTTTTGGACAAGAGGTTTTTCAAAGTTTTTTCCTATATAATTCTATATAAACCATGTGACCCCCGGGGTGGGGCCATATTTGACCCCAGGGAAATAATCTGAACAATCTTGGTAGAGGACCACTAAATTTTGCTACATACCAAATATCAAAGCCCTAGGCCCTGTGGTTTTGGACAAAAAGATCAGAAACCGTTTAACTGTTCCTGGCCAATGTGTCCTTGACCTTTGACCTAATGACCTCAAAATCAATAGGGGTCATCTGCTGGTTATGACCAACCTCACTATCAATTTTCCTGACACTAGGCCCAAGCATTCTTGAGTTATTGCCCGGAAACCATCTTCCTGTTCCTGGTCACTGTGACCTTGACCTTTTACATACTGACCTCAAAATCAATAGGGGTCATCTGCTGGTCATGACCAACCTCCCTATCAACTTTCATGGTCCTAAGCCCAAGTGTTATTGAGTTATGATCCGGAAACTGTTTAACTATTCAGGGTCACTGTGACCTTGACCTTTAAAATACAGACCTCAAAATTAATAGGGGTCATCTGCTGGTGATGACCAACCTCCCTATCAACTTTCATGATCCTAGGCCCAAGCGTTCTTGAGTTATTGTCCGGAAACGGATTGGTCTGCATTCCGACGGACCGACGGACCGACATCTGCAAAAGAATATACCCCTCCTTCTTCGAAGGGGGGCATAATGATGTAAACGGCGTATTTTATCAAAAGTGGGACGATTCCTATGCCCAAAAATACATCCATATAGCTGGTAATGTGCACAATGACTGATGTTCCGTTTGCTCACTGTCGAACCTTTATTTTTGTGCATATTTTAGTAAGTAGATTGGTAATAGACAATTCATTGAAATTCTGAATCGGCAGTTCTCTTTTATTAGCTCACCTGTCACTTAGTGACAAGGTGAGCTTTTGTGATCACCCTTCGTCCGTCGTCTGTGCGTCCGTGCGTCTCGTGCGTCAACAATTTCATGTCTGCACGATAGTGGTTTCGTTTATGATTTTATTTTAACCAAACTTGCACACAACTTGTATCACCATAAGATCTTGGTTCCTTTCTTGAACCGGCCAGATCCCATTATGGGTTACAGAGTTATGGCCCCTGAAAGGGCCAAAATTAGCTATTTTGACCTTGTCTGCACAATAGCAGCTTTATTTATGATTTGATTTTTACCAAACTGGCACACAACTTGTATCACCATAAGATCTTGGTTCCTTTCTTGAACTGGCCAGATTCCGTTATGGGTTCTAGAGTTATGGCCCCTGAAAGGGCCAAAATTAGCTATTTTGACCTTGTCTTCACAATAGCAGCTTCATTTATGATTTTATTTTAACCAAACTTGCACACAACTTGTATCACCATAAGATCTTGGTCCTTTCTTGAACTGGCGAGATTCCATTATGGGTTCCAGAGTCATGGCCCTTGAGAATTAGCTATTTTGACTTTGTCTGCACAATCGCAGCTTCATTTATGATTTGAATTTAATAAAACTTGCACAAAACTTGTGTCACCATAAGATCTCGGTTCCTTACTTGAACCGGCCAGATCCCATAATGGGTTCCAGAGTTATGGCCCCTGAAAGGGCCAAAATAAGCTATTTTGACCTTGTCTGCACAATAGCAGCTTCATTTATGATTTGATTTTAACCAAACTTGCACACAACTTGTATCACCACAAGGTCTTGCTTCCTTTCTTGAACTGGCGAGATTCCATCATGGGTTCCAGAGTTATGGCCCCTTAAAGGTCCAAAATTGGCTATTTTGGCTTTTGCAGCCATATAGAGACTTCATTTATGGTTTTAATTTGATACAAGCTTCCAAAATATCTGCAACAACAATAAATCTTGGATTCCATGACAAATCAGATCCAATCGTAGATTCCAGAGATATTTTATATCTGATTACCTCCCCTAATTCTAATCAAAATGGATTTATATCAGTAAGTACTTATAGGACTTATTTGAAATTTCATTATTGTTATTAGTTGGACTGAGACAATCAGGGTAGATAACTATGGACTGATTTTATGTCAAATTACCTCCCTTTATTTCAAATTAAAATGGGTATATCTCCATAACTAATGAAGATACTGATCTGAAATTTCATTTATGTCATTAGATTTATTTGGCAGATCCTTCTTTTGTTCATTTACAATATTTTTTTTTTTTAATTACTTCCCTTTTACATTACTATAAATAGCTTATTTTTAGTAACTTTTTTATTATTGGCCGTAGGGAAAAACTGAGACCACTTTTCTGTGGTACAACATGGATGGTACCTCCAATTTTTAGGTGTATTTTGACATATCTATACCTTGTTAGAATTTTATTTTCTTTTTGGTTAAATTTCTTCCATTTGTTGTTCCCGTCCTTTCGACTTAGATATTTTTTCTGAGGACCTTCTTGTCCTCAAGTGCAATGATAAAAGGTGAGCGATATAGGGCCATCATGGCCCTCTTGTTTTCTATTCAGTATTCATAATGAAAATCCTGGATATCTGACTTCAACAGCTTTTTTGTATTACCCAAATGACTTTTGACACGAGTGTACGGGGTATAGACATCTGCAGTACGGGGTATAGACCGTTTTCAGAAATATCTTGTGCGGTGTATAGACGAAAAATATTGAGATGTATTGAAGGTTTCATTCAATATGACTACCTAAAGTTAATGCTGTTAACAAAACATTTAGCCATACACTTTCTTGACGTTTTTTTATGCCCCCGAAGGGAGGCATATTAGTTTTCAACTGTCCGTCCGTTCGTTCGTTAGTTAGTTAGTTCGTTCGTTAGTCACAACGTTAACTTTTTGCATGAAGGCACTTTACTCGCGAACTACTGCACCCAGGACCTTCAAACTTCACATGCTGATAGTACTTATTGAGTACACCTACCCTGCTGACTTTGGGGTCACCAGGTCAAAGGTCAAGGTCACAGGGGCCAACATTAACAGTTTGCATGAAGGCACTTTACTTGAGAAATATAGCACCCAGGACCTTCAAACTTCACATGCTGATAGTACTTATTGTGTACACCACTCTTACTGACTTTGGGGTCACCAGGTCAAAGGTCAAGGTCACAGGGGCCAACATTAACAATTTGCATGAAGGCACTTTACTCGCGAACCACTTCACCCAGGACCTTCAAACTTTACATTCTGATAGTACTTTATGAGTACACCTACCCTACTGACTTAAGGGTCACCAGGTCAAAGGTCAAGGTCACAGGGGCCAATGTTAACTTTTTGCATGAAGGCACTTTACATGCGAACCACTTCACCCAGGACCTTCAAACTTAACATGTTGATAGTACTTATTGAGTACACCACCCCTGCTGACTTTGGGGTCACCAGGTCAAAGGTCAAGGTGATGCGGGGGCATTTGTCACCATTAGTGACAGCTCTTGTTTTTAGCTCACCTGTCACATAGTGACAAGGTGAGCTTTTGTGATCACCCTTCGTCCGTCGTCTGTGCATACGTGCGTCAACAATTTCGTGTCTGCACGATTGTGGTTTCATTTATGATTTTATTTTAAACAAACTTGCACACAACTTGTATCACCATAAGATCTCGGTTCCTTTCTTGAACTGGCCAGATCCCTTTATGGGTTCCAGAGTTATGGCCCCTGAAAGGGCCAAAATCAGCTATTTTGACCTTGTCTGCACAATAGCAGCTTTATTTATGATTTGATTTTTACCAAACTGGCACACAACTTGTATCACCATAAGATCTTGGTTCCTTTGTTGAACTGGCCAGATCCCATTATGGGTTCCAGAGTTATGGCCCCTGAAAGGGCCAGAATTAGCTATTTTGACCTTGTCTGCACAATAGCAGCTTCATTTATGGTTTGATTTTAACCAAACCTGCACACAACTTGTATCACTATAAGATCTTGGTTCCTTTCTTGAACTGGCTATATTCCATTATGGGTTCCAGAGTTATGGCCCCTGAAATGGCCAGAATTAGCTATTTTGACCTTGTCTGCACAATCGCAGCTTCATTTATGATTTGAATTTAATAAAACTTGCACTAGACTTGTATTGCCATAAGATCTCAGTTCCTTTATTGAACCGGCTAGATCCCATAATGGGTTCCAGAGTTATGGCCCCTGAAAGGGCCAAAATTAGCTATTTTGACCTTGTCTTGCACAATAGCAACTTCATTTATGATTTGATTTTAACCAAACTTGCACACAACTTGTATCACCACAAGATCTTGGTTACTTTTTTGAACTGGCCAGATTCCATCATGGGTTCCAGAGTTATGGCCCCTTAAAGGTCCAGAATTGGCTATTTTGGCTTTTGCAGCCATATAGAGACTTCATTTATGGTTTTATTTGATACAAACTTCCAAAATATCTTCAACAACAATAAATCTTGGATTCCATGACAAATCAGATCCAATTGTAGATTCCAGAGTTATTTTATATCTGATTACCTCCCCTGATTGTAGTCAAAATGAATTTATATCAGTAAGTACTTATAGGACTTATTTGAAATTTCATTATTGTCATTAGTTGGACGGAGCCAATCAGGGTAGATAACTATGGACTGATTTTATGTCAAATTACCTCCCTTTATTTCAAATTAAAATGGGTATATCTCCGTAACTAATGAAGATACTGATCTGAAATTTCATTTATGTCAACAGATTTATTTGGCAGATCCTTCTTTTGTTCACTTACAATAATTTTCTTTTTAATTACTTCACTTTTACGTTAATATAAATAGCTTATTTTTAGTAACTTTTTTATTATTGGCCGTAGGGAAAAACCGAGACCACTTTCCTGTGGTACAACATGAATGGTACCTCCAATTTTTAGGTGTATTTTGACATATCTGTACCTTGTAAGAATTATGTCTCCCCCAGGAGACATATTGTTTTTGCCCTGTCTGTCCTTCCGTCCGTCCGTACGTCACACTTCATTTCCGAGCAATAACTGGAGAACCATTTGACCTAGAACCTTCAAACTTCATAAGGTTGTAGGGCTGCTGGAGTAGACGACCCCTATTGTTTTTGGGGTCACTCCATCAAAGGTCAAGGTCACAGGGGCCTGAACATTGAAAACCATTTCCGATCAATAACTAGAGAACCACTTGACCCAGAATGTTGAAACTTTTATAGGATGATTGGTCATGAAGAGTAGATGACCCCTATTGATTTTGGGGTCACTCTGTCAAAGGTCAAGGTCACAGGGGCCTGAACATTGAAAACCATTTCCGATCAATAACTAGAGAACCACTGGACCCAGAATGTTGAAACTTCATAGGATGATTGATCATGAAGAGTAGATGACCCCTATTGATTTTGGGGTCACTCCATCAAAGGTCAAGGTCACAGGGGCCTGAACATTGAAAACCATTTCCAATCAATAACTAGAGAACCACCTGACCCAGAATGTTGAAACTTGATAGGATGATTGGTCATAAAGAGCAGATGACCCTTATTGATTATGGGATCACTCCGTCAAAGGTCAAGGTCACAGGGCCTGAACATTGAAAACCATTTCTGATCAATAACTAGAGAACCACTTGACCCAGAGTGTTGAAACTTCATAGGATGATTGTAAATGCAAAGTAGATGACCCCTATCGATTTTGGGGTCACTCCATTAAAGGTCAAGGTCACAGGGCCTGAACATTGAAAACCATTTCCGGTCAGTAACTTGAGAACCACTTGACCCAGAATGTTGAAACTTAATAGGATGATTGGTCATAAAGAGTAGATGACCCCTAACGATTTTGGGTCACTGTGTGAAAGGTCAAGGTCACAGGGGCCCGAATATTGAAAACCATTTCCAGTCAGTAACTTGAGAACCACTTGACCCAGAATGTTGAAACTTCATAGGATGATTGGTCATGCAGAGTAGATGAACCCTAACGATTTTAGGGTCACTCTGTTAAAGGTCAAGGCCACAGGGGCCTGAACATGGAAAACCATTTCCAATCAATAACTTGAGAACCTCTCGACCCAGAATGTTGAAACTTCATAGGATGATTGAACATGCAGAGTAGATGACCCCTATTGATTTTGGGGTCAGTCTATTAAAGTTCAAGGTCACAGTGGCCTGTTCATGTAAAACCATTTTTTGGAAATAACTTGAGTACCACTTGACCTACAATGTTGAAACTTTATAGGATGATTGGACATGCAGAGTAGATGACCCCTATTTATTTTGAGGTCACTTGATCAAAGGTCAAGGTCACAGGAGCCTTAACAGTGACTTGAGAACCACTAGGCCATGAATGTTGAAATTTAGCGGGATGACTGGACATGCCAAGTAGATGATCCCTATTGCAGCCAACCATCAGTGTCTCTTTGACTTTCGCTTCTGACCCCTATTGACTTCTTGCCTATACGACTTTGCATTGGGGGAGACATGCGCTTTCTTACAAAAGCATTTTCTAGTTTTTTTTTCTTTTTGGTTAAATTTCTTTCCTTTGTTGTTCCTGTCCTTTGGACTTAGATATTTTTTTGAGGACCTTCTTGTCCTCAAGTGCAATGATAACAGGTGAGCGATATAGGGCCATCATGGCCCTCTTGTTTCAAGATTTTGTCGTTTCTTTTAGACCATTAATTGCAGCTCGGTTAATGTAGGACAGGTGCTATCCGGATGTTTGTGATAAGTGTAAGTCAGCTCAAAACAATATCTAAACCAAGCTTGTTAAATGAATTAGCAATGCTGATAAATACAGAAATCATGTTTGCACAATCAACCTTAAGAGTCTAAAATTTCGTAGGTTTTGCAACAGATCATGGCCAGTTTATTTCCATTTTATCTTTTAAGAATGTCAACAATGCTGTACAAATGTGGAGCCAAAACATGAGGCTTAAAAAAGATAATAGCACATTATTTTATGAAACCCCATTTACATGTTAACATGTAAATATGATCACTTGTTGTCTATCCACGTATAGCAGAATTATGGCTCTTTAGATTGTGCATTACACTTCACATGAATGTTAATCAGCTTGTGAAGATACCCACTTGAAGTTTTGTTTTTGCAGAAGAGTTATGACCCTTGAGTTAGTATTTTTGATTATTTCTAAAATCTGGTTTAAATTCCTAAGTACTTTCTTTTGAAGACAATATTCCAATTCATCAATGTCTACATAGAATAAGCAGCTGTTATGTTGCATTTGCTGGAAAGAATCCTATTCTTACAGAATGACTAAGGCATACTAGTATATTAAGACTATCACTCTCATCTAACTCATACATTTTAGAAATTGCAAAACAGCTTTATTCCCTGAAAATATTTAAACACATAACTTTTGGGTAATGAATAAGGCTCTTACTTTGACCTTCCAAGATGCCATAGGCAATAGGAATAGTTAATAAATTATAATTAAAATGTTTTACTATCATGTAATAAAGTAGCCTGAAACTCTTGTGAGAAGCATGACAACTTATCAAATACCTGAGTTTTCAAGTAAACTTGTCATTGGGTAAAACACATTCTTTAAATTGTATTCACTCTATATTATTTCAAAGGAAATTAATACATTTGAAAACA
The DNA here is from genome assembly GCF_021730395.1 of Mercenaria mercenaria. Lineage (NCBI taxonomy): Eukaryota > Metazoa > Mollusca > Bivalvia > Venerida > Veneridae > Mercenaria > Mercenaria mercenaria. Next base: position 36,258,421 of record NC_069364.1, on the reverse strand, counting down.
CTATTCTATCCCACTTTTAAGTACCGTAAAAACTTGAATATATTTAGCGATTTTTTTCATTTTAAGAAAGGAGTGTGTAATATACACCAATGTCATTTAGCTGTCTGCTGTTTACGTTATTTGCACCTCCTATTGAAGAGCGCTTTCGGCTGGGTCTAAAAGCAGGTACGGTGCCATACAAAAATGTTGCTTTTAATTGCGTGTTTTCTTTTTAGCTCACCTGAGCAGGAAGTGCTCAAAGGTTAGCTTTAGTGATCGCCCTGTGTCCGTCGTCTGTCCGTCCGTCGACAACAATTCGACTGTTAACACTCTAGAGTTCACATTTTTGGCCCAATTTTAATGAAACTTGGTCAGAATGTTACCCTCAATAAAATCTTGGACGAATTCGATATTGGGTCATCTGGGGTCAAAAACTAGGTCACCAGGTCAAATCAAAGGAAAAGTTTGTTAACACTCTAGAGGTCACAATTTTGGCCCAATCTTAATGAAACTTGGTCAGAGTGTTATCCTCAATAAAGTCTTGGACAAGTTCGATACTGGGTGATCTGGGGTCAAAAACTAGGTCACCAGGTCAAATCAAAGGAAAAGCTTGTTAACACTGTAGAGGCCGCATTTATGACTGTATCTTCATGAATCTTGGTCAGAATGTTAATATTGATGATATTAAGGTCCATTTTGAATCTGGGTCATGTAGGATCAAAAACTAGGTCACTCGGTCAAATCAAAGGAAAAGCTAGTTTACACTGTAGAGGCCACATTTATGACCATATCTTGATGAAACTTAGTCAAAATGTTGATGATCTATAGGTCAAGTTCAGTCTGGGTTAGGTGGGGTCAAAAACTAGGACACCAGGTCAAATCAAAGGAAAAGCTTGTTAACACTCTAGAGGCCATATTTATGACTGTATCTTCATAAAACTTAGTCAGAATGTTAAACTTGATGATCTTTAGGATAAGTTCGAATCTGGGTCATGTCTGGTCAAAAACTAGGTCACCAGGTCAAATCAAAGGAAAAGCTAGTTAACCCTTTACCACACAGAACAGAAGCCAAAGTAACCTCTTTTACATAACACTGATAAGTGATAATCAATAATCAATAATCGGTATATGGCTGATAAGCGTGACTGTCTTATCTGAACAGAGGTGTTGGCATTATTTTGTGATTACACACACTTATGTTAAAAATGTCATTATTTTAATATTTTCTGTAAGACATTATTTTTATCAATATAAAGTTTATAGCAATTTAAATTCTCTTTCCGATGATACAAAATTTATTGTAGTTTCTCTTTGAGTTTCGAAGGTATAAAGTGTTAAAGTAAGGGAAATATATTTTTAGGCATAAAATTCTGTTTTGGATTACTTTCACACTGAAATTCATATACAATTTTATTTTGATGTTTGAAAGTTTGATTTATAGTTAATAGACTCATCTTCCGAATCGGAATCGGTAAGTATTTATATAAAAAAACAACCATCAAACTGAATAACACTACATAAATAACGGATCGTAAAATTTTTGAAAGTGCAAAAAGATCGCTGACATCGAGACTCGTAACCGACTACAGTATTCTTGTGCTAAAAATTAAAATATTTTTAGATAATATTACGTAATATTTTGATGATCAAACGTCGGTACATCACAGGTGACTTCTGCTGCAATTAACTCTCGGGGTGTCATAAAATATTTGGAAGCCGCGGTCCTTCTGTTTTGATTAACACTTCCCGTTATGTAAGGCCATAAATTCCAAACCATCGTATACACAAATTGTTGTTTAGGGGAAATCCGCATATATCACGCGTGACCTTCATGACCTAACACATTTAAAAATACTTAGATGTTAAATGGTTGTTATTTTTAGAACGAGGAAAGTCCCGCGAACCGGCCAGTTGCAAGTAGTTTTCTCAGTAATTTTCCATGACATAGCGTCGTGCACATGTAGGAAAAAACCCCGGTGTCTTTTTTTGCAAAGTACTCGATAAATTTAAAAAGTAACCACATGATCTTGTACGTAAATAATGATGACGAAATCCCATATTTTGAGTTAGTAAACATCCGGAATTTGTTTCTTTAGGAAAAGAACGAAAATAAAGCGATTGATTATGAGACACGGGATAATACGATTCTGTTCAAATGGTCGTTAATCGGTATTATACTTTTATACTAGACACTTAGAGGCCACATTTATGACCATATCTTAATGAAACTTGGTCAGAATGTTAATCTTGATGATCTTTAGGTCAAGTTTAAATCTGGGTCAGGTGGGGTCAAAAACTAGGTCACTAGGTCATATCAAAGAAAAGCTTGTTATCACTCTAGAGGCCACATTTATGACTGTATCTCCATGAAACTTAGTCAGAATGTTAAACTTGATGATCTTTAGGTCAAGATTGAATCTGGGTCATGTCAGGTCAAAAACTAGGTCACGGGGTCAAATCAGAGGAATAGCTAGTTAACACTCTAGAGGCCACATTTATGACCATATCTTAATGAAACTTGGTCAGAATGTTAATCTTGATGATCTTTAGGTCAATAGGTCAGGTGAGCGATACAGGGCCTTCATGGCCCTCTTGTTTATTTTTTTAGCTCACCATGAGCCTGCGACTGCTCAATGTCTTTCGTCCGTTGTCAGTCTCCGTCGAGCGTCCATCAACAATTTCTAAAAAAATCTTCTTCTTGAAAACCACTGGGCAGAATTACACCAAACTTCACAGGAATGATCCTTGGGTGGTCCCATTCCAAAATTATTAAACGAATGGAATTCCATGCAAAACTGTGGTTGCCATGGCAACCGAAAGGAAAAACTTTGAAAATCTTCTTGTCCAAAACCGCAAGGTATATAGAGCCTTGATATTTGGCATGTGACATCATCTAATTGTCCTCTATGAAGATTATACAAATTGTGCCCCTGGGGTGAAATGGGGGTCACAAGCCCGCCCTCTTAGCTCAGTAGGTAAATCTTCTTGTCTAAAACCACAAGACCTAGGCCTTTGATATTTGGTATGTAGCATTGCCTTGTGGTCCTTTACCAAAATTGTTCAAATTATAACCCAGGGGTGAAAAAGAGGCCCTGCCTCGGGTGGTCTCAAATTTTACGTAGACTTACATAGGAAAAAAAAAAAATCTTCTCACCTGAAACTGGAAGACCTAGGCTTTTGATATTTGGTATGTTGCATTGCCTTGTGGTCCACTAGCAAAATTGTTCAAATTATGCCCCTGGGATGAATAGAGGCCTTGCACTGGGGGTACCAAATATTCCATGTTTGTCATTAACAAATGGCACTGCAGCCATCGAAAACCCCGTTTTCATACATATTTGTTTAAAAATGAAAGAAAATGCATTACCTTGGAAACACGAGCCCCGGGACATATACATTTTAAGCTTATATTAGAAAGCAAACGTGAATACTAGTAAAATTATAAATTATATAGACTTCTACGGATAACAATGAAACCAAAATACACGGAAAAGTGTTAAATATCTGTATTTTCCTTCTTATTTCAATATAAAATATCTTTGGTGGGTCATGTATTTCAAACTTTGATAAAAATTCTTCTCGAAGGGACTGAGATAAACGAATTGAGATTGTAACAGGTTAAACATTATATTACACGAAATACAAAAAATTACTGCAGTTCAACTAATTTGAATTTACCCTAGTAACAAGGTAACCTACCTCCTTAAATAATTCTTGCCCAAATCTAACCTAATTATAAGTTAAACCATAACCAACGAAAACAATAGAACCATTAATTTCTGAGAAGACTCCAATGTATCATACTTGTAAGAATGTTTTAGGCTTAAGCAAACATAAAAGAAACAACTGAAAATGTAAGTATGTAGTATATGATGCCATTTTTGCAACTTCCAGTGAGAACAAACATTCCCATCCATTACAGATATGTACTTCTAATCTATACTCCATACAGATTAAAACTATCCCCCTTACAGTATACAAGCGAGAGGAACTATACCCTGTACAGTCCATGCAAGTGGTTGAATTTCTCTGCAAGTTGAACAAGGAAAGCTACAGTATTTGGCATGGATTGATTTAAGATTACAATGAACAAAATGTACGATTCACATTTTTGATAACTGATGCAGTTACGTTTCTAAACGAAGGAAACTTTGCAGGTGTGCTTAAATCAATGGTGAGCATCCGACCTATACACAGTTAATATTGTCTTTTTGGCCATGGCAACTAAATGTGCTTTAAATGTTCCACATGCATTGTCTATACACCCTAGCTATTTGCAGAAGTTTTTAATGTAAACTGCCTTTATGAAAAAAGCATAAAATATGGATTTAAAGTTTAAATACCTCGATATTTTTGTTTATTTTGGCTCACTGGACCAGCTATATCAGCTGTACGATGTATCACCATGGTTCTTCTCAGTTAGATAACTTGGCTAAACTTGCAACCTAAAGATTCATAGTCTTACATTCTTCTCATTGAGATAACTGGACAAACTTGCGACCTCAAGATTCATAGTCTTGTGTTCTTCTCAGTTAGATAACTGGACAAACTTTCAATGTAAACTGCCTTTATGAAAAAAGCATAAAATATGGATTTAAAGTTTAAATACCTCGATATTCTTGTTTATTTTGGCTCACTGGACAAGCTATATCAGCTGTACGATGTATCAACATGGTTCTTCTCAGTTAGATAACTTGGCTGAACTTGCAACCTCAAGATTCATAGTCTTACGTTCTTCTCAGTTAGATAACTGGACAAACTTGCAACCTCAAGATTCATAGTCTTGTGTTCTTCTCAGTTAGATAACTGGCCAAACTTGCAACCTCAAGATTCATAGTCTTATGTTCTTCTCATTGAGGTAATTGGACAAACTTGCAACCTCAAGATTCACAGTCTTATGTTCTTCTCATTGAGGTAATTGGACAAACTTGCAACCTCAAGATTCACAGTCTTACGTTCTTCTCATTGAGGTAATTGGACAAACTTGCAACCTCAAGATTCATAGTCTTATGTTCTTCTCATTGAGATAACTGGGCAAACTTGCAACCTCACGATTCACAGTCTTACGTTCTTCTCAGTTAGATAATTGGGCAAACTTGCATTCTTTCGCTTAGACTTATGTTTTTGTCAGTGAGTTGAATTAGCTTATCTTGTAACCTTTTGATTCATAGTCTTTCATTCTTGTCCTAGATGTAACTGGCTAAATTTTTCTAGATGTAACTGGCTAAATTTTTCTAGAGGTAACTGGCTAAATTTCTTATGTTCTTCTCATTGAGATAACTACCGGTAGGCTAAACTTGCACACTTGGCTTTCAATTTCAGTTTAAATGACTTGAGCACTATGGATGGCATTTTACTTTACCTTGTATTTTCCATGCTTGAATATTTCCTGGATAACTCAAGCACTTGTCCCTTTCCACTTATATTGATATGAATGATGTGTTATTGTATTAACAACCACTGAATGCCAAATTAGCAAAGAAGAATAAGTAATCACACTCAAATTTTATATTCTTATGACATGTGCAAAGTTTAATGTATAATTTCAGAGCATAGTTGGGGTATGTGGGTACCTGGTTTTGGTACAGATGAGCTCAGACCATACAAGCGGGCCTGTACAACTGAAGCTCACAAGCAGGTTTGTACATTGTTTTTATTGGAAACAAGGACCATGACTTATGAAAGCATTATAAAGCTTTCAGGGATTTTGATGTTATGTTTTAAATAGGAAGATTAAACTTTCATTCATTCTGTCTGCTTTTTGTAATTCTTTGTGAGTTGACATTCAGATACTTGTAATAATTACATTTAATTATCACAGAATTTTCATTATAGAATCATTTATTTTGAATTTGCCAAAACTGGCATGACATGATGTTACTTGATAAAAAATATGCATGAATCACATAATATTATATCTCATTATGAAACATTATAGGAATATTATTTATCATGTGAAGTTAGGCGCTGGGTTTTTAGCTCACCTGAGCCAAAGGCTCAGAGTGAGCTATTGTGATCGCTCACCGTCCGGTGTCCGTCCGGCGTCCATCCACACTTTCCTTTAAACAACATCTCCTCCTAAACCACCAAGCCAATGTTGATGAAACTTCACAGGGATGATCCTTGGATGGTCTTCTTTAAAAATTGTTCAAAGAATTGAATTCCGTACAGAACTCTGGTTGCCATAGCAACCGAAAGGAAAAACTTTAAAAATCTTCTTGTCCAAAACCACAAGGCCTAGGGCTTTGATATTTGGTATGTAGCATCATCTAGTGTGGGCCCCTACCAAGGTTGTTCAAATTATCCCCCCCCCCCCCCCCCCCGGTAGACTTATATAGGGAAAAACTTTGAAAATCTTCTTGTCTGAAACCATAAGGCCTAGGGCTTTGATATTTAGTATGTAGCATCATCTAGTGGGCCTCTACAAAGATCTTTCAAATTATCCCCCTAGGATATAATATGGCCCCACCCTGGGAGGTCACATTGTTTCTATACACTTATATAGGGAAAAACTTTGAAAATCTTCTTGTCAAAAACAAAAGGGCCTAGGGCTTTGATATTTTGTATGTAGCATCATATAATGGGCCTCTACAAAGATTGTTCAAATTATTCCCCAGGGATGAAAAGAGGCCCTACGGGGTTCCCTAGTTTTACATAAACATATATAGGAAAAAACTTTAAAAATCTTCTTGCCTGAAACTGCAAGGCCTATGCTTTTAATATTTGGTATGTTGCATTGCCTAGTGGTCTACTACCAAAATTGTTCAAATTATGCCCCTGGGATGAAAGAGCCCTGGGGGTCCCAAGTTTTACATAGACTTATATAGGAAAAAACTTAAAAAATCTTCTTGTCTGAAAGTTCAAGGCCTATGCCTTTGATATTTTGTATGTATCATTGCCTAGTTGATCTCTAACAAGATTGTTCGAATTATGCCCCTGGGGTGAAAAGGGGCCCTGCCCCAGGGGTCACTTAATATATGAGTTATATAGGAAAAAATACTTCAAAAATTATCAGATCATATTTCCTACACTGTTTAATTATATTTACCTGATGACCTTGACCTACTGACCTACTTTCTTGTTTTTTAAGATACAGCCTTGAAATTTGGATGACATGTACAATTTTGCACACCGATCTTAAATCTGACTTTCAGTGACCATGAATATTACCTACTGACCTACTTTCTTGTTTTTGAAGCTTTAGCAAAGAAATTTGTTCAAGCAAGCAACTTACTTCAGGTGAGCGATATAGGGCAATCATAGTCCTCTTGTTTTATGTTAGATATCATTCAGGCAGACCAGAGTTATGGCCCTTGATTTAGTCAGGGCATTTAAACATATATGTCAAAAGTATTTTACTGAAAGCCATGAAACTGTAAAGGATTGTTAAATAGCATGTGAAGTTGTGTACTTAGTGTTTACTCAGCCAGACGAGAGTTATGGTCCTTGGCTTAGTGAAAATACACATAATGTGCTTAAAAGTTTGTGTTGCTTTTAACTTAAAATATTACACTAGTAGTAATAAAATCTTGTAAGAATATTATTCAGCATGTAAATTTGTGGAACTGAGTTTTGTTTCGGATTTCACTTGGCAAGACCAGAGGTATGGTCCTTGACTTAGTCAAAAATATGCATTAAGGGGATAAAAGTTTGTGTCCCATATATCTCAAAAGTTATTTGACCTAGAGTCATGAAACCTTAGGAGATTGTTACATATCATCCATTGGGAAGTTGTGCTACAGGTGTTCCGTATGCGATTTCACTCAGCCAGACCAGAGTTGTGATCCTTTACTTAGTGAAAAATATACACAAAGTGCTTAAACATTTGGGTTGTGCATGTCATAAAAATATCTTATCTAGAGTAAACAAGAGGGCCAAGATGGCCCTAGGTCGCTTACCTGAGAAACACACCATAACAGTGTAAACATGTTTGACGTAGTGATTTCATGGAAAAAAATATTCTGACCAATTATCATTAAAATTGGAGCAAAAATCTTGAGTATAAATAAGTATTTTCTTTGACTTGACCTAGTGACCTAGTTTTTGACCCCAGATGACCCATATTCAAACTTGGCTTAGATTTTATCAAGGCTATCATTCTGACCAAATTTCATAAAAATCAATTGAAAAATATAGCCTCTATCGCATACACAAGATTTTTCTTTGATTTGACCTAGTGACCTAATTTTTGACCCCAGACTACTCATATTCAAACTTGACCTAGATTTCATCAAGGCAACCATTCCGACCAAATTTTATGAAAATCCAGTGTAAAATACAGCTCCTATTGCATACACAAGGTTTTTCCTTGATTTGACCTAGTGACCTAGTTTTTTAACCCAGATGACCCATATTCAAACTTGACCTAGACTTCATAAAGGCTATCATTCTGACAAAATTTCATGAAGATCAGTTGAAAAATACAGCCTCTATTGCATACAGAAGGGTTTTCTTTGAATTGACCTAGTGACATACTTTTTGACCCCAGATGACCCATAATCAAACTCAACATAGATTTTATCAAGGCAATCATTCTGACCAAAATTCATGAAGATCAGTTGAAAAGTACAGCCTCTATCGCATACACAAGGTTTTTCTTTGATTTGACCTAGTGACCTACTTTTTGACCCAAGATGACCGTTATTCGAACTTGACCTAGATTTCATCAAGGCAATCATTCTGACTTAATTTCAGGAAAATCAATTGAAAAATATAGCCTCTATTGCATACACAAAGTGTTTCTTTGATTTGACCTGGTGACCTATTTTTTGACCCTAGATGACCCATATTCAAACTTGACCTAGACAGGCTCTCAAGTAGTCCTACTTTTTCCTACTTTTTAGGTCTGTTCCTACCTTTTTCCTACTTTTTTTGAAAAAACTCCAACTATTCCTACTTTTTTATCTAAAGAAAAAAAATATGTTAACAAATGTTGTTAGTCTACTTGTATAATGAATTTTGTTACATAATATAAGGACTGATGGTGTACTGGTAAGGCTCTAGAGATATTTTTGATATGCTGCTGGTGACCTCTTCATTATATGAGTTGAATATTGACTTTGATATTGGAGCATAAGAGGTTGAAGGTAGCTATATACAATGGGGACCTCAAAGCATCAAGAAAATGGAAATACCTTATATATTGTGCTGCTGTGTAAATGTGAGTAAATGTACAAGATTCAGGCCCAGATCCAGAGCTGGAAAGAGCTATGCACCCCCCCCCCCCCCCCTCTCCCCAGTTTGCTGAGAAGTGACCTATTCTCATCAAAGTTGCACCCAACTATTTTGGCTAAGGATTAATATTTTCTCAAAATTTAGACCCCAAAGTGCACCAGAGGCCTCCATTTCATACCTATATTTCAAAATTTTCCAGAGGGAGAACACACTTCCCCCCCCCCCCCCCCCATAAATTAGGAAAGTACCCCTCCCAGTACCTCAAAACCAAAAAATGCACCAGAACCCACCATTTTGTACTTGTATTTCAAACTTTTTGACCCCACTAAAATGACTGGCATACCTCAGGGATATAAACAAGCTATTTTTATTTAGAGGCCCTGACTGTCAAAATAAATGTTTAACATTAGGTATATGGGCATTTTCTTCAACAATTTAGGGGCCCAGCCTAAAATCTATGGGCCATAGGCTACTGGGCTCCTGCTAATTCATATCCCTGATACCTCCTTCCATACCTAAAAATTTAGACCAAAAGAATGCACCAGAGCCCACCATTTTGTACCTGTATTTCAAAATTTTCAGGGGGAGAGCCCTCTGACCCTCCTAAAATGACTGGGATACCTCCTCCCATACCTCAAATTTAGACCAAAAGATGCACCCAGAGCCCACCATTTCATACCTGTGTTTCAAAAATTTTCATGGGGAGAGCCCCCTGTTTCCCCTAATATGACTGGGATACCTCTTCCCATACCTAAAAATTAAGACCTAAAATGCACCAGAGCCCACCATTTCATACCTGTATTTCAAAATTTTCCAGGGGGAGAGCACCCTGACCCCTAAAATGACTGGGTTATCTCTTCCCATACCTAAAAATTAACACAAAAAAATGCATCAGAGCCCACCAATTCATATCTGTATTGCAAAATTTTAAGGGGGAGAGCCCCCTGACCCCCCTAAAATGACTGGGATACTTCCTCCCATACCTCAAAATTCAGACCAAAAAATGCACCCAGAGCCCACCATTTCATACCTGTGTTTCAAAATTTTCCAGGGGGAGAGCCCCCTGTTTCCCCTAATATGACTGGGATACCTCTTCCCATACCTAAAAATTTAGACAAAATAATACACCAGAGCCCCACCATTTCATACCTGTATTTCAATATTATCCAGAGGACAGCCCCCTGATCCCCCACCCTCACCCCTAAAAGGAGGGGTACTCTCCAGTACTTAAGAACTTAGTCATTATATCAAAAACATTTCGGGGGAGACCCCACTCATCCCTCCCCCAACTTGGACAGAGGCCCTCCCCCCACCCCTCCCATACCTACCCCCTCTTGGCGCTATGCACTTCGCGGGTGAGGCGCGCCGGTGATGCTTTTATTCTAAATCTGGCACGTTTGTTCTCATAAGTTCCTACTATATATCATCAGATTCCTACTTTTCTCCTACTTTTTTATATCAGAGGCTCCTACTTTTCTCCTACTTTTTCATCAAAGGTCACTTGAAAGCCTGCCTAGATTTCATCAATGCAATCATTCTGACCAAATTTCATGAAGATCAATTGAAAAATACAGCCTCTATCGCATACGCAAGGTTTTTGTTTTATTAGCCCACCATCATCAGATTGTGGGCTATTCAAATCACTCTTCGTACGTGGTCCGTCGTCCGTCCGTCCATCTATTAACAATTTCTCGTTATCCCATCTCCTCAGAAACTACCAGGGGGATTTTGACCAAACTTTGTCAGAATGATGTATTGGTACCCTAGTTGTGTCCCCCTGAAAATCAGACTGGTTCAACAATTTTTTAGTGAGTTATGGCCCTTTGTTAACCAGGTTTTCGTTGAAAACCTGAGTTATTAGATTGGGGTCGATGTCGGTCGGGCGGGCGGGCGGCGGCGTCAAACTGGTGTTTCCGGTCAATAACTTTTGTTTCGGTAAAGATATTTGAATAAAACTTGGTATATATGTAGCTTATATCAAGACAAAGGCTGGGATTGATTTTGGGGTTTCTGGGGTCAAGGTCAAGGTCACTGTTACTTAAAATAGAAAAAGGGTTTCCGGTCAATAACTTTCGTTTCGGTAAAGATATTTGAATAAAACTTGGTATGTTTGTAGCTTATATCAAGACAAAGGCTGGGATTGATTTTGGGGTTTCTGGGGTCAAGGTCAAGGTCACTGTTACTTAAAATAGAAAAAGGGTTTCCGGTCAATAACTTAACTTAGGAATGAGCTATCATGATGAAACTTGGTGTATAGAAAACTTATATAAAGTTGTAGCTTGGGATTGATTTTGGGGTTTCTGGGATCAAGGTCAAGGTCATTGTTACTAAAAATAGGGTTAGGGTTAGGTTAGGGTTAGGGTTAGCATATCTTCTACATGCATGGAGGGATTTTGATGAAAGTTGGCACAATTGTTCACCATCATGAGACGGAGTGGTGCGCACAAGAACCAGGTCCCTAGGTCTAAGGTCAAGGTCACACTTAGAGGTCAAAGGATACAAGAATGAAAACTTTGTCCGGAGCATATCTTCTTCATGCATAGAGGGATTTTGATGTAACTTGGCACAATTATACACCATCATGAGACGAAGTGTCTTGCGCAGTTCCCTTCTTTAGAATTACTTCCCTTTGTTGTTACTATAAATAGCTTATATTGTAACTTTTTCATTACTAGACATAGGGAAAAATCGAGACCACTTTTCTGTAGTACAACATGCATGTTACATCCAATTTTGAGGTGTATTTTGACCAATCTCTACCTGGTAAGGATTTCTGTGTGGACTTACAATTTTTTTTTTTTTTTTTTTTTTTTTTTTTAACTTCCCTTAGTTGTTACTATAAATAACTTATATTGTAACTTTTTTATAATTGACCGTAGGGAAAAACCAAGACCACTTTTCTGCGGTACAACATAGTTGTTACTTTCTAATTTTAGGTGTATTTTAAGGTATCTCTACCTGGTAAGGAGTTTTTTTGTGGACTTAGAAAAACAAAAGAATTACAATGATTACTAAACAACCACAAAATTAAAATTACATCTGCAAATACAGGTGCTAGAGTAAAGAAATTTGCTGTGACGGGCGTATATTGTGACATTCTGGCACTTTTGTATTTCTTATGAAAAGTGTTGAAAACCTGGTTTCGTGGCATTGCCGCGTTTCTTGTTTATTTCTTTAATTTACATAGATTTATATAGGGAAAAACTTTGAAAATCTTCTTGTCCAAAACCACAGAGCCTAGGGCTTTGATATTTGGTATGAAGCATCATCTAGTGGTCCTCTACCAAGATGAGTCAAACTATTTCTCTGGGATCTAAAATGGCCCCGCCCCAGGGGTCACATGGTTTATATAGACTTATATAGGGAAAAACTTTGAAAAACCTCTTGTTCAAAACCACAGGGCCTAGGGCTTTGATATTTTATATGTGACATCATCTAGTAGGTCACTAGGTCAAAATCAAGGTCAAATTTCATTTCGGAACACAAAACTATGCACAAGACTTGATGATGGTGGGCTAATAAAACTAAGATTATTCAAATTATCCCCCTAGGGTCAAATATGGCCCCGCCCCGGGGGTCACATGGTTTACATAGACTTATATAGGGAAAAACTTTGAAAATCTTCTTGTCCAAACCACAAAGCCTAGGGCTTTGGCATTTGTAATGTAGCATCATCTAGTGGTTCTCTACCAAGTTTGTCCAAATTATCCCCCTAGGGTCAAATATGGCCCCGCCCTGGGGGTCACATGGTTCATATAGACTTATATAGGGAAAAGCTTTTAAAATCTTCTTGTCAATAACCTACAAATTCAAATTTGGACCACATGTATGGTTTTGAGTGGCAAGGTGAACCTTGACATGAGTTGACCTTGATTTTGACCTAGTGACCTACTTTCACATTTCTGTAGTTACAGCCTTCAAATTGGACCAGTCATGCATAGTTTTGTGCACTGAAAAAAACTTTGACCTTGACATTGACCTAGTGACCTACTTTCACATTTTTGAAGGTACAGCTTCAAATTTGGACCACATGTGCATAGTTTCATGTTCCGAAATGAAATTTGACCTTGACTTTGACCTACTTTCACATTTCTCAAGCTAAAGCCTTCAAATTTGGACCACATGCATAGTTTTGTGTACCGAAACAAACTTTGACCTTTACATTGACCTAGTGACCTACTTCCACATTTTTGAAGGTACAGGCTTCAAATTTGGACCACATGCATAGTTCTGTGTCTGAAATAAAATTTGACCTTGATTTTGACCTAGTGACCTACTTTCACATTTCTCGAGCTACAGCCTTCAAATTTGGACCACTTGCATAGTTTTGTATACCGAAATGAACTTTGACCTTAAGATTGACCTAGTGACCTACTTTCACATTTCTGTAGCTACAGGCTTCAAATTTAGACCACATGCATAGGATTGTGTACTGAAACAAACCTTGACCTTGACATTGACCTAGTGACCTACTTCCACATTTTTGAAGGTACAGGCTTTAAATTTGGACCACATGCATAGATTTGTGTTCTGAAGTGTAATTTGACCTTGATTTTGACCTAGTGACCTACTTTCACATTTCTCAAGCTACAACTTTCAAATTTGGACCACTTGCATAGTTTTGTGTACCGAAATAAACTTTGACCTTAAGATTGACCTAGTGACCTACTTTTAAATTTCTCAAACTACAGCCTTCAAACTTGATGCACATGCATAGTTTTGTGTAGAAAGAACTTTGTCCTTGAAATTGATCTAGTGACCTACTTTCACATTTCTCAAGCTACAGCTTTCGATATACCACATGCACATGAAATTTGACCTTGAGCTAGTCAATAAGTCTTGAAATTTAGAACACTCAAAAATGGCACATTGGTGGGCACCAAGATCACTCTGTGATCTTTTGTTTGACCTAGTGACCTACTTTTTGACCCCAGATGACCCATTTTCAAACTCGGCCTAGATTTCATTAAGGTTATCATTTTGACTTAATTTCAGGAAGATCAATTGAAAATACAGCCTCTATGGCATATACAAGCTTTTCCTTTGATCTGACCTAGTGACCTAGTTTTTGACCCCAGATGACCCATATTCGAACTTGACCTAGATTTCATCAAGGCAATCATTCTGACCAAAATTCATGAAGATTATTTGAAAAATACAGCCTCTATCGCATACACAAGGTTTTTCTTTGATTTGATCTAGTGACCTAGTTTTTGACCCCAGATGACTCATTTTCAAACTCGGCCTAGATGTCATCAAGGTAATCATTCTGACCAAAATTCATGAAGATTAATTGAAAAATACAGCCTCTATTGCATACACAAAGTTTTTCTTTGATTTGACCTAGTGACCTAGTTTTTGACCCCAGATAACCCATTTTCGAACTTGACCTAGATTTCATCAAGGTAATCATTCTGACCAAAATTCATGAAGATTAATTGAAAAATACAGCCTCTATCGCATACACAAGGTTTTTCTTTGATTTGACCTAGTGACCTAGTTTTTGACCCCAGATGACCCATTTTTGAACTCGGCCTAGATTTCATCAAGGCAACCATTCTGACCAAATTTTATGAAGATCAGTTGAAAAATACAGCCTCTATCGCATACACAAGCTAAATGTTGAAAGAGGACAGACGACCAACGCCGGACATCGAGCGGTCAGAAAAACTCACATTGCTCAGGTGAGCTTAAAAAAAAAACAAAAAACATGTACAGTGATAGGAAGTGGTGGTGCCAGTTTCCTGTGGACACACATCTAGTTTTTAGCTCACCTGAGCCAAAGGCTCATGGTGAGCTTTTGTGACCGCTCAATGTCCGTTGTCCGTCGTGTGTTGAGTGTCCGTCAACATTTTCTAAAAAAATCTTCTTCTTGAAAACCACTAGGCAGAATTACACCAAACTTCACAGGAATGATCCTTGGGTGAATTCCATGCACAACTCTGGTTGACATGGCAACCTAAAGGAAAAACTAAAAAATCTTCCCGTCCAAAACAGTGTCTAGCGCTTTGGTATCTGGTATGTAGCATAATCTAGTGGTCCTCTACCAAGATTATTCAATTTATCCCCCTAGGGTCAAATATGGCCCCGCCCTGGGGGTCACATGGTTTATATAGACTAATACAGGGAAAACTTTGAAAATCTTCTTGTACAAAACCACATGGCCTAGGACTTTGATGTTTGGTATGTAGCATCATCTAGTGAGCCTCTACCAAGATTGTTCAAATTATCCCCCTAGGGTTGAATATGGCCCCGCCCCGGGGGTCACATTGTTTATATAGACTAATATAGGGAAAACTTTGAAAATCTTGTACAAAACCACATGGCCTTGGACTTTGATATTTGGTATGTAGCATCATCTAGTGGTCCTCTACCAAGATTGTTCAAATTATCCCCCTAGGGTCAAATATGGCCCCGCCCCGGGGGTCCCAAGTTTTACATAGACTTATATAGGAAAAAAAATTTAAAAATCTTCTTGTTTTAAACCACAAGAGATAGGCCTTTGATATTTGGTTTGTAGCATTGTCTTATGGTCCTCAACCAAAATTGTTCAAATTGTACCCCTGGGGTGAAAAGAGGCCCTGCCCTGGGGGTCCCAAGTTTTATATAGACTTGTATAGGAAAAAACTTTAAAAATGTTCTTGTCTGAAACCACAAGACCTAGGGTTTTGATATTTGGTATGATGCATTGCCTTGTAGTCCTCTACCAAAATTGTTCAAATTATGCCCCAGGGTTGAAAGAGGCCTCACCCCTGGGTAACTTAGTTATAATTTGTTATATAGGAAAAATACTTAAAAAATTATCTGATCCTATTTCAAAGACTGTTTAATTATAATTTTAATTATAATTACCCGATGACTCCAAGTAATATGATGTCACTTGATTGTGACCTTAACCTGCTGACCTACTTTCTTGATTTTAAGATACAGCCTTGAAATTTGGATGACATACACAGTTTTGCACACCGATCATAAAACTGAATTTCATTGACCATGAATGTGACCTACTGACTTTCTTAATATTTTAGCACCAGTTTGACTTTTGAAACATAGCTCATATTACTCAGGTGAGCGATCCAGGCTCATCATGACCCTCGTACTTTGTAAAGGAGCTTAATTTTCAGTTATAGTTTAGGTGAATCATTACAACATAGGTCAGGTATTTGAACATCTCTTCTGGTCATAACCCAGTATAATACTCCAGTACTGAATATGCCAGGATGTGCACTGTAGAGTGATTCATTTAAGAAATAATTTATAGCAAAAGAGTGTTTTACCACTATTTATGCACGATGGGCGTTATACGTTGGGCGTAATAATCTCGCCCGAGTGAAATTATTTGTACGACGTATTACCGCCCGAGTGCATAAATAGTGTTAAAACATGGCTTTACTATAAATTATTTCGATTCTAATATGCCCTTAATCTAAAACAGTAAATAAAATATAGAAGCGCTCTTTCTTTGTTGCAACAAAAACATTGACGTCACCACACGTTAACGTGACGTCATTTTAGCGTAAGAGTGTTTTAACAGAGACAAGCATATTAGAATAAAGATTGAATTTTTGTCCCCCCCTCCCCTCCCCGATATAGTGGGGAGCATATAGTCTTGGTCTTGTCTGTGCGTCTGAAGTCGTGACGTGCCTAGCTCGAAAAGTATTTGATATAGATTAATGAAACCTTGCATGTGTCTTTATAATGATATGAACTTGCGCACCTCCTATTTTTCTTCTGGCTCCGCCCCCTATTTTCAGAGTTATGACCCCTGAAATAGTAAAAAATGCACATTTCCACCTTGTGACACACCTAGCTCAAAAAGTATTTGATATAGATTCATGAAACCTTGCAAGTCTTAATCATGATATGAACTTGCACACCTATTTTTCATTTGGGTCCGCCCCCTTTTTTCAGAGTTATGGCCCCTGAAATAGTCAAAAATGCACATTTTCACCTTGTGACGCGCCTAGCTCAAAAAGTATTTCATATAAATTGATTAAACCTTGCATGAGTATAACTTGTGCACTTCCAATTTTCCAATTTTTCGTCTGGCTCCGCCCCCTATTTTCAGAGTTATGGCCCCTGAAATAGTCAGAAATGCACATTTTCACCTTGTGACACGCCTAGCTCAAATAGTATTTGATATAGATTGATGAAACCTTGCATGAGTCTTTATCATGATATGAACTTGCGCACATCCTATTTTTCATTTGGGTCTGCCCCCTATTTTCAGAGTTATGGCCCCTGAAATAGTCAAAAACGCACATTTTCACCTTGAGATGCACCTAGCTCAAAAAGTATTTAATATAAATGGTTGAAAACTTGCATAAGTCTTTATCATGATATAAACTTGCACACCTCTTTTTTTTTTTGGCTGGCTCCACCCCCTATTTTTACAGTTATGGCCCCTGAAATAGTAAAAAAAAAACACATTTTCACCTAATTATGTGCCCAAAAGTATTTGATGTAAATTCATGAAACCTTGCATGAGTCTTTATCATGATGTGACCTTGCACACTTGGCATTCTTCTTGAGAATCTTAGCACTTATTACAGAGTTATGGTCCTTGAATTAGCCAAAGTAGTGGATTTTTTGTTTGTGATGCTCATAGCTCAAAAAGTATATGGCCTAGAATAATTAATTCTTTTCATAAAATGTTTGTTGAGGCTATACCCCATCAAGACTGCAAACATTTGAATTATTGCTCCTTATTTGCGACAAATGTACCAGTAGGGGGCACACCCTGTGTCCTATAGACATATTCTAGTTTTTAATAGCTTAGCTAAAAGTAAGTTGTATGAAATAAGACAGTGTTAACAATGGGAAGTTTGGAGAGCAAATTATATAGATTTATTACTGTAAATACACTTTTATTTTGAGTAAAACCCATGCGCAAGAACACAAAAACTATGGTTGTTGACATTTTTAAAATTCATTCAGTTTTGATTTTATTTATGTTTTCAGAGAATGGCTTTAATCAGGAAGACATTGAAGAAAAGCTGATACTTGTATACTTGTGTACATGTACTTGGACATTTAAAATTAGTGTTCATTATGAAATCAGAGTGTATCACATATACATATATTTACCGTAAGTTCATTATGAACTGTTTACACATTTATGGTGGAAATTCAATATGCATCTTGTATACAGACATGAAAGTTCAGTGTACATCATGCATAAATACAAATTAATTCAGTGTTCATGGTGTACACAAATATTTTATTTGGTATTGACATTTAAGGGTAAATGGAACAGTTGCTTATAATGTGTATAGGGTTAAAGTTTTCCTACAGGCAGAAATTTTTTTAACTTTGTTTACTGACTGAGAATCAAGTTTAAAATGGAAATATATATCAAAAATGATAGGTACCCAGGCTTGATCTTGAATTATCTAGATTTTTTTTCAGTATTTTCCAACTTTTAAGGGCAGATAATTCATGATCAAGGCTGGGTTCCTATGGTTTGTTTTATTTCATATTTCTGTTTTTGATTTGATTCTCTGTCAGTAAAAAAAGTTTTTAAGAAGAAATTCCTTCTGTAGACAATGTTTGCCCCGTGTCAATATAGAGACTGTTGTAAATGTCCTTAAGGTTTTAGAGTATAATCAAAACACAGAAATACTTGATAAATGAACAACATCTTTACCAAAATTTTACCTGACCATTACATGTTCTGTCGTACTGTCCCGTACGACGGATACTTAGAATATTCTGAAAAAGTTGTCCCCCTTTGAAAATGAATGTCATTTGTAAAGAAATAAAAATAAACAATTGCTGAATACTGTGTTCCACCTACTTTTGTGAAATTTCAACACTTGTATGTTATTGCAAATGCATCAAAATTAACATATATAACATTTGAAAATGGCGAGTTTTTAAAGGCGTTTAACTGTCTGGAAATGGGGCCCCTTTATGCAGTCCTTTTCCGGAATTCAACATTTATATCAGTATACTGACACTAAGTCTTGTTCCTTAGAGTAATATACATGTTTTACATGCTGTTCAATTTCATGTGAAACAACTCTTCTTTCCTATGATTTGGTGTTGTTTGAATTTTTTTTTCTCAAAACGTAAGGCCAAGCGCTAACTATGAACATGACAAAATGATACCGCAAAATCCTAGTCTTTCCCATGGACCGAATTGCTTTAACTTTGTATACTGACTGCATATGAAGTCTGACACAGAAATAGAAATTAAAATAACAGTTCTCTTTCCTTGATCTTGAATTATCTGCCCTTGAAAATTGGATATTTTTGTATTTTCTTATCGTAACGGGCAGATAATTCAAGATCAAGCATGGGTACCTATGATTTTTGTAGGTGATCTGGGTCCACCCCCTATTTCCAGAGTTATGGCCCCTGAAATAGTTAAAAATGCACATTTTCACCTTGTGACGCATCTAACTCAAGAAGTATTTGATATAAATGGATGAAACCTTGCACGAGTCTTTATCATGATATGAACTTGTGCACCTCCTATTTTTTGTCTGCCTCCGCCCCCTATTTCCAGAGTTATTCACCAGAAATACTTAAAAATGCACATTTTCACCATGTGACGCACCTAGCTCAAAAAGTATATGATATTATAAATGGCTGAAAACTTGCATGAGTCTTTATCATGATATAAACTTGCATACCTCTTATTTTTTTGGCTGGCTCCACCCCCTATTTTTACAGTTATGGCCCCTGAAATAGTCAAAAATGCACATTTTCACGTAATAATGTGCCTAGCGCAAAAAGTATTTGATGTAAATTCATGAAACCTTGCTTGAGTCTTTATCATGATGTGACCTTGCACACTTGGCATTCTTCTTAAGAATTTTAGCACTTATTACGGCCCTTGAAATAGCCAAAATAGTGGATTTTTTGTTTGTGATGCTCATAGCTCAAAAAGTATATGGCCTAGAATAATGAATCCTTTTCATAAAATGTTTGTTGAGGCTATATTACCAAATAATTCAAATGTTTGCTAAAGACTGCAAACATTTGAATTATTACACCTTATTGACACATTCTAGTTAATACATATTTTGGTTTTAAACTTGATTCTCAGTCAGTACACAAAGTTTAAAGAATTTCTGCTCGTAGGAAAATTTTTGCCTAGGAAATATAGGCAACTGTCCCATTTCCCCTTAAATCTGGTGTGCATCATGTATACATATTTAAAATCTGTGTGTGTCATGTATACAACTATTAAAACATCTTATAACAGACAGTATAAGTCAGTGTGCATCTTATATACAGACATTTAGATTCAGTGTGTATTGTGTATACAGACATTTAAAGTAAAGGTGTGTCATGTATACAGCTATTAAAGCCTCTTTTTATACATACATTTAAATCAGTGTGCATCATGTATACAGACATTTAAAGCAGGTGTGTATCATTTATACAGACATTTAAAAGCCAGTGTGTATTATGTTTACAAACATTTACAGACTTATGATGAAGAGTTATCTTAGTGTTTTTTTTTTACTGATACCATTCTGCTTAAGTTTCTGCTGGTTATTGCATCCCCAAACACTTTTGCTGGGGGCACTTACACGGTGGTTAACCTACTTGGACTTTTTGTGATCAAATCAGCATCAACCCCACCCCCGACTATTTCTGATCAGATGAAGGACCTTTTTTGATTTTCTTCAGAATATTTTTGACAGGTATGCTCTAAATAATTGTTTATAGCAATTAATATATTAATAAACTTTGATAATGTGGCAGTTGAGTCCAATAAGTCCAGAGGTGTCCAAAGATAATCCGTCATACATCTATTGTAAAGCAAATATTAGATTTACCTGTATTGGAAGATAAACAGTCGATTGGATCGAGGTCAACTGCCACATTATCAAAGTTTATTAGTATGCTGTATACTCCATGTAAATGTGTGACGGAATGTCACAGTGGTATGTCTGTAGGAATACAGTGTCGTTCAAGACAGAATTAGGAGTTTCTGTGTACAGAGGCAAACAAACTCGCATTGTACCGTAAAAATATACACAAAAGCTATCCAACCTGTAAAAAAATTTGTTTTTAATGAAATCTGCACACTTTGAGATGGATGAAAACAAGACATCACCTTGGCGCAAAAAGTACTGTAACTGGCTTTTTAAAAATTTTACAGGAGACACAAAAAACTGTTTTGCTTATTTCCAGTAAACCTTTTTAATACCATACCATTGTGTGAAGTTAGTAATTATCAGGCCAATTTAACTTCTTTTAAAGGCGTACGCTAGAATTCCCTGTATATGAGATGGGCGAAAATTTTCCCAATAACAGAATTTCTTTAAACTTCGGATATTGAAGGACAATCATCTAAGAAACAAAAATATGCAATAAAAATCATAGGTCACCGGTATCAAAAAAGAGTTATCTGCCCTTGAAAACGTCATTTTGGGAGGAAATGCCGTTTTCAAGGGCAGATAACTCTTTTTCGATACTGGTGACCTATGATTTTTATTGCATTTTTTTGTTTCTTAGATGATTGTCTTTCAATATCCAAAGTTTGAAGAAATTCTGTTATTGGGAAAATTTTCGCACCAAATTCTAGCATACGTCCTTAAACATAATAATCATTCATTAGACCATAAAAAGTAATTAGATATTCTTTTCCACTTACATGACTCTTTGCGCTAAATTTCTTACACGCAAAAAGTCATGTAAGTGCAGTTACCAGGCTTTTTGCACTAATTTTTAATGTGAAGAAGCCAAGTTACAGCATTTCACATACATTTTGAAAATGCTGTGATATCATAAATAAGGCTTAAAACATTGTGTTCATGGTTAATTTGATACATAAAAAAAAATGTAAGTTGAAGAAAAAATTATCTGCTTTGTTTTTACAGTTTATTTTGAATAGCAAGCAATTTGTACTAAACTAGAGTGACGATTTAAATACAGTTAAATGACCATATTTTGCAACATCAGCACTGTTTGCAAAACATATTCATAAAGTAAACTTATTGCATTTTTCAACTCTGTCTCAATTTTAAGCAAATGCATGCTATATTTTTAAACCACAAAATAATTATTGAAATCAGAATGGCAGTAAGAACAATGGCAGTGAAAGGTCTTTTACACAAGAGACAAGTTCTCATAATCAGTTATGGTAGGCAGATGGAATTATATTCTTTCTGCAAAGACCAACCAAATTACATTTGTCTCTTGATAATTTTGACTGATTTGCATCATTCTCCAAAAAGGGGGTAAAGTTTGGGCAGTTGTGATCTTTCTCTCAAGTTTGGTTTTAACCTTACCAGGTGTAGTGCTCCATCAAAGTCATACTTTATCAGGGTCCTCAATAATGAATTGAATTTTTTTTATTATCCTCCACCTATCATTAAGCCCATTAGTATGAATATCAAGGTTTTTGATGTTTGATTCCATTAGCATAAAGTAAAAAAAATATCCAAAGTCATTTCTGTGACATGATAGTGTTTTGTACAGCATGCCATTTTTACAATTGTTGCAAATGCGAACTGTGAGGTTGTGTAAATTGAGGTGTTTTTACATGCGCGATCGATACAAGAATAAAACAGATCATTTTCATTTTGGGTAAGACCCCGTCCTAAAAAATATTTATGCGGATGTGAAGAACACATGATGAAATTTCATTGGACACCCTGGTTGCAGTTTTTTCACTCCAGTCACTTTTTGTTCTCTGGCAAAATTTTTAGTTGTAATCTGTTGCTCAAAATTTAGGTTATACATAATTTATTTTAGGTCAATTGTGACGCAAGTTTTACAACTTATATTAATCGCTCTTGACACCTCATTCCAGATGGAATCCATCACCACGAGGGTATGAGAGAAGAGAAGCCAGTTTCCTTTTAAGCTCACCTGTCACATAGTGACAAGGTGAGCTTTTGTGATCACGCAGCGTCTGTCGTCCGTGCTTTAACTTTTCCTTGTGACATCTCTAGAGGTCACATTTTTTGTGGGATCTTTATGAAAGTTTGTCAGAATGTTCATCTTGATGATATCTAGGTCAAGTTCGAAACTGGGTTGCGTGCCGTCAAAAACTAGGTCAGTAGGTCTAAAATTAGAAAAACCTTGTGACCTCTCTAGAGGCCATATATTTCATAAGATCTTCATGAAAATTGGTCAGAATGTTCACCTTGATGATATCTAGGTCAAGTTCAAAACTGGGTCACGTGGGGTCAAAAACTAGGTCATTAGGTCTAAAAATAGAAAAACCTTGTGACCTCTCTAGAGGCCATACTTCTCAATGGATCTTCATGAAAATTGGTCAGAATGTTTACCTTGATGATATCTAGGTCAAGTTCGAAACTGGGTCTTGTGGGTTTAAAAACTAGGTCAGTAGATCTAAAAATAGAAAAACCTTGTGACCTCTCTAGAGGCCATATTTTTCATGAGATCTTCATGAATATTGGTCAGAATGTTCACCTTGATGATATCTAGGTCAAGTTCAAAACTGGGTCACGTGGGTCAAAAACTAGGTCAGTAGGTCTAAAAATAGAAAAACCTTGTGACCTCTCTAGAGGCCATATTTCTCAATGGATCTTCATGAAAATTGGTGAGAATGTTCAGCTTGATGATATCTAGTTCAGGTTCGTAACTGGGTCATGTGCGGTCAAAAACTAGGTCAGTAGGTCGAAAAATAGAAAAACCTTGTGGCCTCTCTAGAGGCCATATTTTTCAAGAGATCTTCATGAAAATTGGTGAGAATGTTCATCTTGATGATATCTAGGTCAAGTTTAAAAGTGGGTCATGTGCCTTCAAAAACTAGGTCATTAGGTCATATAATAGAAAAACTTTGTGACCTCTCTAGAGGCCATATTTTTCAATGGATCTTCATGAAATTCTTGATGATATCTAGGTTACATGTGCTCAAAAACTAGGTCACTATGTCAAATAATAGAAATAACGACGTCATACTCAGTTCAACACTGGGTCATGTGGGGATAGGTGAGCCATTCAGGACCATCATGGTCCTCTTGTTAATTTCCCTTTTAATGCTGAGCATCAAGCATTTTTAGGGAGCCACTGGTACCATTTTTAACGCCTTTGGTATGACACGGCCAGGGATCGAACCCACGACCTCCCGCACTCGAAGCGGACCCTCTACCACTAGGCTATCAAAATTTGCGCTGTTCTGGTCATTTTCTTTGTTTTCATGTATGTTCTTGTTTGCAAAACATATATCACACTGATCTCTAATGACATTTCCTTGAGTTGTTACTGCACAACCTTTAGCACAGTTGGCGATCTGTTATTTACTCTTTCTTTAGTTAAAATGAAGTTGAATAGTTTTGGACAATCATAGTTAATTGTATAAAAATATATCAGCATATAAAAATTTAAAACGTTGGTTTATATGTAACGGAAAGGCAACTGCAATGAAAAACGTCTGTTTACAGTAGTAAGAAGACTGAAGAGTAATGAAAATGCAGTATGTGTTGTTACCGTCTACATTTTCAAGGTGTATATTCATGTTTTATTTTATGCTTCTTTGTCAAATACTGGAATATAGCAGTGAAATAAAATTGATATCATTTTCATTTTTCACAAGGATGGAACTACACTTGAATACAAAATGATATTAATTATAAATAATTGGAAATTTTTTGCAAATATACTTCAGTAAAAGATATTGAAGCACGAACATAAAGATACACTCCACCATAATAATAAAATGTAAAAGAATTCTGTCAATATTTGACAGTTTTTCAACATAGAATGATATCATGACAAATCACAGCAACGGACATCATGGTGCAATTCACATGGCATAAAATAAAATAAAATTTGTTGTTTTACTTGTAAGATAGAATTATATTTCACTTGTGAATGCCATAATTTATATTTTCACTCACGGCTGCACCTCTGTATACTGACAGTTTATATTTATTTTGTAGATATATGTAGGAAATCATATTTAACAACATAGGCTACCAGAAAGAAGCAAAAGAAAAAATATTAAAATATTTTATGTAGAATGTGGTATTTTTTGTAAAGATCAGTCTAAAGTCTGAGTACTTTATCTAAATAACGCACAGAAAGGTATTGAATGATACGTATGATTTTTAGGTTTTAGTTCCGTTGTGTATGATGTAAGCCATTTATTTAGTGAAGAAAGAAAAAAAATTCTGTAGAAAAAAGTTATGATAGAAATGTGTAAATTGTTGTTTTGATGTCATCAGTGACATCATCAGTGAGTATTTAAATGAAATGAAGGATTAAAAAAAACAACATACATTTAAATAATCAGATTCTGACAGTGTAAGCTTCTGACATAAAGCTATAAAGTTACTAAATAATATCATTTTTCAAAAAAAAAATTGACGCAAAAAGTATGGTAAGTGCAGTTACAATACTTTTAGCACCAAATCATTTTCCGTTAATTTGAAGATCTGTGGTGCAAAAACTCTAGTAAGTGCACTTACCATAGTTATTGCGCCAACAAATTTTGAAGTGCAGTTACGTGTTTAATTTTTTTTGCCAAAAAAGACAGTTTTCATCAAAATACAGCTTCCAAACTTTTATGGATAATGAAAATTGATATTTATAACCTAAAAATGCCAAAAAGTGATTTTCCCAAAAAATGTTAGTTACATGACTTTTTGTTCCAAGGTAACGAAGAGGGCCATGATGACCCTATATCGCTCACCTGAGTACAGTTGTTTGCTTCTACAAAATTAGGAGAGTGGGTCAAGGTAAAGATTATGCAAGATTACTTTTGAAATCTGTAAAAAACTATTACAGGTGGTCCAAATCCTTTTGCTGTAGCTTAGAAAACAAGAAAGTAGGTCAGTAGGTCACATTGATGGTCACTGAAAGTCTGTTTAAAGATCGACTTGCAAAACTGTACATGTCATCCAAATTTCAAAGCTTATCTTGAAAAACAAGAAAGTAGGTCAGTAGGTCACATTCAAGGTCACTGAAATCAGTTTTAAGATCGGTGTGCAAAACTGTACATGTCATCCAAATTTCAAGGCTGTATCTTAAAAAACAAGAAAGTAGGTCACAATCATGGTCACTGAAAGTCAGTTTTAAGATCGGTGTGCAAAACTGTATACGTCATCTAAATTTCAAGGCTGTATCTTAAAAAAAGTAGGTTAAGGTCACAGTCAGGTGACCCCTACTCACTTGGGGTCATCAGGTAATTATAATTAAACCGTCTAGGATCCTAAATATGATCAGATAATTTTTGAAGTAGTTTTTCCTATATATCTCGTATAAAAACTAGAATGTGTCTATAGGACACAGGGTTTGTCCCCCACACTGGTACATTTGACACAAATAAGGGGAAATGATTCAAATGTATGCAGTCTTAATGGGCCTAAACAAACATTTTATGAAAAGGATACATTATTCTAGGCCATATACTTTTTGAGGTATGTGCATCACAAACAAAAAAATCCACTATTTTGGCTATTTCAAGGGCCATAACTCTGTAATAGGTGCTAATATTTTCAAGAAGAATGTATGCAGTCTTAATGGGCCTAAACAAACATTTTATGAAAAGGATACATTATTCTAGGCCATATACGTTTTGAGGTATGTGCATCACAAACAAAAAAATCCACTATTTTGGCTATTTCAAGGGCCATAACTCTGTAATAAGTGCTAAGATTTTCAAGAAGGATGTATGCAGTCTTAATGGGCCTAAACAAACATTTTATGAAAAGGATACATTATTCTAGGCCATATACTTTTTGAGGTATGTGCATCCAAACAAAAAAGTCCACTATTTTGGCTATTTCAAGGGCCATAACTCTGTAATAAGTGCTTATATTTTCAAGAAGAATGCCAAGTGTGCAGTTTGCAAGGTAACATTATGTTAAAGACTCTAGCAAGGTTTCATGAATTTACATCAAATACTTTTTCAGCTAGGCACATAATTAGGTGAAAATGTGCATTTTTGACTATTTCAGGGGCCATAAGTCTGAATATAGGGGGCTGACTCAGATGAAAAATAGGAGGTGCGCAAGTTTATATCATGATTATAACTCATGCAAGGTTTAACAAGAGTGCCAAGTGGGGCAATATACGCCTGAAGGGTTACATCAGAGGATGGGAGCAAAATTTAAAGAACTTGACTGTTGAAGCCCAAAGGACAGGAACAACAAAAAGAAGGAATTCCAAAAAAAATTCTAAGTCCCATAAAAATTCTTACCAGGTAAAGTTATGTCAAAATACATCTAAAAATTGGATGTACCAAAGAAAAGTGGTCTCGGGTTTTCCCCTACGGCCAATAATAAAAAAGTTTCAAAATAAGCTATTTATAGTATCAAGAGTATGTATCGCTCACCTGACCTACTGACCTAAAGATCATCAAGTTTCATTAAGATATGGTCATAAATGTGGTCTCTAAAGTGTTAACAAGCTTTTCCTTTGATTTGACCTAGTGACCTAGTTTTTTGACCCCACCTGACCCAGATTTGAACTTGACCTATAGATCATCAAGATCAACATTCTGACCAAGTTTCATTAAGATATGGTCATGTATGTGGCCTCTACATTGTTAACTAGCTTTTCCTTTGATTTGACCTGGTGACCTAGTTTATGATCCTACATGACCCAGATTCAAACTGGACATTGAGACCATCAAGATTAACATTCTGACCAAGATTCATGAAGCGTTAACAAGCTTTTCCTTTGATTTGACCTGGTGACCTAGTTTTTGACCCCAGATGACCCAATATCAAACTCATCCAAGATTTTATTGAAAGTAACATTCTGACCAAGTTTCATTAAGATTGGGCCAGAAGTGTGACCTCTAAAGAGTGTTAACAAGCTTTTCCTTTGATTTGACCTGGTGACCTAGTTTTTGACCTCAGATGACCCAATATCGAACTTGTTCAAGATTTTATTGAGAGGATCATTTGAACAATCTTGGGGGAGGCCCACTATATCATGCTACATACCAAATATCAAAGCCCTAGGCCCTTTTGTTTTTGACAAGAAGATTTTCAAAGATTTTCCCTATATAAGTCTTTAGAAACAATGTGATCCCCCCCCCCCCCCCAAGGGCAGGGCCATATTATATCCTAGGGAGATTATTTGAACAATGTTGGTAAGAGGCCCACTAGATGATGCTACATACTAAATATCAAAGCCCTAGGCCTTATGGTTTTGGACAAGAAGATTTTCAAAGATATTCCCTATATAAGTTTATATAAACCATGTGACCCCCGGGGTGGGGCCATATTTGACCCTAGGGGGATAATTTGAACAGTCTTGGTAGAGACCCACTAGATGATGCTACATACCAAATATCTAAGCCCTAGGCCTTGTGGTTTTGGACAAGAAGATTTTTGAAGTTTTTCCTTCGGTTGTCGCACCCGAGTTCTGTATGGAATTCAATTCTTTGAACAATTTTTAAAGACCATCCTAGGATCATCTCTGTGAAGTTTCATCTAAATTGGTTTGGTGGTTTAGGAGGAGATGTTGTTTAAGGACGTATGCTAGAATTCGGTGCGAAAATGTTCCCAATAACAGAATTTCTTCAAACTTTGGATATTGAAGGACAATCATCTAAGAAACAAAAAAATGCAATAAAAACCATAGGTCACCGGATTCGAAAAAGAGTTATCTGCCCTTGAAAACGGCATTTCCCCCAAAAATGACGTTTTCAAGGGCAGATAACTCTTTTTTGAATCCGGTGACCTATGATTTTTATTGCATTTTTTTGTTTCTTAGATGATTGTCCTTCAATATCCAAAGTTTAAAGAAATTCTGTTATTGGGAAAATTTTCGCCCATCTCGTATACAGGGAATTCTAGCATACGCCTTTAAAGTAAAGTGTGGACAGACGGACGACGGATGGACGGTGAGTGATCACAATAACAAATGTTTATGTAAACAAGGAACCATCTGACATGGCCTATACTGACCCGAGTCACGATTTGAAAAATCTTGGTAGAGAACCTCAAGAGCATGCCACATAATAAATAACTAAGCTATAGGCCTGATGGTTTAAAACAAGAATTTTTTTAAAAGATTTTTCCCTAAAAAAGTCTATTTCAGGGGGAATGGTACTTTGTCAAAATTTAAGGTTTCCTAATAGTCTTATATACCAAAATAAACTTGAAGATATTTCCAATATATATCATCATCTTTTAGAGCGATAAACATGCGTATGACGTTACCATGACCTGTTTTCGCAATTTTTACGTCTGTGCATGGTACCTCAAAATTAGTATAAAACCCGATACTACAAACGTATTGGGGGTGTCAATGCATTAAATTATATATCAAACGACAGAATAAAGCAATTCCAAAGTGATCATTACCCTGAAAAAACATTTTCTATCTAAGTTTTGAAGGAGGTACGAAGACAGACCTTTGTTTGTTTTAGAAAATTCCGGAAGAAAATCGCTTCTGATCCATTTTGTAAACAGGAGGGTCATTGACCCTAAAGCGCTCACCTGTCTACAAGGCTTCAAGTGTGTCTAGAGTATAGAGTTAGGTTTCTTCTATGTTAGCCTCAATATCATATACATGTCACACACACTTTTGAACCTAGGGCAATAATTTGAACAATTATGGTAGACATTACAAATTGATATCACACACCAAATATCAAGGCTCTAGCTGTAATTGATTCAGAGAAGAAAAGTGACCACGCCCCCTGGCAGCCATGTATTGACGAATCGAAATAATTTGAACCATCTTGGTAGAGGGTCACACAAGAACCACTTGTGTAAAATTATTGTACACCCTGACAACAAAGTTGTAAGGGGGGTGTATACTGGTTTCAGGTTGTCCGTCCGTCCGTCTGTCTGTCCATCCGTAGACACAATCTTGTGCGCACCATCTCTCCTCATCCCCTTGACACAATTTAATGAAACTTCACACAAGTGATCAGTAACAACAGCAGTTGTGCATGGGGCATGTGAGGTTCTTTCAGAAAAAAAAATTGCAGAGTTACGGGACTTTGTTTTTTGTTACTATACTATATACATACACACAATCTTGTGCGCACCATCTCTCCTCATCCCCTTGACACAATTTAATGAAACTTCACACAAGTGATCAGTAACAACAGTAGTTGTGCATGGGGCATGTTAGGCTCTTTCAACAAAAAAAATTGCAGAGTTATGGGACTTTGTTTCTTGTTAACATAGTATGTACATACAGTCTGCATATGCAATCTTGTGCACGCCTAATCTTCCGAACCCTTGCACACAATTTAATGAAACTTCACACAAGTGATCAGTACCAACCCTAGTTGTGCATGGTGCATGTTACGTTCTTTTAGATAAATATTCTGCATAGTTTTGGGACTTTATTTTTTGTTACACTACTGTATACATACAGTCTAAATACATACAGTACACATAATAATGCAATCTTGTGTGCGTCAAATTGCAATGTACTGTGAACGTGCATGGGGGGGGGGGGGGTACATTCATCACCTTTAGTGATAGCTCTAGTTTTAAAATCGGGTTTGCAGTTTCAAACAAGAAGATTTTTATAGTTTCCACTAAATACATATAACAAAAAGTGACCACGCCCTCTGGCGGCCATGTTTTTGATGAATCAAGTTAATTTGAACAATCTTGGTACAGGTTCACACAAGGGCCGTTTGTGTAAAATTATTCTAAAATTGGGCAAGCAGTTTCACACAAGATTTTTAAAGTTTCCACTATATATACATGTAGGAAAAAGTGACCACACCCTCTGGCGGCCATGTTTTTTGACGAATCAAAATAATGTGAACAATCTTGGTACTAGAGGGTCACACAAGGACCATTTGTGTAAAATTATTCTAAAATCGGGCTAGCAGTTTCACACAAGAAGATTTTATAGGGAAAAGTGACAATGCCCTCTGGCGGCCATGTTTTTTGACAAATCAAAATAATTTGAAAAATCTTTGTACTAGAGGGTCACACAAGGACCATTTTGTGTAAAATTACTCTAAAATCAGGCTAGCAGTTTAACTCATTAAGGATGCAGATCGCATTTATGCGTTCATTTTAACTCTTATCGAGTACCGCATGTCGTATTTATCTGTCAAAAGATAACAGGCGTGTATGCCAAGGATCGCATAAATGCGCTATCCGCCTGATAGTACTGTATGCCGCGTGACGTGATTTTACGTTTGTAAGAGTACCAACGATTAGACTGCTGTCAAAGTCAACCAATGAAAATATTTTACTCTAAATATTTATAAAACCTGGAAGCGATCGAACCAACCAAATATTTATTATTTAAGCATTTTTGTAATATACTCATCACTAAATATCGGAATTTGAAAGTTATTTGTAGGTATTTCCTGTTTAACTTCTCATTCTATTATACCACAGAATCTTTCTTCTTTATTCAGTAATTTTAATTTTATTACATAAAGTATTATTTCGTTCTTTCATAATGTCATTTGTTTAGCAATAGATGATATTTGAATAAATATAAAATAATCAAATAATGGCTGTTTTTCCATGTCCAATCTTTCTTGAATATTGCAGTTTTCCATAGATCTATTCATGTTACTTCAGCTGGCCTGTAAAACAATTTTGCAAATCAAAATAATAGTAAATTTTAAATTATTGATTAGATCATGAATTGTAGTATCAGTTGTGAAAATTTCAGTTTTATTCATCTTTTATAAACAGATGTGTATCCCTAATTTTGATCAAAGGATGCCTAGATCTTATCGATTATTGATTATCAGTGAAAATCCACAGGCATAAAAAGCAGATAAGTGGCTCAGGAATGTATCGGAAAATTGATGCCAGTAATTAAGCAGCGATATGGCTGCAGGTATTAATGAGTTAACACAAGAAGATTTTTAAAGTTTCCACTATATACATATAGGGAAAAGTGACCATGCCCTAAGGCAGCCATGTTTTTTGACAAATCAAAATAATTTGAACAATCTTTGTAGAGGGTCACACAAGGACCATTTGTGTAAAATTATTCTAAAATCGGGCAAGCAGTTTCATACAAGAAGATTTTTAAAGTTTCCACTAAATACATATAGGGAAAAGTGACCACGCCCTCTAATTGCCACGTTTTTCGACAAATTGGTATAATTTGAACAATCTTGGTAGAGTGTGACAATGTCTTGATGAGGTTATCATTTGACCAAAGTTCCATTATTATCCTTCAAGGGGTTTAGGAGATACAGAGCAGACATGAAATAGCAGGCTCAAACCTTTGACCTTGAGCCAACATGGCTGACTCATGGGTTTTGCATATCGTCTTGATGAGGTGATCATTTGACCAAAGTTCCATGATTATTCTCCAAGGGGTTTAGGAGATACAGAGCAGACACAAAATGTTACGCACGGACAGAAGGAAGGAAGGACAGAGACCATTCCTATAACACTTGGTAGAGGTCCACTAGATGATGATACATACCAAATATCAAAGCCCTAGGCCCTGTGGTTTTAAACAAGAAGGCTTTCAAATTTTTTCACTATGTAAGTCTAAATAAACCATGTGACCCCCAGGGTGGGGCCATGTTTGATCCTAGTGGGATAATTTGATCACTCTTGGTTGAAGACCACTACATGCTGCTACACAAATATCAAAGCCCTAGGACCTGTGGTTTTGGACAAGAAGATTTTAAAGTTTTAGAGTTCTGTATGGAATTCAATTCTTTGAATAAATTTTTAAAGAAGACCATTCAAGGAACATCCATGTGAAGTTATATTAAATTGACCTGGTGGTTTAGATGTTGTTTAATGGAAAGTGTGGACGGATGGCGGACAGTGAGCGATCTCAATAGCTGACCCAGAGCACAAGTAAAGGAGCTAACAAGAGTGCCAGAATGTCACAATATACGCCGATCACAGCAAATAGCACCTGTATTTGCAAATGGGATTTAAATTTTGTGGTTGTTTAGTAATTAATGTAATTCTTTTGCTTTTCTAAGTCCACAAAAAAAACTCTTTACCAGGTAGAGATACTTTACAATACACCTAAAATTTGAAAATAACATCTATGTTGTACAACAGAAAAGTGGTCTTGGCTTTTCCCTATGATCAATTATAAAAAAGTTACAATATAAGTTATTTATAGTAACAACTAAGGGAAGTTATCTTGAACAAGAGCTGTCACTAATGGTGACAAATGCCCCCGCAGCACCTTGACCTTTGACCCCAAAGTCAATAGGGGTCGTGTACTCAATAAGTACTATTAGCATGTGAAGTTTGAAGGTCCTGGGTGCAGTAGTTCGCGAGTAAAGTGCCTTCATGCAAAAAGTTAACACTGACCTCTGTGACCTTGACCTGGTGACCCAAAAGTCAGTAGGGTTGTGTACTCAATAAGTACTATCAGCATGTGAAGTTTGAAGGTCCTGGGTGCAGTGGTTCACCAGTAAAGTGCCTTCATGCAAAAAGTTAATGTGACGAACTAACGGACAGACAGTTGAAAATTAATATGCCTCCCTTCAGGGGCATAAAAAAAAAAAAAAAAATGCATGAAGAAGAAATGCTCCGGATAAAGTCATTCTTGTACGTTTGGCCTCTGTGTGACCTTGACCTTGGACCTAGTTCTTGCGCACGACACTCCGTCCTGTGGTGGTTATATCAACATTGGAACATTTGTGCCAAGTTATATCAAAATCCCTCCATGCATGAATGCTCCAGTTTTCATTCTTGTATCCTTTGACCTCTAAGTGCGACCTTGACCTCAGACCTGGTTCTAGTGCTTGACACTTCATCTCATGATGGTGAACAATTCTGCCAAGTTTCATCAAAATCCCTCCATGCATGAAGAAGATATGCTCCAGACAAAGTCTGTGGATATCGCCTGCCAGGGGCGTTCCCATAATACGTTTCATTTTTCGAACGGGCGTATAAAAAAGCAAAACCCTAGGTCTTTTCTTGATAGTTTTATTTTAGCATATAATTTGCCATTTTATTTCTAGGTTTATAAAATAATTGTTATCTAGACACAAAAACTTCTTAAACTATTTGACACGTGCTCAGGTTAGCTAAAAATTTGCTAGAGTTGTCACAGGAGTGACGAATTATACCCCCACAATATGGCCTTGTCACAGAACTAAGCCAATGTCAAAGCTGCACTTGCTTGACCTTTGACCTACTGACCTTGAAATCAATAGAGGTCGTCTGCTGGTCATGATCAACCTCCCTATGATGATCCTCGGCCCAAGCGTTCTCAAGTTATTGACCGGAAAAGGTTTAAATGACCTTTGACCTTTTGAACCAAAAATAATTACGGGTCATCTGCTGGTCATGACCAACCTCCCTATTAAATTTCGTGATCCTAGTCCCAAGCGTTGTGAAGTTATTGTCCGAAAACCGTTTAAGTGTTCCGGGTCACTGTGACCTTGACCTGTGACCTGCTGACCTCAAAATCATTAGGGGTCATCTGCTGGTCATAACCAACCTCGCTATCAATTTTCATGATCCTAGGCACAAACGTTCTCAAGTTATCATCCGGAAACTGTTTAATTGTTTCGTGTTTTTGTGACCTTGACCTTTGACCTCAGTCAAACATGACCCGTATTTAATCATGTTACACCAGTGTACAAAAATTTAAGACCCTAGACCCAAGCGTTCTCAAGTTACCATTTGGAAACCGTTTAACTGTTCCGAGTCACTGTGACCTTGACCTTTGACCTACAGACCGAACTTGACCTGTATTTTCTAATGTTACACCTGTGTACCAAAAATTATTCAAATCGGTCAAGCCTTTCATGAGTTATCATCCGGAAACCACAAAAACCAACAGACCGACCGACCGCCAAGCTCACTCCTCACTTCGTTTTGTGGGGGTATAATTATGCTACTGAATTGTTCAAATTTCAAAGTGTTGAATTATATAAATTCTACATAAATATTTAAGTTGTTCATGTTTTTCTTCAAATCAATGACATAAGTTAAAAGCAGATTTGCAAACTTAAATCAGTAGCAGGGAATTATCCACCTTTCTCCAAAAATACATTAAAAATAATTTTATTAAATAAACAAGAGGGCCTTGGTGGCCCTAGATTGCTCACGAGTTTCAGAGCATAAACAGGCTAGTGTGCAACTTTGGAAAGGACCAATATATGATCCAGGTGTCAAAAGTTCCAGAGGCAGCAGAAGTTGATTAAATTAACTAGATGCTCTTGTAGTAAAACACATGGCATGGTAGTAATAGGCAAGAAGTTGATAGTCGACAGGAGCGAAAATAAGTGACTGAAGTGCAATACGGATCATCTACTCGGCATGTTAAATCATCCCATATAGTTTCAACATTCTGGGTCAAGTAGTTGAACCAGGTTCTCAAGTAATAGATTAGAAACAGTTTAATGTGATCTTGACCTCTGAAAGAATGGCCCAAAGATCAATAGTGGTCATCTAATACACATGTCCAATCATCCTATGCAGTTTCAATGTTAAGGCACAAGTGGTTCTCAAGTTATGGATTTCCATGTTCTGGCCCCTGTGACCTTGATCTTTTATCGAGTGACCTAAAAAACAATAGGGGTCATCTACTCTGTAAGCCCTATGAAGTTTGAAGGTTCTAGGACAAATGGTTCTCCAGTTATTGTTTGTTTGTTTTGGGTTTAACGCCGTTTTTCAACAGTATTTCAGTCATGTAACGGCGGGCAGTTAACCTAACCAGTGTTCCTGGATTCTGTACCAGTACAAACCTGTTCTCCGCTAGTAAGTGCCAACTTCCCCACATGAATCAGAGGTGGAGGACTAATTATTTCAGACACAATGTCGTTTACCAAATAGTCACGGAGAACATACGCCCCGCCCGAGGATTGAACTCACAACCCCGCGATCCGTAGACCAACGCTCTTACCTACTGAGCTAAGCGGGCGGGCTCTCCAGTTATTGATTGGAAATGAAGTGTGATGGATGGGCGGAGGTACAGGGCAAAAACTATGTCTCCCCTACATGCCTCTTAAAAATGGCTGGAAAATATACACACAGACCAATGGAGCAGGCTGAATGGGTTTCAGATAGTTTTTTTATAATGTTAAGAAGAAATCTTTTGAAAGTATTTCAATATTTAGTTTTAGTAGCTCCTAAAAGGAGGACTGGTCCCCCTATTTGAACAAGTTTGGAAGAGGACCTTACAATGACACTACAGACCAGTTTGATAAAGATCCATGAAAAACTTTTGAAAGCTATTTTTACATATTTTTATCTCTAGCAGACCCTAAAATAGGACAGGTTGACCCAATCTGTATAATTTTGGAAACAAGTTTTTTACAATGATGCTACAGACTAAGTTTGATTAAGATCCATCAAACAGGACATGAGAAAAAGTCATTTAAAGGTATTTCTACTTGAAGCTATACCAGATCCTTAAAGGGGCTGAGCACACCCTATTTGAATAACATTGGGAAAGGACCTTACATGATGCTACTGACTAAGTTTGAAGATCCCTCAAGATGTTTATGACCCATCAAAGGAGTGACGAATACCCCCACAATACGGTCTTGTCGCAGAAGAATGGCAACCATAAGAAAGACATGGCCACAAGAAGGTGCAATTTAAATCAAACTTGACCTGTATTATATGATTTTACACATTTGTACTGAAATTTATCTAAATCTGCCAAGTCTTTTGTGAGTTATTGTCCGACAACCATAAGTTTGACAAATTTTAAGTTGGAAAGGGGCCATAACTTCCTATAAAATTGGTGGTTTGTAGCCAAAGTCGAACTCTACCTGTATTTTATGATGTTAAACCTGTGTATCAAAAACATTTAAATCTGTCAAGGACTGTCACTGGAGTGTTTAATGACTCCAACAGTGGATGAATATTGCACAATAGCTTGAGTCTGTGTTAAAAAATATCAAATAATAAGAGAGGTACAGATAAAGTGTATCAAAACACTAAATAAGTATAATTCTAAGCAAAAAGGGAGCATAATTCAGGAAATATTAGTGCAAGAGTTATGTACCTTGTGTCATATGATGTGGGTGATGATGTGGAACAATTACTTCAAGTTTGAACCCAATGCATTTCGTAATAACTGAGATTTAGTGAACATGCATCAAAATTAACCTTAAATTCTAAGTAAAAGGGGGCATAATTCATGAAAAATTGGTGTCAGAGTTATGCACCTTGTGTCACATGATGTGGGTGATAAGGTGGAACATCTATTTTAAGTTTGAATCAAATCCATTATGTAATAACCGAGATATAGTGAAAATGCATCAAAATTAACACTAAATTCCAAGTAAAATTGGTGTCAGAGTTACGCACCTTGGGTTACATGATGTGGATGATAAGGTGGAACATCTATTTTAAGTCTGAATCAAATCCATTTAGTAACAAGAGCTCGCAGAAAACGAAATCCCCTCCCACCCCCACCCATGCATTCAGTAACTGCAAGGAACAGAAATTATTCAGTCACTATACACAAAAGTTCTACTGTTCTGGGTCAACATGACCTTGACCTTTGACCTCAAAATCAATAGGGGTCATCTTCTAGTCATGATCAACTTCCACAATCCTAGGCTCAAGCATTCTCAAGTTATCATCCAGAAATGGTTTAACTGTTCTGAGTCAATGTGACCTTGACCTCTGGTCTCAAAATCCATAGGGATCATTTGCTGGTCATGTCTAACCTCCCTATTAACTTTCATGATCCTAGGCCCAAGCGTTCTTGAGTTATCCTCTGGAAATCGTTTAACTCTTCCTGGTCACTGTCATCTTCACCTTTGACCTACTGCACTCAAAATCAATAGGGGTCATCTGCTGATCATGATCAACTTCCCTATCAAGTTTTGTGATCCTAAGCCCAAGCGTTCTCAAATTGTTGTCAAGAAACGGTTTACCTATTCCAGGTCACTGTGACCTTGACCTTTGACCTCAAAAGCATTAGGGCTCATCTGCTGATCATGATAAACCTCCCAATCAGCTTTCATGATCCTAGGCCCAAGTGTTTTTGAGTAATCATCTGGAAATCATTTAACTGTTCCGGGCCACTGTGACCTTGACCTTTGACCTACTGATCTCAAAATCAATAGGGGTCATCTGCTGGTCATGACCAACATCCCTATCAACTTTCATGATCCTAAGCCCAAGCGTTCTTGAGTTATCATCCGGAAACCGTTTAAATGTTCTGGGTCACTGTGACCTTGACCTTTGACCTACTGATCTCAAAATCAATAGGGCAATAGGGGTCATCTGCTGGTTATGACCAACCATCCTATCAACTTTCATGATCCTAGGCCCAAGTGTTCTTGAGTTATCATCTGGAAACGGACTCGTCTACATACCGACCGACAGTTCGAAGGGGGGGGGGGCATAATAACTGAGATATAGATTTTGGGATGTAACAGGGCAAAACTGAGGGGGTGGGGGAGGGGTATAAAAACAGTTAAAACCATATCAGCAAATGATGAATCAAGCTCTTAGACTCCCAGTGGTAATGCAGTCAAAACGCGGAAACCCATAAAATCATTTCAGTCCCTTTTAAATATCAGATGTGTATTATGCTGGTCTTCAATTAAATACCTGTCAACAGCAGTGACATCACGAGTGCCTAAGGCAATTAGGCTGGTTATCGGACTTGGCCGTGATATTATGCCCACATTGTTACCAAGTTTGGTGAAGACCTGATGAAAACTGCTCGACTTAGAGAACGGACAAGGCTAAATTTGCAGTTTTTCGAGTAACTCAAAGGCCATAGTCAAAGAGTGCCTGGGGCGATTTGGCTGATATCAAACCTGTCACAAACATTGTCAACAAGTTTGGTGAAGATCGGATGAAAACTGTTTGACTTAGATGGCGTTCAAGGCTAAATTTGCAGATTTTGAGTAATTCAAGGGCCATAATCCAAGAGTGTTTAGGGCGAATTTGCTAGTTATCGAACTCAGCTGAGATATTATGCCCAAAAACATCGTCACCAAATTTGGTGAAATTCAGATGAAAACTGACTTAGAGAGCGGACATGCTCTTGGATGCCGACCGCCTGCCTGCCTGTGCAAGGGTTCAGGAGATCAGATTGCATATGCAGACTCTGTATATTGAATAGTAACAAAAAACAAAGTCCCATAACTCTGCAGAGTATTTTTCTAAAAGAACCTAACATGCATCATGCACAACTTGGGTCACTACTGATCACTTGTGTAAAGTTTCATTAAACTTTGTCTATGGGTTCAGGAGATTAGGTGCGCACAAGACTGCATATGCAGATACAGTATAGTAATAAAAAGTCCCATAACTCTGCAGAATATTTTTCTGGAAGAACCTAACATTCACCATGCACAATTAAGAGTTACTACTGATCACTTGTGTGAAGTTTCATTAAATTGTAACAAGGAGATTAGGTGCACAAGATTGCATCTACAGATAGATGGACGGACAGACAACCTGAAACCAGTATACCCCCCTTACAACTTCGTCGTGCTGGGGGTTAAAAAATTTGCATTAATTTCATGTTATTTTAGTCAAAGTTAAAAAGTGTCAAAGACCATAATCGCCTTTGCATTTCTCAGCATCTGAAGTAGGCGGAGTATAAATTTTGCCATCGTGTATTCAAGTCAAGTGTCAACTGGCCGATAGTGGATAAAAAATCCGGCAACTTCAATTTCACTTTGATGTTAGATTAGAACGCAGTGGGGAGCTTCAAAGCGACTTTTTGGCTCAAGTCGCCCCTAGCTCAAGCCCTGTATAAGTCTATGTAAAACTTGGTACCCCTGGGGCGGGGCCTCTTCAGTAAAGAATTGAAGAAGACATTTATAACATTTCAACTGATATGCTTGTATATCAAACTCCTAGTCAAGGTTTTCTTATAATTAAAATAATAACTGTTCCTGAAAAGATATCCAAGTATTAAAAACAATAAACCATAATTCTACACAGAATAATAAAATACATACAAATGAAATGCAAACATATTTTCTACTCGATGCTTTTTCCAAAATCAACATACATTCAGTGGATACATATTAACATTTTAAGACTATATAAAAGCAGGATTTACTAAAATACCTAAATTAGAGTTTAACAAGTACAACACATCATCAGTACAAATATCTCTATCAGTGTTCCTCAACTTAAATTTATCACACCTGGTTCTTCAACCAAATCGCATTTCTCAAAATGTTACAGAATATCACTGTTGTTTTACACTGGCATTTCTCTATATGACATAATTTTTTGTACCAAAATAACGACAGTTTCCCCTCCATCCTCCATGTCACTGGTACTTATTACATGTTTCTGCATGTTACATAAACATCTGTGAAATGAATATCCTGAACTCTCACATTTAATTAGTTATTGCTGTATTATAAATAATGATTAAACCCACTACATTAGCCGTGTTTCTTACATCCTTCCCAATAAACCTGGTTTCAGTATTGGTGAATCCCAGTGGGCGGAGCTTGTCCTCTTGTTAAATCGTGCTTTCTTCTTCTCAAAAAGAACATTGAGATCTGGTGCTTCAATCACGTCAAAAAGTTCATCAAGATTTGGTGGATGATAATGTTGTTTGATCAACAATGTCTTCAACTGGGATCCTGTAAAAACAAATGAAAGGAGTATTGCCATGCAATACAAAGTCCCCTACTGGAAGGCACCTAATTTTCTCTACTGCCATATAACATAATGAACTGATATCTGTCAATGATGTATAAACAATATTGTACTATATATACAATATGTTATAACAAAACACTTGGATTAAAATTTGCATACACAAAAACCTACAGTAGTTGATTGTTTCATAACATCTATAAATACTATATCGCTCGCTTGCTTGAACAAAATTCTTTCCTAAAGCTTCAAAAACAAAAAACGAGCTCACAGAACATGAAATGCCCCTCTTGATGCATTCAGTAATTGCACAAGAAACAAAAATTATTTGCTCACTGTAAACAGAAGTTCTACTGTTCTGGTTCAATGTGACCTTGACCTTTGACCTATTGACCTCAAAATCAACAAGGGTCATCTGCTGGTCATATCAACCTCCCTATTAAGTTTCGTGATCCTAGGCTCAAGCTTTCTCAAGTTATTCTCTGGAAAGTGTTTAACTGTTCTGGGTCAATGTGACCTTGCCCTTTGGCCTACTGACTTCAAAATCTAAAGGGGTCATCTACTGGTCATGACTAATCTCCCTGTTGAGTTTCGTGTCCTAGGCCCAAGTGTTTTCAAGTAATCGTCTGGAAACGATTCAAGTGTTCCTGGCCAACGTGACCTTGAACTTTGACCTAATGACCTCAAAATCAATAGGAGTCATCTGCTCCCTATCAATTTTCCTGATCTTGGGCGCAAGCATTCTTGAAATATCGTCCAGAAACTGTTTTATTGTTCCTGGTCACTGTGACCTTGACCTTTGACCTACTGATCTCGAAATCAATAGGGGTCATCTGCTGGTGATGATCAACCTCCCTATCAACTTTCACGATCCTAGGCCCAAGCTATCATCCAGAAACAGATTGGTCTACATACCGACTGACCGACATCTGCAAAACAATACACCCCTGCTTCTTCAAAGGGATGCATAACTAGTTGAGTAGGTCATGGTAAAGATCATTCAAGATAACTACTGAAATTTGTTAAATAAAATATACAGGAGGTCCAAATCTCTTTGCTGTAGCTTCAAAAACAAGGAAATAGGTCAGTAGGTCAGGATTAAGAATATTAAAGATGAATAGGTCAAGATTAAGACTATTCAAGATGATTACTGAAATCTGTATCAAAAATTATACAGGACTAGTGGTCCAAATTTCTATGCTGTAACTTCAAAAACAAGAAAGTATGTCATGCTTAAGACTATTAGAGATGAGTATTGAAATATGTATCAAACATTATACTTGTGGTCCAAATTTCTTTGCTGCAACTTCAGAAACGAGGAAGTTGGTCAGTAGGTCACAATTAAGACTATTCAAGATGACTATTGAAATTTTTATGAAAACAGGTGGTCTAAATCTCTTTGCTGTAGTTTCAAATGAGAAAGTAGTTCAGTAGGTCATGATCAAGATCATCAAGATGAGTATTGAAATCTGTATCAAAAATTATACATGTGGTCCAAACTTCTATGCTGTAACTTCAACAAGAGGGCCATGATGGCCCTATATCGCTCACCTAAGTTTAATTGCTTGGTTGAACAAATTTCTTTGCTAATGCTTCAAAAACCAAACAAGAGGGTCACTGATCCTAAAGTGCTCACCTGTGTACAAGGCTTCAAGTGTGTTTGTATAAGTACAGAGTTAGGTTTCTTCTATGTTAGCCTATATTATATACATGTCACACACACTTTTGAACTTGGGGCAATAATTTGAACAATTACGGTAGACATAACAAATCTGATATCACACATGAAATATCAAGGCTCTAGCTATTATTGATTCAGAGAAGAAGATTTCAAAGTTTCTAATATAAAAACCTATAGTAAGTACATGTCAGACGCAGGGTTGTGACCATTTTTTTTTACCTTAGGGCAGTAATACAGACAAGTATGGTATACATAAAGAGAAAAGTGACCACGCCCTCTGGCGGCAATGTTTTTTGACAAATCAGAATAATTTGAACAATCTTGGTAGAGAGTCAAACAAGGACCATTTGTGTAAAATTATTCAAATTGGGCAAGCAGTTTCGCACAAGATTTTAAAGTTTCCACTATATACATATATAGGGAGAGGTGACCATGCCCTCTGGCAGCAATGTTTTTTGTCAAATCGGTATAATTTGAACAATCTTGGTAGAGGGTGACATAAGAACCATTTGTGTAAAATTATATCAAAATCGGTCCATCGGTTTAGAAAGAGATGTCGCTTGAAGATTTTTCTTTTTTTAGCTTTGCGG
The DNA here is from genome assembly GCF_021730395.1 of Mercenaria mercenaria. Lineage (NCBI taxonomy): Eukaryota > Metazoa > Mollusca > Bivalvia > Venerida > Veneridae > Mercenaria > Mercenaria mercenaria. Next base: position 36,215,573 of record NC_069364.1, on the reverse strand, counting down.
CCCCTATGTGCAACCAAGCAGAACTATTTGAACAACTTTAGTAGAGGACCATCCAAGGAACACCCATGGTAAGTTTCATCAAAATCCATTCAGTGGTTATGGAGATGTCTTAAACACACTTGTTGACGACGGACGGACGAGCGCACGCACGACGGACACAGTGTGATCACAATACCTCGCCATGAGCACTTTGTGCTCAGGTGAGCTAACAAGAGGATCATGATGACCCTGAATCACTCACCTGAGTAATATGAGCCACATGTTTCAAATGGCTAACTGATGCTAAAATATTAAGAAGGTAGGTCACATTCATGGTAACTGAAAGTCAGTTTTAATATCGGTGTGCAAAACTGTACATGTCATCCAAATTTCAAGGCTGTATCTTAAAAAACAAGAAAGTAGGTCAAGTGATCCCTAATCTCTTGGGGTCATCAGGTAATTATAATTAAACAGTCTAGGAAATATGATCTGATAATTTTTGAAGTATTTTTTCATTTTTAACTAGGGATGGGAACGAATACTGAAATCAATATTCGAATATTCGGTTTGCCATATTCGAATATCCGGTTTGTTTAAACGGAAGCTTCAAATTCTTATTAAGTGATTGGCAATACACAATGTATTCCTTTGTTTAAAGCGTGAATCATCGTACGTAATAAGGCCTAAAAAATGTCTGTAACCCGACCCTATCTAGTTAAACACGCCGACGCTAGCGTTTTATTTCACGATTCTGTCAGGATATTCATGAATATATTTAACTAATTCAGTGTTTTAGCTTCAAAATGACACAAAAAAACCAAATCGATTATAATATCGACCGTCGCAACTTTATCTAAAAATAGCAGGTCGTCCCATTAAGCACGTGTCGCGCTGTTGTATTACCGCCGCCATTTTGAAAATTTTCAATCGGCGTATAAAAAGCAAGTAAGGCAGACTTTAACCTCCTGATCTTATACATCTATCATATGTTATTTCTTGATTTTATTATAAACTACTTCAAAATTTATTTCAAATACGGCCTACTGCGGATGAAAACCGATTCTGCGGACAGTCTGAAATGTCGTTCAAAATATTGTAAAAAGATCGACAATGTCTACAAGTTTGGTCTTGTTTTCGAAAAAAAAATATTCTAAAACTTGTTACATAAAACAGGCGCCAATAAAAATGAACAAAAGACAAAAAGGTATCATATTTACGCCTATTGCAAACTGTTAATCCGTAACGATGACCCCAGCTAATTATGCATTGCATTTTTCTTGTTAATTGGACATCTTTTGACATGCATCTGACACATTTACACCTGTTACAAACTGTTAATCTGTAACGGTGGCCCCTGCCAATTATGCATTGCTATTTTCTTGTTAATTGAACATCTTTTGATACGCGATTACATCCACAACAGAACAAACAGTTTTATTCTGTAGAATTTGCATGCTTATATTGCCCAAAATCAATGATACATATTTTGAAAAAAAGTTACAATAATTTACAAATATTTGAATATTCAACCGATTTTCCAATATTCTAATATTTGATCCCATCCCTATTTTTAACTCATAATTATAACAAGTGACCCCTGGGGCTGGGCCTCTTTTCACCTAAGGGGCACAATTTGAACAAACTTGTTCGAGATCCACCAGGCAATGCTACATACCAAATATCAAAGGCCCAGGCCTTAAACTTTCAGACAAGAAGATCTTTATTTTTTGTTCCCTATATAAGTCTATGTTAAACTTGGTACCCCCACGGACATAATTTGAACATTTTTGATAGAGAAACACTAGGAAAGGCAACATATTTAATATCAAAAGCCTAGGCCTTGCAGTTTAAAGCAAGAAGATTTTTAAAGCTTTTTTCCTGTATAAGTCTATGTAAAACTTGAGACCCCACCCCCCACCTCCAGGGGGCAGGACCTCTTTTCATCCCAGGGGCATAATTTGAATAATTTTGGTAGAGGACCACAAGGCAATGCTTCATACAAAATATCAAAGGCCTAGGTCCTGTGGTTTTAGACAAGAAGATTTTTTAAAGTTTTTTACTATATATATCTTTTCACCCCAAGGGCACAATTTGAACAATCTTGATAGAGGACCATAAGATGATCTCACATGCCAAATATCAAGGCTCTACGCCTTGCAGTTTTGGACAAGAAGATTTTTAACAATTTTCCTTTCGGTTGCCATGGCAACCAGAGTTCTGCATGGAATTAAATTCTTTGAACAATTTTGAAAGGGGACCACCCAAGGATCATTCCTGTGAAATTTGGTGTAATTCTGCTCAGTGGTTTTCAAGAAGATTTTTTAAGACAATGTTGACGAACGCACGACGGACATTGGGCGGTCACAAAAGCTCACCCTGAGCCTTTGGCTCAGATGAGCTAAAAATAAGTTTCAAAGCTATATGTCTTTTACTAATAACTGTAATACTATGTACTTGCACGCAAAATTTTAACCAGGATTTTCTAAGTCCAAAAGGGGGCATAATTTGCTCAAAATACATGTCACAGTTATGGGACTTGACCCAGTGAGGTTGGTAATTGATCTAGAAAAAGAAAAAATAAGTTTCAAATCTATATGCCTTTTAGTAATAGCTGTATGTACTTGCACGCAAAACTTTAACCAGAACTTTTTAAGTCCAAAAGGGGGCATAATTTGGCCAAAATGAAGGTCAGAGTTATGGGACTTGCTGCTATCAACTAGTTTTATAACCCCGAAGACACATGTGAAGTTTCAATTCAATATCTGCATTAGTTTTGGAGATAGTAACTTGCATGTAAAACTTTAACCAGAATTTTCTAAGTCCAAAAGGGGGCATAATTTGCTCAAAATACATGTCAGAGTTATGGAACTTGACCCAGTGAGGTTGGTAATTGACCTAGAAAAAGAAAAAATAAGTTTCAAAGCTATATGCCTTTAAATGATAGCTGTATGTACTTGCATTCAAAAACTTAAACAACGTGTGACGCCGACGCCAGGGTGAGTAGAATAGCTAGACTATTCGAAGGCTAGACTATTCTTCGAATAGTCGAGCTGAAAACTTCACAATTCATGTTTACAATAAATGTTCATGAATGAAATTCTACCAATTGGTTAGTTTATGTACAAACATGTGGATTTTTAAACAATTAAAGAGAATAACTCTGAAGTTACTAAAGAGATCCTGATGAATTTGTATGTGCAATACCACATTATGGTGATCTAAATTCTTAGTTCTAGGTCAAACAAATATATAACAAGTTATGAAGCAGAAATTGCCATATTTATAGTACCTTATATAGTTGACACTAGAAACTTCAAAGGGCCATAACTCTGGTGTTACTTTGGCAATCTGACTGAAACTTGACAGGCCGCATAAACCCATAGTGGTAAACAAGTCCATGAATTTTTATTTAAATATTCCCAACCACTTCCAACACAACCACTCCAGATGGACAATTACAAAACTATATCCCTCTGCCTGGGTCGTATACACATCAAGACGAACAGACGTATGAAGTTTCAAGATTGTAGGTGAAATAATTGTCCAGATATTGAGTGGAAACAATTTTCAATGTTTAAATCCCTGTGACCTTGATCTTTGATCCAGTCACCCCAAAATCAATTGGGGTCATGTACACATTAAGACCAACATATCTAAGAAGTTTCAAGGTCTTAGGTGAAATACTTGTCCAGATATTGAGGAAACAATTTTCAATGTTCAGGTCCCTGTGACCTTAACCGTTGACCCAGTGACCCCATTCTCACTGGACCAACTAGGGTAATAGGGGATAATTCTGACCAAGTTTCTTGAAATCTGGATAAGTAGTTGTTGAGAAAAATGAATGAACAAAAAGGTTAACATGACTCATTATCCCATAGCCCTTATCTACAAATACTGAATTTTTCTTTGAAAACCCAGCCAATAAATCATTAGATCATTCATCTGATCTGCAGAAAAATTATATCCCTGTATATTCCGGCGCAACTATCAAGGAAGATATTAATGTTGTCTGCAAACTTCCATATTTCAGTTGTGTAATTGGTACTATCAACCCCACCCCCAATGAAAACTCAAGTGATCTACATCAACATCCAAAACTGAACCTGGGAGCCTTCACATCCAAAATTCAAAAAGTTTCATCACCCCTGCATTATACAGACATACCCTGAGCCCAATCTGGTATCTTCTTTCTAGGGCATTCATCATCGTCCGTTTCATCACCTGAGTTAAGATCATCTATACCGTAATTCTCCACTGTTGATGCCATTGGTACTCGCTTTGGTGTCATTTCATACCTGCAAAAAACATAAATTCACTTGTACTTAGGCTATTTCAGGGGTCAACATTAACTTTTATTTTCACTTGTTCAGTTGGACAAGTACTCTCTGAAAGCACTTGTTCTGACCAGAAACTAACTTATAGGGAAAGGCAATGGTGTTTTGATGTTAATTCCATATGCTAGGATTTCTGTAATCATTTAAAGAAGTCAAAGAATTTTCAAAATCGACTTAAAAATGAGGAAGTTCTGAGTATTTAAATATTTAAATCTGATCAAAATGGCGGCCAACAAAAAACACAAGAGCTGTCCGTAAAACAGCCAATGCTCGACTATTGAATTATTGTCCCAGAAGCAGGAAAATGTTACTCTAAATGTTAAAATATCTATAGAGCTTCAATCCAGTATCTGAATTAGTTTTGGAGATAGTAACTTGCATGCAAAACTTAACCAGAAGTTGTATGTTCAAAAGGGGACGTAATCTGACCAAAATGCATGTCAGAGTTATGGGACTTGATGCAATCAAGTAGTTTTATATTCCCAAAGTCAAATGTGAAGTTTCAATTTAAAATATGCATTTGTTCTGCAGATAGTAACTTGCAAGTAAAACTTTAACTAGAATTTTCTATGTCTAAAAGGGGGCATAATTTGCCCAAAATACATGTCAGAGTTATGGGACTTGACCCAGTGAGTCTTCTAATTGATCTAGAAAAAGAAAAAATAGTTACATCAAAATTCCCCAATGCAGAAATAAGATATGCTCCGGACTTGACCTGTGACCTCTAAGTGTGACCTTGACCTTTGAGATAGGAACCTGGGGTTTGCGCATGACACTCCATCTCACTGAGGTTAACATTCATGCCAAATATAAACAAGATTGCTTCATACATGTCAAAGTTATGGTCCGGACAAACAAACGCACATACCCTGAACAGCCATTTGGACGACTATGTCTTCGCTTCCGCAAGCGGACTCAACAGGAAAACAAAACAATGATTGTTTCAGTTAATAACAATGAAGTACCGTAGATACCCATGTATAATGCGCACACCCCGATTTTAGTCCAAAATCCTGGGAAAAAAACATTTTTGGTCAATTTTGAGGTGGATGGAAAACTAAAGTAGAGTTTACATTGACACCGGTAATAAATTTTATCTCCGCAGCGGAGAGTAGCATCGGTCTCGTGGTACTATCGATTTTTGTTTTCTCGAAAATAAAACCAGTAAAATATTGTTATATTTGTTGTTTTACCTTTTTTAATTAACTATTTTGAATAAATAAATAGCAGCTGATTCAATATTTCGGAATGGTATCTTTCAAAATGACATGAGCTTCTCAATTCAAACCAATAACAAAAGGTGTGATAGTCTTTTTGTCACGATCAAATAGCCAGTAATTACCGGCAATTAACGTGTCACCTCGTGTCAATTATGTTGTTCACAGTTTGATCTCGGTCAAAGATAATTCTTGATCTTTAATTAGTATCATAATTTTTGTGATTTATTAACATTTCTTTCATCAAAATATTTTTAAATTTATATGAAATTAATTTTGTTTGAAAGAAAAATAAACCATTCGATCTTTTATGGAAAGTAACGGCAATCTTAGATTTTAGCGGTCACAGTAAGCGCGGGGAGTAGTTTCCCTTTACCAAAATGGCGAACATCGGTAACAAACTTGTTTTGAAGTTGGAAAATTGTCTATATCAATCTTAGATTTTAGCGGTGACAGTAAGCGCGGGTAGTAGTTTCCCTTTACCAAAATGGCTATCATCGGAAACAAACTTGTTTCGAAGTTGGAAAATTGTCTATACATGTGTATTATGCGCACCCACGATTCGGGGGTGGCCCCGGGGGTCAAAAACTGTGCATTATACATGGGTATCTATGGTACAATGTACTCCCTGCAAAACTGAAGCCAGTCGAGAGCCATGAATATTTTGACAACCCCGCTGAAAAATGGAGACTAATACATACGAGTCATTATTAGTGGTATTCTGTGGGACAGTCGCTTCTTCCAGAGAATGTGTCCTGTTCATGTTTGGCTTTGGCAGCTGTTTATTTTGATTTTGCTGTACTTGATTGTTGTGTTTATTGACCATTTTCTTGATCTCCTCATCATGTTTACGTTGTTGTTCCTTTACTTTCTCTTGTTCAGCAAGACGTAACCTTTCCTAGAAGCAAATTAAGACAGAAAATTAATGACTTTCACAAATTTTAATCCACTGGACTAGTCTGAAAAATATGTCAGACCAGACTAAACAAGAGCTGTCACAGGAGACAGCGTGCTCGACTATTTCGATGCTGGATAGTGAAACTGGGCACATCTGAGGAAACTAGAGCTGTCACTGGAGTGTTTAATGACTCCAATTGTGGATGAAGATATTGCACAATAGCCTGAGTCTATGTCAAAAATATCAACTTAAAGTAATAAGAGAGGTAAAGATAAAATGTATCAAAACACTATATAAGTATATCCTAAGCAAAAAGGGGCATAATTCATTAAATATTGGTGCCAGAATTATGCAGCTTGTGTCATATAGTGTGGGCGGTGGTGTTGAACAACTATTTTAAGTTTGAATCAAATCCATTCAGTAATAACAGAGACAGAGTGAAAGTGCATCAAAACTTTAACCTAAAATTCTAAGTAAAAAGGGGGAATAATTAATGAAAAATTGGTGCCAGAGTTATGCACCTTACGTCATATGGTGTGGGTGATGATGTTGAACAACTATTTTAAGTCTGAATCAAATCCATTCAGTAATAACAGAGACAGAGTGAAAGTGCATCAAAACTTTAACCTAAAATTCTAAGTAAAAAGGGGAAATAATTCATGAAAAATTGTGCCAGAGTTATGCACCTTGTGTCATATGATAAAGGTAATGATGTTAAACAATTGTTTAAGTTTGAATCAGATCAATTCAGTAATAACAGAGATAGAGTGAAAGTGCATAAAACTTTAACCTGAAATTCTAAGTAAAAAGGGGAATAATTCATGAAAAATTGTGCCAGAGTTATGCATCTTGTGTCATATGATGTGGGTGATGATGCTGAACAACTATTTTAAGTTTGAATCAAATCCATTCAGTAATAACAGAGGTAGAGTGAAAGTGCACCAAAACTTTAACCTAAAATTCTAAGTAAAAAGGGGGAATAATTCATGAAAAAATGGTGCTAGAGTTATGCACCTTGTGTCATATGATGTGGGTGATGATGTTGAACAACGATTTTAAGTTTGAATCAAATCCATTCAGTAATAACAGAGACAGAGTGAAAGTGCATCAAAACTTTAACCTGAAAATCTAAGTGAAAAGGGGGGATAATTCATGAAATATTGGTGCCAGAGTTATGGCCCTTATGTCAGATGATGTGGATGACGATGAGGAATAAGTATTTCAAGTTTGAATCAAATCCATCAAGTAATTACAGAGATAAGTTGAAAAAAGAGAAAGTGCATCAAAACTTTAACCAAGGTGGGGACGCGGAAAGACGCCGACGCCGGGGTGAGTAGGATAGCTCTCCTTATACTTCGTATAGTCGAGCTAAAATATCTTGATATGTGGGCCGGTGGTCTAGTGGTAACACGCTTGACTGTAAATCCAGTGGTCCGGAGCTCAAATCCCAGTCCAGGCACAAGAAATTTCTGAGATGCTCTTGAGTGTCTCCCTGTACCCCTTCTTCACAGGAAAGACGGTTTCGCATGCATAAGTGCTATACACCATGCATGTTAAAGAACCAGATAGTCTATTTGCAAATAGCTAGGCAAAGTTAGCTGGACAAGCCTGTATCTAACAAGCAAATCTGATCAATTGCTATCCCCCGCCAAAGTGTTTGTGGTGAGGAATGACAAAAAAATATATACAGCAAAAAGTTAAAGATGTTACCAAGAAGTAAATAATTTCATTAGTCAAGAAATATTTAACAGAAAATGAATGTTTTAAGTGTACATCATAAATCTATGTTATGTTGATCCTGACTAATGTGTAATAAGCTTAGCTTTTAGAATTATATGGAGTTATTTGAAATGTGAGCATGAAATGTAACTAGAACGAAATATTATAATCAAGTAGTTTGGCACTAAGTGTCGCTGTTTAACATGTACTTTTGAACTTTAAATAAAAAATTGTTGGGGCAGGGGAGGGATGCATGATCGGGGTGGTGGGGATGACTGGGCTGAGGAGCGAGGTGGGGGAAGGTACAACTTTGCATTTTCAGGAATAAAAAATAAATACAAGAGGACCATGATGGTCCTGAATCGCTCACCTCTTCCCACATGACCCAGTTTTGAGTATGACATCGTTTTTTCTATTATTTGACATAGTGACCTAGTTTTTGAGCTCATGTGACCCAGTTTTGAACTTGACCTAAATATTATCAAAATAAAAATTCTGACCAATTTTCATGAAGATCCATTGAAAAATATGGTCTCTAAAGAGGTCACAAGGTTTTTCTATTATTTGACCTATTGACCTAGTTTTCGAAGGTACGTGACCCTGTTTTGAACTTTGCCTAGATATCATCAAGGTGAACATTCTCACTAATTTTCATGAAGATCTCATGAAAAATATGGCCTCTAGAGAGGTCACAAGGTTTTTCTATTTTTATACCTACTGGCCTAGTTTTTGATTGCATGTGACCCAGTTTCGAAAATGACCTAGATATCATCGAGGTGAACATTCAGATCAATTTTCATGAAAATCCATTGAAAAATATGGCCTCTAGAAAGGTCAAAAGATTTTAATAATTTTATACCTACTGACCTAGTTTTTGACCGCAGTTGACCCAGTTTCAAACTTGAACTAGATATCATCATGATGAACATTCAGACCAACTTTCATACAGATCCCATGAAAAGTATGGCCTCTAGAGAGGTCACAAGGTATTTTTATTATTTGACCTACTGACCTAGTTTTTTAAGGCACGTGACCCAGTTTTAAACTTGACCTTGATATCATCAAGGTGAACATTCTGACCAATTTTTATGGAGATCCATTCACAAGTATGGCCTCTAGAGAGGTCACAAGGTTTTTCTATTTTTAGACCTACTGACCTAGTTTTTGACCGCAAATGACCCTGTTTCAAACTTGACCTAGATATCATCAAGATGAACATTCAGACCAATTTTCATACAGATCCCATGAAAAATATGGCCTTTAGAGAGGTCACAATGTTTTTCTATTATTTGACCTACTGACCTAGTTTTTGATGGCACATGACCCAGTTTCGAACTTCACCTAGATATCATCAAGATGAACATTCAGACCAACTTTCATACAGATCCCATGAAAAATATGGCCTCTAGAAAGGTCACAAGGTTTTTCTATTATTTGACCTACTGACCTAGTTTTTGACGGCACGTGACCCACTTTCGAACTTGACCTAGATATCATCAAGATGAACATTCTGACTAATTTTCATGAAGATCTCATGAAATATATGGCCTCTAGAGAGGTCACAAGTTTTTTCTATTTTTAGACCTACTGACCTAGTTTTTGACCGCACGTGACCCAGTTTCGAACCTAACCTAGATATCATCAAGATGAACATTCAGACCAACTTTCATACAGATCCCATGAAAAATATGGCCTTTAGAGAGGTCACAAGGTTTTTCTATTATTTGACCTACTGACCTAGTTTTTGACGGCACGTGACCCACTTTCGAACTTGACCTAGATATCATCAAGGTGAACGTTCTGACCAATTTTCATGAAGATCTTGTGAAATATATGGCCTCTAGAGAGGTCACAAGGTTTTTCTATTTTTAGACCTACTGACCTAGTTTTTGATGGCACATGACCCAGTTTCGAACTTGACCTAGATATCATCAAGGTGAACATTCTGACCAATTTTCATGAAGATCTTGTGAAATATATGGCCTCTAGAGAGGTCACAAGGTTTTTCTATTTTTAGACCTACTGACCTAGTTTTTGAAGGCACGTGATCCAGTTTCGAACTTGACCTAGATATCATCAAGGTGAACGTTCTGACCAATTTTCATGAAGATCTTGTGAAATATATGGCCTCTAGAGAGGTCACAAGGTTTTTCTATTTTTAGACCTACTGACCTAGTTTTTGATGGCACATGACCCAGTTTCGAACTTGACCTAGATATCATCAAGGTGAACATTCTGACCAATTTTCATGAAGATCTTGTGAAATATATGGCCTCTAGAGAGGTCACAAGGTTTTTCTATTTTTAGACCTACTGACCTAGTTTTTGATGGCACGTGACCCAGTTTCGAACTTGACCTAGATATCATCAAGGTGAACGTTCTGACCAATTTTCATGAAGATCTTGTGAAATATATGGCCTCTAGAGAGGTCACAAGGTTTTTCTATTTTTAGACCTACTGACCTAGTTTTTGATGGCACGTGACCCAGTTTCGAACTTGACCTAGATATCATCAAGATGAACATTCTGACCAACTTTCATAAAGATCCCATGAAAAATGTGACCTCTAGAGTGGTCACAAGCAAAAGTTTACGGACGCACGGACGCATGGATGACGGACACCGCACGATCACAAAAGCTCACCTTGTCACTTTTTGACAGGTGAGCTAAAAAGTTGCAATATAAGTTATTTATAGTATTAGTAACAACTAAGGAAGTTAATCCTTAAAAATAAAAAAAAAATAAAAATTCCAAAAAAAACCTAAAATGTGTCTGTAAATAAGGGGCAATAATTCAAATGTTTGTAGTCTTAAGGGGGTATAGCCTCAACAAACATTTTATGAAGAGCATTCATTATTCTAGGCCATATACTTTTTGAGCTATGAGCATCACAAACAAAAATTCTTTATTTTGGCTATTTCAAGGACCATAACTCTGCAATAAGCTCTAAGATTCTCAGGAAGAATGTCAAGCGTGCAAGGTCACATCATGATAAAGACTCAAGCAAGGTTTCATGAATTTACATCAAATACTTTTTGAGCTAGGCATATAATTAGGTGAAAATGTACATTTTTGACTATTTCAGGGGCAAAAACTTTAAAAATAGGGGGTGGAGCCAGCAATTTTTTTTTTTTTTTTTTTGGGTTTGATTTAACGTCGCACCGACACATGATAGGTCATTCTTGTATCTGACCTTTGGCCTCTAAGTGTGACCTTGACCCGAGACCTAGTTCTTGCGCATGATACACCGACTCGTGATGGTGAACATTTGTGCCAAGTTATATCAAAATCCCTCCATGCATGAAGAAGAAATGCTCAGGACAAAGTTTTCATTCTTGTATCCTTTGACCTCTAAGTGTGACCTTGACCTTAGACCTAAGGACCTGGTTCTTGTGCATGACACTCCGTCTGCTGGTGGTGAACACTTGTGCCAAGTTATATCAAAATCCCTCCATGCATGAAGAAGAAATGCTCCGGACAGTTTTCATTCTTGTATCCTTTGAAAACTACCTGTGACCTTGACCTTAGACCTAGCGACCTGGTTCTTGCGCATGACACTCTGTCTCATGATGGTGAACAACTGTGCCAAGTTTCATCAAAATCCCTCCATGAATGTAGAAGATATGCTCCGGACAGTCTGTGCACGCCGCCAATCATCCGCCCACCAGGGGCGTTCCCATAATACGTCCTGTTTTTCAAACGGGCGTATAAAAATCAGATCCCTACGCAATAGGCATGTGTTACTAAGTGAAAATTATCAAGAACCTAAACAAAATATTTGAAGGGAGGAGGGGGAGCATAACTTTGGCTGAGTTTTGTAGGTCACCTACTGAACCTATGAGTGAAATATTAAACTAGCCTTGTCCTGTGTAGGCCATGTTTTTTTAACAAAACTGAGAGTTGCAGAAATCTGAAAGGGGACCATCTAAGGAGCATTCCTGTGGAGTTAAGATGAAATTGACTTGGTTGTTTAGATGCTATATTCTTTATTTCATTCAACGATCATTAGATGCCACAATGAGCGCTTTGCATCAAGGTGAGCAAACAGAAATTGACAAGAATGCTAAGAATTGATTCGATATCAAAACTTTTCAGCATCAGAATTTCTGTGAATGGGAAGTGTTCATACTATTTAAGAAATAATATATCTCATCCAGTGATTTGTCATTGAATAAATCGTTTGTTCAGATGCGAAGGAATTATATCACGAGGGCGCAGCCTGAGTGATATAATAATACGCATTTGAACGACAAACAATGATTTATTCAAGAGCAAATCACTGAATGAGATATATTATTTCGATTCCAACATGTTATCAAGGATTTTTAAGTACATCCTTGACGACATTCATTAAATATTTTCCCGTTTTCAATCGGTTTCTTTTCCAGCGTGCCGCTATGCCGTCATGACGTAATAATTGTCACGTCAGAACAGTGTTTTGTTGTATAATAATTCACTGTTTTCTGCCTTCTTTGTTTAATAGGAAAATGAATCGGATCGTGTTAGAATGTAAAATATTACATGTACCTGCTCACGTATTCTCTCCATTTCTTTTTTCATCTGTATTTCTCTTTCTCTTTTCTTCTCCAGTTCAACTTTTTCCTTCTCCACTCTTTCTTGGGCTGCTTGTCGTTCCCTGGAAATGATGACTAGCATAAAAAACAGTACTAAAGTTGCAACTTTTGCCTGTTAAAGTAAATGAATTTTTACTTTTAAAAAGCAGACAATGTCAATTCCACAATTTTAAGAAATACAATGGCTGAAACTCCAGAACAAATCTGACAATCTGACTGGTTATTACACTTGTCAGAGGTACCATACCAACAACATTGTAAGTTCAGTGAAAACTGGATAAGAACTGCTTTAATTAGAGAGTAGATGATCATCCTGGTGGTGACACCAAGAGGCTATAATCATAAAAGAAACTAAACAAAAGGGCCAAAACTGTCACAAAATACATCTTTTACACCCAATTCATTGAGCAGAATAGTTGTCATTTTTCTGAATTTTGAGTAATTCAAGAGCCATAACTAAACAGCAACTGGTTATCAAACTTGCTCAATATAATATGCTAATAAACATTCTGACTAGTTTGTGGAAAATTGCATAAGAAATGCTTAAGTTATTAATCGGACACAGTCAATTTTCACAATTTTTAGCAATACAGAACATATAACTCAACACTATCCAGTTGCTTCTTAAACTTGTTAGAGATATAACCACAAACATTTGAATATATTATGAAATAAGACAAAGCCTTAAAGCGAGCTCAAAGAAATCAGATTTAAATTAAAACAAGAAATATCAGTAAAACTGATGATGCTCCCCGAAATTTCCATATTAAAAGAACAAAAGTGGAATTTATTTACTGGGCAAGTCTATTTTAAACCGGTAATATGGTGCGGCTGGTAATATGGAGCAAATGACATCGCCATTGAGTAAAGTACGCGTTTGTGGCAAATTTGCTGAATAAAAACACATTTAAGGAGGTACAAAACAGCGAAGTACATGAATGGTCAGCCATAGAAAGCATTCATTTTACACTAAGCACATCTTTAGACTTTGGAACGATGATCGATCATATGTTTCCACTACAACAAAAACATGCATACCTCTTTATTATACGGCACAAATGGGTTTGGGTAGATTGGAATTATTATAATTTGAATGTTGAATGCTTTATAGGATCCATGTTTTCAGGCAGAAATTTTAAAATCTGATGAATAATCTTAATTCTGCAAACTAAAGTTAAGATGTTACTGTCATGTTGTTTTATTGAGTAATTTTAGACACCATGTTGCATTATTTTAGACTACTCTAATATTTTTATCACTTGAGATCACTCCTGTACTACTGATCCCAACTAGATTTACTGAAAACACTTAAAAATATACATATTGTACGTGCCAGTAGCTAAAAACTGTTTTATAGGACTTATATTATATATTGCACACAGCAATGTAAACAGAGAGCGCAGAGGGTTGTGTTATTAAAGACGTGAAAACAAGTAATGTTCAATATTATATTTGCTTTAAAATCAGTTTGATAGATCAAGTGTTGTTTGTTTTTATAATGAATTCACATTTTGGTGAAAAAAGAGGCGTTTTAATATTTTAAGCACATTAAAGTCTTAACTGCGCCATATTACCGGCCACAGGGCTATCTCACTGAAAACTCATTCCAATGATAATTATAGGTTATTAACTTTGTATGTGGATATATGCACGAGTTCTGCAGTGGTAATATTGCGCGACTTAAGGAGCGCAATTTTATCCGCGAGAACGAGTGCATATATCCCCATACAAAGTTGATAACATTTTTATTACATACCCACTATCAAATAATTAATTTATGTCTAAATTATCGTTCTGTAAGGAAAGACAGGAAAAACAAGAAAATTCGATGAATTGGTATCCCCCACCAAAAGGGTTTGTGGTCAGGAATGGCAAAAAAATATATCCGGCAAAAAGTTAAGGATGTTCCTAAGAAGCAAATAATTTCATTAGTCAGAATCAATTTAACAGAAAATGAATGCTATTTTTTGGTTGGGGGAGGGGGGGGCAGCGGGGGTGACCGGGTGAGGGTACAAAACATCGATTATTGTCACTGATCATCGATGTTGATTATAAATATTGATGGAAAATTAACAAGAGCTGTCCGTAAGACAGCGCGCTGGACTTTTCTCAGTGCTTGACTCTGAATTAGAGCTTTGCCAGTAAAAAAAAATTCCAAGTTTAAAAGGGACATAACTCGGTCAAAATTCAAACAGAGTTATGGGAATTGTGTCTCCTGGTGTAGACTTTGATAGTAAATAAATATTTTGAGTTTCAAGTCAAAAGCTTTAATAGTAACAGAGATATTTTGACTTTATCAAAAATTATAACAAACAAGAGCTGTCACTAATGGTGACAAATGCCCCCCGCAGCACCTTGACTTTTGACCACAAAGTCAGTAGGGGTCGTGTACTCAATAAGTACTATCAGCATGTGAAGTTTGAAGGTCCTGGGTGCAGTGGTTCGCGAGTAAAGTGCTTTCATGCAAAAAGTTAACGTTGTGACGAACAAACTAACTAACGGACAGTTGAAAACTAATATGCCTCCCTTTGGGGGCATAAAAATTTTAAGTTAGAAAAGGACATAATTCTGTCAAAATTCAAACCAGAGTTATGGGGATTGTTTCTCCTGGTGTAGACTTTGATAGTAACAGAGATATTTGACTTTATCAAAAACTTTAACCAAAAATTCTAAGTTAAAAAGGGGCATAACTCTGTCAAAATTCAAATCAGAGTAGGATTGTTCTGCTGGGCAATTTGATATAAATAACTATTAAGTTAAAGTCAATAGCTTTGATAGTACAGAGGATATTTGGGTTATCAAAACAAACAAATTGAAAAAAAAAAAAAAAAAAAAAAAAAGGGGGGGGGGGGGATGCATGATCGGGGTGATGGGCATGACTGGGTGGAGGAGTGAGGTGGGGGAACAGTACAACTTTGCATGTTGATAAATGTTCATGGAAGGTTTGAAAAAAACTAGAACTGTCACAGGAGTGACTCATACCTCCACCATACGGTCTTGTCACAGAAGAATGGCAACCATAAGAAATCTTAAAAATACTTAGTCTTTGGAGTACTTCATCCTGGGCTTCCATATATAAATAATACTAGTATAGTAATACTAGTAAATATAAAAAATCTCTAATATTAATTAGTGAATACAAAAAAATGTCCCATGTTACTACAGAAAAATGTATTTACTTTTTACATAGGACTTATAATAAAAAAGTTAAATATTGAAAATCTAAAAATAGGATTTCTAAAAATAGACTAAATCCTGGAATTTAAGGGGAAGAAACTCAGTACAAAAGTTAATAAAAAGGTTACTTCCCTTTGGCTCTAAGCCAATCAGAATGAGATATAGTGAAAATACATCAAAATTAACCTTAAATTCTAGGTAAAAGGGGACACAATTCAACAAAAATTAGTGTCAGAGTTATGCACCTTGTGTCACATGATGTGGGTGATGAGATGGAACATCTATTTTAAGTCTGAATCAAATCCATTCAGTAGTAACTGAGATATAGTGAAAATACATCAAAATTAACCTTAAATTCTAAGTAAAAAGGGACATAATTCATGAAAAATTGGTGTCAGAGTTATGCAAATTGTGTCACATGATGTGGGTGGTGAGGTGGAACATCTATTTTAAGTTTGAATCAAATCCATTTTGTAATAACTGAGATATAGTGAAAATACATCAAAATCAACCTTAAATTTAAAGTAAAAGGGGACATAATTCATAAAAAATTTATGTCAGAGTTAAGCACCTTATGTCACATGATCTGGGTGATGAGGTGGAACAACTATTTTAAGTTTGAATCAAATCCATTTAGTAATAACTGAGATATAGTGAAAATACAACAAAATTAACCTTAAATTCTAAGTAAAAGGGGACATAATTCATGAAAACTTGGTGTCAGAGTTATGCACCTTGTGTCACATGATGCGGGCACATGATGTGGGTGATGAGGTGGAACATCTTTTTTAAGTTTGAATCAAATCCATTCAGTAGTAACTGAGATATAGTGAAAATACATCAAAATCAACCTTAAATTCTAAGTAAAAAGGGGCATAATTCATAAAACAAGAGCTGTCGGAGGACAGCAACGCTCGACTATTCAACAGTCTTGTCGACTGAATGAATACGGAAGTCGAAAAAGGGGCATAATTTAAAAAAAGTAAAATAGGGTTATGGAACCTGCATAGTGCTTATCAGCTCAT
Organism: Mercenaria mercenaria; assembly: GCF_021730395.1. NCBI lineage: Eukaryota > Metazoa > Mollusca > Bivalvia > Venerida > Veneridae > Mercenaria > Mercenaria mercenaria. The sequence continues at coordinate 36,198,651 of NC_069364.1, read as the reverse complement.
GACAGTGGACAAGTGTGTGAAGTTTCAATCATCCATGGGATGAGACAGCTACATTAAGATTTAACCAATTCCTAGTGTTAATTTTGAGAATTACCATGCATGTCATATATGAAGTGAAATTTGAAGCACCCAAATATAGATACTCATAAGATTTATAAAAAGGGGCATAATTTTGTAAAAAAGCAAAATAGAGTTATGGAACCTGTGCAATGTAAGTCAGTTTATCACAGTGAATAAGTGTGTGAAGTTTCAATCCATTCCCACAAGTGGTTACTGAGATACCAGCTTACATACAAAACCTTAACCAAAAATTTCTAAGTCAAGAAAGGGCCATAATTTTGTAAAAAAGTAAAATAGAGTTATGGAACCTGTGCAATGTAAGTCAGTTTATCACAGTGAATAAGTGTGTGAAGTTTCAATCCATTCCCACAAGTGGTTGCTGAGATACCAGCTTACATACAAAAACTTAACCAAATCGGGACGCGGACGCGGACACAGACGCGGACGCGGATGCCGACGCATGGGCGAGTCCAATAGCTCTACTATTCTATGAATAGTCGAGCTAAAAATTGGTGTCAGAGTTATGCACCTTGTGTCACATGATGTGGGTGATGAGGTGGAACATCTATTTTAAGTTTGAATCAAATCCATTTAGTAATAAATGAGATATAGTGTAAATACAACAAAATTAACCTTAAATTCTAAGTAAAAGGGGACATAATTCATGAAAACTTGGTGTCAGAGTTATGTGGGTTTGGAAGGGGGAGGGAGTGTGACCAAGGCAAGGTGGTGACCAGGTGTGGGTACACAACTTCACATGTTTATAACAAGTGTTCATGGAAAAGAATGAAAGAAGTTTTATGAAATTCTACCAATTGGTGGGTTTGTTATGTACAAATCTGTAGATTTTCAAACAATTAAAGGGCATTCTAACACGATCCGATTCATTTTCCTATTAAACAATGAAGGCTGGAAACAGTGAATTATTAAACAACAATTCACTGTTCTGACGTCACAATTATTACGTCATAGCGTCAAGCGGCGCACTGGAAAAGAACCCGATTGAAAACGGGCAAATATTTAATGCATGCCGACAAGGATGTACTTTAAAAGTCCTTAATAACGTGTTAGAATCGAAATAATATATCTCATTTAGTGATCTGCTCTTGAATAAATCACAGTTTTGTCGTTCAGATGTGTAGCATTATAAAAATTCCTTCGCATCTGAACTCCAAACAGTGATTTATTCAGCGACAAATCACCGATGAGATATATTATTTCTTAAATAACTCTAAGAAAAATTGACCAATTGAAAAAAAAAAAAAAAAAAGAATGACAGACATCATCGAAGTATGTTCGTTCATATTCATTTCAAGTTTCATGAAATTCTACCAGCTTGTTACTGAGAAATGGCTGCAGACGTGAATTTTTCATTAAATCAAGGGCAGTAACTCTTAGGGAAATTGACCAATACAAAAATAAACTTGACGGGCATCATCGCAGTATGTTGGTTCATATTTAGTTCAAGTTTCATGAAACTCTACCTGCTAGTTACTGAGAAATGGCTGCGGACGGACATTTTTTGGAATTTTTCATTAAATCAAGGGCAATAACTCTAAGGGAAATTGACCAATCAAAAAAAAAACTTGACGGGCATCATCGCAGTATGTTGGTTCATGTTTATTTCAAGTTTCATGAAATTCTACCTGCTAGTTACTGAGAAATGGCTGCGGACGGACGCACGCACAACGCCATTTTCAATACCCCACTCCTGATTTCATCGGCGGGGATAATATAAAAAGAATTTCTCCGAAAATGTAATAAACAAATCAAACTGACGTGCATTAATATTTTCTGTGAAAATGACTTAAACTTGTTGTTGCAACGTGTGCGTGGACGTCACGCAATTCTTTCCATTACAACGTTAAGAAAACATTCCACGTCCGATATGAAAGTATTCCATGTCAGTATGGAAAAATATTGCACGATCGCTGTCCATTGAAACTCAATGCAAAATAATTTTAGGTATGTAATAATGACGAAAATATGCGCACCTCCCCTTGAGAGTGAAGCGTCCTATGAATTTTTGCTGAATTTCATGCTGTGGTTGCTGAGAAATATTCCTGACTTAATTAAACAAGAGGACCATGATGGTCCTGAATCGCTCACCTGTTCCCACATGACCCAGTTTTGAGTATGACGTCGTTTTTTCTATTATTTGACATAGTGACCTAGTTTTTGAGCTCATGTGACCCAGTTTTGAACTTGACCTAGATATTATTAAGATAAAAATTCTGACCAATTTTCATGAAGATCTATTGAAAAATATGGTCTCTAGAGAGGTCACAAGGTTTTTCTATTATTTGACCTATTGACCTAGTTTTCGAAGGTACGTGACCCTGTTTTGAACTTTACCTAGATATCATCAAGGTGAACATTCTCACTAATTTTCATGAAGATCTCATGAAAAATATGGCCTCTAGAGAGGTCACAAGGTTTTTCTATTTTTTTACCTACTGGCCTAGTTTTTGACCCAACGTGACCCAGTTTCGAAACTGATCTAGATATCATCAAGGTGAACATTCCGATCAATTTTCATGAAGATCCATTGAAAAATATGGCCTCTAGAGAGGTCAAAAGAATTTTCTAATTTTAGACCTACTGACCTAGTTTTTGAAGCAGTTGACCCAGTTTCAAACCTGACCTAGATATCATCAAGATGAACATTCAGACCAACTTTCATACAGATCCCATGAAAAGTATGGCCTCTAGAGAGGTCACAAGGTTTTTTTATTATTTGACCTACTGACCTAGTTTTTGAAGGCATGTGACCCAGTTTCAAACTTGACCTAGATATCATCAAGGTGAACATTCAGACCAATTTTCATGAAGATCCATTCAAGGGTATGGCCTCTAGAGAGGTCACAAGGTTTTTCTATTTTAAGACCTACTGACCTAGTTTTTGATCGCAGTTGACCCAGTTTCAAACTTGACCTATATATCATCAAGATAAACATTCAGACCAACTTTCATACAGATCCCATGAAAAATATGGCCTCTAGAGAGGTAACGTTTTTTCATTATTTGACCTACTGACCTACTTTTTAATGGCATGTGACCCACTTTCGAACTTGACCTAGATATCATCAAGATGAACATTCTGACCAATTTTTATGAAGATCCATTCACAAGTATGACCTCTAGAGAGGTCACAAGGTTTTTCTATTTCTAGACCTACTGACCTAGTTTTTGGCCGCACGTGACCCTGTTTCGTATTTGGCCTAGATATCATCAAGATGAACATTCAGACCAACTTTCATACAGATCCCATGAAAAATATGGTCTCTAGAGAGGTCATAAGGTTTTTCTATTTTTAGACCTACTGACCTAGTTTTTGATGGCACATGACCCAGTTTCGAACTTGACCTAGATATCATTAAGATAAACATTCAGACCAACTTTCATACAGATCCCATAAAAATATGGCCTCTAGAGAGGTCACAAGGTTTTTCTATTATTTGACCTACTGACCTAATTTTTGAAGCCACGTGACCCAGTTTCGAACTTGACCTAGATATCATCAAGGTGAACACTCTGACCAATTTTCATGAAGATCTTGTGAAATATATGGCCTCTAGAGAGGTCACAAGGTTTTTCTATTTTTAGACCTACTGACCTAGTTTTTGACCGCACGTGACCCATTTTCGAACTTGACCTAGATATCATCAAGGGGAACATTCTGACCAATTTTCATAAAGATCCCATGAAAAATGTGACCTCTAGAGTGGTCACAAGCAAAAGTTTACGCACGCACGCACGCACGGACGGACTGACGGACGTACGACGGACGCTGCGTGATCACAAAAGCTCACCTTGTCACTTTGTGACAGGTGAGCTAAAAATTGTTTGTTTGCAGTGCTCTGACCGACCCATCAAAATAGTCCCGACCCCAATTTTTTTTAGGCAGTTCTGGGGGGCAATTTTTTTTTATATATGTTTTGATCCTTTCTGATGCAAAATGCATTTTCAGCAGACGTTTTCCTTTTCGAATTTTAATATACAGCAGATCATTCGACATTAAGTGTACGCGACCATATTGCCGTCTTCGCGCGTGTTTCGGAAGTCACAAGTTCCGATCCAAGTGAGAAAATCCCTCAGACATCTTTAGTCTTTCTCGCATGATTTTACAGTGACCTATGTATATTTGATAAACAATTTTCCAATGAACAATGTCGTCTGACACGACGCCACGGACCTGACCAATGAGTCAGTCAACATGACAACGGTCTAAAAATTTATTCTGATTTTCTGTTGATTAGTTTCAACGTTCAAAAGTTTATAAATTAAACAGACATCTGAATTTTTGGTCATGCATCAGAATAATCGGCAACTTGAATGATAACTATTCACATTTTTATTAATTGAGACCTTGTTCGAACACTAATAAAGCCACATACCTTGATTTTTTTTGTAAATCCTAATTTTCCTTTCCTTGCAAACATGATTTAACTTTTAAATCCCAGTTTTATCCGACACATTTGGTGATAATATTGCATAAACATCTTGAAATAATGGTGACAAATGCCCCCGCAGCACATTGACCTTTGACCTGGTGACCCCAAAGTCAGTAGGGGTGGTGTTCTCAATAAGTACTATCAGCATGTGAAGTTTGAAGGTCCTGGGTGAAGTGGTTCGCGAGTAAAGTGCCTTCATGCAAAAAGTTAACGTTGGCCCCTGTAACCTTGACCTTTGACCCCAAAGTCAGTAGGGTTGGTGTACTCATAAAGTACTATCAGCACGTTGGCCCTTGTGACCATGACCTTTGACCTGGTGACCTTAAACTCAGTAGGAGTGGTGTACTCGTGTACATGTGATGTTCATGTGAAGTTTGAAGGTCCTGGGTGCAGTGGTTCGCGAGTAAAGTGCCTTCATGCAAAAAGTTAACGTTGACCACTGTGACCTTGACCTTTGACCTGGTGACCCCAAAGTCAGTAGGGGTGGTATACTCAATAAGTACTATCAGCACGTTAAGAAAAAAGTTAACGTTGTGACGAACGAACGAACGGACAGTTGAAAACTAAATGCCTCCCTTCGGGGGCATAAAAAACACAGGCACTTGTCAGCCAAGTTCAAAGGAAAGATGCGAATCGGCATTTGGCCTTTGATTTAAGATGAAAGGAAGCCCTGTTTGACAGCTAAATGTTGTGATGTGTGTGATGTAATCTGACCTAATTCTACAAGTACAATTTGTGTATTACCTAATACACTTTGATTTAAAAGGACTGAGATGATTTATGGATTTGCAATTTAAGTGCTGTGAACCTCCTTTCTTTCTCCTTACTTAAAGGAACTAAATCATAATTTGACATACTTCAGCTTGTGTTTAAAAGTGAAGCCTTTCAATTTTAAAGCCTTAATTTTTACTAAAACGGAGACTAAAAATTCAGCATGAGAAGCTCCACAGCTGGTCACAATCACCCTCTTCTACACAGACCTATATTCAAAGGGTTGGGGGTGGAGGGGTTGGGAGGCCTATGCTGCTCCCCTTCCCCAAGTTGCCCGAGAAGTTACCTTTATTTAACAAAGTTAAACATGTATCAGAACCCACCATTTCAAACTTGTATTTAAAAAAAAATTCTGGAATTCATTCTTCTTTACCTACCACCAAATTTTGGACTGTAATGTGGCTTTCATATGCAACAACACTTCCTGTGTCCAGATTAATAATATCAGGGCACTCAGAATTTAGACAAAAAATGTAACAGTTGCCATCATTTCATTCCTAACAAAGATGTAACACAAGCCATCATTTCATTTCTATCAAAAGATGTAACAGATGCCACCATTATTTTGATTCCTACCAAAAAATATAACAGAGGGCACCATTTCATTTCTATCATCAAACAAGAGGGCAATGATGGCCCTATATCACTCACCTGAGTACCATTGCTTTCGCCAAAAACAAAAAAAAAACAAAAAATTCTTACAAGGTACAGATATGTCAAAATACACCTATAAATTGGAGGTACCATCCATGTTGTACCACAGAAAAATGGTCTCAGTTTTTCCCTACGGCCATTAATAAAAAAGTTACTAAATAGGCTATTTATAGTAACATAAAAGGGAAGTAATAAAAAAATATTGTAAGCAAACAAAAGAAGGATCTGCCAAATAAAAACAAGAGCACTGCAATGCAAATGCAGAGCAATATTCACATAAAACAAAGTCATATGACCTTTGATCCCTAAGTGTGACCTTGACATTGAATTTAGCAATCCAAAACATGTGCTCTGCACATCCTTTCAATGAGTGAACATTTGTGTCAGGTTTCTCTGAAAATCCATCAAGGGGTTCAAAAGGTAATAGAGTGGAAGGGAAATTGCTAACCAACACACAGACAGACAGACGGACACCGAGGCGATAACAAAATACGTCCCTGCGGGCGTATAAAAAAGAATCGAGATCTAATGGTGATACAAGTTGTGTGCAAGCTTGGTCAAAATCAAATCATAAATGAAGCTGCTATTGTGCAGACAAGGTCAAAATAGCCAATTTTGGCCCTTTCAGGGGTCATAACTCTGGAAACCATAATGGGATCTGGCCAGTTCAAGAAAGGAACCAAGATCTTTTGGTGACACAAGTTTTGTGCAAGTTTGATTAAATTCAAATCATAAATGAAGCTGCTATTGTGCAGACAAGGTCAAAATAGCTAATTCAGGCCCTATCAGGGGCCATAACTCTGGAACCCATTAAGGGATCTGGCCGGTTCAAGAAAGGAACCAAGATCTTATGGTGATACAAGTTGTGTGCAAGTTTGGTTAAAATCAAATCATAAAAGAAGCTGCTATTGTGCAGACAAGGTCAAAATAGCTAATTTTGACCCCTTCAGGGGCCATAACTCTGGAAACCATAATGGAATCTTGCCAGTTCCAGAAAGAAACCAAGATCTTATGGTGATACAAGTTGTGTGCAAGTTTGTAAAAATCAAATCATAAATAAAGCTGCTATTGTGCAGACAAGGTCAAAATAGCTTAATTCCAGCACTATCAGGGGCCATAACTCTGGAACCCATTAAGGGATCTTGCCGGTTCAAGAAAGGAACCAAGACCTTATGGTGACACAAGTTTTGTGCAAGTTTGGTAAAAATCAAATCATAAATAAAGCTGTTATTGTGCAGACAAGGTCAAAATAGCTAATTTTTGGCCTTTCAGGGGCCATAACTCTGGAACCCATAATGAAATCTGGCCAGTTTCAGAAAGCAACCAAGATCTTATGGTGATACAAGTTGTGTGCAAGTTTAGTAAAAATCAAATCATAAATAAAGCTGCTATTGTGCAGACAATATAGAAATTGCTGATTTTGGCCCTTTCAGGGACCGTAACTCTGGAACCCATAATGGGATCTGGCCAGTTCAAGAAGATCTTATGGTGATACAAGTTGTGTGCAAGTTTGGTTAAAATAAAATCATAAATGAAACCACTATCGTGCAGACAAGAAATTGTTGACGGACGCACGGACGACAGGCCATCACAAAAGCTCACCTTGTCACTATGTGACAGGTGAGCTAAAAAGGTAAAACAGGCCACTATTTCATTCATAGAGGTAGCATAGGCCGCCCTTTCATTACTGTCAAAAGATGTAACAGAGGCCACTATTTCATTCCTGTCAAGAGATGTAACAGAGGCCACCATTTCATTAATATATTTTTAACATTTCCAGGGGGATGGCAGCAAACATTCTTCTTTGCCTACCCTTCCCCACCCCCATCTTGCCAAAAACAGGTTGAACAGCTTTAAGGTCTGCAGTGAGGTCATTATAAACCTTCTGTCTCTTCCTGTATCCAGAATGATGACATTTGAGTACTCAAAACTAAGATCAAAATGCAACAAAGGCCATCATTTTATACACTAAGGGTCTGACAGCATCTGCATGAAGTCAGAACAACTGTCCTGTAAAAGGTTTTAGGGAATGAGGGTTCGGAGTGTCCAGATCATTCGTTGCATTCCTGGTCTCTATCCACAGTAGCGTCATTCAGTTTCACGAACATTTTGATTAGAGTAACTTCGGGTATATTCGACACCTTAAGCATAACAAGAGCTGTCCGTAAGACAGCCAAGCTCGACTAATCGAAATATTGTCACAGAAGCAGGAAATTATTACCCAAAATGTTAAATATCAAAAGAGTATTAAGTTCGAAAGGGGACATAATTTGACCAAAATACATATCCAAGTTATGGGACTTGATGCTATCAACTAGTTTTATAACCCCGAAGAAACATGTTAAGTTTCAATTCAATATCTGCATTAGTTTTGGGGATAGTAACTTGCATGTAAAACTTTAACCAGAATTTTCTAGTCCAAAAGGGGGCATAATTTGCTCAAAATATATGTTATGAGTTATGGAACTTGACCCAGTGAGGTTGGTAATTGACCTAGAAAAAGAATAAATAAGTTTCAAAGCTATATGCCTTTTTGTAGTAGCTGTATGTACTTGAACGCAAAACTTTAACCAGGATTTTCTAAGTCCAAAAGGGGGCATAATTTGCCCAAAATACATGTCAGAGTTATGGGACTTGGTGCTATCAACTAGTTTTATAACCCAGAAGACACATGTGAAGTTTCAATTTAATATCTGTAGTAGTTTTGGAGATAGTTACTTGCATGTAAAACTTTAACTAGGATTTTCTAAGTCCAAAAGGGGGCATAATTTGGCCAAAATACATGTCAGAGTTATGGGACTTGACCCAGTGAGGTAGGTAATTGATCTAGAAAAAGAAAAAATAAGTTTCAAATCTATATGCCTTTTAGTAATAGCTGTATGTACTTGCACGCAAAACTTTAACTCAGAATTTTCTAAGTCCAAAAGGGGAGCCAATAATTCTTGGGACCAGAAATGAAATAAAAAGAAATCAAGTTTTGTTAGTGCGAGACTTTGGTTGTCTATCAACTATTTTATAATACCCCGAACGAGACACATGTGAAGTTTTAATTCAATATCTGCATTAGTTTTGGAGATAGTAACTTGCATGTAAGTCCAAAAGGGGGCATAATTTGCTCAAAATACATGTTAGAGTTATGGAACTTGACCCAGTGAGGTTGGTAATTGACCTAGAAAAAGAATAAATAAGTTTCAAAGCTATATGCCTTTAAATGATAGCTGTATGTACTTGCATGCAAAAACTTAACCAAGGTGTGACGCCGACGCCGACGCCAGGGTGAGTAGAATAGCTAGACTATTCTTCGAATAGTCGAGCTAAAAACGGTGAAGCAATTTTCGATTCAGAATGACCGGTGTGAACATTTCATGAAAACGCAAGTAGACCTTTTCTGCGTCTTCAGTATAAAACGCTGCCCAGTGTTTGCATCTACATCACCAATATGATGGATTTTATTCCGATTGTTATCGTCGTGTAAGTTCGACATCTCTCGGGCAAATTCGGCACCCTGATGAATTTTAAAAATATACAAGTTGAACATTAATCATTTTTTGTAGAACTACATTAAAACAGCTAATTTCGCAACAGACAGAACACATGGTTTTATGCTGACGAGTAGGCTCTAATTTTTCAGATTTCATAACTTGAGCTATAAAAAGTAAAACAAAAAATAATCTTTATTGTTCAGTAGATTATACAAATGCCGGCTAATTGTTTCGGGAAACAATATAATATATAGCCTCATTAATGATGTTTATTTATTTATTCGCTGCTGCCTTCTTTTTTGACATGGTACCATTTTCTACCATCTGAACGGCGGGGGCAAGTTTTGACGGAGGGTAGCTGCAACACTTCGCATGAATTTGTCTTGACATTTTAATCTGTTAGAAGGGTTTTTGTTACCGAAACATGTGGAATACTCGGCTATGATTGTTTTAAATAACGCTCGATGATATGTTCTTATTGTATGCTATTCAATATATTATACTTTGCATGAATATAGTTCTGTTTTTATTTCGGTTAAATAAAGTCAAAATGCAATTGTAAGAATAGTTTTACATACCTTAGCTTCGCTGACCATTCTTACAGAAAATTGTAACTGCGGTTTTTGTTCAAAATTAATTTGACTGTCGAAGTTACCCGATAAGCGTATCGGAAAAGGAAACAGGCGCCTGTGTGATCAAAATGCTCTCATGATGTCATACATAAATATGACGTCATATAAATTACCTAAGAAGAATTATTCAAGGACATTATGGGTTTTTCCACACGGATATTTATTCAAGGTGTCAAATATGCACGACTGTCGAATTTATCCGAAGTTACTCTGAAAGATCTAGTTTAATAAATGTCTACATGCAAGTTTGTGCTCTGTGAAATTCCTGGTAGAATTTGTCTGCCATGTATGTTCTTACTCTCTGAAATGCATGAATATGTTTCAATGTCTGCTGTGAAAATTTGTGTACACTTTTTACAAAAAAAAAAACAAAAAAAAAAATCCCTACCTACCTACCCACTCCTAACAAGAGATCACAGAGTGATCTTGGCGCCCACCAATGTGCCATTTTTGAGTGTTCCAAATTTCAAGACTTACTGACTAGCTCAAGGTCAAATTTCATTTCCGTACACAACACTGTGCATGTGGTCCAAATTTGAAGGCTTGAGAAATGTGAAAGTAGGTCACTAAGTCAAAATCAAGGTCAAATTTCACTTCAGAAACAAATGTATGCATGTAGTCCAAAATTGAAGCCTGTAACTTCAAAAATGTGAAAGTAGGTCACTAGGTCAGTGTCAAGGTCAAAGTTTGTTTCGGTACACAATCCTATTCATGTGGTCTAAATTTGAAGGCTGTAGCTTGAGAAATGTGAAAGTAGGTCACTGGGTCAAAATCAAGGTCAAATTTCATTTCGGAACACGAAATTATGCCTGTGGTCCAAATTTGAAGCCTGTACCTTTCAAAAATGTGAAAGTAGGTCACTAGGTCAATGTCAAGGTCAAAGTTTATTTCAGTGCACAAAACTATGCATGTGGTCCAAATTTGAAGGTTGTAGCTACAGAAATGTGAAAGTAGGTCACTAGGTCAAAATCAAGGTCAACTCATGTCAAGGTTCATCTTGCCACTCAAAACCATACATGTGGTCCAAATTTGAATGTTGTAGGTTATTGACAAGAAGTTTTTAAAAGCTTTTCCCTATATAAGTCTATATGAACCATGTGACCCCAGGGCGGGGCCATATTTGACCCTAGGGGGATAATTTTAACAAACTTGGTAGAGAACCACCAGGCAATGCTACATTACAATATCAAAGCCCTAGGCTTTGTGGTTTGGACAAGAAGATTTTCAAAGTTTTTCCCTATATAAGTCTATGTAAACCATGTGACCCCCGGGGCGGGGCCATATTTGACCCTAGGGGGATAATTTGAACAATCTTAGTAGAAGACCACTAGATGATGTCACATACAAAATATCAAAGCCCTAGGCCCTGTGGTTTTGGACAAGAGGTTTTTCAAAGTTTTTCCCTATATAAGTCTATATAAACCATGTGACCCCCGGGGCGGGGCCATATTAGACCCCAGGGAAATAATTTCAATCATCTTGGCAGAGGACCACTAGATGATGCTTCATACCAAATATCAAAGCCCTAGGCTCTGTGGTTTTGGGCAAGAAGATTTTCAAAGTTTTTCCCTATATAAATCTATGTAAATTATAGAAATAAACAAAGGGCCATAACTTACTAAAAATTTGTTGAACCAGTCTGATTTTCAGGGGGACACAACTTGGGTACCAATACATCATTCTGACAAAGTTTGGTCAAAATCCCCCTGGTAGTTTCCGAGGAGATGCGATAACGAGAAATTGTTAACGGAAGGACGGACGGACGGACGGAAGGACGCCAGACCACGGACGCAGAGTGATTTTAATAGCCCACCATCTGATGATGGTGGGCTAAAAATCTGGGTAGGCGCACTGCAAACAAACAATTTTTTAATTATGGCCTATATAGTGATAGCACTATAGTTTACTAATGTTGAATAATCAAAGGGCAATAAATCAGTGAAAATCATCCAAACGAAACATGAAAACAAAACATTTTTTCCCAGTTTGGACAGCACTTAAATTTATATTGCCGAAAATCGGACACAATTTTTCTCAGTTGTCTAGTGTTTAGCAGGCCCTTCCCCAGCCGCATAAGGCGCCGCGCTACCGCGGCGCTTAAAACACGAAATACAGCTTCCCGCAGCGCTTAATTATCCCGCGCGGTGCGTCAATTATTAGCGCAGCGTCTTAAATCAGTAAGCGATTTCATCCCTGTGAGATACCTCAGGCAAATATCGATCGGGGAAGTTTATGAATACACAGTGTAGCTAGCTGTTTACCGTGTACTGATAAGGGTTTAACGACGACACGTGTTGATGAAAGTCTGTGTTTTCACAAGTTAACTGGAGCAGGAGTGATTGGATTATAATTAGTTAATGATTATAATTAGTCTATGCAACGAAATGGGATAACAGCTGGTGACGGCATGCATGCGTAAGTTAATTGTTATCGAGTAATAATTAGCAGAGAAAGGCAACTGTATTAAAATGACCAGTGACTCTTTGACTGAAGTTTGAAATCATTGTTCCGGATGAACTGAAGCAAACTTTTTCGAGGATGTTTAATTACCATTGTTTAAGATGCTATTAATTTCTGAATATTAAACTTTATCTACTATGATATTTTTGTTTCACTTTGCTTTTGTATCTCTCAAAGTAAACATGAAAAGACCAAATGATACAAGTTTCAGTGGAATAACAAAATTTAGGGCAGGTTACCTAACCATCGTTCCTGGGAAAGACCAGTTCCAAATAAGCAACTGCCTACTTTCTCACGTAAAGAACCGGGCTAGTCGGTAAAAGGGATGAATGAATTCTCTTCTGCTGTATTTCAGGAAGTCAATATTTCTATGCTAAATAAACATTGATTTATTTATTTACTGACTATATTTACAGCATCATGTATGGTCCAAAGAATTTTAGAAGAAAACAAGAGCTGTCTCCATAGGATGACACATGCCCCTGATGGCACTTTGAATGAATAGTTACGGCCGATGTTAGAGTTTAGGACCTTTGACCTACGGAGCTGGGTCTTGCGCGCGACACGTCGACTTACCGTGTCACACATTCATGCGTAGTTATTTTAAAATCCATGCATGAATGCAGAGATATGGACCGGACACGCCCATCAATGCTCTATCATGAAAAATGACCTTTAACGTCTAAGTGTGACCTTGACCTTTGAGCTACGGACCTGGGTCTTGCGCACGACACGTCGCCTTACTGTGGTACACATTCATGCCAAGTTATTTGAAAATCCATCCATCGATGACAAAGATATGGACCGGACACGCCCATCAATGCACTATCCTTTAATGTCTAAGTGTGACCTTGACCTTTGAGCTACGGACCTGGGTCTTGCGCGCGACACGTCATCTTACTGTGGTACACATTCATGCCAAGTTATTTGAAAATCCATCCATCGATGACAAAGATATGGACCGGACACGCCCATCAATGCACTATCCTTTAATGTCTAAGTGTGACCTTGACCTTTGAGCTACGTGCCTGGGTCTTGCGCGCGACACGTCGTCTTACTGTGGTACACATTCATGCCAAGTTATTTGAAAATCCATCCATCGATGACAAAGATATGGACCGGACACGCCCATCAATGCACTATCCTTTAATGTCTAAGTGTGACCTTGACCTTTGAGCTACGGACCTGGGTTTTGCGCGCGACACGTCGTCTTACTGTGGTACACATTCATGCCAAGTTATTTGAAAATCCATCCATCGATGACAAAGATATGGACCGGACACGAAAATTGCGGACAGACTGACAGACCAACGGACCGACAGACGGTTCAAAAACTATATGCCTCCCTTCGGGGGCATAAAAAAAACAAGAAACTTATCAACAACAAAAAAGTTATGATTCATTTTGTCAAGTCATTGAAACTTCTGTTTCATTTCAGGCTCTTTCATCACTCTTCTCCCTTGAAGAAGGCCGGGCGGTTATTGAATGGGCACAGGCGAATCTTAACCACCCCTACCACAGAAGAACACTTTGAGCACCATGGAGTGGATTGTTGGTAATCTGTCCGAGTCTCACCCAAACCTGAGCAAAGTCGCTACAGTGGGACTGCTTCTACCAACCTCCACAGCTGGTGTGTATACATGTTCTTTCTGAAACTTGCTGCTTGCAGTAAAATACATAGTTAAACTTGAAATACAGAACCTGCTTTTGTGTGTATAAAAGCTGCAATGGTGTTAACACCCACAAATATTTAACAGAAATACTGTTGCAATTCATTGTGCAGAAGAACACAAGATAAATGTCAAATCTTAGGAACTTTTACAATATAAATCCATCCTTGGTTATCCTTGCTCTGGGAAAATAAATACTTTTTTTTGTACTTTCAGATTGTGAGAGAGGTTTCAGCAGTTGAATGTGTAAAGACCACCCACCATTCACCGGTGAGCATGAAAGTGCTCAATGCCTTACTCATGGTGTCCATGCAGGGACAAAAACTGAATGACTTTAATTTCAGTGGTGCAGTAAAGGAATGGCACAGAGCCAAAGACGGACACTTACCGGTATATGAAAACAAAAATGCCTATGTGTTGTTAGTGTTAGTACAAAGACAAAGAATTGGAAGGACATATGTGTTGTTCGAAAATACATATAAAATAAGTGGACATCTGTCATGTCTGTGTAGTGTATATGATATATTGATGGTTATATGATTATGTAAAAATGTAGAAGTAATGAAATACATGTTGTTGTGTTTTTTTGCATATGGAATACTTAAAAAAGCACCATTTGGGTTCGATTTTTTAAAAAAAATCGATCACGGGAGTGGAAACCCCTCCCGCACTCACCCCTTATCCCGCCACGCAAACTTTACCCCAGCGCCTTAAAAAATTTCTGGGGAAGGGCCTGCTGTGCTCTGTGAAATTCCTGGTAGAATTTGTCTGCCATGTATGTTCTTACTCTCTGAAATGCATGAAATGTTTCAATGTCTGCTGTGAAAATTTGTGTACAAAAAAAACAAAAAAAAAAAAAATCCCTACCTACCTACCCACTCCTAAAAATCTAGGTAGGAGCACTGCAAACAAACAATTTTTTAATTATGGCCTATATAGTGATAGCACTATAGTTTACTAATGTTGAATAATCAAAGGGCAATAAATCAGTGAAAATCATCCAACCGAAACATGAAGACAAAACATTTTTTCCCAGTTTGGACAGCACTTAAATTTATATTGCCGAAAATCGGACACAATTTTTCTCCGTTGTCTAGTGTTTAGGTTATGTACACCTCCTACTGAAGAGCGCTTTCGGCTGGGTCTAAAAGCAGGTATGGTACTGAACCTATGGTGATATACGATAAAGCTGGTTTTAATTGCGTATTTTCTTTCTTCTTTTTAAAAATTAATCATTTAAGCATCCATGTGTTCACAATGTCGGTCAAAACTCCACTAGACAATGCCCCATACCAAATATCTAAGCTCTAGGTCTTCAGGTTTCAGTTAAGATTTTGAAATTTATTATAAACCCATATAGGGAAAATAAGCCCCTCCCCCTGGTAGCCATGTTTTTTACCAAAATAGAATGGCTTAGGCAATTTTGGTAGAGGGTCATCTAAAGACCATTTCTACAAAATATTTTTGAAATCCGGCTAACAGTTTCTGACATGAAGATTTTTAAAGATTTTCCTTTCAGTTGCCATAGCAACCAAAGTTCTGCACGCATTTCAATTCTTTGAGCAATTTTGAAAGGGTGCTACCCAAGGATCATTCCTGTGGCGTTTGGTGTAAATCTGCCCAGTAGTTTTAAAGAAGGTTCTTCTAGAAATTGTTGACAGTCAACAGACATCAAGTGGTCACAAAAGCTCATCTTCAGCTTATCCCCACCCCCTGGCTGCCACATTTTTTAACGAAAAAGAAACATTGAAGCAATCTGATACAGGGTCACCAAAGGAACATTTTGGTGAAAGTATTTCAAAACCAGGTCTGTTGTTTCTAAAACTGCTTTACAAACTGTCCCAAATTACAAGAACAGAAAAATATCCAATAATTTTGTTTCCTAAATTTCAGGGGTGAAGATTTAAGTTTTGCAAATGTTTTTGAGTCCTTCCAGTTAGTGAAAATACAGTATTATCAAGGCTTCTTCCAGCAGTTCAACGGGCTCGATATTCAGCCCCATTCCCAATGCCAATTAGGCTCCATTTTTCCCAAATAGAGGCAAAAAATTACCAAATGAAAATGAATTTTTGATTATTCAAAGAACATTCTTGAATTCACAGATGAAATCATATTGAACAAGAGCTGTCTCCATAGGATGACACATGCCCCCGATGGCACTTTGAATGAATAGTTATGGCCGATGTTAGAGTTTAGGACCTTTGACCTACGGACCTGGGTCTTGCGTGCGACACTTCGTCTTACTGTGGTACACATTCATGCCCAATAATTTTAAAATCCATGCATGAATGACAAAGATATGGACCGGACACGCCCATCAATGCACTATCATGAAAAATGACCTATAACGTCTAAGTGTGACCTTGACCTTTGAGCTACGGACCTGGGTCTTACGCGCGACACGTCGTCTTACTGTGGTACACATTCATGCCAAGTTATTTGAAAATCCATCCATGGATGACAAAGATATGGACCGGACACGAATGCACTATAATGAAAAATGACCTTTAACGTCTAAGTGTGACCTTGACCTTTGAGCTACGGACCTGGGTCTTGCGTGTGACACGTCGTCTTACTGTGGTACACATTCATGCCAAGTTATTTGATAATCCATCCATCGATGACAAAGATATGGACCGGACACGAAAATTGCAGACAGACTGACAGACCGACAGACGGTTCAAAAACTATATGCCTCCCTTCGGGGGCATAAAAACCAACCCTTTACAATTTATAGTAACATGACTCTGCCCCTCAGCAAAAATAAATGTACAATTTTCCCAGAATTTTGTATGTTTTGCAAATAAAAGCTTTTCCAAACACAAATATATATTTATTGAAAACTAGAATGTGTCTGTAGGACACAGGGTGTGCCCCCCATTGGTACATTTGTCACAAATAAGGGGCAATAATTCAAATGTTTGCAATGTTAATGGGGTTTAGCCTAAACAAACATTTTATGAAAAGGATTCATTATTCTAGGCCATATATTTTTGAGCTATGAGCATCACAAACAAAAAATCCACTATTTTGGCTATTTCAAGGGCCATAACTCTGTAATAAGTGCAAAGATTCTCAAGAAGAATGCCAAGTGTGAAAGGTCACATCATACTTTTTGAGCTAGGCGCATCACGAACTTCGGACGGATTTCTATTTGTGCAAGGTTTGTCAAGAATCAGCAAAAAAGTTCTGAAAAAGTAGTTCTATAATTTTCATTAGGGGAAACTTTAAATTTGCAATTTATTTGAATGTCTGCCAGTAAAACTTGCAACTAATATGATTAAATATTAAAATTCACAAATTTTAGTTTATTTGTCGATACTTTTCCCCCAATTTTGACTATTTATCGTGTAAAAAAATTCCCACTTTGACAAGGGGCTTTATTCCCAAAAACCCTGATTATAAATTCTTGTCAATTAATTTAAATTAACAAGCCTTATTGTATCTTAAGCAATACCGTTCTTCTTTTTTCTTTTGCCATTCTTTCTTCTTCTCCTCTTCAATCTTCATCAATCGCTCTCTTTCCTTTTCTCTTTCACGTTCAATTTCTTGCTGTCTTTCAGCTGCTCGTCGTTTCTCATCTTCAATCTTCTGAAGACGCTCCTGTTCCTCAAACTCTTTCCTCCTGTGTAGCATCTCTTCGTGGAACTTTTCCTGCTCACGCTGAAAGAAACAAATATTTACTTGTGTGGAAGTTGAGAAAAACAAGTGAATGAAGTATTGCCATGCAATACAAGGTCCCCTACTGGAAGGCATCTAATTTTCTCAACTGCAGTATAACATAATGAACTGATATCTGTCAATGATGTATAAACAATATTGTACTATATATACAATATAATATAACAAAGCACTTGGATTAAAATTTGCATATATAAAAACGTACAGTTTTTTTCATTTGGATTTTTTTTGGCCGATTATACAAAAAGTTATCATAAAAGTTATTTATAGTAACAACAAAGTGAAATTAATCCTAAAAAAAAAAAAATATATATATATAATGTAAGTCCACAAAAAAAAAATCTTTACCAGGTAAAGATAGATCAAAATACACATAAATATTAGATGTAACATGCATGTTGTACCATAGAAAAGTGGTCTCGATTTTTCAGTACGGCCAGTAATAAAAAAGTTACAATGTAATCTATTTATAGTAACAACAAACGGACGTAATTCTAAAAAAGTGTGCCTCATGGTGGTGAACATTTTACAAGTTACATCAAAATCTCTCCATGCATGAAGAAGAAATGCTCTGGACAAAGTCATTCTTGAATTTGACCTAGGGACCTGGTTCTGGCGCATGACAATTTGTCTCATGGTGGTGAACATTTGTGCCAAGTTACATTAAAATCCCTCCATGCATAAAGAAAAAATGCTCCAGACAAAGTGATTCTTGAATTTGACCTTTGACCTCTAAGTATGACCTTGACCTTAGACCTAGGGCCTGGGTTCTGGGTGTTGAGCATGACACGTCGTCTCATCATGGGGAACATTTATGCCAAGTAATATTGTAATCCCT
This sequence comes from Mercenaria mercenaria, assembly GCF_021730395.1. Classification (NCBI taxonomy): domain Eukaryota; kingdom Metazoa; phylum Mollusca; class Bivalvia; order Venerida; family Veneridae; genus Mercenaria; species Mercenaria mercenaria. Next base: position 36,179,949 of record NC_069364.1, on the reverse strand, counting down.
TGATGGATGACAGAGTTCTGGACCAGACAGAAAAAAAACTCTATTGACCTTTGGCCTCCAATTGTGACCTTGATCTTTGAGCTAGGGGTTCGGGTTTAGCGCAAGACATGTTGTCTCAGCATTGGGAACATTTGTGCAAAGTAATATCAAAATCCCTTCATTGATGACAGAGTTATGGACTGGACAGGAAAAAAGCCCTATTGACATTTGACCCCCAATTGTGACCTTGACCTTTGAGCAAGGGCTCCGGGATTTGCGCATGACATGTTGTCTCATCATGGAGAACATCTGTGCCAAGTAATATTGAAATCCCTTAATGAATGACAGAGTTATGGACAGGACATGAAACAGACCCTGTTCATGCCATGTTAACATTTGACTACTAAGTGTGACCTTGACCTTTGAGCTAGGTGTCTGAAAGTTGTGCATGACATATCGTCTTATTATGGCGTACAATTGGGCCAATTGATATTAAAATCCCTTCATGGATGAGAGAGTTATGGACCAGACAGGAAAAAAGCCCTGTTGACCTTTGACCTCCAATTATGACCTTGAACTTTGAGTTAGGGGTGTGGGTTTTGTGCACGACACATCGTCTCATCATGGGGAACATTTGTGTCAAGTAATATTAAAATCCCTTCATGGATGAAAGAGTTATGGACCGAACACGAAACAGACCCTGTTCATGCCATGTTAACATTTGACTACTAAGTGTGACCTTGATCTTTGAGCTAGGGGTCTGAAAGTTGTGCATGACACATTGTCTTATTATGAGGTACAATTGTGCCTAGTGAATTTAGAATCCCTTCATGGATGGGAGAGTTATGGACCGGACAGGAAAAAAGCCCTGTTGACCTTTGACCTCCAATTGTGACCTTGACCTTTAAGCTAGGGGTCCAGGTTTTGCGTATGACACGTCGTCTCATCATGGGGAACATTTGTGCCAAGTAATAATAAAATCCCTTCATGGATAAAAGAGTTATGGACCGGACACAAAATTGCGGATGAACGGAATGACAGAATGACGGAATGACGGAAAAGCGCATTCCTATAGTCCCCGAAACTGGTTTTCAACCAGTAGGGGACTAAAAAGACAAACTTTAAAAATTTCACTGGGGGCCGTCAGGACCCTGTGATTCCATCGCAATGCCTTGGCAAGGAGCCTGGGAAAGTTACTTGAAATTGCCAAAAACTTCTGGTGCTGGACATGCCTTTACCTTAGACTACAAGTACTGTTTCTGATAACAGCAAGACCTGTCACTATTAGTGACAAATATCCCGAAGCAGACATGAAAAGTCACACATCATTTTGTGACCATGACCTGAGAGAACCAGGTCATAAGTGCAACAAACCTTCTCAATATGGTTAACATTAGGGGTGTCACGATAAACCAGTATACCGGTGTATTGCAATATGCTGCAAAAACTATACTGCACTGCGATATGCAACAAACTTACCAATTTTTTAACAGTATTTCCTCGCATTTTTTCTTTCTCAAATGTGTTTCGCGAACTGCCATTTTTTTCATGGTTGATTGAAAAATTAGTTCCAAAAGGTAGATCAAATAGATAATCATTCTGGGTCATGCAGGCGCTTACAGCAGTTGATTATGGCATGAATCCGATCTTTCTATGACAAGGATTAAATGTAAACAGACAAATTCGATGAATTGGTATCCCTCATCGAATGGGTTTGTGCTGAGAAATGGCAAAGAAATATATATGATAAAAAGTTTAGGATGTTTCTAAGAAGCAATTAATTTCATTACATTTAAACTTAAAAGAACAGAAGTCCTTAAGAGAGTACAATCAAGTAACAAATCAGAAACGTGGCTGGTCAAAAATCAGCAAGTTTTTCAGTAATTTCAATGAATAGTCAATCCCAAACAGTTTCATTCGGCGGAAATTGCACAGTATAATTTGCTTTCTCTGAGAAGAAAGTTACTGAAAATAGACAAATACATTCATAGACTAAAATAAACTAACAATATACTTCTGTTTTACTTTTCTGAGAAAGCCTACCACCACTAGGGCAGTTAACAAGTATCCGAGTACTCGGATATCCATGAGTTTGACCAAAAGTTCGGGTACGGATATTTGTCATTGTCAAGATCGTTGGATAGCGATCTTTTTCATTAATACATGCAGTTTGTAAAATTCTATCAATAAAACTAAATTAAAGCCATATTAAACGTCTTCAATGAATTTTCTTGCACATCTAAGACGATTACGCGTTGTCAGATTCTAAACCGGATGTAAACAAATGTCTTAGGTAGAGTTAGCATCAGCCTTATTTTTCAACTAGAATTAATATGAAATCTGTCAAAACAGTGAATAAACAATTAAACATTTATCATTTAAGTAATTAAATTCAATAAAAAGTTAGATACAAAATTTCTGTCCAACAAATAAAATTTTCTTATAAAAAAATGCGGAACTGTTACTAAATATTGTGATTATTAATGACCGACATCATATCGTTTATCTGCAAGAATGGCTGAACATTACAGAAGTCCACCCGCGAAACCCGACTTCATTTAATGAGCAAAACATTAAACATAGGTCAAAACTATTAAACTGAGCACTATGAGAACTGCAAAGCTTAGATTCCATAAAGAAAACAGTACAAAAATAACAGGCTTGCATTTTTGTATCATTACAGTAAACCTCACTTATAAGGAACTCGGATATAAGGAACACTCGGCTATAAGGAACAGTTTTCAATTCCCCGATCTAATTCCTTCTTTATTCAATGTAAAAGTCCTCGGTTATAAGGAACTCTGTTATAAGGAACACTCGGTTATAAGGAACACTTTTTTTTAAGTACGAAATTCAATGGAAAACCCCTCGGTTATAGCAAACAGACATAAAGAATAAAAATTACTGAAAGCCAGAAATAAACAGAAGAATCGCTGATGAGGTCAGAGTAACGTCGGCATTTTCACGCGCTTTAATGCACATGAATAAACACAACTTATTTCATTTCTATGATATTCACAGATACGATAAAAAGAAAATATATAATATCATTAACATTTACCAAATACAAGACTTATATTTACTCAAGATTACGTTCGAGAGCTAGATCTACATGTATTAGGTATTTCATGTTGACAACAGTGAACGAAAATCAGTAATGGTCACGGTCATACTGTCCTAAATAAATGTGCTAATTACGCGTCATTAACAATGGCAAACAGTCCAGTTTATCAAATTTCCAGTTGTAAAAAATATAGCAGGTGCTAAAATGGACAATTGCAGAACTATAGGTATAATTTACACTTTAATCCGTATGTATGGCGTTGTTGTCTAGTCGTAATGCACTATATGTCATAAACACCAGATTTTAATGGATAGTCTAATTTATCCTTTTTGTAATTAAAATTTGAACATTTTTGTATTAGTATTGATGCCTATTCACATAACATGCAGTCGAGCAAGGTAAGGGGAGTAACTGCAACATAATTATCTCATAGTCATAATGTAGCGCTCTCTAAAAAAAGAAGACAGAAAAAACCGACAAAAAATAAACACAGATTACGGTCATTCCTACCGACGTGCATTTTGGCCTAGTTTAGGTTTAACGCCTTGTTTCAACACTATTTCAGTCATAAACATGCAGGCAGTTTACATTATCATCTCTCCAGGAAAGGACCGGTACTAGACTCGCAACATTGTCACATAAAGATTCAAAAAACAACAGTCAAATAGTGTTCGCTATACAAATTGTGTTCGTTATACAAACCTCGGTTACAAGGAACTAGTTCGCTATACGGATATAAGGAACTTCGGTTATAAGGAACAATTTTTAGAGACCCAAGCTGTTCCTTATAAGCGAGGTTTACTGTATAAGTTGTTGCTGGTGATCCGTGGTTCGATCTGTGAATCGTCAGCCCCGACTCGCGGATCGGATCGGATCGGATCGGATCGGATCGCCACTTGTCTGACTATCCACAGCCCTAATCACCACAACCCCTGTCTCAATATCTCAATGGATTTATATAACTTGGGCCATAATTAAACAAGTGAATGAAGTATTGTCATGCAATACAAAGTCCTCTACTGGAAGGTACCTAATTTTCTCTACTGCAGTATAATGTAATGAACTGATATCTGTCAATGATGTATAAACAATATATACAATACGTTATAAAAAACAAGAGGACCATGATGGTCCTGAATCGCTCACCTGTCCCCATATGACCCAGTTTTGAACTGAGTATGACGTCGTTTTTTCTATTATTTGATATAGTGACCTAGTTTTTGAGCTCATGTGACCCAGTTTTGAACTTGACCTAGATATCATCAAGATAAAAATTCTGACCAATTTTCATGAAGATCCATTGAAAAATATGGCCTCTAGAGAGGTCACAAGCTTTTTCTATTATTTGACCTAATGACCTAGTTTTTGAAGGCACGTGACCCAGTTTTGAACTTGACCTAAATATCATCAAGGTGAACATTCTCACCAATTTTTATGAAGATCTCATGAAAAATATGGCCTCTAGAGAGGTCACAAGGTTTTTCTATTTTTATACCTACTGACCTAGTTTTTGATCGCAGTTGCACAGTTTCAAACTTGACCTAGATATCATCAAGATGAACATTCAGACCAACTTTCATACAGATCCCATGAAAAATATGGCCTCTAGAGAGGTCACAAGGTTTTTTTATTATTTGACCTACTGACCTAGTTTTTGAAGCATGTTACCCAGTTTCGAACTTGACCTAGATATCATCAAGGTGAATATTCAGACCAATTTTCATGAAGATCCATAGAAAAGTATGGCATCTAGAGAGGTCATAAGGTTTTTCTACTTTTAGACCTACTGACCTAGTTTTTTTCCGCAGTTGACCCAGTTTTGAACTTGGCCTAGATTTCATCAAGATGAACATTCAGACCAACTTTCATACAGATTCCATGAAAAATATGGCCTCTAGAGAGGTTGCAAGGTTTTTTTTTACTATTTGACCTACTGACCTAGTTTTTGACGGCATGTGACCCAGTTTCAAATTTGATCTAGATATTATCAAGTTAAACATTCTGACCAATTTTCATGAAGATCCATTCAAAAAGTATGGCCTCTAGAGAGGTCACAAGGTTTTTCTATTTTTAGACCTACTGACCTAGTTTTGGACCACACGTGACTAGTTCCGAACTTGACCTAGATATCATCAAGTTGAACATTCAGACCAACTTTCATAAAGATCCCATGAAAAATGTGACCTCTAGAGTGGTCACAAGCAAAAGTTTACGGACGGACGACGGACGCCATGCGATCACAAAAGCTCACCTTGTCACTTTGTGACATGTGAGCTAAAAACCCCAATTGGATTAAAATTTGGATATATAAAAACCTAGAATTGTTTTCATATGGCATTTTTTCGGGCGATTATCAAAAAAGGTATCAAATCAGTTATAGTAACAACAAAGGGAAATTAATCCTAAGGAAAAAAACAAGAGCTGTCACTAATGGTGACAAATGCCCCCGCAGCACCTTGACCTTTGACCTGGTGATCCCAAAGTCAGTAGGGGTGGTGTACTCAATAAGTACTATCAGCATGTGAAGTTTGAAGGTCCTGAATGAAGTGGTTTGCATGTGAAGTGCCTTCATGCAAAAAGTTAACGTTGGCCCCTGTGATCTTGACCTTTGACCTGGTGACCCCAAAGTTAGTAGGAGTGGTGTACTCAATAAGTACTATCAGCATGTGAAGTTTGAAGGATCTGGGTGCAGTGGTTCGCGAGCAAAGTGCCTTCATGCAAAAAGTTAATGTTGGCCTCTGTGACCTTGACCTTTGACCTGGTGACCCCAAAGTCAGTAGGGGTGGTGTACTCAATAAGTACTATCAGCATGTGAAGTTTGAAGGTCCTGGCAGGGTTCATACAGACAAGGCCAAGTCAAATGCAAGGACTTTTCAAGGACTTTTCAAGCACTAGTCTTATAGTTTTTAAGGACTTATTTATAAATAATACTTAAACAGATTTGTAAATTCTAGCCGTCATTCATTAGTGTCTACATCAAGTGAAAAACTATGGGTTAAAAAACTGGTAACTTCTGCCAAAATAATGTCACAATGAACTATTTTAAAACTAAACGTTTGTGTAAAAACCAGACATCGACTTTTCATTTTTCTTATGCCCCTCTCCCTTCGCATGTGACCGTAAAGCACTTTCTCCCATTTGCGCAACATGGATGTCCTTCCTACATGCTCGACACTGTACCTTATATCGACTGTTCGTTTCCTTTACCCAAGAATATCGTTTCGACCACTCTCTGCTAAAAACACACTTTCCCATTACGATAAGAATTGCAATTCATGCTCTGTGACGAATTGACGCCATTTTAGTCAGGGCAGACAACGTTAACAGAAAGTACGAAACATTCATACCCAAACTTTGCTTTCGTCCCGAACACATTCGACCTTTTTTATTACGGCTTTTTCGTAGCTCTGTCCATTGCTCGAAACTTGCCGATTTTATTCTAAAAGATTTACTTTTGATTTTCAGGGAGATTTTAATTGTCTAGCATACGAGAAAATAAGAAATTCAAGTACTTTTCAAGGTCTTTGGGCAATTTTCAAGCATATTTCAAGACAAATTTTGTTTTCAAGGACTTTTCAAGACTGCCCTTCATTTTCAAGTACTTTTCAAGCCTGTGCGAACCCTGCCTGGGTGCAGTGGTTTGCGAGTAAAGTGCCTTCATGCAAAAAGTTAATGTTGTGACAAACGAACGAACGGACGGACAGTTGAAAACTAATATGCCTCCCTTTGGGGGCATAAAAAACATACGAATTATTTGATAATATCAATCTACATTATTTTGGTAAGGGTAAATATGTATTGATGGATGCCACTTTTCTGTTTTCTGGTTTTCCTGTCCAAATGATCAGAATTTGTATACGAAAGTGGGTGGAGTAGGGAATTTACATTAGGAGTTGTGTTCAGACCAATTTAGAGCTTCAAAATTTCCAATCCTCGGGTAGAATAATGTTAATGCTAGTTAATCCATTTCAGACCTTAATGGGCATAACAGTCAATAGCTTTTAAAGTAACAGATATATTGGACATTACATAACACTTAAACAAAAACATTCGGAGTAAACAAAGGGACTCTTCCAAAATTTAAATCAGACTTATGGGGAATGTTTTTCCAGGAGTAGACTCTGATAGTAGTTTCAAGTCAAAGCTTTCATAGTAACAGAGATATCTGAATTAAAAACTTCGAAAAGTCAAGCTAAAACTGCAGTAAATATTCAAGTGACATATCTATGTGTATTGATTATGGTTTAAGGTTATCATGTATTGTTGTATATTACATATTTTCTAACAGCATTTTCAAACAATACATTATTTGATTACACTGTACTGTATGCCAATGCCATTACCTTTTTTCGGAGTTTGCTTTGTTGTGCGCCTGCAGGTCAAAATGTTCACAAACCAAAATGAAACCCTGTTTTCTCAATCCCTGGTGAATTATTTTTATGTAAAAGGGCTGTTCATTCTATTTTAAGGTTTTTATTAGTAAAATGAGAGCACAAAACAAGACAAATATATTTCTTCGCTCTTTGCTCGCTCCTGATTTTCTCAACAAGAGGACCATGATGGTCCTGAATCGCTCACCTCTTCCCACATGATCCAGTTTTGAGTATGAGTCGTTTTTTCTATTATTTGACATAGTGACCTAGTTTTACAGCTCATGTGACCCAGTTTTGCACTTGACCTAGATATTATCAAGATAAAAATTCTGACCAATTTTCATGAAGATCCATTGAAAAATATGATCTCTAGAGAGGTCACAAGGTTTTTCTATTATTTGACCTATTGACCTAGTTTTTTAAGGCACAAGACCCAGTTTCAAACTTGACATAGATATCATCAAGGTGAACATTCTGACCAATTTTCATGAAGATCCATTCAAGGGTATGGCCTCTAGAGAGGTCACAAGGTTTTTCTATTTCAAGACCTACTTACCTAGTTTTTGATCGCAGTTGACCCAGTTTCAAACTTGACCTAGATATCATCAAGATAAACATTTAGACCAACTTTCATACAGATCCCATGAAAAATATGGCCTCTAGAGAGGTCACGTTTTTTCATTATTTGACCTACTGACCTACTTTTTGATGGCACGTGACCCACTTTTAAACTTGACCTAGATATCATCAAGATGAACATTCTGACCAACTTTCATACAGATCCCATGGAAAATATGGCCTCTAGAGAGGTCACAAGGTTTTTCTATTATTTGACCTACTGACCTAGTTTTTGATGGCACATGACCCACTTTCGAACTTGACCTAGATATCATCAAGGTGAACATTCTGACCAATTTTCATGAAGATTTCATGAAATATATGGCCTCTAGAGAGGTCACAAGGTTTTTCTATTTTTAGACCTACTGACCTAGTTTTTGACGGCACATGACCCAGTTTCGAACTTGATCTAGATATCATCAAGGTGAATGTTCTGACCAACTTTCATGAAGATCTTGTGAAATATATGGCCTCTAGAGAGGTCACAAGGTTTTTCTATTTTTAGACCTACTGACCTAGTTTTTGAAGGCACGTGACCCAGTTTCGAACTTGACCTAGATATCATCAAGGTGAACATTCTGACCAATTTTCATAAAGATCCATTGAAAATTATGGCCTCTAGAGAGGTCACAAGGTTTTTCTATTTTTAGACCTACTGACCTAGTTTTTGAAGGCACATGACCCAGTTTCGAACTTGACCTAGAATTTACCAAGATTAACATTCTGACCCAGTTTCATAAAGGTCCCATGAAAAATGTGACCTCTAGAGATGTCACAAGGAAAAGTTTACGCACGGACGGACGCACGGACGACGGACACTGCGCGATCACAAAAGCTCACCTTGTCACTTCGTGACAGGTGAGCTAAAAACAAAAAAATATTTAAATTAATTTTTTGCTCACTGCCTCAATTTTTTCAGAAAAAAATCTGATGAACAACTTTTCAATTTAGTGTGGCCTAAGGTAAGTCCACAATAAACTCTTTACCAGTTAGAGATAGGTCTAAATACACCTAAAAATTGGATGTAACTAGGGGTGACTATTGAGGCCATTTTTGACAATTGCAATTCTATTGGTATTGCGGAAAGTACCATTGCCATACTATTGCTATTGTAGCTCACTATTGCGATAATTATTGACAATCAAGTCTGTCCTGCATTCCTTAATAACAAAGTGGGATGTAGCTAACTTCTACAAGCTGACATTGATGCACAGTGTAAGCAGGGATTTTATATATTTATAAAACAGCTCCTGGTGTAAGACAAAACAATACAATAATTGATGTTTATAAATACCCTTATAAATATTTGTATTTGGTAGTTCTTGCCTACCTAGCGGGGAAAGTATACATTTGTCTGAGCACGCGCCAGGGACAGATATTCCTGTCTTTCCCTAGGGAAAAACCTAGTCTAAAATAGCGTGCACTCCGGTGACGTCACAGTACTGGCACTATAATGACCTCATAAACTATATAAATAATGCCAGGAAATACCCAAATCTATTCGTCATCACAATCTATTTTGAACGTAATAGGCAAAAAAAATGATCCAACATGTCTGCCTGATTAAGACAGCTATTTTCCCGACCCTCGGGACAGACAGGATAAAAAACCGCGCTAATGCAGGGTTTTTCATTCCACACTGTCCCTTGGGTAGGGAAAAAACCTGTCTTACACAGGCAGGCATGTAAGATCCTTATAATCTACTGAAATGCAAAACAATATATAAATTTTAGAAATTTCAGGATTAAGATCTATAGGCCTACCTCTACCAGTCCTAACATTTTCATTCTGCCACTTATACATCAGAACATTTTAAGCTGATTTTTACATAAGAATTTTCAGTCAATTTTAATAATATTTATACAGTGCCGTTCTCCAACCATGACGAAAAAATCTCTCTACGACCAAAAGCCAAAGTATATATGTTTAACTATTAATCTTATATAAAAACAAGAGCTGTCTCCATAGGATGACACATGCCCCCGATGGCACTTTGAATGAATAGTTATGGCCGATGTTAGAGTTTAGGACCTTTAACCTACGGACCTGGGTCTTGCGCGCGACACGTCGTCTTACTGTGGTACACATTCATGCCCAATAATTTTAAAATCCATGCATGAATGACAAAGATATGGACCGGACAGGCCCATCAATGCACTATCATGAAATATGACATTTAACGTCTAAGTGTGACCTTGACCTTTGAGCTACAGACCTGGGTCTTGTGCGCGACACGTCGTCTTACTGTGCCACACATTTATGCATAGTTACTTGAAAATCCATCCATGGATGACAAAGATATGGACCGGACACGCCCATCAATGCACTATCATGAAAAATGACCTTTAACGTCTAAGTGTGACCTTGACCTTTGAGCTACGGACCTGGGTCTAGCGCGCGACACGTCGTTTTACTGTGGTACACATTCATGCCAAGTTATTTGAAAATCCATCCATGGATGACAAAGATATGGACCGGACACGAAAATTGCGGACAGACCGACAGACGGTTCAAAAACTATATGCCTCCCTTTGGGGGCATAATAAACGACCAAATAAAAGGCCACTATCATAAACAGTAATTAATAATCTAGATATGTTTTGCAAAGACTTATATTACAATAACCAGATTGTTGAAAAATGTTGACAGCTGGGATGATAATAACTGCACAAACAATCTCTTGTTAATTATGTGATAGTGTGTCATTACTGCTGTGCAAACAATTATCTCTCTAATTTACTGTAAATTCTTCTCTAAAAGTTGTTCCATTTTGATGTGAGATAAGTCTAAAATATTTACAAACAAACTAAGTTCGCATGTCTTGGCTGTGTACCACGTTATTGAAAAATCTTTGTATCGAATTACAGTTATAAACCTCCCGCGCAGTGATCCCCCTGTATGTAGCGAATGATTAACAAGGGAAGTAAACGCGCCATGAGTTCGTATTGGTACCGCATTATCGGGTTTTAGTACCACTCCATTACATCAATTATCAAACTGAAAGTAAACAGTCATACTCGCATTGAAAATAAATAGACCGCAACAAGGTTTTATCTTTTGCATAGAAATTTTTTTTAAAACATCGAAACTATCATAGCTGAATGAACTATCGGCAATTGTTGCTTTCACTATCGATGCCTACTATCGGGACTACTGCAATCACAATGCATCGATAGTTCTATGTGTTATTACACCACTAGATGTAACATGCATGTTGTACCACAGAAAACTGGTCTTGATTTTTCCCTATGGCCAGTAATAAATAAGCTACAATATAATCTATTTAAAGTAAAACAAAAGGGACCTAATTCTAAAAACAAGGGTGCCTCATGGTGCTGAACATTTGTGCCAAATTACATCCAAGTCCCTCCATGCATGAAGAAGAAATGCTCTGTACAAAATCATTCTTGAATTTGACCTTTGACCTCTTACATGTGACCTTGACCTTAGACCTAGGGACCTGGTTCTTGTGCATAACAATCCGTCTCATGGTGGTGAACATTTATGCCAAGTTACATTAAAATCCCTCTATGCATGAAGAAGAAATGTTCCGGACAAAGTAATCTTGTATCTGACCTTTGACCTCTATGTGTGACCTTGACCTTAGACATAGGGACAAGGTTCTTGCGCATGACACTCCATCTCATGGTGATGAACATTTGTGCTAAGTAATATTAAAATCCCTTTAAGGATTGTTGAGTTACAATCTGGACAGGAAACAAGAACTGTTGGGAGGACAGCAACGCCGACTATTCAACAGCCTTGTCAACTGAATGAATACAAGTCGAAAAAGGGGCATAATTTTGTAAAAATGTGGAACAGGGTTATGGAACCTGCACAGTGCTTATCAGCTCATGACAGTGGATAAGTGTGTGAAGTTTCAATCCTTTCCCAATAGCGGGTACTAAGACACCAGCTTACATATAAGAATTTAACCAAAAACGGTTAAGCTGAAAAAGGGGCATAATTTTGTAAGAGAATCCGGTGGTTTATATTTCTTTCAAAACATTTTTTTAGAATTTTGAGAAAGAAATATAAACAAGAGGACCATGAAGGCCCTGTATCGCTCACCTGACCTACTGACCTAAAGATCATCAAGATTAACATTCTGACCAAGTTTCATTAAGAAATGGTCATAAATGTGGCCTCTGAAGTGTTAAATAGCTTTTCCTTCGATTTGAGTCAGTGACCTAGTTTTTGACCAGACATGACCCAGATTGAACTTGACCTAAAGATCACCAAGATTAACATTCTAAGTTCCGTGAAGATACAGTCATAAATGTGGCCTCTAGAGTGTAAACAAGCTTTTCCTTTGATTTGACCTAGTGACCTAGTTTTTTACCCCACCTGACCCAGATTTGAACTTCACTATGGATCATCAAGATTAACATTCTGACCAAGTTTCATTAAGATATGGTCATAAATGTGGCCTCCAGAGTGTTAACTAGCTTTTCCTTTGATTTGACCTAGTGACCTAGTTTTTGATCCTACATGACCCAGATTCAAACTGGACCTTGAGATCATCAACATTAACATTCTGACCAAGTTTCATGAAGATATAGTCAAAAATGTGACCTCTACAGTGTTAACAAGCTTTTCCCTTGATTTGACCTGGTGACCTAGTTTTTGACCCCAGATGACCCAATATCAAACTCGCCAAGATCTTTATTTAGGATAACATTCTGACCAAGTTTCATTAAGATGGGGCCAAAATTGTGACCTCTAGAGTGTTAACAAGCTTTTCCTTTGATCTGACCTGGTGACCTAGTTTTTGACCCCAAATGACCCAATATCACACTCGTCCAAGATTTTATTGAGGGTAACATTCTGACCAAGTTTCATTAAGATTGGCCCAAAATTGCGTCCTCTAGAGTGTTAACAAGCTTTTCTTTTGATCTGACGTGGTGACCTAGTTTTTGACCCCACATGACCCAATATCAAACTTGTCGAAGATTTTATTGAGGGTAACATTCAGACCAAGTTTCATTAGGATTGGGCCAAACTTCTGACCTCTAGAGTGTTAACAAGCTTTTCCTTTGATTTGACCTGGTGACCTAGTTTTTGACCCCAGATGACCCAATATCGAACTCGTCCAAGATTTTATTGAAGGTAACATTCTGACCAAGTTTCATTAAGATTGGGTCAAAATTGTGACCTCTACAGCGTTAACAGTCAAATTGTTGACGAGGGACGGACGACGGACACAGGGCAATCACAAAAGCTCACCTTTGAGCACTTCGTGCTTAGGTGAGCTAATAAGTTTCAAAGCTATATGCCTTTAATTGATAGCCATATGTACTTGCATGCAAAACTTGAACCAAGGTGTGACACCGACGCCGATGCCAGTGCGAGTAGAACAGCTAGACTATTCTTTGAATAGTAAAGCTAAAAACTTACTACAAACAAGAGCTCTCACAATAGACAGCGCCCTCGACTATTTCGATGCTGGATAGTAAAACTGGGCACATGTGAGGAAGCTGGAGCTGTCACTTGTGTTTAATTACTCCAATGTGGATGAAGATATTGGACAAAAGCTTAAGTCTGTGTCAAATATAATAGTCTGTGTCTAACTGGGATAGACAAGTGTATCAAAACATTATGTAAGTATAAAGGACATGTAAATTTCTGCAAAAGTAATTCACTAGGACATTGTGTAATATCATGTGGCTAATATTTGAAGTTTTAATCAAATAAATCAGATAAAACAGAAAAGCATCATAACCTGAACCTGAAATTCTAGCAAAAAGGGGGTATGAGCATTGGTGACCATGTGGAACCACCATTTTTAGTTTAAACAAGAGCACCGCCTTGCGGGTGCTGACGCTCATCTGATTTTTTTTGTATAATAGAAAAATTGTCCTACCCATGATTTTCTAAGTCCAAAAAGGGCCATAATTCTTGCAAAAAACAGGATGGAGTTATGTTTCTTGATGTACAGAGTCAGCTTATGATGGTGGACAACTGTTGCAAGTTTCAAAGCAATAGCTTGAATAGTTTAGGAGAAAAGCTGACCTAAACATAAAAGTTAACCAAGAAATCTGATATTTTCTAAGTCCAAAAGGGGCCGTAATTCTTGCAAAAAGCAGGACAGAGTTATGTTTCTTGTTGTACATGGTCAGCTTATGATGGTGAACAAGTGTTGCAAGTTTTAAAGAAATAGCTCTGATAGTTTATGAGAAAAGCTGACCTAAACATAAACTTAACCAAGAAATTTGATTTTCTAAGTCCAAAAGGGGCAATAATTCTTGAAAAAAGCAGGATGGAGTTGATGTACAGGGTCAGCTTATGATGGTGAACAAGTGTTGCAAGTTTCAAAGCAATACCTTTGATAGTTTAGAAGAAAAGTTGACCTAAACATAAAACTTAACCAAGAAATCTGATATTTTCCAAGTCCAAAAGGGGCCGTAATTCTTGCAAAAAGCAGGACAGAGTTATGTTTCTTGTTGTACATGGTCAGCTTATGATGGTGAACAAGTGTTGCAAGTTTTAAAGAAATAGCTCTGATTGTTTATGAGAAAAGCTGACCTAAACATAAACTTAACCAAGAAATTTGATTTTCTAAGTCCAAAAGGGGCAATAATTCTTGAAAAAAGCAGGATGGAGTTGATGTACAGGGTCAGCTTATGATGGTGAACAAGTTTTGCAAGTTTCAAAGCAATACCTTTGATAGTTTAGAAGAAAAGTTGACCTAAACATAAAACTTAACCAAGAAATCTGATATTTTCTAAGTCCAAAAGGGGCCATAATTCTTGCAAAAAGCAGGATGGAGTTATGTTTCTTGCTGTACAGGGTCAGCTATTGATGGTGAACAAATGTTCCGAGTTTCAAAGCAATACCTTTGATAGTTTAGGAGAAAAGATGACCTAAACATAAAACTTAACCAGGCAACGCCGACTCCGACGCCAACAACGATCAAGTGATGACAATAACTCATCATTTTTTTTTCTCAAAAAATCAGATGAGCTAATAAAAACCATTTAGTAACAACAGAAATATAGTGAAAAAGCATCAAAATTAAACTGAAATTCTAAGGATGACAATGTGGAAGAACTATTTTAAGTTTGAATCAAATTTATTAAGTAATAACTGATAAAGTGAAGGTGCATCAACATTAACCTGAAATTTTATGTAAACAAGAGGGTCATGATGACCCTGGATCGCTCACCTGAGTAATATGAGCCATATGTTTCAAATGGCAAACTAATGCTAAAATATAAAGAAAGTAGGTCAGTAGGTCACATTCATGGTCACTGAAAGTCAGTTTTAAAATCTGTGTGCTTAACTGTACATGTCATCCAAATTTCAAGGTTGTATCTTAAAAAACAAGAAAGTAGGTCAGTAGGTCAAGGTCACCCCTAATCACTATGGGTCATCAGGGAATTATAATTAAACAGTCTAGGAGCTAGCCTAGGCCTTGCAGTTTCAGACAAGAAGATTTTTAAAAACATTTTCCTATATATTGTCTATGTAAAACTTGAGACCCCCCGGGGCAGGGCCTCTTTTCACCCCAGGGTAATAATTTGAACAATTTTGATAGAGGACCACAAGACAATGCTACATACTAAATATCAAAGGCCTAGGTCTTATGGTTTTAGACAAGAAGATTTTTAAAGTATTTTATCTATATAAGTCTATGCAAAACTTGGGATCCCCGGGGTGGGGCCTCTTTCCAACCAAGGGGCATAATTTGAACTATTTTCATTGAGGACCACCAGATGATGTCACTTGCCAAATATCAAGGCTCTAGGCCTTTTAACTTTTAAACTTTTTCCTTTCGATTGCCATGGCAACCAGAGTTCTGCATGGAATTCAATTCTTGGAAGGGAACCACCCAAGGATCATTCCTGTGAAGTTTGGTGTAATTCTGCCCTGTGGTTTTCAAGAACAAGATTTTTTTAGAAATTGTTGACGGACGGACGACGCACGACTGACGACGCACATTGAGCGGTCACAAAAGCTCACCATGAGCCTTTGGCTCAAGTGAGCTAAAAAGGTGGCATAATTCATGAAAAATTGGAGCCAGTTATGACCCTTATGTCATATGATGTGAGTGATGATGTCGAACAATTGTTTTAAGTCTGAATCAAATCCATACAGTAACAAGGCAGTCTGAAAGATAGCTAAATCCCCTGCCACTGTTATGGATGGTGAAAGGGTAAACCTTTGATCCTGAATTGTGACCTTGACCTTGAACTGACATGGCTGACTCATGAAATATGCACATCGTCTTGATGAGGTGATTATTTGACCCAAGTTTCATGAAAATCCTTCAAGGGGTTTAGAAGATACAGAGCTCAAACCTTTGACCTTGAGGTGTGACCTTGAACTTTAGTTGACATGGCTGACTCATGAGTTCTTGATGAGGTGATCATGAGACCCCAAGTTTGATGAAAATCCTTGAAGGGTTTTAGGAGATAGAGTGGACAAAAAATTGAAGGCTCAAACGTTAGACCCTAAGGTGTGACCTTGACCCTAAGCCTGCATGGCTGACCCATTAGTTCTGCACATCCTCTTGATGAGGCGATCATTTGACCCAAGTTTCATGAAAATCCTTCAAGGGGTTTAGGAGATACAAAGCGGACACAAAATGGAAGGCTCAAAACTTTGACCCGAAGTTGTGACCTTGACATTGATCGGGCATGGCTGACTCATGAGTTCTGCACATCATCTTGACGAGGTGGTCATTTGACCCAAGTTTTATAAAATTCTTTCAAGGGTTTAAGGAGATACAGAGCAGACACAAAATAGAAGGCTCAAACCTTTGACCCCGAGTTGTGACCTTGACCTTGAGTTGACATGGCTGACTCGTGAGTTCTGCACATCGACTTGATGAGGTGATCATTTGACCTAAGTTTCAGGAAAATCCTTCAAGGGGTTTAGGAGATACAGAGCTGACATAAAATGGAAGGCTCAAACATTTGACCCTAAGTTGTGACCTTGACCTTGAGCCAACATGGCTGATTCATGAGTTCCGCACATCGTCTTGATGAGATGATCATTTGACCAAAGTTTTATAAAATTCCTTCAAGAGGTTTAGGAGATACAGATCGGACACAAAATGGAAGGCTCAAACCTTTGAACTCGAGTTGTGACCTTGACCTCGAGCCGACATGGGTGACTCATGAGTTCTGCACATCCTCTTAATGAGGTGATCATCTGACCAAAGTTTCATGAAAATCCTTCAAGGGGTTTAGGAGAGATGAGTGGACACAGAAGTGTTACAGACAGACGGATGGAAGGAGACCGTTCCTATAAACCCCGCCCCCCCCCACACACTCGTGGCGGGGGATTAATAACGGAGATTGAGTGAAAGTGTACCAGAACTTTAACCTGAAATTCTAAGTAAAAATGGGGAATAATTCATGAAATATTCGTGTGACAGTTATGCCCTTTATGCCCGATGATGTGGGTGATGATGAGGAATAACTATTTTAAGTTTAAAGCAAATCCATTAATTACAGAGATAAGGGGAAAAAAAGAGAGTGTGTAAAAACTTTAACGAAGGTGGGGATGCAGAAATACGCCGACGCTGATGCCTGGGTGAGTAGGATAGCTCTCCATATACTTCATATAGTCGAGCTAAAAAAGAAAATTTTTTTTAGTCCCAGTGGAGCTTGAACCTATGCCCTCCTGAGAAATTTCAAAGTAAGTTTATTGTAGGAATTTAATATTATTCAATGTTACGGAACTAATACCTTAACATTACACAGTGAAATTAAGAAACATGCCATAAAACTTGGAAGCAAGTTGCGTCGACACCAAGTTGAGGAAAACCTTAAAGTACAAAGGTCCTGCTTAGTCAAGAATATGGCACTTTAAACCCCAGCAGCATCATAATCATTCTAGTGTACAGACCTGCTCATGAAGTTTCTTCAGTCTCCCTTCTTCATCTTGTTTCCTCCTTTCTTCTGCTTCTTCCATTTTTTGTAATCTGTAAAACAGAAATAACAGAATAACTTGAAAAAAGTGCAACTCGGTATCCATATCAAGCAAGGAATATTGCTGTACCTTTAATAGACAATGTAAAGCTATCCAGAATATTCAACCCGCTGCAATCAAAACTGATCTCTATCAATTCTAAACTTTTGTCATGCATTTACTAGTTCTTTCGCATGCAACTGAACATCTAATTTCAAGTGGTGATTCCATGTGATTTATTAGGAATGCATATCAAACTTAAAATTGCATTTTTATGTATGCTAACCTCAGTTTCTGTTTTTCTTTGTCTTCCTTGATCTTTTCTTCCCTAATTTTTTGTGTAAGCTGTCGTTTCTCAGCAAGTCGTCTCTCAATCTGTAAACGGTTTTCTTTCTCTTGCTGTTGTCGTAACTCTCGCATTTCTTGAACTTTTTTCATCTTCTCCTCACGTTTCCTGTAAATATGTGTGCAAATTTGAATTTCAGCAAACCTCTGTATTTCTCAATATGGACAAAACCAAAAAGCAGACTTGTTCACTTTTAACCATATCCATCTATGAAAACATGAAATAACAGCAGTTGACTGCAGTGTGTGTCATCCCATTACAGGAACAAGAGCTCATAGAACACGAAATGCCCCATGTGATGCATTCAGTAACTGCACAAGGAACAGAAATTATTTTGTCACTATGCACTGAATGTTTGACACACTGACCTCAAATCAATAATTATGGCCTTGAACAAGAATTTACCCGGACGGACGCACACACACGGACAGACTGTTCAATTTTAATATGCTTAACTTCAAGGGCATAAAAAAGTTATACAATTCTGGGTCAATGTGACCTTGACCTTTGGCCTCAAATCTATTGGTCATTACAAATATGCCTATCAAATTAGATAATCCTAGGCCAAATGAGTTATTGTCCGGAATTTGTTTTATTGTTTAGGGTCACTGTGACCTTGACCTTTGACCTACTGACCTCAAAATCATAGGGGCCAACGTTCTTGCATTATCATCTGTAAACCGATTGGTCTACCAACTGACTGCTGCCTGACAGACATTAGCAAAACAATATATCCCTCCTTCTTCGGCCAAAGCATTCTTGAACTAGAGCTGCTTTTGAGAAAAGCGCATGTCTCCCACAACTGCCTAATCATTGAAATAGTAAGTCAGTCTTTATATACTGTTTACTCACTACAAATATACTTTTGAAGAGTAAAAAGGCTGATTTTGGGTAATTCAAGGGCCATAATTCTAAAGTGCCTGGCGCGATTTGGCTAATAATCGAACTTGGCTGAGGACTTATTGGCCAACACATTTTGTTCAAGTTTGGTGAAGATCGGATGAGAACTGTTTGACTTAGAGCACGGACAAGAGTAAAAGGCTGATTTTCAATAATTCAAGGGCCATAATTCCAAACACCTAGGCCAATTTGGCTAGTTATCGAAAATGACTGAGGACTTATGGTCAAAAACATTTTGTTCAAGTTTAGTGAAAATCAAATGAAAAATGTTTGACTTAGACCATGGACAAGAGTAATTAGAGCTATCACTAAAGGTGATGAATGTACCCCCCGCATGCACTGACACAGTACATTGCAATTTGACGCACACAAAATTGCATAATTATGTGGACTGTATGTATAAAGTATAGTAACAAACTAGAGCTATCACTAAAGGTGATGAATGTACCCCCCGCATGCACTGACACAGTACATTGCAATTTGACGCATACAAGATTGCATAATTATGTGGACTGTATGTATACAGTATAGTAACAAAAAACAAAGTCCCATAACTATGCAGAATATTTATCTAAAAGAATGTAACATGCACCATGCACAACTAGGGTTGGTACTGATCACTTGTGTGAAGTTTCATTAAATTGTGTGCAAGGGTTTGGTAGATTAGGCACGCACAAGATTGCATATGCAGACTGTATGTACATAGTATGTTAACAAGAAACAAAGTCCCATAACTCTGCAATTTTTGTCGCTGAAAGAACCTAACCTTCCATAGGCACAACTACTGTTGTTACTGATCACTTGTGTGAAGTTTCATTAAATTGTGTCAAGGGGATGAGGAGAGATGGTGCGCACAAGATTGTGTCTATGTATATAGTATAGTAACAAAAAAAAAACAAAGTCCCATAACTCTGCAAAAAAATTTTCTGAAAGAACCTAACATGCCCCATGCACAACTAATGTTGTTACTGATCACTTGTGTGAAGTTTCATTAAATTGTGTCAAGGGGATGAGGAGAGATGGTGCGCACAAGATTGTCTCTATGTATATAGTATAGTAACAAAAAAACAAAGTCCCATAACTCTGTAATTTTTTTTCTAAAAGAACCTTACATGCCCCATGTACAACTACTGTTGGTACTGATCACTTGTGTGGAATTTCATTAAATTGTGTCCAGGGGATGAGGAGAGATGGTGTGCACAAGATTGTGTCTATGTATATAGTATAGTAACAAAAAAACAAAGTCCCATAACTCTGCAAATGTTTTTTCTAAAAGAACCTAACATGCCCCATGCACAACTGCTGTTGGTACTGATCACTTGTGTGAAGTTTTATTAAATTGTGTCAAGGGGATGAGGAGAGATGGTGCACACAAGATTGTGTCTATGTATATAGTATAGTAACAAAAAAACAAAGTCCCATAACTCTGCAATTTTTTTTCTAAAAGAACCTTACATGCCCCATGTACAACTACTGTTGGTACTGATCACTTGTGTGAAGTTTCATTAAATTGTGTCCAGGGGATGAGGAGAGATGGTGTGCACAAGATTGTGTCTATGTATATAGTATAATAACAAAAAAACAAAGTCCCATAACTCTGCAAAAAAAATTTCTAAAAGAACCTTACATGCCCCATGCACAACTAGGGTTGGTACTGATCACTTGTGTGAAGTTTCATTAAATTGTGTCAAGGGGATGAGGAGAGATGGTGCACACAAGATTGTGTCTATGTATATAGTATGGTAACAAAAAAACAAAGTCCCATAACTCTGCAAATGTTTTTTCTAAAAGAACCTAACATGCCCCATGCACAACTGCTGTTGGTACTGATCACTTGTGTGAAGTTTCATTAAATTGTGTCAAGGGGATAAGGAGAGATGGTGCGCACAAGATTGCGTCTACGGACAGACGGCCAGACAGACAACCTGAAACCAGTATACCCCCCCTTACAACTTTGTTGTCGGGGGGTACAAAAACAAAGTCCCATAACTATGCAGAATATTTATCTTAAAGAACATAACATGCACCATGCACAACTAGCGTTGGTACTGATCACTTGTGTGAAGTTTCATTAAATTGTGTGCAAGGGTTCGGAAGATTAGGCGCGCACAAGATTGCATATGCAGACTGTATGTACATAGTATGTTAACAAGAAACAAAGTCTCATAACTCTGCAAATTTTTTTTCTGAAAGAACCTAACATGCCCCATGCACAACTACTGTTGTTACTTATCACTTGTGTGAAGTTTCATTAAATTCTGTCAAGGGGATGAGGAGAGATGGTGCGCACAAGATTGTGTCTATGTATATAGTATAGAAACAAAAAAACAAAGTCCCATAACTCTGCAAATTTTTTTTCTGAAAGAACCTAACATGCCCCATGCACAACTGCTGTTGGTATTGATCACTTGTGTGAAGTTTCATTAAATTGTGTCAAGGGGATAAGGAGAAATGGTGCGCACAAGATTGCGTCTACGGACAGACGGCCAGACAGACAACCTGAAACCAGTATAACCCCCCTTACAACTTTGTTGTCGGGGGGTACAAAAACAAAGTCCCATAACTATGCAGAATATTTATCTAAAAGAACATAACATGCACCATGCACAACTAGGGTTGGTACTGATCACTTGTGTCAAGTTTCATTAAATTGTGTGCAAGGGTTCGGAAGATAGGCGCGCACAAGATTGCATATGCAGACTGTATGTACATAGTATGTTAACAAGAAACAAAGTCTCATAACTCTGCAAATTTTTTTTCTGAAAGAACCTAACATGCCCCATGCACAACTACTGTTGTTACTTATCACTTGTGTGAAGTTTCATTAAATTGTGTCAAGGGGATGAGGAGAGATGGTGCGCACAAGATTGTGTCTATGTATATAGTATAGTAACAAAAAACAAAGTGCCATAACTCTGCAAATTTTTTTTCTAAAAGAACCTAACATGCCCCATGCACAACTAATGTTGATACTAATCACTTGTGTGAAGTTTCATTAAATTCTGTCAAGGGGATGAGGAGAGATGGTGCACACAAGATTGTGTCTATGTATATAGTATAGTAACAAAAAACAAAGTCCCGTAACTCTGCATTTTTTTTTTCTGAAAGAACATAACATGCCCCATGCACAACTACTGTTGTTACTGATCACTTGTGTGAAGTTTCATTAAACTGTGTCAAGGGGATGAGGAGAGATGGTGCGCACAAGATTGTGTCTATGAACAGACGGACGGACGGACAGACAGACAACCTGAAACCAGTATACCCCCCACTTACAACTTTGTTGTCGGGGGGTACAAAAAGGCTGATTTTCAGTAACTCAAGGGCCATAATTCGGAAGTGTCTGGGCCTATTTGGCTAGTTATCCAACATGGCCGAGGACTTGTTGGCAAACACATTTTGTTAAAGCTTGGTGAAGATCGATGAGAAATATTTGACTTAAAGAGTGTGGACAAGATTTGTGACCGACAGACATACACACAGACAGGAGTAAATCAATATGTCTCCCACACCACTGAGTGGTGGGAGACATAATTACTATCTATCTATTTTTCAAGTTAACGTCTAGAAACAGTTTAACTTTTCTGGGTCAATAACCCTGACCTTTGACCTCAAAATTAATAGGGGCGATCAGCTGGTCATGACCAACCTACCTATTAACTTTCATGATCCAAGACCCAAACATTCTTGCGTTACCATATAGCGGGTTAATTCTGCGGGTTTTTATTTCTGCTAAATCTGCGGGCCGAGGCTGTCACGCAGAAATAAATTCCGCACATTAAACTATCAGCAGAATTTTTTGACGCAGAAATAAACTTTGATATTTCGCTAATATAATGACCTGTTATCTTTATCTCACAAGTTTTTTGTCTGCTGTCTAGTTATTCACACCATATCGATTGTGGTTGATTGCTTTGTTATTGTATCAATCTATTGTCCACGAATGAATGGTTACCGCTTCGGGCATGAAATCTTTACAAGTGTATATCACAAAACACTCTAGGTTTATGAAAAATTAAACAAACTAATTAATGTGTGTTGTTACTATTGTAACTGAATGGACTGTGAACGGACTATGTACTAGATTTTGCATTTGTATATATTTGTAAATAAATCCTAAATATTTCTACCAGTAGTGTTACATTTTATGAAAATGTCTTTCAACACGAGATCACAGAGTGATCTTGGCGCCCACCATTGAGCCATTTTTGAATGTTCCAAATTTCAAGACTAGCTCAAGGTCAAAATCAAGGTCAAAGTTCATTTCAGTACACAAAACTGAGCATGTGGTCCATGCATGTGGTCCAAATTTGAAAGCTGCTGTAGCTTGAGAAATGTGACAGTAGGTCACTAGATCATTTTCAAGGTCAAAGTTCCTTTTGGTACACAAAACTATGCATGTGCTTTAAATTTGAAGGCTGTACCTTAAGAAATGTGAAAATAGGTACTAGGTAAAACAAGAGGGTCATGATGACCCTGGATCGCTCACCTGAGTAATATGAGCTACATGTTTCAAATGTCAAACTGATGATAAAGTATTAAGAGTCAGTAGGTCACATTCATGGTCAATGAAATTCAGTTTTACGATTTGTGTGCAAAACTGTGTATGTCATCAAAATTTCAAGGCTGTATCTTAAAAAACAAGAAAGTAGGTCAGTAGATCAAGGTCACAGTCAAGTGACATCATATTACTTGGGGTCATCAGGTAATTATAATTAAACAGTCTTGGAAATAGGATCAGATGATTTTTTAAGTATTTTTCCTATATAACTCACATAATAACTAAGTGACCCCAGGGCGGGGCCTCTTTTAACCCCAGGGGCATAATTTGAACAATTTTGGCAGAGGACTACTAGACAATGCATCATACCAAATATCAAAAGCCTAGGTTGTATGGTTTCAGACAAGAAGATTTTTAAAGCTTTTTCCTATACAAGTCTATGTAAAACTTGGGACCCCCAGGGCAGGGCCTCTTTTCACCCAAGGGGTACAATTTGAACAATTTTGGTTGAGGACCATAATACCAAATATCAAAGGTCTAAGTGTTGTGGTTTCAGACAAGAAGATTTTTAAACTTTTTTTCCTATGTAAGTCTTTGTAAAACTTGGGACCCCCGGGGCGAGGCCATATTTGACCCTAGGGTGATAATTTGAACAATCTTGGTAGAGGACCACTAGATAATGCTACATACCAAATATCAAAGCCCTAGGCCATGTGGTTTTGTACAAGAAGATTTTCAAAGTTTTCCCTATAAGTCTATATAAACCATGTGACCCCCGGGGCGGAGCCATATTTGACCCTAGGGGGATAATTTGAACAATTTTGGTAGGGGACCACTAGATAATGCTACACACCAGATATCAAAGCCCTAGCATGGAGGGGAAACCAACATATGTATTCCCAAATGGGCACCGCTTGACCTCGGGACAAGAAACGAACATAGCTTTAAGCTTAAATTTGATGTTGTAGATCATTCCATCCGAACGCGAAATATGCATGTATAGTTTTGTGTATAGTATATTAGTTGCCAATACGGTCTGCCAAAATATATGTTCTTGAACCAAGTGTCTTTTTTTTTTCATTTTTGTTCTACCCGTTCATGTGCGCCTCTATATACATCTTCGGCGGTATTTTGCATACATGTATGGATCATAAGAATAACTATGCTTGCAGATCCTTATCTATTTTGACATTTCAAGGGACTCACCAAAACATCACAAACCCGTAAGAAAAAAAAAAGAGGAAAATTTTAACAAGTATGGAAATATTGACATAATCTAGAAATAGGCAGTTCAACATTAACAAGGCACTCTCTTGTACCGGAGATCATAACTACTTACAGAGTTACTGTATGTAACAAAAATATAGTCCGTTCATTTAAAATGCTCTTAAAATGCTTAAACCTTGAAAATGTCGTTTCGAAGTTGTCAAACAATATTGACATTAGCCTGATGCAGAGGAGAATGTGAGTGTAAGAAACAAACTGAAGACAACAAGGCATCAAGCCTTCATTTCAGCTCAAGATCTGTGGAGTTTTAAAAAAATTAATCACCACATATGTAGCCCATGCACAACATATGTATCCCATTCGGTTTTTCGCCAATAAATAATTTTCTAGCAAAGTAATATCCATATATAATTTTTCCTCTAGGTTGGGTTTAGCATACGGAAGGTTTCGGGGACAAACTTTAAGCAGGCGAAGGGCAAATACAACATATTTCCATCTGTTGATAAAAATGTTGCTAATCTTCAGTCATACCGCTTCACGGAGGATAAGTTTTTTTCCGTCATTTCTACAAATACAGGTAAGGTAAATGCACTTACGTGCTTGGTAATGTATAAACGGTTGCACTGCATCGCGATATTTTGGCAAAACAATGTCATTTTCACAAAATTCACTCACAAATAAAAATCTCCCCCGTTTTTCTGCGAAATGTTTACCACATATGTACTACCAGAAGTACAACATATGATTTTAAGCGGTGCCCATTTGGGAATACATAATTATGTTGGTTCCGCCTCCGTGCCTAGGCCCTGTGGTTTTGGACAAGAAGATTTTTAAAGTTTTTCCTTTCGGTTGCCATGGCAACCAGAGTTCTGCAATCTCTGATACAAAATAAAGAAGCTCACTTTCTCATTTCTTCCATTTTTTTCTTGTGTTCCTCCTCTCTCTTCTTCAGTCGTTCCTTCTCTTTTCTTTCCTTCTCATGAAGTTCCTGTTTTCTTTTGTCTTGAATTTCCTGAAATAGTACATCAATGATCATGTAAACAATAACATGACACATAATCCATGGTTGATGATCAGTCTTATATTCCGAGGTATGGTTCTGAAATACTTTCAACACAATATCTACTTTCACTTTATCTGGGTTCCACTCATACTAAACCAAATGATGGTAACTTTTTAGCCTTAATGGTGAACACTTGTGTTCGTTCCTCTTCACACTATTTCTAGCACGGTCATGCACCTGGGTAGAATCATACTTCCTCGATAGGCTAGCTTTCATACAATAAACATGGAAATTCCACGAAAACCAGGTTTTCAAACTTGGCATCACGCCAACAGGTTCTTTAAAACAAGAGGGTCATAATGACCCTGGATCCCTCACCTGAGTAATATGAGCTGCATGTTTTCAAATGTCAAACTGATGCTAAAATATTAAGAAAGTAGGTCAGTGGGTCATATTTATGGTCACTGAAAGTCAGTTTTAAGATAGATGTGCTAAACTATACATATCATACAAATTTCAAGACTGTACAGGGCACTTGTTTGGCTATTTTTGGGGCAGAATATGGGCCCCATCCCCCTCATAAAAATAATATGTTTTTTTTTCCCTTTCTCAGAAGAAAAATCCCCTGAAAACAGGTTGTTTGACACAACTACATATGAACTACATATGAACTCTCTTTCAAGTTATATTATAGTGCTTCTAAGGAAGGTTACTGCTGCAATATAGTTACATGATTGAAAACAGTATTAACTAGAGCTGCTTTTGAGAAAAGCGAATGTCTCCCACAATGGCCTAATCATCTAAATAGCAAGTCAGTCTTTATATACTGTTAACTCAATACAATTCAAGGGCCTGAACTCCAAAATGCCTGGACCGATTTAGCTCATTATCGAGCTTGTCCAAATTCTTACGTTCAAACACAATTTGTTCAAATTTGGTGAAGATCGGATGAGAAATGTCTGACTTGCGGACAAGAGCAAAAAGGCTGATTTTGGTAATTAAAGGGCCGTAACTCCAATATGCCTGGACCGATTTGGCTAGTCATCGGACTTGGCCGAGGTCTTATGGTCAAACACATTTTGTTCAAGTTTGGTGAAGATCAGATGAGAAATGTTTGACTTAAGAGTGCAGAAAACTTTGTCACAGACAAACAGACAGACTGGAGTAAATCAATATGTCTCCCACACCACTGTGTGCTGGGAGACATAATAAGTGTACGTTAGTTAGAAATGATTGAAAACAGTATTAATAAGTGTGAAAAGTAGTAACATATATTTGGCTAAAAACTTCCCCTTTTTGTCTTAAAACGACGAAAAATTCCCCTTCCTCAGGGTATGGGTACTTGTCCCCAAAATTTGTCTAGTGCCCTGCTGTATCTTAACAAGAGGATCAAGATGGCCCTAGCTTGCTCACCTGAGTAACCCACCATAACAGTGTAAACATGTTTTACCTAGTGATTTCATGGAGACAAATATTCTGACCAATTTTCATAGATTGGACAAAACCGTCACCTCTTGAGTGTAAACAAACAGTTTCTTAGATTTGACCTGGTGACCTAGTTTTTTACCCCAAATGACCCACATTCAATCTTGGCCAAAAATTTCATGAAAACTATAAAAGTGTCAGAGACACAGATGCCCCTGCAACGTGAGAAAGGTCACAGGCATGGTACTGCTCACAAACAAAAAGAAGGACCCTTGGCCCTATTTATTTACAAGAGTGCCAGAATGTCACAATATACGCCTGTCATAGCAAATATACACTAGCACCTGTATTTGGAAATGGAATTTTAATTCTATGGTTGTGTAGAAATTATTGTAATTCTATTCTTAAAATTTTTAGTCCACAAAAAAACTCCTTACCAGGTAAAGATACCTTAAAATACACCTAAAATGTGAAAGTAACATCTATGTTGTACCACAGAAAAGTGGTCTTGGTTTTTCCGTACGGTCAATTATAAAAAAGTTACAATATAAGTTATTTATAGTAACAACTAAGGGAAGTTAATCTTTAAACAAGTGAATGAAGTATTGCCATGCAATACAAAGTCCTCTACTGGAAGGCACCTAATTTTCTCTACTGCAGCATAACATAATGAACTGATATCTGTCAATGATGTATAAACAATATCGTACTATATATACAATATAATATAACAAAGCACTTGGATTAAAATTTGCATATATAAAAACATACAGTTGTTTTCATTTGGAATTTTTTTAGCCGATCATACAAATGTTATCATAAAAGTTATTTATAGTAACAACAAATTGAAATTAACCCTAAAAAAAAAAAATCAAAATAAAAAAAAATCTATAAAATATAAGTCCACAAGAAACTCTTTACCAGGTAGAGATAGATCAAAATACACCTAAAATTTGGATGTACCGTGCATGTTGTACCATAGAAAAGTGGTCTCAATTTTTCCCTACGGCCAGTAATAAAAAAGTTACAATGTAATCTATTTATAGTAACAACAAAGGGACATAATTCTAAAAAAAGTGTGCCTCATAGCGGTGAACATTTCTGCCAAGTTACATCAAAATCCCTCTATGCATCAAGAAGAAATGCTCCGGACAAAGTCATTCTTGAATTTGACCTTTAACCTCTGAGTATGATCTTGACCTTAGACCTAGGGACCTGGTTCTGGCGCACGACAATTCGTCTCACTGTGGTGAACATTTGTGCCAAGTTACATTAAAATCCCCTCAATGCATTAAGAAGAAATGTTCCAGACAAAGTCATTCTTGAATTTGACCTCTAAGTATGACCTTGACCTTAGACCTAGAGCCAGGGCTTTGCGCACAACATGTTGTCTCATCCAGGGAAATGTTTGTGCCAACTGATATTTAAATCCTGTTTTGCATGACAAAGTTATAGACCGGACAGGAAAAAAATCCTATTGACCTTTGATCTCAAAGAGTGACCTTGACCTTAAAGCCAGGGTTCTGGGTGTTGCGCATGACACGTCGTCTTATCATGGGGAACATTTATGCTAAGTAATATTGTAATCCCTTGATGGATGACAAAGTTCTGGACCAGACAGGAAAATAACCCTATTGACGTTTGGCCTCCAATTCTGACCTTGACCTTTGAGCTAGGGGTCCGGGTTTTGCGCGTGACACGTTGCCTCATCATGGGGAACATTTGTGCCAAGTAATATCAAAATCCCTTCATGGATGGCAGAGTTATGGACCAGACAGGAAAAAAGCCCTATTGACATTTGACCCCCAATGGTGACCTTGACCTTTGAGCAAGGGCTCCGGGATTTCCACATGACATGTTGTCTCATCATGGGGATAACCTGTGCTAAGTAATATTGAAATCCCTTAATGAATGACACAGTTATGGACCGGACAGGAAACAGACCCTGTTCATGACATGTTAACATATGACTGCTATCAAGTGTGACCTTGACCTTTGAGCTAGGGATCTGAAAGTTGTGTACGACACATCGTCTTATCATGAGGTACAATTGTGCCAATTGATATTAAAATCCCTTCATAGATGGGAGAGTTATGGACCGGACAGGAAAAAAGCCCTGTTGACCTCAAATTGTGACCTTGACCTTTGAGCTAATGGTGCGGGTTTTGCGCATGACACGTCGTCTCATCATGGGGAACATTTGTGTCAAGTAATATTAAAATCACATGGATGAAAGAGTTATAGACCGGACACGAAACAGACCCTGTTCATGCCATGTTAACATTTGACTACTAAATGTGACCTTGACCTTTGAGCTAGGGGTCTCAAAGTTGTGCATGACACATCATCTTATTACGAGGTACAATTGTGCCAAGTGATATTAAAATCCCTTCACGGATGGGAGAGTAATGGACCAGACAGGAAAAAAGCCCTGTTGACCTTTGACCTCCAATTGTGACCTTGACCTTTAAGCCAGGGGTCCGGGTTTTGCGCATGACACGTCGTCTCATCATGGGGAACATTTGTGCCAAGCAATATTAAAATTCCTTCATGGATAAAAGAGTTATGGACCGGAAACGAAATTGCGGACGGACAGAATGACAGAATGACGGAATCACGTAATGACAGAATGACGGAAAAGCGCATTCCTAAAGTCCCCGAAACTAGTTTTCAACCAGTAGGGGACCAACAAGAGGGTCATGATGACCCTGGATCGCTTACCTGAGTAATATGAGCTACATGTTTCAAATGTCAAACTGATGCTAAAATATTAAGAAAGTAGGTCAGTAGGTCACATTCAAGGTCACTGAAAGTCAGTTTTAAGATCGGTGTGCAAAACTGTATTTGTCATCCAAATTTCAAGGCTCTATCTTAAACAAGAGGACCATGATGGTCCTGAATCGCTCACCTGTCCCCACATGACCCAGTTTTGAACTGAGTATGACGTCGTTTTTTCTATTATTTGACCTACTGACCTAGTTTTTCATCTCATGTGACCCAGTTTTGAACTTGACCTAGATATCATCAAGATAAATATCCTGACCAATTTTCATGAAGATCCATTGAAAAATATGGCCTCTAGAGAGGTCAAAAGGTTTTTTATTATTACACCTACTGACCTAGTTATTGAAGGCACTTGACCCAGTTTCGAACTTGACCTAGATATCATCAAGGTGAACATTCTGACCAATTTTCATGAAGATCCATTCAAAAGTATGGCCTCTAGAGAGGTCAAAAGGTTTCTCGATTTTTAGACCTACTGACCTAGTTTTTGACCGCAGTGGACCCACTTTCGAATTTGACCTAGATATCATCAAGATGAACACTCAGACCAACTTTCATACAGATCACATGAAAAATATGGCTTCTAGAGGTCACAAGGTTTTTTATTATTTGACCTACTGACCTAGTTATTAAAGGCGTGTGACCCAGTTTCGAACTTGACCTAGATATCATCAAGGTGAACATTCTGACCATTTTTCATGCAGACTCATTTGAAAAGTATGGCCTCTAGAGAGGTCACAAGGTTTTTCTATTTTTAGACCTACTGACCTAGTTTTTGACCGCAGTTGACCCAGTTTCGAACTTGACCTAGATATCATCAAGATGAACATTCAGACCAACTTTCATAAAGATCCCATGAAAAATGTGACCTCTAGAGTGGTCACAAGCAAAAGTTTACGGACGGACGGACGACGGACGCTGCGCAATCACAAAAGCTCACCTTGTCACTTTGTGACATGTGAGCTAAAAAGTAGGTCAGTAGGTCAAGGTCAAAGTCATTGATAGTGCAACTGGGCACATCTGAGGAAGCTGGAGCTGTCACTGGAGTGTTTAATGACTCAAATGGTGGATGAAAATATTGCACAACAGTCTGTGTCAAAAATATTAAGTTATAAGACAGATAAAGATAAAGTGTATCAAAACACTAAGTAAGTATAATTCTAAGCAAAAGGGGGCATAATTCATAAAATATTGGTGCAAGAGTTATATACCTTGTGTCATATGATGTATGTGATGACTTGGAACAACTACTTCAAGTTTGAATCAAATCAATTTAGTAATTACTAAGATAAAGTGAAAATGCATGAAAATTAACCTTAAATTCTAAGTAAAAGGGGGCATAATTCATGAAAAATTGATGCCAGAGTTATGCACCTTGTGTCATATGATGTAGGTGGTTAGGTGGAACAACTATTTTAAGTTTGAATCAAAGCCATTGAGTAATAACTGAGATAGAGTGAAAGTGCACCAAAACTTTAACCTGAAATTCTAAGTAAAAAGGGGAGATAATTCATCAAATATTGGTGCAAGAGTTATGGCTCTTGTGTCATATGATGTGAGTGAAGATGTTGAACAACTATTTCAAATTTGAATCAGATCCATTTAGTAATTACTAAGATAAAGTGAAAATGCATGAAAATTAACCATAAATTCAAAGTAAAAGGGGGCATAATTCATGAAAAATTGGTGCCAGAGTTATGCACCTTATGTCATATGATGTAGGTGGTAAGGTGGAACAACTATCTTAAGTTTGAATCAAATCCATTTAGTAACTAGAGCTATCACTAAAGGTGATGAATGTACGCATGCACTGACACAGTACATTGCAATTTGACGCACACAAGATTGCATAATTATGTGGACTGTATGTATATAGATTAAAGTTTATAGTTATAAACGCGGTTTATAAAAAATATAGAACGTCTCTAAACATTGGCACGTATTTCACATCTTATGCACAAAATATTGTGTATGCTTGATCAGCGGATCATCGGCGTTATCGCATTACGTCAGCTACGAGTAATCAGCGTGTGTTCGGGATTCAAACTTTGTGTATTGAAAGTAGCGTATCGCATCATCGGTAGTTTGCACTATACGTCATCACATCGAATAATACGATTGGTCGACAAAGTTAATTCTTATCACGTGATTCGTTTTGATGATAAATGTGTATTGAATGGTAAACATGTGCGTAATACGTCATCGATTTCTGCACCCGGCCTTATGAATATACATGTAATTACGCGGTAGACAAAGAACAGCCGCAGCAGCAAGGTCATGTGACTAAACGGGACGTTTTTATTGGAAGCGGCACGGCGATAATTTATGCAGATTTAGTTCCGCGTAAAGATCGATGTAAGACACGATTTATTTTACAAAAAAGTTACACATTTATATTTAATATATTACCTATATATGGAATAATTCTGGATATTTAAATACGTTACATTTGGTTACATTGGATTACATTTAATGCGTAATAGAGCCTAACTGGAAATAAGAACAATTAGTGAAGATCCTGGATCAATATTAAACCCGATCGAAAAGTTATTGATTAACAATTAAAAATGGCGTCTTCGAGAAAATCTCGCCAAGAAAAACGAACATACGACAAAGACAATGTGGATAATTGGACCATATCGGAACTTAGGGTTGCACTTGAAAAACAAGGGATTAAAGTTCCAGTGAGCATGACCAAATCAGTGTTAAAATCTCTTTATAAAGAAAACGTCGGCGAAAGTTCCACTCGCTCCGACAGACAAAGAAGTAGGTCGCCGGTCAGAAACGTGGAGTTGAATGGTGCCAATAGCAGCGCACAAATGGCGCAATGTTTTCAAACACTGAATGCAACTATGTCAGCATTCAATGAAACAATAAAATTAATGAATAAAAACAAGGATAGTGACGAAAGGCAGGAACAACAGCCTGAAAAGAGAGACTCAGAAGTTCCAACATTAAGTGAAGTTTACAAGCACACAGAGCAGACAGACAACGGTATGTATATGTCTGATTTAGATTCTCTAAGACATCAATCCGCAAAAAATAAAAACGGCATTCCAGCAAGTATGCTCACAAACATTGACGTCGTGAGTGATACTTTAAAGAAGCAAATTATTGACGGTAGGGATGTGAATCTGGCAGTTCTTCTTATTCCTGAATTCGAACCTAACAGTCAATCTAAGAAAGCAGATAGTCGCCTAAGGAAACGCTTGTCAATAGAACAATTCAGAACTGCTTTCGGAAAATATCGTAGAGTCATGGTTCAAAAGTGGCCACATCGACGGGAAGAACTTGAGGCTTACGAGACCGATATAAGCAAAATACACTCATTCTACGGTGAGCGTTTTTACGACTACCACCTTGCCTTTTCAAGTAAGGCAGCAGAAGCTGTTAAGTTGGGAATTGCGGTAGATTGGTCAAGAAGAGACAACGACTTGTTTCAACTTGTCCTTGGAGGAGTAAAGGCACGTCAGTGTTCTGTGTGCACCTCTACGTTGCATGAAACAGACTTCTGCCCCAATACCTTAACGTCGGAGATGCACAAGTACAAGACAGTCTTCAGCCATAACAAACCATACCAGTCGAAGGAAGCAGACAAATATGGCCGGAAGTTACTATACCACCAAGGTGCAGAAGTATGTAATAATTTCAACGCAGAAGGATGCTCTAGACGTATGTGTAACCGAACGCATATATGTTCGGAATGTTTCGGCAATTCTCACGGTAAAGCTACTTGTCATAGAGCGAAGAAAACAGATCGTATTCCAAACAAAAAGCAGTGACTATTTCAACCATCTACTCCAATTGACATTAATGTATTACGGAAAGAACTTGAACATTACCCTGATAAAGAATTCACTAATTATCTTTGTAACGGATTGACATTTGGATTTAATACATTAATTGACACCTTTCCTCGAGAAAATAAAATTTGTAAAAACTTACAGTCTGCATTAAAACAACCGGAAGTGGTAGATAAATTAATCGAATCGGAACTACAAAACAAATTTTTAGAAGGACCTTTTGACGAACCACCGTTTGATAAATTTCGTGTTTCCCCAATAGGTGTTGCGGAAGGGAAATATTCTGGAAAAAAGAGACTTATTGTGGATCTATCGGCCCCACACGACAACGCCACTCACCACAGTATTAACAGTTGTATTGACAAAGAAATGTGTAGCTTAAGTTATGTGAAGGTTGACGATGCTATCAATTCTATCAAAGAACTAGGCCGAGGAGCTTTAATGTGTAAAACTGACATAGCCAACGCTTTTAAATTAATACCAATTTGTTCAAGTCAGATGCCATATTTCATGATTAAATGGAAAGAAAAATATTACGTGTACACTCGTCTGGTTTTCGGATGTAGATCATCACCAAAAATATTCGACAATCTTTCTAAAGCAGTGTGTTGGATTGCACAAAATAATTATGGAATTTCCATTATCTTTCACCTTTTGGACGATTTCCTCACTGTTCAAAGTCCAAATTCAAACGGATATCGGACTATGGCGTTATTAACTTTGATATTTAACAAATTAAAGATTCCGTTATCGGAATCAAAAACAATGGGCCCCACAACAGTGTTAGAATACCTCGGGGTCGTTTTAGATTCAGACAGATTAGAGGCTCGGCTACCACGCGACAAAGTCGAGAGAATCATGGAGTTTATTCAGAGTTTGCTCAAGAAGAAATCATGTACTAAACGCGAAGTGTTGCAATTGCTAGGTCATTTCAATTTTGCTTCTAAAGTTATAGTACCGGGAAGAAGCTTTGTGTCTTATTTAATCAATATTTCTACAACAGTGAAGGAGTTACATCATTATGTTCATTTAAGCAAAGATTGCAAAGAAGACCTCACAATGTGGTTAATATTCTTAAAAGAATGGAATGGCGTATCAGTGTTTTATGAAAATAAGTTCTCTTCCTCTGAAGATATGCAATTATTTACAGACGCTAGTTCAGTGTTAGGGTTTTCTGCATTTTTTCAAAATGAGTGGTTCTGTGAGAAATGGCCTAGCACAGTAGAAGAAAATTTATCTATGGCATTCAGAGAGCTGTACCCGATAGTAGCCGCCACAATTGTGTGGGGTAGAAAATGGAAATACAAGCAGCTAGTTTTCTATTGTGACAATGAAGCTACCGTTAGTATTTTAAATAAAGGTCGTTCTAAATGCCTTTATATTATGCAACTAATGCGAAACATGACATGGCTAGCAGCTAAACATAACTTCACGTTTAGAGCAAAATATATCCCTAGCAAATGTAACATTATAGCAGACGCTCTTTCTCGTTTTCAGATGGGTCGCTTCCGCAAAGCAGCACCGGAAGCAAATCTCTACCCGGAGCGATGTCCGACAGAGAGGGAAATATTGTGGGACTACAAAAAATAGTCAGTGACATGTGGGAAAACGTTTTAAGCCCGAACACAGCGAAAGCGTACGAATCTGGCGTTAAGCAATATAGAACATTTATGTGTAAAGATGGTTACTGTGCCGCAAATACGGATGTACCACCCATTTCAGAGGATATTATTATCAAATTCATTGCGTATTTGTTTAACCGCTTACATATACAATATTCCACAATAAAAATTTATCTTTGTGGACTTAGACATCACTATATCAAACACGGTGTATGTTCACCTTTAGAATCTAATAGTAAAAATGTAAGAATTTATACTTTTTTAAAATCAGTTAAGAGAAAACAAACAACTCAGTCAAAGAGACTTCCAATTGATATTAATATGCTGTCAAAAATTGTTGATTATCTGAAGAAAGGTTGTTTCGGTGTACATGATGACGCGATGATGATTTCATGTTGTACTCTTGCCTTCTTTGGTTTCTTGAGATGTGGAGAGTTTACGGTAAAGAATACCTTTTCAGTATATGATAATCTTTGCTTGACAGATGTAAGGTTTGATAAGGAACGTGTTAGTGTTACTCTGAAAACATCTAAAACTGATCCATTTAGGAAAGGGGTAAATATTTCAATTTACGCTACGCACAATGCTGTATGTCCCATGGAAGCGCTGTCTGATTACTTAAAAGTTCGAAAATTACATCATGCCGCCCGCGGAACAGAAGCTCTATACATTTCATTTGATGGCATGCCTCTAACAAGAAGCAAGTTCATTCATAATTTGAAATTTGTAACAAGAATTTTAGGATTAGACGATTCTAGATACAATGGTCATAGTCTAAGAATCGGGGCCGCTACCACATGTGGCAAATTAAGACTAGAGGACCACTTAATAAAAACTCTGGGGAGGTGGTCTTCGGATTGCTATACTACATATATCCACACGCACCAAGAAACAATACAAGCGGCTCAAATTGCTATGTCAAAGACGTAAGTTTAAATAGACAGACTTAAACAAAATTAAACGTTCACAGGACCATCCTCCCTACAAGAGCCGTATTAAGGGTCTTAAGAAAGAAATATTAGCGCAACATTGTATTTCAGAACGCTTTCTAATAAGGACGTTCATTTAGAATACTCAGTATTTAATATAAGACAATCAAAAGTTGAGTTTAGGCTCAAAAAATTATCTTATATGATTGAAGTTTTGTTTAGCAAAGAATGTTCAGTATGCTATAGTATGTTCAATATAAAACTGACTTTTCATCGCAATTATGATGTAAATAATTATATTTTATGTTTGTTGTTTCAAAAGAATTTACATTATGGTAGCATATATTTTACACTTGGACACTGAATTTTCAATGCTAGTATGTTGTAAATAATGATATTATCACGTTTCTTTTTCAATATGTCTTTGTTTATGAGATAGTTGTATGTACATTTATGTGACTCTTGTTTTTACACAAATATGTTATAGTAGCTTCTGCACCTGACCGTTTCGCCTGCCATCGTAGGCATTATTATTCGAGTCTGCCATCGTAGACTCTTGCACCGTGTCTCTTAGCCTGCCATCGTAGGCATAAATATTAAGAGTCTGCCATCGTAGACTCTTGCATCGTGTCTCTTAGCCTGCCATCGTAGGCATTAATATTCGAGTCTGCCCTCGTAGACTCTTGCACCGTGTCTCTTAGCCTGTCATCGTAGGCATAAATATTCGAGTCTGCCATCGTAGACTCTTGCACCGGGTCTCTTAGCCTGCCATCTTAGGCATAAATATTAGAGTCTGCCATCGCAGACTCTTGCACCGTGTCTCTTAGCCTGCCATCGTAGGCATAAATAATCGAGTCTGCCATCGTAGACTCTTGCACCGGGTCTCATAGCCTGCCATTGTAGGCACTAATATTCGAGTCTGCCATCGTAGACTCCTGCATCTGGCCGTTTCGCCTGCCATCGTAGGCATTAATATTCAAGTCTGTCATCGTAGACTCTTGCATCGGGTCTCACAGCCTGCTATCATAGGCATAAATATTTGAGTCTGCCATCGTAGACCCCTGCCCCTGGCTGTTTCGCCTGCCACCGCAGGCAATAAGATTCGAGTCTGCCATCGTAGACTCTTGCACCGGATCTCTTAGCATGCCATCTTTTGCTAAATATTCAAGTCTGCCAGTGTAGACTCCTACATGAGGTCTCTTCGCCTGCCATCGCGGGCTCAATATCCGAGCCTGCCATCGTAGACTCTGGCTCCATACATGACATCGGAGGCCTATATAGGGAGTTTCTCGGTGACTCCTGCATCCGATGTACCGCGATTTTCTACTATTAGTTAGTCCTGATTGTGTACATATTTTGTATAAGCTGTTAAAAAAATATTCACAGCTAGCTCTGCAATGCTGTAATGTATATCATGTTACTATTGTATTGCCTGGTAAAGTTTGGACACCTTTCTTGGGGATGAAACTCCCCTTCAGCTTTCAACCATGAACGTCTCATGTTTATTGCTGCAGCAGAGTTTCTTTGGGCATTAGGCTATAGTTCAATAGCCTATCCCCCAAGAAAGCTGGAAGTAAACTGGCTCGACTACACCAGACTAGATATAATAACTTGTTCTTTTATTTATCTCTAACTTGTTTACTATGTTTGTATTTACTTCAGTATAACAATATATATACATATATACATACAGTTTCTAGTCATGGTGTATCAAGCCAGTTTTAGCCAAACAATAAATGATAGAATAGATCTATGCTTTTCTTTTTTCTGTAGTGGAATATTTGGTATAAATTAAAGTTTATAGTTATAAACGCGGTTTATAAAAAATATAGAACGTCTCTAAACATTGGCACGTATTTCACATCTTATGCACAAAATATTGTGTATGCTTGATCAGCGGATCATCGGCGTTATCGCATTACGTCAGCTACGAGTAATCAGCGTGTGTTCGGGATTCAAACTTTGTGTATTGAAAGTAGTGTATCGCATCATCGGTAGTTTGCACTATACGTCATCACATCGAATAATACGATTGGTCGACAAAGTTAATTCTTATCACGTGATTCGTTTTGATGATAAATGTGTATTGAATGGTAAACATGTGCGTAATACGTCATCGATTTCTGCACCCGGCCTTATGAATATACATGTAATTACGCGGTAGACAAAGAACAGCCGCAGCAGCAAGGTCATGTGACTAAACGGGACGTTTTTATTGGAAGCGGCACGGCGATAATTTATGCAGATTTAGTTCCGCGTAAAGATCGATGTAAGACACGATTTATTTTACAAAAAAGTTACACATTTACCGCCACCTCCCCACCACCATTCCTTATCAGGCAATGCCAAACTGGTTTCTTCGAGTCCGTTTGCTTCCATACCTGGGCAGGGCATTAGGCTATAGTTCAATAGCCTATCCCCCAAGAAAGCTGGAAGTAAACTGGCTCGACTACACCAGACTAGATATAATAACTTGTTCTTTTATTTATCTCTAACTTGTTTACTATGTTTGTATTTACTTCAGTATAACAATATATATACATATATACATACAGTTTCTAGTCATGGTGTATCAAGCCAGTTTTAGCCAAACAATAAATGATAGAATAGATCTATGCTTTTCTTTTTTCTGTAGTGGAATATTTGGTATAAACTGTATGTATACAGTATAGTAACAAAAAACAAAGTCCCATAACTATGCAGAATATTTATCTAAAAGAATGTAACATGCACCATGCACAACTAGGGTCGGTACTGATCACTTGTGTGAAGTTTCATTAAATTGTGTGCAAGGGTTTGGTAGATTAGGCAGGCACAAGGTTGCATATGCAGACTGTATGTACATAGTATGTTAACAAGAAACAAAGTCCCATAACTCTGCAATTTTTGTCGCTGAAAGAACCTAACATGCCTCATGCACAACTACTGTTGTTACTGATCACTTGTGTGAAGTTTCATTAAATTGTGTCAGGGGGATGAGGAGAGATGGTGCGCACAAGATTGTGTCTATGTATATAGTATAGTAACAAAAAAACAAAGTCGCATAACTCTGCAATTTTTTTTTCTCAAAGAACCTAACATGCCCCATGCACAACTAATGTTGTTACTGATCACTTGTGTGAAGTTTCATTAAATTGTGTCAAGGGGATGAGGAGAGATGGTGCGCACAAGATTGTGTCTATGTATATAGTATAGTAACAAAAAAAACAAAGTCCCATAACTCTGCAATTTTTTTTCTAAAAGAACCTAACATGCCCCATGCACAACTACTGTTGGTACTGATCACTTGTGTGAAGTTTCATTAAATTCTGTCAAGGGGATAAGGAGAGATGGTGCGCACAAGATTGAGTCTAAGGACAGACAAACAGACAGACAGACAGACAACCTGAAACCAGTATACCCCCCTTTACAACTTTGTTGTCGGGGGGTACAACAAGAGCTCGTCGAACACGAAATGCCCCCCTTGATGCATTCAATAATTGCACAAGGAACAAAAATTATATGCTCACTGTAAACAAAAGTTCTACTGTTCTGGTTCAATATTACCTTGACCTTTAACCTTTTAACCTAACGAGAGATCACAGATTGATCTTGGCGCCCACCACTGAGCCATTTTTGAATGTTCCAAATTTGAAGGTCTCAAGATCAAATTTCATTTCAGTACAAAACACTAGAGATGCTTTTGAGAAAAGCGCATGTCTCCCACAACTGCCCCTATGAAAAATGTTAGTTTCTCTAGATGTTTTAGACGAGTGGATCCAATTAGATGGTCTGGATGAGTGGATCCAATCAGTAATTCAAGGGCCATAAATCAAAAGTGCCTGGGCAAATTTGGCTAGTTATCGAACTTGGGTAAGGTCTTATGGCCAAACACATTTTGTTCAAGTTTGGTGAAGATCGGATGAGAAATGTTCGACTTAGAGTGCGGACAAGAGTAAAAAGGCCGATTTTTCGATAATTCAAGGGCCGTAACTCCAAAATACCTCGACCGATTTGGCTAGTTATCGACTTGGCTGAGGTCTCATGGTCAAACACATTTTGTTCAAGTTTGGTGAAGATCGGATTAGCAATGTTTGATTAAGAGTGAGGACATGAGTAAAAAGGCCAATTTTTCGATAATTCAAGGGCCGTAACTCCAAAATGTTTCTCAAGATCAAAGCTTATTTCAGTACACAAAAATATGCATGTGGTTCAAATTTGAAGGCTGTAGCTTGAGAAATGTGGAAGTAGGTCACTAGGTCAATAACAAGGTCAAAGTTTGTTTCAGTTCACAAACCTATGCATGTGGTCCAAATTTGAAGGCTGTAGCTACAGAAATGTGAAAGTAGGTCAATAGGTCAAGATCAAGGTCAACTTATGTCAAGGTTCATCTTGCCTCTGAAAACTATGTATGTGGTCCAATCTGAATGATGTACAGTAGGTTATGGACAAAAGATTTTAAGTTTTTCCCTGTAAGTCTATATGAACCATATGACCCCCGGGGCGGGGCCATATTTGACCCTAGAAGGATAATTTGAACAAACTAGGTAAAGAACCACTAGATGATGCTACATTACAAATATCAAAGCCCTAGTCTTTGTGGTTTGGACAAGAAGATTTTCGAAGTTTTTCCCTATATAAGTCTATGTAAACCATCTGACTCCCTGGGCGGGCCATATTTGACCCTAGGGGAACAATTTGAACAATCTTAGTAGAGGACCACTAGATGATGTCGTATACAAAATATCAAAACCCTAGGCCCTGTGATTTTGGACAAGAGGTTTTTCAAAGCTTTTCCCTAATTAAGTCTATATAAACCATGTGACTCCTGGGGTGGGGCCATATTTGACCCCAGGGAAATAATCTGGACAACATTGGTAGGGGACCACTAGATTTTGCTACATACCAAATATAAAAGCCCTAGGCCATGTGGTTTTGGACAAGAAGATCAGAAACCGTTTAACTGTTCCTGGCCAATGTGACCTTAACCTTTGACCTCAAAATCAATCTGCTGGTCATGACCAACCTCACTTTTCCTGATACTAGGCCCAAGCGTTCTTGAGTTATTGCCCGGAAACCATTTTACTGTTCCTGGTTACTGTGACCTTGACCTTTGACCTTTGACATACTTACTTCAAAATCAATAGGGGTCATCTGCTGGTCATGATCAACCTCCCTATCAACTTTCATGATCCTAAGCCCAAGTGGTATTGAGTTATCATCCGGAAACCGTTTTACTATTCAGGGTTACTGTGATCTTGACCTTTGACACACAGATCTCAAAATTAATAGGGGTCATCTGCTGGTGATGACCAACCTTCCTATCAACTTTCATGATCCTAGGCCCAAGTGTTCTTGAGTTATCATCCGGAAACGGATTGGTCTACATTCTGACCGACCTACCGACAGACTGACCGACCGACATCTGCAAAACAATATACCCCTCCTTCTTCGAAAGGGGGCATAACAAATGAGAAAGAGTGAAAACGCACTAAAACTTTTACCTGAAATTCTAAGTAAAAAGGGGAGATAATTCATCAAATATTGGTGCAACAGTTATGGCTCTTGTGTCATATGATGTGAATGATGATGTTGAAAAACTATTTTAAGTCTGAATCAAATCCATTTAGTAATAACTCAAATAGAGTGAAAGTGCATCAAAACTTTAACCTGAAATTCTAAGTAAAAAGGGGGGATAATTCATGAAATATTGGTGTGAGAGTTATGGCCCTTGTGCCATATGATGTGGGTGATGATGAGGAATAACTATTTAAAGTTTGAAACAAATCCATCAAGTAATTACAGAGATAAGGAGAAAAAAGAGAAAGTGTAAAAAAAACTAATATAGCGCCCTTTTCATGATAAACACGTTCAAAGGCGCTTTACATATAGCAGACGCAGCCATACAGGGCGCGAAATTCATCCTCTACTAGTACAGACACAGAGCAATCTGACCAGAGGGACAGAGTGAGAAAAAGCCCCACGAACAGACAGAGAGAATGTTTTAGATACAGACGTATCCGGCTAACTTAGCCTGGCTATTTGTGAATAGACAGTCTGGTTCTTTAACGCCCAGTGTTTAGCACCGATACACGCGAAGCCGTCTTTCCTGGGAAGAACCAGTACAGGCTTCTAGTTAGGTGGGAAGACATTCAAGAGCATCTCAGAAATTTCCAGTGCCTGGACCGGGATTTGAACCCCGGATCTCTGGATTGACAGTCAAGCGTGTTACCACTAGACCATCGGCCCACAACTAGGGTTTGAACCTACAGTGGTGATCTGAAGTAAAACTCAAATTTGTAAAAAGGTCACAGAAATAAATACTGTCCAATCAATAATTTTATACACATAATATTATACTGTCCTACACTGATGCACTTACCTTGAGGGTAGGTTTTGGTGCAGGACTATTTCTAGAGATAAATGATTTAACCAATCCACCTGTGTGAAGATTTGCTGGTCGGATAGGATTGTGCGAGTTCTTGTTCAATGAGTTCAAGAAAGATGGTATTGGACGGACAACCTTGTTG
This sequence comes from Mercenaria mercenaria, assembly GCF_021730395.1. Taxonomy (NCBI): domain Eukaryota; kingdom Metazoa; phylum Mollusca; class Bivalvia; order Venerida; family Veneridae; genus Mercenaria; species Mercenaria mercenaria. Next base: position 36,136,948 of record NC_069364.1, on the reverse strand, counting down.
ACGGGACATGGTGGTGAGACCACTTCATCCTCACTGGATCTATAGATAGTAGAATACAACAAATTCTTTATTGATCAATTATCAGTCAATTTCCATCCACAAATTCATATGAACTTAATACAAATTTTAGTCCAGCAGAAATAACATAACCCATTCCCCCACAGCTAAGCCATACAGCTACAGTTTTTGGGAAGTGCAGCCTTCCCAAAGTCGCCAAACTATGTATACAGACATTGGTGAAATTGTAGTTACAAATGCCGTTACTACCTTTCTAAATACATACTTCAGTACTTCTATGAAATTCAAAGGTCTGAGAGTAAACAGATAGATACCATTTATTTATCATATGCAATAAATGTGAACACTTATGATTTGTAAATGAAAACTATGGCAGGGATTATACGTTCTTGTAAATAACATTGTTTATGCATTTATTTAGCATATGCAATAAATGTGAACACTTATCTGTAAATGAACAAGCAAATTCGATGAATTGGTATCCCCCGCCGAAAGGGTTTGTGGTGAGGAATAGCAAAAAGTTAAGGATGTTACTAAGAAGCAAATAACTTCATTAGTCAAAATCAATTTAACAGAAAACAAATGTTTAATTAAAGTTCATACTTCATACATGGGTTTTCTAAAAACAAGAGGGCCATGAATGGCCCTGTATTGCTCACCTGACCTATTGACCTAAAGATCATCAAGATAGTTTCATTAAGATATGGTCATAAATGTGGCCTCTAAAGTGTTAACTAACTTTTCCTTTGATTTGACCTAGTGACATAGTTTTTGACCCCACATGACTCATATTCAAACTTGACCCAAAGATCATCAAGATTAACATTCTAAGTTTCATGAAGATACAGTCATAAATGTGGCCTCTAGAGTGTGAACAAGCTTTTCCTTTGATTTGACCTGGTGACCTAGTTTTTGACCCCACATGACCCAGATTCGAACTTGACCTAAAGATCATCAAGATTAACATTCTGACTAAGCTTCATGAAGATACATAATAAATGTGGCCTCTAAGAGTGTTAACAAGCTTTTCCTTTGATTTGACCCAGTGACCTAATTTTTGACCCCATCTGACCCAGATTTGAAAAGGACCTATATATCATCAAGATTAACATTCTGACCAAGTTTCATTAAGACATGGTCATAAATGTGGCCTCTAATGTTAACTAGCTTTTCCTCTGATTTGACCTGGTGACCTAGTTTTTGACCCTGCATGACCAAGATTCAAACTGGACTTGGAGATCATCAGGAGTAACATTCTGACCAAGTTTCATGAAGATACAGTCATAAATGTGGCCTCTACAGTGTTAACAAGATTTTCCTTTGATTTGACCTGGCGGCCTAGTTTTTGACCATGGATGACCCAATACTGAACTCATCCAAGATTTTATTGAGGGTAAAATTCTGACCAAGTTTCATTAAGATTGGGCCAAAATTGTGACCTCTAGAGTGTTAACAAGCTTTTCCTTTGATTTGACCTGGTGACCTAGTTTTTGACCCCAGATGACCCAATATCGAACTCGTCCAAGATTTTTATGAGGGTAACATTCTGACCAAGTTTCTTAAGATTAGGCCAAAATTGTGACCTCTACACTGTTAACAGTCAAATTGTTGACGACGGACTGACGACGGACACAGGGCGATCATAAAAGCTCACCTTGAGTACTTTGTGCTCAGGTGAGCTAAAAAACCCAAAAAACAAGAAGGCCAAGATGGCCCTAGGTCGCTCACCTGAGAAATACACCATAACAGTGTAAACATGTTTCACCTAGTGATTTCATGGAATTTTCATTAAGATTGGATCAAAAATGTGGTCTCTGAAGTGTAAACAGGTATTTTCTTCAATTTGACCTAGTGAGCTAGTTTCTGAGCCAAGATGACCAACATTCGAACATTGCCTAGATTTCATCATCGCTATAATTCTGACCAAATTTCATGAAGATCAATTGAAAAATAAAGTCTCTATTGCATACACAAGGTTTTTCTTTCATTTGACCTAGTGACCTATTTTTTCAACCCAGATGACCCATATTCAAACTTGACATAGATATCATCAAGGCAATCATTCTGACCAAAATTCATCAAAATCAATTGAAAAATACAGCCTATATCGCATAAACAAGGTTTTTCTTTGATTTGACCTAGTGACCTAGTTTTTGACCCCAAATGACCCATTTTCGAACTTGGCCTAGATTTCATCAAGGTTATCCTTCTGACAAAATTTCATGAAGATCAGTTGAAAAATACAGCCTCTATCACATACACAATGTTTTTCTTTGATTTGACCTAGTGATCTAGTTTTTGAACCAAGATAATCCATTTTCGAACTCGGCCTAGATTTCATCACGGTTATCACTGTGACCAAAATTCATGAAGATCAATTGAAAAATACAGCCTCTATCGCATACACACGGTTTTTCTTTGATTTGACCTAGTGACCTAGTTTTTGACCCCAGACGACCCATTTTCAAACTTGGCCTAGACTTCGTCAAGATAATCATTCTCACAAAATTTCATGAAGATCAGTTGAAAAATACAGCCTCTATCGCATAAACAAGCTAAATGTTGACAGACGAGACAGATGCCGGACTTCGAGCGATCACAATAACTCACACATTGCTCAGGTGAACTAAAAAAAAAAAAAAAAATTCCTACCTACCTGCCCTATTTTTTTTTTTTTTGGCAATGTTACCTGAACCACATATATCTTTTTTTTTTTTGACCTAAAAATAAAATGGCTTACTCCTCATTAACTGCCATTTTGGTACGACCAGTATCAACTGAAGAATTAGATGTACACGAGCGTTTCGGGCGGCCCTGTTCAGAATCAGACTCTTCCTCATGCTGACGTTTACGAGTCTTTGTCCTACAAAAAATATGTTATAAGTCCAGACTTCAATAAGGAGTAAAAGATAAAAGTTCTAAAACTTTTCATTCACAATAATTTTACTCTGAGAACTTTAGAAAATGATGCTTTACAAGAGCTCGTAGAACATGAAATGCCCCCCTTCATGCATTCAGTAACTGCACAAGGAACAGAAATTATTTGGTCACTGTACACAAAAGTTCTACTGTTCTGGGTCAATGATACCTTGACCTTTGACCTAAAAATCAATAGGGGTCCACTACTTTCGTGATCTTAGGCCCAAGCGTTCTCAAGTTATCGACCAGAAACAGTTTAACTGTTCTGGGTCACTGTGACCTTGACCTTTAGCCTACTGACCTAAAAATCAACAGGCGTCATCTGCTGGTCATGACTAACCTCCATATCAACTTTCATGATCTTAAGCCCAAACGTTCTTGAGTTATCATCTGGAAACCATTAAACTGTTCCAGGTCACTGTGACCTTGAACAGTTGACCTACTGACCTCAAAATCAATAGGGGTCATCTGATCATGATCAAGTTCCCTATCAAGTTTCATGATCCTAGGCCCAAGCGTTCTCAACTTATAGTCTGGAAACGGTTTAACTGTTCTTGGTCACAGTGAACTCGACCTTTGACCTACTGACCTCAAAATCTATAGGGGTCATCTGCTGGTCATGATTAACGTTCCTATCAACTTTCATGATTCTAGGCCCAAGCGTTTTTGAGTTATCATCAGGAAACCGTTTAACTGTTCCGGGTCAATATGACCTTGACCTCTGACCTAATGACCTCGAAATCAATATGGGTCATCTGCTGCTCATGATCCAACTCCCCATCAACGTTCATGGTCCTAGTTCCAAGCATTCTTGTGTTATCAACCGGAAACCGTTTAACTGTTCCGGGTCACTGTGACCTTAACCTTTGACCTAAAAATCAATAGGGGTCATCTGCTGGTCATTACCAACTTCCCTATCAACTTTTATGATCCTAGGCCTAAGCCTTCTTAAGTTATCATCCGGAAACTGTTTAACTGTTCTGGGTCACTGTGACCTTGACCTTTGACCTACTTATCTCAAAATCAATCATCTGCTGGTCATGACCAACCTCCCTATCAACTTTCATGATCCTAGGCCCAAGTGTCTTGAGTTATCACCCGGAAATGGATTGGTCTGCATACCAATCGACCGACTGACATGCAAAACAATATAGCCCCCCTCCTTTGAAGGCGGGCATAAATATCAGTTTTCTCTAGTTCTTTATTTCTATTATTTCAGCTCACTTTAAAACTGGAACAAACTTTTTACACACCCTTTTTGAAATCATTTACAAATGGGGCAAGATTTTTAAAGTTTCCACTACATACATATAGGGAAAATGACGGGGTTGCCACTTAGTTGAGAAAATGAAATTCCCTGACTTCTCCCTGACTAAACCATACTTTTCACTGACCAATACCACCATATTTTTCCGGCTTCCTCCTCCCCTACAGCTGTCCAATCCACCCTTTTAGGGTTGCAAAGCCTTTCAATCTTCAAAATTCCAAAGTTAACATAAACAAGAGGGTCATGATGACCCTGGATCACTCACCTGATTAATATGAGCTACATGTTTCAAATGTCAAACTGATGATAAAATATTAAGAAAGTCAGTAGGTCACATTCATGGTCAATGAAATTCAGTTTTACGATTTGTGTGCAAAACTGTGTATGTCATCAAAATTTCAAGACTGTATCTTAAAAAACAAGAAAGTAGGTCAGTAGGTCAAGGTCACAGTCAAGTGATATCATATTACTAGGGGTCATCAGATAATTATAATTAAACAGTCTTGGAAATAGGATCAGGTGATTTTTTGAGTATTTTTCCTATATAACTCACATAATAACTAAGTGACCCCAGGGCGGGGCCCCTTTTAACCCAAGGGGCATAATTTGAACAATTTTGGTAGTGGACTACTAGACAATGCATCATACCAAATATCAAAAGGTCGAATGGTTTCAGACAGGAAGATTTTTAAAGCTTTTTCTTATATAAGTCTATATAAAACTTGGGACCCCCAGGGCAGGGCCTCTTTTCACCCAAGGGACACAATTTGAACAATTTTGGTTGAGGACCATAAGACAATGCTACAAACCAAATATCAAAGGTCTATTTAAAGTGTTGTGGTTTCAGATAAGAAGATTTTTAAACTTTTTTTCCTATACAAGTCTATGTAAAACTTGGGACGGGGCCATATTTGACCCTAGGGGGAAAATTTGAATAATCTTGGTAGAGGACCACTAGATGATGCTACATACCAAATATCAAAGCCCTAGGCTTTGTGGTTTTGCACAAGAAGATTTTCAAAGTTTTCCCTATATAAGTCTATATAAAATATGTGACCCCCGGGGCGAGGCCATATTTGACCCTAGGGTGATAATTTGAACAATCTTGGTAGAGGACCACTAGATGATGCTACATACCAAATATCAAAGCCCTAGGCCATGTGGTTTTGTACAAGAAGATTTTCAAAGTTTTCCCTATATAAGTCTATATAAACCATGTGACCCCTGGGGCGGGGCCATATTTGACCCTAGGGGGATAATTTGAACAATTTTGGTAGAGGACCACAAGATGATGCTACACACCAGATATCAAAGCCCTAGGCCCTGTGGTTTTGGACAAGAAGATTTTTAAAGTTTTTCCTTTCGTTTGCCATGGCAACCAGAGGTCTGCATGGAATTCAATTCTTTGAATAATTTTGAAAGGGGGCCACGCAAGGATCATTCCTGTTAAGTTTGGATGAAATTGGTCTAGCGGTTTATGAGGAGATGTCGTTTAAAGTAAAAGTTTACGGACGGACGAAAAGTGATCACAAATACTCATCTTGTCACTCCGTGACAGGTGAGCTAAAAAGAAATTGATTCAAACATATTTAAATTATGTTTATACACAATTACACCAAAATGTGTTTGGAAATACTTATAAATACTGCTTGAAGACTGCCATAGCCACGGAACATTTTAAACACCAACCCAGAATTTCATATTTCCTTCACCTTTCCCTGATTTTTCTAAAATTTCATTTTTCACTGACCACTATCAAGATTTCCCTGACAATTCACTGACCCTGAAAACAAAAACATTTTCCCTTGAATTTTCAAGGAAAGTGGCAACCCTGAATTACAACTCCCTCTGGCTGCCATGTTTTTTGAAGATGTTTCAATATTCTAGCATAAAACTGCTGTTATTGTCACTTTTTCGGGGTGTTTAACAGGAAAGAAAACGTGTGTTTACAGAGAGATTCTCGCACTCATGTGATATTAAAACACAACTTTTTATATATGCGCGTTCCGTGGAGATTGGGTCACAAATGTGGCCTCTAGAGTGTTCTCAAGCTTTTCCTTTGATCTGGCCTACTGACCCAGTTTTTGATCCAACATGACCCAGTTTCAAACTTGACCTAGAGATCATCAAGACAAACATTCTGACCAAGTTTAATTAAGATTGGGCCACAAATGTGGCCTCTAGAGTGTTCACAAGCTTTTCCTTTGATCTGGCCTACTGACCTAGTTTTGTCCCCACATGACCCAGTTTAGAACTTGACCTAAAGTTCATCAAGACAAACATTCTGACCAAGTTTCATTAAGATTGGGTCACAAATGTGGCCTCTAGGGTGTTCACAAGCTTTTCCATTGATCTGGCCTACTGACCTAGTTTTTGACCGAACAAGACCCAGTTTCGAATTTGACCTAGAGATCATCAAGACTAACATTCTGACCAAGTTTCATAAAGATTAGGCCACGAATGTGGCCTCTAGAGTGTTCACAAGGCAAATGTTGACGCACGCCGTACGATGCACGACGCCGGACAATGACCGGTCACAATAGCTCACCTTGAGCACTTTGTGCTCTGGTGAGCTAAAAAACTTTAACCGAAAATTTTAAGTTAAAAAGGGGCATAACTCCATCAAAATTCAAATCAGAGTTATGGGGATTGTTTCTCCTAGTGTAGACTTTGATAGTAGATGACTATTTAAAGTTTCAAGTCAATAGCTTTGATAGTAACGGAGATATTTGACTTTATCAAAAACTTTAACTGAAAATTCTATGTTAAAAAGGGACATAACTCTGTCAAAATTCAAACCAAAGTTATGGGGATTGTTTCTCCTGGTGTAGACTTTGATAGTAGATAACCATTTTAAGTTTAAAGTCAATAGCTTTGATAGCAACAGAGATATTGACTGAATCAAAAACTTTAATCAAAAATTCTAAGTTAAAAAGGGGCATAACTAGAAAATGCTTTTGTAAAAAAGCGCATGTCTCCCCCAATGCAAAGTCCTATAGGCAAGAAGTCAATAGGGGTCAGGAGCGAAAGTCAAAGAGACACTGATGGTTGGCTGCAATAGGGATCATCTACTTGGCATGTCCAGTCATCCCGCTAAATTTCAACACTCGTGGCCTAGTGGTTCTCAAGTCACTGTTCAGGCTCCTGTGACCCTGACCTTTGATCAAGTGACCTCAAAATAAATAGGGGTCATGTACTCTGCATGTCCAATCATCCTATTAAGTTTCAACATTGTAGGTCAAGTGGTTCTCAAGTTATATCCCAAAAATGATTTTACATGAACAGGCCACTGTGACCTTGACCTTTAATAGACTGACCCCAAAATCAATAGGGGTCATCTACTCTGCATGTTCAATCATCCTATGAAGTTTCAACATTCTGGGTCAAGTGGTTCTGAAGTTATTGATTGGAAATGGTTTTCCATGTTCAGGCCCCTGTGGCCTTCACCTTTAACAGAGTGACCCTAAAATCGTTAGGGTTCATCTACTCTGCATGACCAATCATCCTACGAAGTTTCATCATTCTGGGTCAACTGGTTATCAATGTTCAGTCCCTGTGACCTTGACCTTTAAATGTGACCCCAAAAACAATAAGGGTCATTTACTCTGCATGAACAATCATCCTATGAAGTTTCAACATTCTGGGTCGAGAGGTTCTCAAGTTATTGATTGGAAATGGTTTTCCATGTTCAGGCCCCTGTGGCCTTGACCTTTAACAGAGTGACCCTAAAATCGTTAGGGTTCATCTACTCTGCATGACCAATCATCCTACGAAGTTTCATCATTCTGGGTCAAGTGGTTCTCAAGTTACTGACCGGAAATGGTTTTCAATGTTCAGGCCCCTGTGACCTTGACCTTTCACAGAGTGACCCCAAAATCGTTAGGGGTCATCTACTCTTTATGACCAATCATCCTATTAAGTTTCAACATTCTGAGTCAAGTGGTTCTCAAGTTACTGAACGGAAATGGTTTTCAATGTTCAGGCCCCTGTGACCTTGACCTTTAATAGAGTGACCCCAAATTCGATAGGGGTCATCTACTTTGCATGTACAATCATCCTATGAAGTTTCAACATTCTGCGTCAAGTGGTTCTCTAGTTATTGATCAGAAATGGTTTTCAATGTTCAGGCCCCTGTGACCTTGACCTTTGACGGAGTGATCCCATAATCAATAAGGGTCATCTACTCTTTATGACCAATCATCCTATCAAGTTTCAACATTCTGGGTCAGGTGGTTCTCTTGTTATTGATTGGAAATGGTTTTCAATGTTCAGGCCCCTGTGACCTTGACCTTTGATGGAGTGACCCCAAAATCAATAGGGGTCATCTACTCTTCATGACCAATCATCCTATGAAGTTTCAACATTCTGGGTCAAGTGGTTCTCTAGTTATTGATCGGAAATGGTTTTCAATGTTCAGGCCCCTGTGACCTTGACCTTTGATGGAGTGACCCCAAAAACAATAGGGGTCGTCTACTCCAGCAGCCCTACAACCCTATGAAGTTTGAAGGTTCTAGGTCAAATGGTTCTCCAGTTATTGCTCGGAAATGAAGTGTGACGTACGGACGGACGGATGGACGGACGGACAGACAGGGCAAAAACAATATGTCTCCTGGGGGAGACATAACTCTGTCAAAATTCAAACCAGAGTTATGGGGATTGTTTCTCCTGGTGTAGACTTTGATAGTAAATAACTATTTTAAGTTTCAAGTCAATATCTTTGCTAGTAACAGAGATATTTGACTTTATCAAAAACTTTAACCGTGATGCCGACGCCTGGGCAAGTGCAATAGCTCTACTTTTTCTTTGAAAAGTCGAGCTAAAAATTGTGTTTGCAGCTTTCCTACAACAAAGGACAGCAACATTTCAGTTCAGACAGAATTTTTGATATGTATTATTACTTAACCACTTTACTGCTCTTAAAAACATTCACACTCTAGTGAATTCAAGTTCTTTAATACTTAAGGACTATGCTATTTTGACAGGGCCTAAATTAAAATTTTATTTGTTTGCCGCTTCCGCCCGACCTACTAGAATTGTGCCGGTCCAAAAATTTCTTGATCAAAATAGTATGATCATTTTTCTTATTTTTGTTCATTAAATATTCTTTTTGTCACGTATCTTCTCGTTGAATTTGCAGTCTGGATCATGCTTTAAATTTCATTGAGAGCGTTGTTGATCGCCGAAAGAATTGTCAATCAAGATGTCCTGACATAATGGAATCGTGCCACTGATTATTTACTGTATCTCGCACTTGTGTAGATGTCGATAAAATCCGTGGAAACTGATTGATTCTTCCACTTTCCCGCCGTGTATTCAACTGGCACGTGACGTTTATAATTGACCTAGAACTCATGAATATTCCGTATGTTTCCTTAATTAATTTTCAGTGTCCGAACCTTAATAACGATAATCACTGAAAAAGCAATAAGTACATTTATTTATTAATATCGCATGAGCAGATCAATCTCGTTGTAGGATCGAGTCCTCTGTGTTACCGTATCATTTCGTATTTCATGACGGGAAAATTGTCACGCTTTTATATCTTGATTTTCGTTCATTTTCATGAAAAACTATTCTACTATTCAACATTAATATTCTTCTTCATGCATAAAAGTTCCGCAAAACCGTCCTACGAAATGTCAACTAAAATCTTCACGAGTCGGACAAGTGTTTTGTTCATTAAACGGACAATTAAAAAAACTGTCACCTTCACACGAAAAAAATACAGGTAATGTGGATACATTTACATTACATTGAATTAAAATTGATGGTCTGAGCTGAATTTGAACCCATGGTGACGTGCATAAAAGCTGGAGAGCTTACCACTATGCCAGCGTGCCATTGTTTAACAAATTTATATAGACCTCGGATAATAATTTCATTCACTTGTAATGGCCGTTTTGCATAAGCATCAAAACTGAACAGGGAAAAGAAATAGAATGCATTGCAGCTAACGAGAGTTCCAGAAAAACGAAAACATGCTTGAATTGAGAACAAATTCTCTGTATGGAATCTTTTCCCTAAAACTAGTCGAATTTTTCTTTGCTCATACAAATACAATGTAGTAAAACAATTGTATAAAATTCTTGTGATTCGCATATTTATAAATCACAATTACCCATTTCATTATCCGGTGGCAACGTAGTGCCTTTGTATCAGTAACATATCATTGTCCAGTTAGCTTCATTTAGTTTCCATAGACGCAGGAATTTCTTCTACATGTATATATTTGTGAAGGCACTAGCCGATTCCGAAACGTTTTTATAAGAAAATATATATGTCGTTAGGAAACCCCGTATACAGTCCTCTATAAAACAGCTAACTTACTGACTGGAGTTTTTACACTTGTTTTCTTTGCAAAGCTGTGGCACAAAATTGCTAGCCCAACATGTATTTAAGCTGTTGCGCACATGTTTTGTCTGTTTTTCTGCTGAATTGCCAAAATCAATTCGGAAAGTTTGAAAAATTCTAAAAATCGTGAACATCATTTAAAAAAAAATATCTACACGAAGAAAACATTATATTTCCATGATAAAAAACAAATTGATTTGCAAGGTGAACTCTTCATTTAGTTTGTCGCCAGATTAAAGCAAATGATACTAAGGTAGCCATGCAACTTTTTTTTACTTTAAATTATTATTGACAAGGTCTAAGCTGTTTTACGATGTTGCAAAAATTAATGAGTCTTGCGTAATACTTGTTATCGTTTCCAAAGCTTTATCTGTCTTATAAATTTCTGTTATTCTTTAAGTAGTATGTGGCCTGGAAAATGATCACAATGTCATATTTTCGCATTTTAGCCATGTTTTATGTTTTAAAACATGTTTACTAAAACATGTACTCAGGGATCATCCTAGGTCAAAATTTTAGGGAAAAGTGACTTCTCCCTCCACAGAATTTAGGGAGAAGTTGAGGAATTTAAGGAGAAAAATCGGCATAGCATTCAGTTTCCTGCCTATATATATCCACTTTCTGTGGGTCTAGCTGTAACTTATAAACAGTAATTATTTAAGGAAATTGATTCTTGCATTATCATTTTCATGAATTTCTAAATAAAGTATAAACTTAGCTATATCCGAAATTTACATGTCCGAAACTCGTAAATCTAACAGGTGCACGATCAAAACGCCGTGAAAATTTTCATTCATGTTTCGATTCTCGTGCTTTTATAATACCCGATTTTTTGCATCAACTTGTTCAGATTTATACATTTAATTTATTTATTTATTATTTTTTTCGAAAGTAATATCAAACTCGTAGATAATGGCGATCTTTTTACAATATTCTGTACGGCAGTTCTGACGTCCACGAAATCATTTTTCATCCACAGTACCCAAGCAATTCATTTACAGAAATTGACCGTAATCATGGTAATTGAAATAATTTTTGAAGTAACCTGGAGGGGCACCTGTACTCTTTACCCACCAGCAAAACCCTGGGAAAACTTGTGTCGTTTCGATGTTACTCTAAACCCAACAAAACTAGAGCTATCACTAAAGGTGATGAATGTACCCCCCGCATGCACTGACACAGTACATTGCAAATTGATGCACACAAGATTGCATAATTATGTGGACTGTATGTATATAGACTGTATGTATACAGTATAGTAACAAAAAACAAAGTTCCATAACTATACAGAATATTTATCTAAAAGAACATAACATGCACCATGCACAACTAGGGTTGGTACTTGTTGTTGAAAGAACCTAACATGCCCTATGCATAATTACTGTTGTTACTGATCACTTGTGTGAAGTTTCATTAGATTGTGTCAAGAGGATGAGGAGAGATGGTGCGCACAAGATTGTGTCTATGTATATAGTATAGTAACAAAAAACAAAGTCCCGTAACTCTGCAATTTTTTTTCCTGAAAGACCCTAACATGTCCCATGCACAACTAATGTTGTTACTGATCACTTGTGTGAAGTTTCATTAAATTGTGTCAAGGGGATGAGGAGAGATGGTGCGCACAAGATTGTGTCTACGGACTTTCCTACATATGGATACTTATGTGGCTACTCTTTTGTTCTCTCTATTGTTCTTTTAGCCACGTAAGAGAAAAATAGCCACATAAAAGCCTTACGGAATGAATGACATCAAAGAAAAAGTACAGTTACCTATTGTTCCTATAGCCACCTAAGTATGCAAATGTGAGCTCGGACAGACGGACGGACAGACAGACAACCTGAAACCAGTATACCCCCCCTTACAACTTTGTTGTCAGGGGGTACAATAAAATAGATAAACATTGTTCCCGTTTTTGTTTGTTTGTTTATATTTTTATATGAATGAATATGCAAAAGGGTATGTTTGTTTCAGTGTAACGTCAAAATGAACAAGGCAGTCTGAAAGACAGCTAAATCTCTCGCCACTGTTATGGATAGTGAAAGGGTAAACTTTTGACCTTTAGCTGTGACCTTGACCTTGAACTGATATGGCTGACTCATGAATTTTGCACAACGTCTTGATGAGGTGAATTTTGCACAACGCCTAACGTCGTTAGGAGATATAGAGCGGACACGAAATGGAAAGCTCAAACCTTTGACCTTAAGTTGTGACCTTGACTTTGAGCCGACATGGCTGACTCATGAGTTCTGCACATCGTCTTGATGAGGTGATCATTTAATCCAAGTTTCATAATTATCCTTCAAGAGGTTTAAGAGATACAGAGCGGACATTAAATGGTAGGCTCAAACCTTTGACCTTGAGTTGTGACCTTGACCTTGAGCCGACATGGCTGACTCATGGGTTCTGTACATCGTCTTGATGAGGTGATTGTTTGATTCAAGTTTCATGATTATCCTTCAAGGGGTTTAGGAGATACAGAGCGGACACGAAATGGAAGGCTCAAACCTTTGACCTTGAGTTGTGACCTTGACCTTGAACTGACTCATGGGTTCTGCACATCGTCTTGATGAGGTGATCATTTGACCCAAGTTTCATGAAAATCCTTCAAGGGGTTTAGGAGATACAGAGCGGACACAAAATGTTACTGAAGGGCAGAAGGACGGGAGGATGGAAGGAGACCATTCCTATAACCCCCCACCACTTGTGGCAGGGGATTAAATCTTACAATTATACATCAACAGTGAACGCCACATGCATTATATTTTCATGAGGGATTAATGCTTTGATCTTACATGTAAAACAATTCCTAGTGTATAAAAGGTAAAGGTCTTCTTTATTACAGTATAACCCCTATTGAAAGAGCCAGCCAATTTGGCTTATGAGACACCTTTATTGTGCTTACCAATTACCTCCCAAAACTCCTACCACTATGCCAGGTGCCATGCAGATAGAAGTCGGTAACCATTCATTTATTAACTAGCTCGCGGCTAACGAGCCGGCCTTTTCGGAACGAGTCCCATGACCCCCCTCCCCTGGCCTATAGCCTATATACCTGTATATGTACTTGTGGAATTAAATGTTAAGTGTAAAAAGTATGTATTCACAGTGCAAAATCATCCATGCTAAATAGGACGTACGATATGTTGCTTTCTCACTGTCTAACATGTCCGAAATGATCTATTCGATTTTTATCATAGAGTTCTAGTTTATTTTTCACCTTTAATTAAAGCGAGTGTTTAACATTATTTTAAACTTAAACTTTGAAGTTTAGTAGGTTGTAGCATTCTCTAGGTCAAGCGTATTTTTATTACCGTGATATTCCTTCTGTAGTCAGTCATATAATTGTAAAAATGCTTTTTTTACCAAAGTGGAAAATATCAGGTACCTGAAAATGCAGCTTTCTAAAAGGTCAGTTAGAATTCTCAATGTCATTTATCAGACATACACTTGTAAATAAATAATATTACAAAATTAATACTGCTATTTTTTTTGTTGCACTTTGCGGACTTACGGTAAAGTTATTTATGTATTTATCTGAGCAGTAAAATCCCTGTAAATGCGCACTACGTAAGCGCTCTGGCTCTTCTCGCACACCATACCTATAGTTCGGACTTCTTCAATATGTAAAGGTATGTGCAAAAAATGACAAATTTTGCCAACACCTGGTTAATTGTAATGTGTTTTTTTTTTTAGAAAAGTAATAAATGGAAATACAAAAATAGCTCTCAGCTCATTTACACGGATAGTTCAGCTTTATTATGTATGTTATAGTTTATCGCATTTATGCTTGATGACATAGAATACTTGTACTAAAAATTGTGACACAAACATAGTGATAACTTTTCCAAATTTAGCCTTTTAATTAAAGTCAGGGTTCAGCACTTCATGGTTTTAATGCATTGTCACATTGGATTAAAGTTTGTTTTGCAGTAACTTCGAAATTCCTCAGAAATAGTATCATGTACCCCACCCACCTAAATCATAATTTCAAAATAGCATAGTCCTTAAACATGAAACATCAGTTTTGTTACCGTGTGACCCTAGGAGCAGCTGGACTAGCTAATGCACTGTCCGAACCGGTGACCTCAATCTGAGCAGTTTTTGGTTTGCGTATCTTAGATCTTGTTGCACGAGGTGTGCCATCACCATCCATAGAACTTGAACTTCCTCCTACACCTGCAACAGCAACATTTTCATCTTTCAACATCTATGACTTTTTAAGGGCACCAATCACTAATCATGACTGAAATCTCTTCCTTGGTCCATGATTAAAAAAACCTTTTGTTTCTACATGGTTCATACAGGACTTGGCAAAAAAAATTCAAGGACTTTTCAAGGACTTTTTATGGATTTTCAAGGACTATTTTAATCGCTTTAAATCTTAAATTACAAAACCATTTAGGCTCTTCATAAGGCATTATGACAGAAGGAAAGTTACAGAACAGTTTTATTTTCCATAAGCTACAATAGCATATCTTAACCTTTATGAGATCTTCAATGGGATTACCTTTTATGACCTATATTTGCCTGTATACATATTTAGTACATGTTTCTTATAAGTCTTTCAAGCTCTCAAGACTAGTTTTCAATTTGTCCTCAAGGGACTTCACTTCTTGTTTTCGCGTGTGATTTCAACGCACTTTCTCCCATAGTTCCGACATCAATGAGTTTATCACATACACTTATGCTTGTCTGACTTAAACTCCTTTAACCACGATGAATAATCATCCTGTGTAAGCCATTTATTGACGAAACTACATTTATTTTTTGGGCCACTCATTGTTGTTGTTGATAAGTCACGCTACAATGACCTTGCGCATAATATTTTAACGTTGTGAAAATCGCTATTCCGTATCTAACTTCCGTACCGAAAC
This sequence comes from Mercenaria mercenaria, assembly GCF_021730395.1. Lineage (NCBI taxonomy): Eukaryota > Metazoa > Mollusca > Bivalvia > Venerida > Veneridae > Mercenaria > Mercenaria mercenaria. Next base: position 36,121,519 of record NC_069364.1, on the reverse strand, counting down.
GGTGTTCAACTAGCGTTCCCTCCGTGGGTGTGCATGTATTTTTATTTTACACTGTTTTTTCGCTCGTTTTGACTTATTTATTATTTATTTTTTGTATTTTTCCCCTACAATACGATTGCATCCCCATTTTTAGCAAAATTTAAGGACTTTTCTACCTTTTTTTTCAAAATTCAAGTACTTTTTCAGGGGATTTTTGGAAGAAAAAAATCAAGGACTTTCAAGGACTTAGGATCAAATTCAAGGACTTTCAAGGACCTGTGCGAACCATGTTCTAGTGCTCTGACAGACACATCAAAATGGTCCCGACCCCAAATATTTTAAAGCCACACAATTTTCTTTTTTTTTATATTATATGTTCTGGTCTTTTCTCATGCAAAATGCAATTTCTGCAAATGTTTTCCTTTCCCCATCTTAATATACAGGTACTTGTCAGATCATTCAACATTTAATATACTTGACCACAGACTGCTGATTTTGTGTCTGTTTCGGAATTCCCAAGTTTCGATCGGAGTGAGACAGTTGCTCAGACCTTCTTTACTCAGCCTTTGTCACATGCCCAGGGATCTTAACCGAGTCACCTGTACATCTGATCAACAATTTTCAAAAACACAATGTTGTTTGCCAGTATTCTGTGCCACTGAAAACTGTGAAACAGGACGCCACAGAATTGACCAATGAGTCAGTAGGCATGACTACCTTATAAAAGCTGAATTAAACTTTGGCACCAAGTGTCGCTGTTTAACATGTACATTGAACTTAAAAGAACAGATGTCCTTAAGAGAGCACAATCAAGTAAGAAATCTGGAAAGTGGGTGGTGGGGTTACAACTTCAAATGTCCATAAATTTTCATGGAAGGTTTGTTTTTCTTAAAATAAAAAAATAATTTTTTTTTAGGGGTGTGTGGGGAGTGGGGGGGAGGGGACAAAACTTCATAATAATTATGTTAATAAATATCGATGCAAAAAAACATGAGCACCACCGCTCATCTGATTCTTTTGTCTCTGTATAATAGAAATATTGTCAGGGTTCCCATTCACGTAAATATATACATTTTTCACTTATAAATTTCGATCTGAAACCTACAGAAAATTGCTCCTGAACGTATTTTCATGCAACCAAATTGTCGACCAGGAAGTTGCTAAATTGTTCTAAATCAAATTAATAGCGAACATACAATGCAATCAATCCGAATGTAGCGGAAAAATGAACAGTTTATGGAATTCCAGTGTCTTATTTTTAGTCGTGTCGGGTGTTACTCGGCTGGTTCTGTGTTAAATATTTAACGCGCAAGTTTTAAATAGAAATTAAAGAGACAGTCTAACACGTGTTTTTTTTTTTAGGGACGCAATCGATTGCTGTCTGCATATGCGAGAAAAATGAACCAAACTAAACTAACTGATTTATTTAATAAACAGCGAGGGCAGGTGATGTCAACAGCAGAGCCGAAAGGTGTTACGTCTGAATCTTAATATCAAAGACTGATACGTCGCCAACAAAGAATGGTAATTGCATAGCATTTAAACAAAATAAAAGTAATAAAGTTATTTCTGATATCAGTTTTATTGTATTTTAATAATACAAGTCAACATTAATGCTAGAGCTTTGTGCTAAACTGTTATGGATAAAGAATGAAATAAACTAGTTTTGCACCAAGCCCTTAAATTTTATGATATATAGTCTATAGTAGAAATGAAGTTCGAAATATCAAAACCCCCTACTTTTGAATTTCCACCCCCAGTTTGATTTTCTAAAAGCACCCAAACCAAAAGTCTGGTGGGAACCCTGATTGTCCTACCCATGTTTTTTATGATATTTTCTAAGTCCAAAAGGGGTCATAATTCTTGCAAAAAGCAGGATGGAGTTATGTTTCTTTCTGTACAGTCAGCTTTGATGGTGAACAAGTGTTGCAAGTTTTAAAGCAATAGCTTTGATAGTTTAGGAGAAAAGCTGACCTAAACACAAAACATCACCAAGAAATCTAATTTTCTAAGTACAAAAGGGGCAATAATTCTTGCAAAAAGCAATATAGAGTTATAGTACTACCTGTGAAGAGTCAGCTTTTAGTGGTAAATAACTGCTCGGAGTTTTAAAGCAACAGTTTTGACCGTTAAGGAGAAAAGTTGACCTAACAGGGCTTTTCATGGCCTAAATAAGGCCGCTTCCCAATCCAAAAACATACTATTTTCTTCCCAACTGTGGCAGAGATATTTCCCAAAACGCAAGGTAAGATCATACCAACAGATGGTTAAGATTTTGTTTACATTTTAGTATTTCCACAGGAAGCGTTTATAATGGTATCGATATTTTGTCGCACTATAGCCTAAAAGCTCACAGAACCAATTGTGATGCATTACCAGTCTAATCCGTTATGTTCCATGGCCTCGATTTTAGTCTGTATTTCAGGGGAGATAAATTTAATTCATCTTTCGCTGTTTATCTCCGATCGATTATTTTTCCCAAAAAGGACAATTATCTCGCATAAATTTCCCAATCTGAAAGGCTTTGCATGTTGATAAATATTCATGGAAGGTTTTATAAATTAAAACAAGAGGGGAATGATGACCCTGGATCGCTCGCCTCAGTAATATGAGCTACATGTTTCAAATGTCAAACTGATGCTAAAATATTAAGAAAGTAGGTAATTATGTCACATTCATGGTCCCTAAAAGTCAAGTTTTAAGATCGGAGTGCAAAACCACATGTCATCCAACTTTCAATTTAGTTTTTGACCCCCATCTGACCCAGTTTTGAGCTTGCCCTAGGAATCATCAAGATAAACATTCTGACCAAGTTTCATACAGATAGGGTCATAAATGTGGCCTCTAGATTGTTAACAAGCTTTTCCTTTTGATTTGACCTGATGACCTAGTTTTTGACCTGACATGACACAGATTCGATCCAGGCCTTGAGATTATCAAGATAATCATTCTGTGCAAGTTCGTATCAAATCAAAGCATAAATGAAACCTCTATATGGCTGAAAGAAAATTTTGTCCCTTTCAGGGGCAGTAACTCTAGAACTCATGATGGAATCTAGCCGGTTTTCAAAAGGAACCGAGATCTTATTGTGACAAATTGTGTGTAAATGTGGTTAAAATCAAATATAAAATGTCACTTCTATCATGTTCACACGGTACAAAAATTAACAAATTTTGGCTTTTTCAGGGGTCAATTAGGGGCCATAACTCCAGAATCTATGAATGGATCTGACAGATTCATCATGGAATCCAAGAATTATTGTTGTCAAAGAAATTTTGCAAATTAGTATCAAGTCAAACCATAAATGAAGTCCCTATATGGCTGCAAAAGCGAAAATAGCAAATTTTGGCCCTTGAAGGGGCATAACTCTGGAACCAATGATGAGATCTGGCAAGATTTTCGAAAGGAACCAAGATATTATGCCAATACAAGTTGTGTGCAAGTTTGATTGAAGTTGATTGCAAAATGTGGTCTCTATCATGTTAACAAGCCAAAAATAGCAAATTTTGGCCCCTTAAGGGGCCATAACTCTAGAACCCAAGATGGAATCTAGCCAGTTTTCAAAAGGAACCGAGTTATTATGCCAATACAAGTTGTGTGCAAGTTTGATTAAAGTTGATTGCAAAATGTGGTCTCTATCGTGTTCACAAGTCAAAAATAGAAAATTTTGGCCCTTTAAGGGGCCATAACTCTAGAACCCATGATGGGATCTGTTCAGTTTTCGAAAGGAACCGAGATATTATGCCAATACAACTTGTGTGCAAGTTTGATTAAAGTTGATTGCAAAATGTGGTCTCTATCGTGTTCACCAGAAATTGTGAACGGACGACAGACAAAATGCAATATCACAAAAGCTCACCGTCACTACATGACAGCTGAGCTAAGAAAGGTAAAATAAGGAAAAAAAATTTGGTCCCAGTAGCGCTTGAACCTATGCCCCTCCCCACCCACCTGAAAAATTTCGGTCAAATAGGTTTATGGTAGCAACTAAATACTCTTCAAAAGGAGGTACTCTATTACTGTTCTAATACCTTAATGTTCTATTTTCTCCAAGTGTCAGAATGTTCACAGAAAAGTAACACTTAACTTTTCTTTTTTTCTTATAAATACAAGGACCTCCCTTTCATTTAAATTTACCTTAGACAACAAACATAAGTACCTGAATCTTTGTTTGATGTTTTTTCAGCCTCAGCTAACATATGCTGGTTCTGTGCAAGGCGCGTTTTGGTTCTTGTGGATCTTACAACTTTTGTTGGTGTGTAAGTAACTTCCTCCTGCTCAGTGTTGTCACCAAACTGGCATGTTTCTTCCTTCTCTAAATGAGAACACTGATCTGCTATCTGTCCAATCTCATTTTCCTTTCTTTCCTTCCCATGACTCCTTGTCCTTCTGTAATTAGTGAAATAAAACTGACAAAAATCTGAAATGCTACATGCAAAAGTAAGCATCAAAATATCCTATTCACTTACCAGGAGTGGAGGAAGAATAGTTGTCAGATGTCAGTAACAGCTGCAATGCTATACAAAAGTTTTGCATAACCACTATATGCTACCCTGATGATGTGCACTAAGTCTCATTTCAATTAGATGAAAACTGTAGTAGCAGTAGAATACGCAATGTTCAGATGAAGATGTCAAAAGTCTTAACATGAGGGACATTGACCCTTAAAGCACTTACCTACGTAAAAGGCTTCAAGTGTATTTGTATTTATAACGTAATGGCACAAGTACAGAATTACCTGTCACACTCAGAGGTGTGACCATTTTTTAACCTAGAGAAATAACTTGAGCAAATAAAATAAAGAGTCAAATCCTTATATCAAATGCCAAATATCAAGGTTCCAGCTTTATTGCTTCAAAGAGGATTTTATACTGTTTTAAAATAGGGCCTGCTGTTTCTGACAAGAACAATATATATACAAATTGGGAAAAAGTGCAGTGATAATTTTAGAGAAAAACTAGAAATGTGTCACAGACACGGATGCCCCCGCAAAATGAGAAAGGTCACAGGCATAAGTTATTCACAGTAACAACTAAGGGAAGTTAATCTTTAAAAAAAAAAAACAAAAAAAAAAACAAGAGCTGTCTCCATAGGATGACACATGCCCCCGATGGCACTTTGAATGAATAGTTATGGCCGATGTTAGAGTTTAGGACCTTTGACCTACGGAGCTGGTCTTACTGTGGTACACATTCATGCCAAGTTATTTGAAAATCCATCCATCGATGACAAAGATATGGACCAGACATGCCCATCAATGCACTTTCCTTTAACGTCTAAGTGTGACCTTGACCTTTGAGCTACGGACCTGGGTCTTGCGTGCGACAAGTCGTCTTATTGTGGTACACATTCATGCCAAGTTATTTGAAAATCCATCCATCGATGACAAAGATATGGACCGGACACGCCCATCAATGCACTATCCTTTAACGTCTAAGTGTGACCTTGACCTTTGAGCTGCCGACCTGGGTCTTGCGCGCGACACGTCGTCTTAATGTGGTACACATTCATGCCAAGTTATTTGAAAATCCATCCATCGATGACAAAGATATGGACCAGACATGCCCATCAATGCACTTTCCTTTAACGTCTAAGTGTGACCTTGACCTTTGAGCTACGGACCTGGGTCTTGCGTGCGACAAGTCGTCTTATTGTGGTACACATTCATGCCAAGTTATTTGAAAATCCATCCATCGATGACAAAGATATGGACCGGACACGCCCATCAATGCACTATCCTTTAACGTCTAAGTGTGACCTTGACCTTTGAGCTGCCGACCTGGGTCTTGCGCGCGACACGTCGTCTTAATGTGGTACACATTCATGCCAAGTTATTTGAAAATCCATCCATCGATGACAAAGATATGGACCGGACACGCCCATCAATGCACTATCCTTTAATGTCTAAGTGTGACCTTGACCTTTGAGCTACGGATCTGGGTCTTACGTGCGACACGTCGTCTTACTGTGGTACACATTCATGCCAAGTTATTTGAAAATCCATCCATCGATGACAAAGATATGGACCAGACATGCCCATCAATGCACTATCCTTTAACGTCTAAGTGTGACCTTGACCTTTGAGCTACGGACCTGGGTCTTGCGTGCGACAAGTCGTCTTATTGTGGTACACATTCATGCCAAGTTATTTGAAAATCCATCCATCGATGACAAAGATATGGACCGGACACGCCCATCAATGCACTATCCTTTAACGTCTAAGTGTGACCTTGACCTTTGAGCTGCCGACCTGAGTCTTGCGCGCGACACGTCGTCTTAATGTGGTACACATTCATGCCAAGTTATTTGAAAATCCATCCATCGATGACAAAGATATGGACCGGACACGCCCATCAATGCACTATCCTTTAATGTCTAAGTGTGACCTTGACCTTTGAGCTACGGATCTGGGTCTTACGTGCGACACGTCGTCTTACTGTGGTACACATTCATGCCAAGTTATTTGAAAATCCATCCATCGATGACAAAGATATGGACCAGACATGCCCATCAATGCACTATCCTTTAACGTCTAAGTGTGACCTTGACCTTTGAGCTACGGACCTGGGTCTTGCGCGCGACAAGTCGTCTTATTGTGGTACACATTCATGCCAAGTTATTTGAAAATCCATCCATCGATGACAAAGATATGGACCGGACACGCCCATCAATGCACTTTCCTTTAACGTCTAAGTGTGACCTTGACCTTTGAGCTACGGACCTGGGTCTTGCGCGCGACACGTCGTCTTAATGTGGTACACATTCATGCCAAGTTATTTGAAAATCCATCCATCGATGACAAAGATATGGACCGGACACGCCCATCAATGCACTATCCTTTAATGTCTAAGTGTGACCTTGACCTTTGAGCTACGGGCCTGGGTCTTGCCCGTGACACGTCGTCTTACTGTGGTACACATTCATGCCAAGTTATTTGAAAATCCATCCATCGATGACAAAGATATGGACCGGACACGAAAATTGCGGACAGACTGACAGACCGACAAGACAGACTGACAGACCGACAGACGGTTCAAAAACTATATGCCTCCCTTCGGGGGCATAAAAAATCCTAAATCCACACAAAAATCCTTACCAGGTAGGATAGGTTAAAATACTTCTCAAAATTGGATGTAACATGCATGTTGTACTACAGAACAGTGGTCTTGTTTTTTCCCTAAGACCAGTAATAAAAAAGTTACAATATAAGCTATTTATAGTAACAAGAAAGGGAAGTAATTCTAAAATATGGACTTGATTCTTGCGCATGACATTCTGTCTCACAAGGGTATACAACTGAGCTAACTTACATCAAAATCCCTCCATGCATGAAGAAGAAATGCTCAAGACAAAGTCATTCTTGTATTTGACTTTTGGCATCTGTGACCTTGACCCTAGACCTAGGGACCTGGTTTTGCGCATGACATATCGTCTATCCATGCTTATTATTTGTGTCAAATTATTTTGAAATCGGACCATGCATGTAAAAGTTATGGACCAGACACGAACTTCACACTTTGAGGACAGTCATTCTTGTATGTGACCTTTGGCCTCTAAGTGTGTCCTTGATCTTTGAGCTAGGGACCTGGTTGTTGCGCATGACACATCTTCTATCCATGCTTATTATTTCTGTCAAATTATTCTGAAATCGGACCAAGCATGTCAAAGTTATGGACCGGACACGAACGTCATCCTTTCCCGAACACACAAACAAACACACACATGGACAGGGGTAACACTATATCCCTGTCCCCACACCCCACCCCCATTTTGGAGGGGGCATAAAAAAATGAGTCCTTGAGCATTTTCAAAAACTGTTACCATTTTCTCCAATTTATTTCAAACCTTATTCTTTCTGCAAGTAATGTAGCAGACAGACTGTTTTCAAGGCATCAGAGGTGAAATTCAAGCATTTTTTCCCCAAAATTCAAGTACTTTACCAAGTCTTTTAAAAAGGGTTTATGTCATTTTCAAGGCCTGTGTGAACCCTGCAATATGTCTTCAACCTTATCTAAAAATAGATGTATTACTTTTAAAGGAAATTACTCGAAATTATTAAATTAGTAGCAGTGAAATTGTTCTTCCCGTAACAAAAAACAACAGGGTCATTGACCCTAAAGCGCTCACCTGTGTACAAGGTTTCAAGTGTGTTTGTATAAGTACAGAGTTAGGTTTCTTCTATGTAAGCCTATCTATATTATACATGTCACACACACTTTTGAACCCGGGCAATAATTTGAACAATTATGGTAGACTTTACAAATCTGATATCACACGCCAAATATCAAGGCTCTAGCTATTATTGTTCAGAGAAGACTAGATGTGTGTCCATAGGACACAGGTGCCCCCCACTCCTGCCACTGTAACATGGTTTAATGACTCAGGTTAAACAATTTTTATGATGTTTGCAACACAAACTTTTAAGAACCTTATGTGTATTTTTCACTTAGTTGGCCATAACTCTGGCCTAGCTGAGTAAAATCCTAAAGAGAACACTTCATAGGCTATAAAACAATCCTCTAATGTTTTATGATTCTAGGTCAAGTACATTTTAACATACATGTTTCATAAACTTTTTTTTTTTAGAGTAAGTCTGGACAAGAAGTCTGGTCTTGTGTAATGAAATAATGACAGTAGGTAAAATATTTTCGGAGCTACGTGCCACAAAACATTAAAATGACAATTTTTTCCTAGGTCAGGGGCCATAACTCCTACAATACTGAATGAATCCAGACGCGAAACCCCACCTGCACAACTTCACATGCTGACAAACATTCCTGTAAACTTTGGTGACTCTAGGTCAAATACTTTTGGAGCTACGCGCGACACAACATTAAAATGACCAATTTTTTACTAAGTCAGGGGCCATAACTCCTATACGACTGAATGAATCCGGACGCGAAACCCCAGGTGCACAACTACACATGCTGACCAACATTTCTGTAAAGTTTTGTGACTCTACGTCAAATACTTTTGGAGCTAGGCGCGACACAACACTAAAATGACCAATTTTTACAAAGTCAGGGGCCATAACTGCTATATGACTGAATGAATCCGGACGCAAAACCCCAGGTGCACAACTACACATGCTGACCAACATTCCTGTAAAGTTTTGTGACTCTACGTCAAATACTTTTGGAGCTAGGCGCGACACAACATTCTTGGAAGGATGGACGGACAAGAGCAAATCTATAATTATGCCCCCACCACTCATGACAAATCGGGAAAATTTGAACAATCTTGGTAGAGGGTCACAAAAGAACCATTTGTGTAAAATTAATCTAAATCGGGAAGCAGTTTCACATAAGAAGATTTTTAAAGTTTCCACTATACACATATAGGGAAAAGTGACCACGCCCTCTGGTGGCCATGTTTTTTGACAAATCAAAATAATTTGAACAATCTTGGGAGAGGGTCACACAAGGACCATTTGTGTAAAGTTATTCTAAAATCAGGCCACTGACAAAATTTGATGATCCATCAAGTGATTCAAGAGTTTTAAGTTTTATTGAAGGTGAAAAGGTAACGCCAGATGACAAACGACAGTCGACAAACATAGACCCATCACAATAACTCACCCTAACGTTTGTTTCAGGTGAGCTAAAAACTTGAGAGGGGACCTTGCCAGGATGCTACAAAGTTTGGTGTATTTCTGATCAGTATTTTCAGATGTAAGTAAAAATGTTAACAATGAACGCAGGATTAGAGATGACTGATGACCATCAGCCTATACTTATAGCTCACCCTGAACCCTTAGATAAAAAGGTGCTCAACCCATTCATCCTTTCAGGAGTTGTAGAAGACTTCAACATTCTGGAGAATTTTAAGCAAAAACAGGGATATCACTTTAGCAAAATTTATTGTTTTTTTTTTTTTGTATCCAGAGTTGTCCTCAACATTGTATCTTATGACCATAAACCAGTGTACAAAAATGAACTAAATTCACCTATTCTTTCAAGTTAGGTGCACGGACGGATGAATGCACAGACATGGTGACTCCAGGCAACCCCCTCCCTACATTTTCTTTATATGGGAGTATAATAACCAAGTTTTTGAAGATCTAGTAACAAACAAGAGCTGCCATTATTAGTGACAAATGCCCCGAAGTGGACACAAAAAAAACAAGAGAGCCTAGATGGCCCTAGGTCGCTCACCTGAGAAACACACCATAACACCAGTGTAAACATGTTTGACCTAGTGATTTCATGGAAAAAAATATTCTGACCAATTATCATTAAAGTTGGTGCAAAAATCTTAAGTATAAACAAGTATTTTTTTTTTTATTTGACCTAGTGACCTAGTTTTTGACCCCAAATGACCAATATTCGAACTTGACCTGGATTTCATCAAGGCTATCATTCTGACCAAATTTCATGAAGATGAATTGAAAAATACAGCCTCTATCGCATACACAAGTTTTTTCTTTAATTTGACATAGTGACCTAGTTTTTGACCCCAGACTACCCATATTCGCAATTTGACCTAGATTTCATCAAGGCAACCATTCTGACCAAATTTTATGAAAAGAGGGCCATGATGGCCCTATATTGCTCACCTGGGTACCATTGCTCTTTATGATAAGATCAAGTTTTGATACAGATCACATAGGCATACACCAGAGCTCCAGATAAGATTTTAGGTTAAAGGGTATTTTACCCCCTAGTTTTTTTTTCAAGGGGTATTTTACTCCAAGATATTTTTTCAAAAGGGTATTTTAGAATTCTAAATGGTTTTTCAGAATTTGAAATCATTTAAAAGGGTAATCAGGCCTCGACCTTAACTATTTTCAGCAGTTGCCAGCAGGTCCACCAACTGCTAAAATCTAGTAGACCTGCTCAGACTTTAGTGGACCTCCAATTCTATCACATAAATTGTGATGTTGTTGATGTCATAACTTCATATGACTCAAAGAAACAGGACTTATTTCTAAAATAATTAAAAATGGAAGACTGTAGCAATCTGTTATCCCGAAAATAATTATTTTGAAAAGTGTCCCAAAATATGGACACAGTAATCATCTTCCTCCCGACCCGTGTTGAAAGTGAAAAAAGAAAACATCAACAATTAATTATCGGTAATTATTCTGATGATAAACTAAGTAATTGGCCTTGTTTTCATTTTCAATTAACACCCCCTCAAAGAGCTAAAAGAAGTGTGTCGGTTATTCGTGGCATCTGAAGCGGAGATCAAAGCGGTATAGTTTCCCCGAGATTGTCATGGCATTACGTCATGTTTTCGCGCCATGTGACACATCACTGTCTGATCGTATTCTCGATTCCTTTAATTGTTGAGAAGAAATCAGTAAAAAAGTTTTTTCTTTAATTTTTTAAAAGCGGATGTGCAATATCCCGAATAAACTGACATGTAAATGTGTCAAACCGTGAACGATGATAGTGGATGTCCTACCTCTGTGACCTATTTGCCCTCAAGAAATTTACATTATTGTTTCAGAAGAATATCTAACAAAGTGTTGTGTCAAAACATATATGTACAAAGAATCATTTAAAACTTATTAAAAACCGCAACGACATCATACTGCTTTATTTTATACCACATTTCTATTTACGTTCATTAGGTCACGTAAGCTATTCTGCCGCGCTAACAGAAATCTGTTTGCCAAAAATCGTTTTACTCCATGTATTTAAATTGCTGCCGCATTTTCATTATTTAAGATTTTTTAATTGTGTTTTTTGTACTTTCTGGTCAAAAGTCTGAATTTTATTACCATAGTATGTACCGTATATTTACTTTAAGAAAGAAATAAATAATCAAGATCGCGCTGTTTGAAATTTTACAAAACATTATATGAAAATTTGATCATTTTTAAAGAATTTTGCCTACATTCGTGTCGATACCTTATTAAAATTGTTATAGAATTCAAACTGTATTAGTTCTCAAGCGGTGTTGAAAATTTAAAGCGATTATATCAACAAGGCAGTCTGAAAGACAGCTAAATCCCCCGCCACTGCTATGTATAGTGAAAGGGTAAACCTTTGATTTTAGCTGTGACCTTGACCTTGAACTGACATGGCTGACTCATGAATTCTGCACAACGTCTTGATGAGGTGAACATTTGACCCATGTTTCATGAAAATCCTTCAAGGGGTTTAGGAGATACAGAGCTGAAACCTTTGACCTTCAGTTGTGACCTTGACCTTGAGTTGACATGGCTGACTCATGAGTTCTTGATGAGGTGATCATTTGACCCAAGTTTGATGAAAATCTTTCAAGGGGTTAAGGAGATACAGAGTGGACACAAAATGGAAGGCTCAAACCTTCGACCCTTAGTTGTGACCTTGACCATGAGCTGGCATGGTTGACTCATAATTTCTGCACATCATTTTGATGAGGTTATCATTTTACCCAAGTTTTATAAAATTCCTTCAAGGGGTTTAGGAGATATAGAGTGGACACGAAATGGAAGGCTCAAACCTTTGACCTTCAGTTGTGACCTTGACCTTGAGCCGACATGGCTGACTCATAAGTTCTGCACATCGCCTTGATGAGGTGATCGTTTGACCCAAGTTTGATGAAAATCCTTCAAGGAGTTTAGGAGATATAGAGCGGACACAAAATGGAAGGCTCAAACCTTTGACCCTAAGTTGTGACCTTGACCTTGAGCCGGCATGACTGATTCATGGGTTCTACACATCGTCTTGATGAGGTGATCATTTGACCCAAGTTTGATAAAATTCCTTCAAGGGGTTTAGGAGATATAGAGCGGACACAAAATGGAAGGCTCAAACCTTTGACCTTGAGTTGTGACCTTAACCTTGAGCCGACAAGGCTGACCAATGGGTTCTGCACATCGTCTTGATGAGGTGATCATTTGACCCAAGTTTCATGAAAATCCTTCAAGGAGTTTAGAAGATATAGAGCGGACACAAAATGGAAGGCTCAAAACCTTTGACCCTAAGTTGTGACCTTGACCTTGAGCCGGCATGGTTGACTCATGGGTTCTGCACATCGTCTTGATGAGGTGATCATTTGACCCAAGTTTTATAAAATTCCTTCAAGGGTTTTATGAGATATAGAGCGGACACAAAATGGCAGGCTCAAACCTTTGACCTCGTGTTGTGACGTTGACCTTGAACTGACAAGGCTGACTCATGGGTTCTGCACATCGTCTTGATGAGGTGATCATTTGACCCAAGTTTCATGAAAATCCTTCAAGGGGTTTAGGAGATATGGACCGGACACGATTTTGTTACGGACGGAAGGACGGAAAGACGGAAGGACGGAAAGACGGACGGAGACCATTCCTATAATCCCTCCGCCATGGCGGGGGATTAAAAAATGAATGCACTACGCACGTTTATTGTGTCAAAAGTAACCGCGATGTAAATTAGACATTACGATAGGGCGCACGTGCTTGTGGAATGGAAAATTACCAGCATGACGTTTTGATATTTTTACGATTCGCGGGTAAATTCCAGTCAATCCAGGTAATTTTGCCTGATGTAATTTCTCAATTTGGTAAAGTTACCACGTAAAAACCACTCGCCCGATCGGTGGAGTAGTCCATTCGTGCTCTCCTGACTTCAACTCGCCAATGCTTATAACAGTAGAATGCCGTACTTAAGGCAAAATCAACTTTCGTTTTGTGAATTCGCCGATATGGGTACGATTTTCCCTCCTATTTTTTTACTTTTAAGGGTTTTATTTTATTTGCAGACCGTGACTGAAAATTGGTTGACCGTCGGTCTACCCAACTTTTCATAGTTAGTGGACCTGCCGATATTTTGGTTGCGTCGGTCCAATGGTCCACCGCTAAGGTCGAGGCCTGGTAATAATAATAACTGTTTGTTTGTATAATTTTCTGATATTCATGTGCTCCGCTGAAGTGCCTTTGTCGTCCAATGCTTTTCCTGAATATTTTTTGAGTCTTCATTCAAATAGTTTTAACATTTTGTTTACTGCATACATTACATCTTACACTACATCTTAATTTCAGTTACTGACCACTGCGATATATCAACAGTAGGGCTGGGACGATTTCAAAATTTTGAAACCGGTTAATCTTTTGTTTGAAATCGAATCGAAACCAGTTAATCGGCCGCCGTATTGAAAATGCTGTTTCCTTTCCTGACGACCGTATCAACATACTTCCAGCAGCTGACTCCATTAGGAACTTACCAACTTTATCATTTGCAGGCAGTTTGACAATTAATAAGTCATACTTTGGTGTACTTTATTTTAAATATATCACGTCAGGCAAACCCAAGACTACTGATTATGTTCAACTGATGTGTTTTAGCGGAATTATACAGCGGGTCTATGTGCTGGTCAAAGAAATGTATAAAGATAAAGTACGACTCGTGATGTTTATTTTTTGAGAGCGATTACCGGTTTTGCAAAATTGAAATCGGTTTCACCTAGTAATCGAATCGGATCCGATTAATCGAGTAATCATCCCAGTCCTAATCAACAGCCAGTGATACTTTGACTGTCAATGTTTTTTTTCCAGAAATACCCACATGTATGGTGCTTCGGATTTTTCAACAGTTACCCATAATATATCATAGATCACGTGCTTAGCGATAGGCATTGCCCGAGTCATCTCTTGTCACACACTTTGATATACTTGAAAAAGAAAATGGCATTATTTTATGATATCATTTGCGTTTGCTTTTGGCTGATCACTACCAAATAGAATGTAAGCCTCCGCAGGTCTAGTCACAAGTAGTCCAAATATAAATAGTACAAATCCCTTTTCCTTTACTAGTGCATTTTCTCGACAGCAACGTGCTTACTTTTACCCTACCGCGTTTCAGTATGTCTCACTTTGTATTCTATTGAAATCGGCATATTCCTATCCCATGCTAGGTAAAAATGGCGGCGTAAGAATTTAATGTCTCGAAAAGAGAGATTGAATGAAGCGAAAAGTAGTAAATCCAGCGGGTTGTATTTAACGAACTGTAGTTTTCTTATATAAAAGTTAACACCTCCTTTTCTTTTTGTTTTTCTAAAGTAGCGATCTAGTTCTATATGGGAATAAAATCTGATATCCTAGAAAATGTCGAAAAAACCGATATGAAGTAAGTGGATTTTATATGAAATAAAGAACAGCTGGATTTAGTGGTGTTCAGCCTGTAAGGCAATAAATGGTATTTTCTGAAACTCCTCGAAAATGAACGGAAATGCCATTAATCTATTCTTTATGATGTAAAACGGTAACAAATGGCTGAAAACTCTTAAATTTCTTGTGTTTTTGGAATTTAGATCGAATTTTCGACCAGGTGGCTCTATTTTGGTCTGTTTTAGGACCTAGTAAATGTCTTTTTTTGCATTTTAGCACTACAATTGTCTAAATATTATTGAAATTAGCATGTTTCTGAATGAAAATGACAAACATCGTAACGATTAAATGGATCTAAAATGAAAATTTCACAAATAAGGTAAAATAAATTGAAATATCGCTTGCACAGGTCTAAATTTCGCGTATTTATGGGATGGGGAGGGGGGCCTGTAATGAATTGTCATTTCTCTATATTTTCTAAAAGTTTTGCACCAAAACTAAGCAGAATCATTGTGAAATCGGTGTACCTTGAGAATTAATGCAAATTCATGGAAAAATCAAACAAAAATTTTCTCTTATAGGCTGATCAATACCAAATAGAATGTAAGCCTCCGCAGGTCTAGTCACAAGTAGTCCAAATATAAATAGTACAAATCCTTTTTCCTTTACTAGTGCATTTTCTCGACAGCAACATGCTTACTTTTACCCTACGGCATTTCAGTATGTATCACTTTGCATTTTATTGAAATCGGCATATTCCTATCCCATGCTAGGTAAAAATGACGGCGTAAGAATTTAATGTCTCGAAAAGAGAGATTGAAAGAAGTGAAAAGTAGTAAATTCAGCGGGTTGTATTTAACAAACTGTAGTTTTCTTATATAAAAGTTAACACCTCCTTTTCTTTTTGTTTTTCTAAAGTAGCGATCTAGTTCTTTATGTGAATATAAGTCTCTGAAAATCTGATATGCTAGAAAATGTCGGAAACCCGCTATGAAGTAAGTGGATTTTATATGAAATAAAGAACAGTTGGCTTTAGTGGTGTTCAGCCTTTTATGAGTGACCATTTTTGTTTGTTGTACTCCATTACAAAAAGGATGTGCTTGATTTACGATAAAATTGGATTACGCACTTTGAGTAAAATAGGTATCCCGTTTTTTCAATGCGTATCAGTACGCGTAGGTTTGATTTTAAATGCGATTTTTTTTGTAAATTTCAAAACATATTTACGCAAATACACATCTTATCTGGAGCTCTGATACACATTAAATATCATCAGGATAAATATTTTCTTGTAACAGTCCCTTTTGACCTATGGCACGTACTAGTCAGGGCCAATCTCCATACCAAGTTTGAGGGTCCTAGGCTCAAATGCTGCATTTTTATATGAGCATGACTATTCCTTACCCTGGAAGACTTAAATAGCATTTACCCTGTAAGACTTAAATAACATTTAAAACCAATCTCATTAGAAGCTGCTAACATATATCCATTTATATAAAAAATAAAGGGATGTAATTTGTCATAAATTCAGTCAAAAGTTATCTACCCTGATTGATAATGACCTAGTTTTTGACCCCAGATGACCCATTTTCTAACTCAGCCTAGATTTCATCCATGGTTCATACAGAATATCAGAGACAAAATTCAAGTACTTTTCAAGGACTTTTTACATTTTTTCAAGCAATATTTTTTTTCAAAACCACGACCTAATCTGAAAAACTTTTATTATGTAATGCAAAAATAAAACGACCATCACTTGTCACACCTTTCAAAATGACGTAATTCGATTATAAAATTGATGTAATTCACTATTTTGCTGAGGTTTATCACTATTCTTGTGATTTTTTAGCCCACTCCTACTAATGATACCTCAAAATTTTGTCACAAGACGTACAAATACACTTCGTTCTGTCTGCTCTAAAGGGCTTCAGCCACTGTTTATATTCGTCTTTTGTCTCCCGCTTACTTGAGTAAACATGTTTATTTTTCTTACTCATTTCAATTCACTGGAAACACTCGCAAATAGCTAAAAATTGCGAGTTATTATTCCCCGTACTTTTTTTAAACGGAAACGGAAACATGCAAACGGTGATACAGTAGAAATATCACTCTGTAAATATCGATAAAGTGTGGCCGTAGACCACTATAGTAGCATACGAGTGACCCGATCCTGCAATTTCACGAATTTATTTTCATTTTCTCCGATTTATTTTAAGCCTTAAATTCTTTTTGCAAAGCAAAGTTACGGAAAGAATATTTTCAAGGAGTGAAAGGTCAAATTCAAGGAGTTTTTTTCAAAATTCAAGTACTTTTCCAGGTCTTTTAGGGGTTTTGTCATTTTTAAGGAGATTTCAAGGACTACCATCGAATTCAAGGACTTTTCAAGGCCTGTGCGAACCCTGTCATCAACGTATTCATTCTGACCAAAATTAATGAAGATTAATTGAAAAATACAGCCTCTATCGCATACACAAGGTTTTTCTTTGATTTGACCTAGTGACCTAGTTTTTGACCCCAGATGACCCATTTTCGAACATGGCCTAGACTTCATCAAGGTTATCATTCTGACCAAATTTCATGAAGATCAGTTGAAAAATACTGCCTCTATCGCATACACAAGGTTTCACTTTGATTTGACCTAGTGACCTAGTTTTTGACCCCAGATGACCCATTTTCGAACTCGGCCTAGATTTCATCAAGGTAATCATTCTGACCAAATTTCATGAAGATCAGTTGAAAAATACAGTCTCTATAGCATACACAAGCTAAATGTTGACAGACAGACGACAGATGACAGACAGACAACGGACATTGAGCGATCACAAAAACTCACCTGAGCATTGCTCAGGTGAGCTAAAAATGTACAAATGTGAAGTTACAACCCGGACAAGAATTTACATGGATGCACACACAGACGCATCAACAAACATATACACATGGACGGACAGTCTGATTTTAATATGCCCACATTCGGGGGCATAAAAACTATTCATGTGTCTAACATACTGGCAAGGTGGTGATAAAAATTGATACAGACCTTGCTGTATACCGTTCTACAGTTTCTGTATTTTCTTCTACGCTGTCTTGACTATCTGTCTCCATGCTGTCTTCTGATGTGGCTGTCTCCAAATCACTCTCCATCTAAAGGAACGAAGTAAAACACTAAATCTTTTAGACTGAATATTCAATATCAAGGTGAAACAAGCAAATTCGATGAATTGGTATCCCCCGCCGAAAGGGTCTGTGGTGAGGAATGGCAAAAAAATATATCCGGCAAAAAGTTAAGGATATTAATAAGAAGCAAATAATTTCATTAGTCAAAATCAATTTAACAGAAAACAAATGTTTAACTAGAAATTACTTTTGTAAAAAAGCGCACGTCTCCCCCAATGCAAAGTCCTATAGGCAAGAAGTCGATAGTGGTCAGGAGCAAAAGTCAAAGAGACACTGATGGTATGCTGCAATAGGGATCATCTACTTGGCATGTCCAGTCATCCCGCTAAGTTTCAACACTCTTGGCCTAGTGGTTCTCAAGTCACTGTTCAGGCTCCTGTGACCCTGACCTTTGATCAAGCGACCCCAAAATAAATAGGGGTCGTCTCCTCTGCATGTCCAATTATCCTATTAAGTTTCAACATTCTAGGTCAAGTGGTTCTCAAGTTATTTTCCGGAAATGATCTTACATCACCAGGCCCCTGTGACCTTCACCTTTAATAGACTGAACAAAAAATCAATAGGGGTCACTTACTCTGCATGTTCAATCATCCTATGAAGTTTCAACATTCTGGGTCAAGTGGTTCTCAAGTTATTGATCGGAAATTGTTTTCCATGTTCAGGCTCCTGTGACCTTGACCTTTAACAGAATGATCCCAAAGTCGATAGGGGTCATCTACTCTGCTTGTTCAATCATCCTATGAAGTTCCAACATTCTGGGTCAAGAGGTTCTCAAGTTATTGATCGGAAATGGTTATCAATGTTCAGGCCCCTGTGACCTTGACCTTTAATGGAGTGACCCCAAAAACAATAGAGGTCATTTACTCTGCAGGAACAATCATCCTATGAAGTTTCAACATTCTGGGTCGAGAGGTTCTCAAGTTATTGATCGGAAATGGTTTTCGATGTTCAGGCCCCTGTGACCTTGACCTTTAACAGAGTGATCCCAAAATCGATAGGGGTCATCTACTCTGCATGACCAATCATCCTATTAAGTTTCAACATTCTGAGTCAAGTGGTTCTCAAGTTACTGACCGGAAATGGTTTTCAATGTTCAGGCCCCTGTGACCTTGATCTTCAACAGTGACCCCAAAATCAATAGGGGTCATCTACTCTGCATGACCAATCATCCTATGAAGTTTCAACATTCTGGGTCAAGCCGTTCTCAAGTCACTGATCGGAAATGGATTTCCATGTTCCAGCCCCTGTGACCTTGACCTTCAACGGAGTGACCCCAAAATCAATAGGGGTCATCTACTTTGCATGACCAATCATCCTATGAAGTTTCAACATTCTGGGTCAAGTCGTTCTCGAGTTATTGATCGGAAATGGTTTTCCATGTTCAGGCCCCTGTGACCTAGACCTTTGACAGAGTGACCCCAAAAACAACAGGGGTCGTCTCCCCTATAAGCCCTTTTAACCTATGAAGATTGAAGGTTCTAGGTCAAATGGTTCTCCAGTTATTGCTCGGAAATGAAGTGTAACGTACGGACGGACGGACGGACGGACAGGGCAAAAACAATATGTCTCCCCCAGAGGGGGGGGAGACATAATTAAAGAGTACATAATAAATGTATACTTTGATCCTGACTAAAGAATTTATTTTGAATGGGATATGCTTACAGTAATAAACTTAGCTTTTAATATTAAATGCAGTTAATTGAAATGCGAGGTGGGGGAATGGTACAACTTGCATGTTGATAAGTATTCAAGGAAGGTTTGAAAAAAATCTAAAATAAGGCATGAAAAAAAAATTATTTTTTTTTTTTTAGAGCGGGGAGGGGGTGTGACCAAGGCAAGTTGGTGACCAGGTGTGGGTGAACAACTTCACATGTTAATAATAAATGTTCATGGAAAAGAAATGAAAGAAATTTAATGAAATTCTGCCAAACAGTAAGTTTGTTATGTACAAATATGTGGATTTTTATACAATTAAAGGGCAATAACTCTGAAGTTACAAAAGAAATCCCTACGGAACTGTGTGTGCACAACCACATTATAGTGCTCTAAATTCTGTTTAAGTTTCATAGTTCTAGGTCAAATATATCAAAAGTTATGATGCAGAAATTGCCATATTTATAGTACCCTATACAGTTAACACTAGAAACTTCTAAGGGCCATAACTCTGGTGTTACTTGGGCAAGCTGACTGAAACTTGATGGGCCCCATAACCTCATAGTGGTGAACATGTATATGATGTTGGTTTGAAAAAAATCTAAAATAAGGAATAATTTTTTTTTTTTTTTTGGGTGAGGCCTAAATTAAAATTTCATTTGTTTGCCGCTTCCGACCGACCCACTAGAATTGCGCCGGTCCAAAAAAATTTTTGACCAAAATTTTACGATCATTTTTTTTTTATTTCTGTACATTAAATACTCTTTGTCATGTATCTTCTCGTTGAATTTGCAGTCTGGATCATGCTTTTAAATTCGTTGATCGCCGAAAGAATTATGTCAATCATGATGTCCTGACGTAATGAGGTAACGGAATCGTGCAACCGGTATCTCGCACAAGTAGATGTCGTTAAAATCCGTGGAGACCGATTAATTCTTTCATTTTCCCGCCGTGTATTCAACTGGCACGTGACGTTTATAATGCATTGACCTAGAACTTATGAATATTCCATGTGTTTACGTAATTAATTTTCGGTGTCCGAACCTAAAAAACGATACTGTAATCATTGAATTTATTAATTAATAGCGCATGTGCAGATCCATCGTTGTTGTAAGATGGAGTTTTCTGTGTTACCATATCATTTCGTATTTCATATGTGATCTTAACAGATGGGAAAATTGTCACGCTTTAATATCATGATTTCCGTTCAATTTCATGAAAAACTACTCTTATTATTCAACATTCTTCTTCATGCATAATATTTCCGTTCTACGAAATGTCGACTAAAATCTTCACAAGTCAGACAAGTGTTTTGTACATTAAACGGACATTTCAAGAAACTGTCACCTGTACAAGAAAAAAATACAGGTAATATGGATACAGTTACATAACATAGAATAAAAATTGATGGTCTGAGCAGAATTCGAACCCATGGTGACGTGCGTAAAAGCTGGAGAGCTTACCA
Organism: Mercenaria mercenaria; assembly: GCF_021730395.1. Lineage (NCBI taxonomy): Eukaryota > Metazoa > Mollusca > Bivalvia > Venerida > Veneridae > Mercenaria > Mercenaria mercenaria. The sequence continues at coordinate 36,100,229 of NC_069364.1, read as the reverse complement.
CTACGCCAGCGTGCCATTGGTACACAAATTTATACAGATATTTTCGGACAATAATTTCATATACTTATAATGGCTGTTTCGCATATGCACCAAACGTGAACAGGGAAAAGAAATAGAATGCATTGCAGCTAACGAGAGTTCCAGAAATGAAAACGAAGCTGAAACGAAAACGTGCTTGAATTGAGAACAAATATCACTTTTCCCTATAACTAGTCGAATTTTTCTTTGCCCATACAAAGACAATGTAGTAAAACAGTTGTTCAGAATCCTCGTGATTCGCATGTTTATAAATCACATGTATCCATTTCATTATCCGGAGGCGACGTAGTGCCTTTGTATCAGTATCATCGTCATCCATAGACACAACTTCTTCTATATATTTGTGAAGGTACTAGCCGATTCAGAAACGTTTTTATAAGAATATAATACAAGTCGCTAGGAAACCTCGTACCATAATGATGCCCGACAGTCCTCTATTAAACAGTTAACTTACTGACTGCACTTTCATTTGTTTTCTTTGCAAAGTTGTGGCACGAAATTGCTAGCCCAACATGTATTTAAGCTGTTACGCACGTTTTTTTTTTCTGCCGAATAGTTTGGTTAGATTGCCAAAATCAGTAAGGATCAATAAGGATACATATCAGTGCAAAGTTAATTCTAAAGATCGCGAACATACTTTTTATTTCAGTATTAACACGAACAAAAAATTATATTTCTATGATAAAAAAATTGATTTGCAAGGTGAACTCTTCTGTAAGTTTGTCGCCAGATTAAAGCAAATGATAGGTAGCCCTGCAACTTTTTTTTTACTTTAAATCATTATTGACAAAGTCAGTTGTTTTACGATGTTATCGTTTCCGAAGCATATTTGCCTTATTAATTTCTGTTATTTTTAAGTAGAATGTGGCCAAAATGATCACAATGCGTTATTTTCGCATTTTAGCCATTTAATAAAAGTTTTTAAAACATGTTTACTTAAACATGTTCTGCGTGATATCATTATTCTAAAAACTCGTGACTAATTTTTGATAAATCATGTCCAGAAAAATGACAAGCCTTGTCGACGTCGAAACATACCAATGATACATGTATGTTTTAAAAATAACAAGAGCTGTCTCCGTAGGATGACACATGCCCCCGATGGCACTTTGAATGAATAGTTATGGCCGATGTTAAGAGTTTAGGACCTTTGACCTACGGAGCTGGGTCTTGCACGCAACACATCGTCTTACTGTGTCACACATTCATGCATAGTTATTTTAAAATCCATGCATGAATGACAAAGATATGGACTGGACATGCCCATCAATGCACTTTCATGAAAAATGATCTTAAACGTCTAAGTGTGACCTTGACCTTTGAGCTACAGACCTGGGTCTTGCGTGTGACACGTCGTCTTACTGTGGTACACATTTATGCCAAGTTATCTGAAAATCCATCCATCGATGACAAAGATATGGACCGGACACGCCCATCAATGCACTATCCTTTGACATCTAAGTGTGACCTTGACCTTTGAGCTACGGACCTGGGTCTTGCGCACTGCACGTCGTCTTACTGTGGTACACATTCATGCCAAGTTATTTGAAAATCCATCCATCGATGACAAAGATATGGACCAGACACGAAAATTGCGGATGGACCGACAGACAGACAGACGGTTCAAAAACTATATGCCTCCCTTTGGGGGGCATAAAAAGTGCCCTTGGCTCAATAGCATTTTTCCAAAACCATATTGCAATATCGATATATATCGTCTATACATTTTCGTAGGCAAAGTTTCCGAATATTTGGCTGAACGTGGACGCAAGTTGCAAAGAGCCAGTCTTAACGAAGGGAAACACATAAATATCGGCCCATTTTATACGCCATAATGGATTTCCAATTGAAACGGGAACAGACGTTACTGCAATTATTTCGGCGGTAAAAATGCGTGCCATGCATGATGCTACACTGGTATTGCCCGCGAGTTTACAGAACATTTAGTGTTTGCGTTATAATTTTGTAATATCGGACCATATATTACGCCATAATTGATTTCCAAATGAAATGGGAAGGAGATGTTTCTTCAATTATTTTGGCGGGAAAACTGCACATGTCTTCCATGATGACTGCGTGTTTACAGAAAATAAGTATATGCGTTACATTTTCGTGTCAGCAGCTATGTTGAAACTTTCATGGAATTGTAATTTGACAAAAAAAAAATAAAGTTACCGACCTACCAACCCAGTCCTTGAAGTACTGGGTCAGAAGCGGCAAACCAACATATTTTTAAGGGGGGTGGGGGGGGGGGGGGGGGGGGGGGTGATATCAAGGTAAGGCGGTAACCAGGTGTGGGTACACAACTTCACATGTTTACAATAAATGTTCATGGAAAAGAATGAAAGAAATTTAATGAATTTCTACCAAATGGTAAGTTTGTTATGTACAAATATGTTGATTTTTATACAATTAAAGGGCAATAACTCTTAATTTACAAAATAAATCTGAACGAAATTGTGTGTACACAACCACATTATGGTGATCTAAAGTCTGTTTAAGTTTCATAGTTCTAGGTCAAATATATCAAAAGTTATGATGCAGAAATTGCCATATTTATAGTACCCTATATAGTTAACACTAGAAACTTCTAAGAGCCATAACTCTGGTGTTACTAGGGCAATCTGACTGAAACTTCGTGGGCTGCAAAAGCTCATAGTGGTAAACATGTGTATGAAGAAATATATAAATATTCCCAACCATTTCCTAGATATGGCTCCGGACGGACGGACAACGCCAAAACTATATCCCTCCGAATTTCGTCGGGGGATAACTAAAGTGGGCAGAAGTTTTTTATCCACCCTCTGTTCATTACCTTTTATCTGCCTACTGACAATGTGCATGTCAACATGTCTAGTATTTCAAAATCGCACCAGCAGTTTAGGATGTCGTTTGAAGATTTTTCTATTTTCAGCTGTGGCGGCTGCTATGTGCAACCAAGTGGAACCGTTTGAACAATTTTGTTAAAGGACCACCAAGGGAACATTCAAGCCAAGTTTCATCAAAATCCATTCAGTGGTTTTGGATGAGATTTCGTTAAAGGAATTGCTGACAGACACTGCATGATCACAATAGATCACCATGAGCACTTTGTGCTCAGGTGAGCTAAAACAAGAGGGCCATAATGGCCCTATATCGCTCACCTGAGTACCATTGCTCTTAATGATCAGATCAAGTTTCGACATAGATCACATAGGCATATACATCAAATATCATCAGGATAAATATTTTCTTGTAACAATCCCTTTTGACCTATGGGTCATGTACTAGTCAGGGCCAATCTCAATACCAAGTTTGAGGGTCCTAGGCTCAAATGCTGCATTTTTGTACTAGCATGACTTTTCCTTACCCTGGAAGACTTAAATAACATTTAAAACCAATCTCATTAGAAGCTGCTAACGTATATTCATTTACATAAAAATAAAGGGATGTAATTTGTCATAAATTCAGTCAATATGTATCTAAACTGATTGTGCAAGTCCATGTGATGGCATAAATGAAATTTCAGACCAGTATCTTCGTTAGTTACAGGGATATACCCATTTTAATTTGAAACAAAGGGAGGTAATTTTACATAAAATCAGTCAATATGTAAATAAACTGATTGTCCAAGTCCATGTGATGGCATAAATGAAATTTCAAATCAGTATCTTCATTAGTTACGGAGATATAATATACCCATTTTGATTTGAAACAAAGGGAGGTAATTTGACATAAAATTTGTCCATACTCATCTACCCTGATTGTCTCTGTCCAACTAATGACAATAATGAAATTTCAAATGAGTCCCATAAATATTTACTGAGATAAATCCATTTTTATCAAAATCAGGGGAAGTAATCATGCATTGTTATACGTATGTAGAAGATACAGAGTACAAGTCATTACAACAATATATTAGAAAAATAAGGAAAAGTAAAAATTTATTACCATGGAAGACATAAATAAAGTTTCAAACAAATCTCATCAGAAGCTGCTAGGTATATTCATTTACATAAAAAATAAAGGGAGGTAATTTGTCATAAATTCAGTCAATATGTATCTTCACTGATTGTCCAAGTCCATCTGATGGCATTAATGAAATTTCAGATCAGTATCTTCATTAGTTATGGAGATAAATCCATTTTAATTTGAAATAAAGGGAGGTAATTTGACAAAAAATCAGTCCATAGTTATCTACCCTGATTGTCTCAGTCCAACTAATGACAATAATGAAATTTCAAACGAGTCCTATAAGTACTTACTGATATAAATCCATTTTGATTAAAATCAGGGGAGGTAATCAGATATAAAATAACTCCAGAACCTATGACTGAATCTGACAGATATATCATGGAATCCAAAATTTATTATTGTTGAAGATATTTTGCAAGTTTGTATCAAATCAAACCATAAATGAAGTCTCTATATGGCTGCAAAAGCCAAAATAGCAAATTTTCGACCTTCAAGTGGCCATAACTCTGGAACCCATGATGGGATGGCCACTTTTCGAAAAGAACCGAGATATTATTCCAATACAAGTTGTGTGCAAGTTTGATTAAAGTTGATTGCAAAATGTTGTCTCTATCATGTTCACAAGCAAAAATTGGAAAAATTTTGCACTTTAAGGGGCCATTACTCTGAAACCCATGATGGGATCTGGCCAGTTTTCGAAAGGAACCAAGATATTATGCCAATACAAGTTGTGTGCAAGTTTGATTAAAGTTGATTGCAAAATGTTGTATCTATCGTGTTCACAAGCCAAAAATAGCAAATTCTGGCCCTTTAAGGGGCCATAACTCTTGAACCCATGATGGGATCTGGCCAGTTTTCGAAAGGAACCAAGATATTATGCCAATACAAGTTGTGTGCAAGTTTGATTAAAGTTGACTGCAAAATGTTGTATCTATCGTGTTCACAAGCCAAAAATAGCAAATTTTGGCCTTTTAAGGGGTCATAACTCTTGAACCCATGATGGGATCTGGCCAGTTTTCGAGAGGAACCGAGATATTATGCCAATACAAGTTGTTTGCAAGTTTTATTAAAATTGATTGCAAAATGTGGTCTCTATCGTGTTCACAAGAAATTGTGAACGGACGACAGACGACGGACAAAGTGCGATCACAAAAGCTCACTCTGTCATTAGTGAAAGGTGAGCTAAAAACAAGAAAGTAGGCCAGTACCTCACATTCATGGTCAGTGAAAGTCAGCTTTAAGATTGGTGTGCTAAACTTTACATGTCAACCAAATTTCAAGTCTGTATCTTAAAAAGCAAGAAAGTAGGTCAGTAGGAAAAGGTCACAGTCAAGTGATTTTCCTATTTAAGTCTATGTAAAACTTGGAACCTCCGTGGTGGGGCCTTTTTTCATCCCAGGGGCATAATTTGAAACAAGAGGGCCATGAAGGCCCTGTATCGCTAACCTGGGCCCAGTTGTTCGAAACTTAACCGACTGTAACCACCGGTTAAATTTTGATTCAAAATATTATTCTTAGTGGGAAAAACTAGTATGATACTTTGATTTATAGTAAAGATTTCTCAGTGTTCATAATTCATAACTCATACATTTGTTTATCTAAGTCTTCTGAAATGTTGAAAAATAACCCTAAAATTTAATCAATCGTTAGCTTAATCGCATGTTAAAGTTTCGAACAACTGAGCCCTAACCTATTAATCTAAAGATCATCAAGATTAACATTCTGACCAAGTTTCATTAAGATATGGTCATAAATGTGGCCTCTAAAGTGTTAACTAACTTTTCCCTTAATTTGACCTGGTGACCTAGTTTTTTACCCCACATGACCCAGATTCGAACCTGACCTAAAGATCATCAAGATTAACAATCTGACTAGGTTTCATGAAGATACAGTCATTAATGTGGCCTCTAGACTGTAAACAAGCTTTTCCTTTGATCTGACCTGGTGACCTAGTTTTTGACCCCACATGACCTAGATTCAAATCTGACCTAAAGATCGTCAAGATTAACATTTTGACTAAGTTTCATGAAGATACACTCTTAAATGTGGCCTCTACAGTGTTTACAAGCTTTTCCTTTGATTTTACCTAGTGTCCTAGTTTTTCACCCCAGATAACCCAATATCGAACTCCTCCAAGATTTTATTGAGGGTTACATTCTGACCAAGTTTCATTAAGATTAGGCCAAAATTGTGACCTCTAGAGTGTTAACAAGCTTTTCCTTTGATTTAACCTGGTGACCTAGTTTTTGATCCCAGATGATCCAATATCGAACTTGTCCAAGATTTAATTGAGAGTAACATTCTGACCAAGTTTCATTAAGATTGGGCCAAAATTGTGACCTCTAGAGTGTTAACAGTCAAATTGCTGATGGCCTCGGATGGATGGACGACGGACGACTGACACAGGGCAATCACAAAAGCTCACCTTTGAGCACTTTGTGCTCAGGCAAGCTAAAAATGAAGTGTGACAGACAGATGGCCGTGACCTTGACCTTTGATGAAATGTCCCAAAAAACAATAGGAGTCATCTACTCTGCATGTCCAATCATCCTACGAAGTTTCAACATTCTGGGCCAGGTGGTTCTCAAGTTACTGATAGGAAATAATTTTCCATGTTCAGGCCCCTGTGACCTTGACCTTTAACAGAGTAACCCCAAAATCAATAAGAGTCGTCTACTTTCACAATGGCCACAGCTTTCGCAGAAGTGGTGGTTTCAACACCGCGGCAGTGGAGGATTCATAGCAGAAGCGGTGGATAAATATGGCTGGCTGACTGCATTACAGTAAGTTTTCTAATGAGTTTTCCCATATTTTTCATGTTTGAATGAAAACAACTAGTGAGACAGGAGCCCGCATGTGTACTCTTCCAGCCACAAACTCTTGTTTAGTGCAATTCTTTGTTATTATTGTAAACACTTCTATTATTTCGTACCAAATACACCTCAATTTTGATTGTTTACATAAACGCAAGGAAGATTTCTTTAATTTCATTTTCCCTAAATATATACAAAATATCAACTGACAATATCGATTGTTTGATTAATTGCCGACCACATGAAACTTTTACCTCATATAACATACCAACTTACTAATATGTAGCATACCATAACAAAATGCCATTGAGTAGCTGCGTTATATGAGTTAAGACTTTTTACAAGTAGGCCGATTTATCTCTACTTCTACAATATCCTTTTCTTTTCTGAGGTTTACCACAGGATTTCAAAATGTCAAGAAAAATGTTTAGATTTTTTGTTTCAACATTGAAAAATAAACAGTAAAACAGCGTACAAACAACTAACAAGAGCTGTCTCCATAGGATGACACATGCCCCCGATGGCACTTTAAATGAATAGTTATGGCCGATGTTCGAGTTTAGGACCTTTGACCTACGGAGCTGGGTCTTGCACGCGACACGTCGTCTTACTGTGTCACACATTTATGCATAGTTATTTTAAAATCCATGCATGAATGACAAAGATATGGACCGGACACGCCCATCAATGCACTATCATGAAAAAAGACCTTTAACATCTAAGTGTGACCTTGACCTTTGAGCTACGGACCTGGGTCTTGCGCATGACACGTCGTCTTACTGTGGTGCACATTCATGCCAAGTTATTTGAAAATCCATCCATCGATGACAAAGATATGGACCGGACACGCCCATCAATGCACTATCCCTTAATGTCTAAGTGTGACCTTGACCTTTGAGATACGGACCTGGGTCTTGCGCGCAACACGTCGTCTTACTGTGGTACACATTCATGCCAAGTTATTTGAAAATCCATCCATCGATGACAAAGATATGGACCGGACACGCCCATCAATGCACTATCCCTTAATGTCTAAGTGTGACCTTGACCTTTGAGGTATGGACCTGGGTCTTGCGCGCGACACGTCGTCTTACTGTGGTACACATTCATGCCAAGTTATTTGAAAATCCATCCATCGATGACAAAGATATGGACCGGACACGCCCATCAATGCAATAACCTTTAATGTCTAAGTGTGACCTTGACCTTTGAGCTACGGACCTGGGTCTTGCGCGCGACACGTCGTCTTACTGTGGTACACATTCATGCCAAGTTATTTGAAAATCCATCCATCGATGACAAAGATATGGACCGGACACGAAAAATGCGGACAGACCGACAGACCGACAGACTGACAGACTGACAGACCGACAGTTCAAAAACTATATGCCTCCCTTCGGGGGCATAACAAAAGACAAACAGAAAGCAATGATACAACAAGTAAAAGACAATAACTTCATTCACCTCATTAAACTGTCACAAAGCTAATCAAACATAAGCAGCGTTCGACACTAACGGTGTCCCGGGATCCCGAGGACACCAAAAATCCGCAAGGGATCCTAAAGTTCACAATTTCGGTGTTCCGTCGGGACTCTTGATTTTCAGATAAAATATGATTCTAAACAATGAAATTCCCCAGTCTTGTTCGCTCAAACATCGGTCTTTTGCTAAGGCTTCCAGGGCGTTCAGTTGACCCGAGCTCCCGGGTTTTGACCCGCGAAAAACTCGTATTTTATCCGCATAAATTACGGAACGTGCGTCGGCTTGACTCGCGGAAATTTACTTAGATGCGTTCCAAGTTCGATAGTTCTGCCCCCTGTCAATCAAAATCCCAGTGAATTTCAATATTGTTCGCCGGCACAAGCGGAAATATGGCAGTAGGCGGAGCGTCGTATGTTAATTAGCTACCGACAGATGTCAGTCACGCCACGCGCCAAATGACACGTGCTTATCTCGCGGTTTGTATTTAGTACAATTTGCCTTGTCATTATCAAAGGTGTTTATTGATCAATGTTTACAAGTTAATTGATAAACAATGCAGCCTTAGATTATCGTGTTTGTACCATTTTTTTGTGTGCTCAATACGATTACATGAGCCGGTCGGCCGTTACGGTCTATAACAAATTTATTATCATAATTGCCGAGGCTTTGTTTGGGCAAAACAAATTAAATAAGCAGAAATTATACGTGGTATGATGAGAAAATAAAGTTAAAACAGTTATCTTTTCAAGAACTTTAACTGTTACTTTTGTTTTTCGTATTTGTCACTCATTTTCTAGACCGACATTTTCGAACATTTTTATTATTTCTTACAAGATTTTTCAAGTACAAACTAAAATAAAAAGCCAATAAAACGTCTGCATTTACGAAAAATATGATCACTGTTGCCAAAGCAGCTCTTATTTAGAAGAATTTGCTGATAATAAAAGCATGCAAACACTAAACCCCACCCACTTTTAGGCAATGTGCAAAATAAAACAACTAAAATATGAAATGTTTAAGAAAATTGTTATGACCAATGTACTAGTTTTAGATAAAGTCTGTGGGAGTTGCATTAATAAGGCCTAAAAAATCTTTGTATCTGGTAACATGCTGAAAAAATTAGGGTAGGTAGGTCGGAACATTTTTTTTTAAAATTTTTTTTATTTAAGGGAGACTTTTCGGAATTTTTTTTATATTAAAAACATGATTACAAATAAGGGGGTTATAAGGGGGAATGAACTAGGCGGCATACATTTAGACGAACTACAACAAATGGCAGAGGAGTGCGATGGTAGTGAAGATGAGGGGGAAGAGGACTTGGACAGAAATGACATTATTCTTTTACAGCAAAAGTCATACAAGCTATTGTTGTCATTGATGTAAAATGGAAATAAAGGGGACATAAAATACATGTAGTACTGTAAACAGTTGTGTTTGTTAGATTTTAGTTTTTTCATGTTCTTACCACATTTTGTTATCAGGGACTCCTAATTTTCAGCAGGGATTCCTAAATTTCCCAGCAGGTATTCCTTCGGGATACCTGGCAAAAAAGTTAGTGTCGAACGCTGATAAGAGACCGTTTACTCCTTATTCTAGTGCCAAGAAGACAACAAAGAAACAACTGATTCATACACCGTCAAAATATAAAGAAAGATTTGATAATTCTAGAGAACAAGAAATGTGTGACAATGTTTTATTTGATGAAATTTCAGAGGAAACTTTGGCAGATGAAATGGAGTTCTTTAGAATAGGATCTGATAAAGAAGTTCTTATAAACCTTCTGAGGCGAGGGTTCTTTACGTTTTCACTATGTTTCTAAACCTTGTTAAAAAGACAAATATCCCTTACATAACATCACTCTGCTTCTCATCTCATGTAAGGTAGAACAAGTGAACCACTTTACCGTCTCCAGCCAAAGAAGCAGAGCGATGTTATGTAGGGGATATTTGTCTTTTTTTAACTTGGTTGTCTGTACTCAGTTTCTCTATTTATTTTTCAATTTTGAAACAAAAAATCTAAACTTTTTTCTTGACATTTTGAAATCCTGCGGTAAACCTCAGAAACGAAAAGAAAAGGATATTGTAGAAGTAGAGTTAAATCAGCCTACTTGTAAAAAGTCTTAACTCATATAACGCAGCTGCTCAATGGTATTTTGCTATGGTATGCTACGTCAAGTTGGTATGTTATATGATGTAAAAGTCGCATGTGGTCAGCATGTAATCAAACAATAGATATTGTCAGTTGATATTTTGTACATATATAGGGAAAATGAAGTTAAAATAATCCTCCATGTGTTCATATAAACAATCAAAATGAGGTGTATTTGGTACGAAGAAACATGGTGTTATTTGTTGGAAGTAGATTTAGTAACATAATTATGGTAATATTAAGCTTACTTTTCACGTATGTATTCAAAAGAACGGAAGTTCAAATCAATAGTATATTATTACTAAACATTCAGTTTCTATTGCTGTCTAATATCAGAGTGATTTCATGGACCTACTCCAATCAAAATCCCGGGAAAAGTGCTATTTAGTTAAGTTAAAAGTCCATAATGCCCATTAAAGAAACAAAATACACCGTACACGTTGCAATTGCACCCACCGCCACTGCGTTGGGATCACTTTTGGTCAATTATCGTATATGCCTGCAATGAAATTTCACTGATTACTAAGAAATAGTTGATGCTTGACAGTGTCATACTAAAGATTTGATGCAAACGTGCCTAGCAGTCGTTTTGTAAAAGACTTTACCATTTGTGAAGGAAATTCTACAAAAATGGCAGACCCACGTCAAACTGTACAGAAGTGTTTACATTATTGACAAAGAATTGCACTGAAACAGGGTTTGCGGCTGGAAGAGTACACATGTGGGCTCCTGTCTCACTGGTTGTTTTCATTCAAACATAAACAAAAGCTGTCACTATTGGTGACAAATGCCCACGAAGTGTGCCCAAGTATGCTACAGCTGTATCCGTAAATAAATCACACATCATTTCTTGACCTTGACCTTGACCTAAGAGGTCCAGGTCACAAGCGTGACACACATTCTCAATATGGTTGATATTTGTTTCAAATCATTTTCAAATCCCTTCATAAATGGCAGAGTTATGAACCAGACTGGAAAAACCATTGACTTCTCAGTGTGACCTTGACCTTGGAGCTAGGGGTGGGTCTTCGGCATGACATCTCATCTCCTTATAGGGAACATTTATGCCAAGTAATTTCAAAATCCCTTCATCAATGGCAGAGTTATGGACCGTACAAGAAACAGACCATGTTAACCTTTAACCTCTGTGACCTTGACCTCAGAGCTAGGGGTCTGGATCTTGCGCATGACACGTTGTCTCATTATGAGGAACATTTATGTCAAGTAATTTCAAAATCCTTTGATGAATGGCAGAGTTATGGACCGGACACAAAACAGACCCAGTTAACCTTTGACTTCTGTGACCTTGACCTTGCAGTTACGGGTCTGGATCTTGCGCATGACACGTCATCTCATTATGGTAAAGATTTATGCTAAGTTATTTGAAAATCCCTTCATGGATGGCAGAGTTATGGACCGGACACGACACAGACCATGATAACCTTTGACCTTGACCTTAGAGCTAGGGGTCTGGGTCTTGCGCAAGACACGTCGTCTCATTATGGTAAACATTTATGCCAAGTGATTTCAAAATCCCTTTATGGATGGATGAGTTACAGCCCGGAAAAAAATTAACCAGACACACGGACGGACAGTGCGATTTGTTCCTTCCGGGGCATAAAACATATGGGAAAACTTACCATAATGTAGTCAGCCGGCCGTATTTATCGACCGCTTCTGCAATGAATCCTCCACCGCCGCAGCGTTGGAACCACCAACTTTGTATGTTCAATCATCCTATGAAGTTCAAACATTCTGGGTCAAGTGGTTCCCCAAGTTATTGATCGGAAACTGCTTTCCATGTTCAGGCCCCTGTGACCTTGACCTTTGATGGAGTGACCCTAAAAACAACTGGGGTCGTCTACTCCATAAGCCCTGCCACGCTGAAGTTTGAAGGTTCCTGGTCAAATGGTTCTCCAGTTATTGACCGGAAATAATGTGCGACAGACAGGGCAAAAACAACAAAGGTGTATTATCCCTACTATCTACTCTAATTTATATAATTCTATATATACACTTTACCTCCACTTCAAAACCTCCTTAACTTTCTTCACAATGTGTAATAAAATATCATAATAACTGCACATCTAGTATCAACCAATGCCACAGTATATTCTGTAACACTGACTGCTAAGCAAACAGGAAACATTAATTGCACTAACAGCACTATTACTAATTTAGTATATAATATTTTTCAATAGAAAATAATATTTAATATTCTATCTTACGTGTGAATCAAGTACAGTATTAAACTTGAAAGAAGCATTAAATATGGACTTACATGCTCAGTTTTCTGTTCTTTCTTCTTCAGTCTCAGCCGTGTTCTGGTCCGAGTTGGTTTTGTTTCTGCCTGCATTATTAACAGTTAACAGTTCAGTAAAATCATCTAAAAATAAGTAAAGGACGAAGTTTGAACTCTACTTAAAATTGTTACAAAAAACAATCTAAAAGTTTCAATTCAAATATATTGTAAAACACAATATTTTTTTTTTTATTTATTAACAGATGCAACATCTTTCCAACAGTATAACCCCTATTTCCAAATTATTATTACAGCAGCATCAAGATTCAGTTAAAGCATCTGTGAAACATCAGAAGTACTACACTGACGAGGTATGAAAACGCAACAGACACATGCCTGAATATATTTTCTACTACAAAAAGCATCACCTTGAAATCTTCAACTCATACACATCTCGATACTCTATACCCATTGTGTTAATTTTACAGTCTGTTGGGCTGATTAAATTTGAACACAGTAGGTACAGTGGGGGCTGACATGTGTAACGAAGTGTTTCTCAAATACAGCACTTGTATGTTCCTCAATGAAAGCGTGTTTACATTCTTTCAAGTAAAGACTATGTTGACATGTTGGTTACAATTTTGTGTATTTCTTGGGCATTATCTGGTAACAGTCCCCTCTACGGAATGAAGTATGTTAGATTTTGACATTCAGAAAGGTTTCTAAATCAACGTATTTTTTATCTCCCATTATTATTTTTGTTCATTCCGTATAATTATAGAGGGGACTATTACCGGATATTGCCATTTCTTGCACTTTTGTACTTGTCACAGAGATCAAATGGCAGTTACACAATGGTAAATGTTATTTTTTATAATACAAATGCCTCTTATTATACAGCGATTTTTTTTGCAAAAAAAAAATAGCGGGGTTTAAGGTATACGACCTCTAATAGTAATGTTTAAACAAGAGCACCGCCTTGCGGGTGCTGACGCTCATCTGATTTTTTTTTTTTGATTAATAGAAAAATTGTCCTACCCATGATTTCCTAAGTCCAAAAAGGGCCATAATACTTGCAAAAAGCAGGATGGAGATATGTTTCTTGATGTACATAGTCAGCTTATGGTGGTGAACAACTGTTGCAAGTTTCAAAGCAATCGCTTGAATAGTTAGGAGAAAAGCTGACCTAAACATAAAACTTAACCAATAAATCTGATATTTTCTAAGTCCAAAACGGGCCATAAGTCTTGCAAAAAGCAGGACAGAGTTATGTTTTTTGCTGTACATGGTCAGCTTATGATGGTGAACAAGTGTTGCAATTTTTAAAGCAATAGCTTTGACAGTTTAGGAGAAAAGCTGACCTAAACATAAAACTTAACCAGTAAATCTGATATTTTATAAGTTCAAAAGGGGCCATAAGTCTTGCAAAAAAGCAGGACAGAGTTATGTTTCTTGCTGTACATGGTCAGCTTATGATAGTGAACAAGTGTTGCAAGTTTTAATGCAATAGCTTTGATAGTTTATGAGAAAAGCTGACCTAAACATATTACTCAACCAAGAAAACTGATTTTCTAAGTCCAAAAGGGGCAATAATTCTTGAAAAAAGCAGGATGGAGTTATGTTTCTTGATGTACAGGGTCAGCTTATGATGGTGAACAAGAGTTGCAAGTTTCAAAGCAATAGCTTTGATAGTTTAAGAGAAAAAGTTGACCTAAACATAAAACTTAACCAAGAAATCTGATATTTTCTAAGTCCAAAAGGGGCCATCAATCTTGCAAAAAGCAGGATGGAGTTATGTTTCTTGCTGTACAGGGTCAGCTTATGATGGTGAACAAGTGTTGCAAGTTTTAAAGCAATAGCTTTGATAGTTTAGAAAAAAGCTGACCTAAACATAAAACTTAACCAAGAAAACTGATTTTCTAAGTCCAAAAGGGGCAATAAATCTTGCAAAAAGCAGGATGGAGTTATGTTTCTTGCTGTACAAGGTCAGCTTATGATGGTGAACAAGTGTTGCAAGTTTCAATGCAATAGCTTTGATAGTTTAGGAGAAAAGCTGATGGCCACTATCCAAAACGTTTTCAGAGAATTCATTATACCATTAAATTTGATAAAAGAAGCATCAAACTATTGGCAAACAATTATAAAAGGGTGTCTCAAGAAAACAGATTCAATGTGACAGAATTCTAACTCCAACATTGAAAAATTAAGGTCGAATTCTGCTGGTCTGTTTTGAATTTTGCTCACTTCATTTAAAAATAACCTTCGGGCAGAAGTAAAACCTATCTACATTTCTTCCACAATATGTAATCTAAAGAGGAAAGGCAAAATAGAGAACCTTTACCGCACGTAACTCGGTATTTTTAAAGATGTCCTACTCTACCCCTTCTGTTTCAGAGGTAAATTCACTTTGAACAGCAAGAAATTGCTTATGAAGTGAAAATTTTCAACTTTTGTACAATAAATCAATAATAAGTAAGTAATAGTAAGTAAAAACTTACTAGAAAGAAGAGGGATATGAAGGCCCTGTATCGCTCACCTGACCTATTGACCTAAAGATCATCAAGATTAACATTCTGACCAAGTTTCATTAAGATATGGTCATAAATGTGGCCTCTACAGTGTGAAATAGCTTTTCCTTTGATTTTACCAGGTGACCTAGTTTTTGATCCTACATAACCAAGATTCAAACTGGGTCTCGAGATCATCAAGATTACCATTCTGACCAAGTTTCATGAAGATAGTCATAAATGTGGCCTGTACAGTGTTAACAAGCTTTTCCTTTGATTTGACCTAGTGACCTAGTTTTTGACCCGACATGACCCAGGTTCGAACTTGACCTAAAGATCATCAAGATTAACATTCTGACTAAGTTTCATGAAGATACAGTCATAATGTGGCCTCTAGTGCTAACAAGCTTTTCCTTTGATTTGACCTAGTGACCTAGTTTTTTACCCCACCAGATTTGAACTTGACCTACAGAGCCTCAAGATTAACATTCTGACCAAGTTTCATTAAGATACGGTCATAAATGAGGCCTCTACAATGTAAACTAGCTTTTCCTTTGATTTGACCTGGTGACCTAGTTTTTGATCCTACATGACCCAGATTCAAACTGGACCTTGAAATCATCAACATTAACATTCTGACCAAGTTTCATGAAGATAAAGTCTTAAATGTGGCCTCTACAGTGTTAACAAGCTTTTCCTTTAATTTGACTCTGTGACCTAGTTTTTGACCCAAGATGACCCAATATCCAACTCGTCCAAGACTTTATTGAGGATATTCTGACCAAGTTTCATTAAGATTCGGCCAAAATTGTGACCTCTAGAGTGTTAACAAGCTTTTCCTTTGATTTGACCTGGTGACCTAGTTTTTGACCCCAGATGACCCAATGTCGAACTCGTCCAGGATTTTATTGAGGGTTACATTCTGACCAAGTTTCATTAAGATTGGGCCAAAAATGTGACCTCTAGAGTGTTAACAAGCTTTTCCTTGGATTTGACCTGGTGACCTAGTTTTTGACCCAAGATGACCCAATATCGAACTCTTCCAAGATTTTATTGAGGGTAACATTCTGACCAAGTTTCATTAAGACTGGGCCAAAATTGTGACCTCTAGTGTTAACAAGCTTTTCCTTTGATTTGACCTGGTGATCTAGTTTTTGACCCCAGATGACCCATTATCGAATTCGTCCAAGATTTTATTGAGGGTAACATTCTGACCAAGTTTCATTAAGACTGGCTCCAAATTGTGACCTCTAGAGTGTTAACAGTCAAATTGTTGATGACACGACGGACACAGGGCGATCACAAAAGCTCACCTTTGCCTTTGAGCACTTTGTGCTCAGGTGAGCTAAAAAGGAAAATAAGTAAAAAAAAATTTGGTCCCAGTGGGGCTTGAACCTACGCACCCCTGAAAATTGCAGTCCAAGTAGGTTTAGAGTTGGAATTGAATACTATTCAAAAAGGAGGTACTCTATTATGGATCTAATACCTTAAAGTAAAATTGGGAATTTTTGATAATAAGTTAATAACTTCATTAAAAACACTTCTTCCTTTTATTTAGACAACACGTAATGGAATTGACCAATGACACAAAAACTGGGCGTGATGACGATTTAAATGATTATCTGGGAAATCAGTATCTTGTAACTTAATTCAGCAAATAACTTTATTCTTGCAGAAAAGAACATTTCAAATTCAATAGTAATTAAAACATTTTTTTTCCGATCAAAAATAAAGGAGATAAAGTTACTACTTACTTTTGATTTTCGTAAATCCTACTTTTACAATATTTAAAAAAAAAACATTGTCTCGTA
Source organism: Mercenaria mercenaria (assembly GCF_021730395.1). Taxonomy (NCBI): domain Eukaryota; kingdom Metazoa; phylum Mollusca; class Bivalvia; order Venerida; family Veneridae; genus Mercenaria; species Mercenaria mercenaria. The sequence goes on along the minus strand of NC_069364.1, from coordinate 36,083,233 downwards.
TTTGGTTACATAACTGGTATCTCTCTCTTAAAGACACATTTTGATGAATAGCTTGAAATAAACACAGGCACATGGCAGCTTAAAACTTTAAAGAGCAACTGTCAGCACTTCAAAGAGCAACTGTCGGCAACTTTCTCATTATTGAATTTCGGCATTGCGAGATGACTGCTGTAATTTGACCTAATTTTGCTGAAGATATTTCCAAGTGTATAAAAATGTACCTTAGATTAATATTTTTTTTGTACATTTTTATTATGTAGCTGAGGAACTGTATTAGTTTGTTTTCTTTTTTATAAATGGAAAACTGAAAGATTTATAACAAAGACACCTAATTTGCAATGAAGCCAAAATAGTTATTTCATTCTATTTCTTTTTAGATTCTATTAAAATATGGTGCCTCAAACATGACAGGTTTTCATATACCGTATTGTGGTGTGTATAGGTCGCACTTTTTCTACCCATTTTACTGCCTGAAAAAGTTCCTGCGACCTATACGACAGAACATTGCCAGCAGAGTTTTTTTCGGGCCAATTTTCTGACCGTAGCTCTCGCAAAATTACGTGCATCTGTCACGAACGAACAAAATGGATAAAAAATATCAATATCGGCGGCCTTTCAACCAATAGCGGTTACTTTCAATAAAATATATCGTAAATAACCCATACAGACTATTAAAATTACGAATTACTTTAATTCAAAGATGTTTTTGCAATTTCAATTACGTTTGTTTCTACTTTCGTTTAACTGGACGCCATTGACATGTACTCCGGGTTGGATAAAATCCGGACAGATCCGTCATCCATTCCAAACATTGTTTATACTAATTCTTAGCGTATTAAAAAACTTAAAAGATAATTTTTTACTTCTGATTTTTAAATAAAAGAAAAAAAAATCCAAAAAGAGATATTTTGTTAATCTCAGAATCAAAAGAACGCGGTTAATTACATGACTCGGAAAGGTGTTATAATTGCTGTGCAAACAATTCACATTTAAACTTGCATAATTACAGAATGTAAACGCAAACCGTATGCTGCCAATTAGTGTCAAAAAGCCGCTTTTCTTTGATGTAGTCTGTTACCGATACTACTGTTGGTACGAAACGGTTGGGATCGAAAATAACACAGTCCAATTTCCACCAATCAGGTTCTGATAATAATTCAGTCCGCGGCATCAATATGGCCGCCGCCATAACTTTTTTGCCGGTAAATATTAAATATTGCTGGGTAAAAAATCCGAAACTTAACTGCGACTAATACGCTAGAACTTAAATTTTCCGACCATTTCCAGAGCAAAAATTAGATGCGGACTATACATTACCGCGACCTATACACACCAAAATACGGTAAATTGTACTAGCTCATATAAAATTCATATAAATATGAAAACTGACTGTAAAATTTAGTTCAAAACTTTGGCAGGCACTGGTGTTGTGGAATATAACAAGTCTGATCCATTATTGCAGTTTGAACAACTAAATACAAAGGTCATGGCTAAAAAAAGTAAGTTTTAGAAGGGTAGTGCAAATCTGAACCCAACAACTGGCATATAACTGGTTACTGGTATAGGTCATACTTTTTTTCTACAGTTTTCTCCCATAATTTTTGTCTGCTAGTTACTTGAATATTGGTTATCCACTTAGCCTGCCCATGGATAGTGTGAGTAGGTTAATTGACTACCATTTAAATAACTTAATGCTGAATTAAGCATAAACCAAATGCATTACATAAACAAAATGCTTTCGAGCAAGTAAAAATGTTTTCGGGCAAGTGGTTTTCTTAACTTACTTGCCCGAAAGGACAAGTGCTGAAAAAAAATTAAGGCGAAGACTGTCTTTACCGTATATACTCATATAGATCTATCAAACTTCATAAGATTACTTATAATATAATATCCTTGGACTGGTATTCAGTGTTTATAAATACCAATATTGGTATATACTAGATAGTATATACCATTTGGTATAAATACCAACAGTGTGAAATATCTTAGACTTTGTGTTTATACTGGAAGTCGCGCTATATGTGTAGATCTACTGATCATAAATACTAATAATCAGCTTAATTTATTGTTGATACCAACTGGCATAATTGGTATCAGTTACCTTTTATTGGAAAATACCCGTGCATATCGAAATAGCGTGCGATACCATATACCAACAGGGTGAACTTTATTATAAACTTAGAATTCTAAATAGTTGTGTTAGATACGTGTGGTGGTCTATTTTGTTTAAGCAGCAGTGATAACAATTGGTAGACATTACTAGACAATACCAAATTTACATAACGTACTTCAATATTAAAGCAACAGCATATCGTATCTATACCAATATTAAATCATTGTTTATTTAACTGGATTCATTATAGTGTATTTATTAACTGACCAGTCATATTTAGTGAATATTCCTGTGTTTCTATTGATGAAACTGTTACCTATTTCAACGAAGTGTTATAAAGTAAGTGTGTGTTTTTAAGTTGAAGCGTGTAATTAAAGGACAAGCTAGTGATTGATGGTGCTTAACTTTACAATTACGGGAGGGGATGCACAGATAACATTTGACTGTAATAAAAATTGTCTTTATAGCATATCATTACATTACTGTTTTTACTTTATATATTAATAAATATCTTATGTAATGCCATGCTAGTGTTTTGTCCTACATTTCTGTAGTTAATAAAAGTTACAGTTAAACTTTAAAATTGCCTCCATTATATTTTCCTATAATTATCTAAAAACACTCTGTATTTGCCAACAGCTGGGCCCAGGCGGACTCATGTAGCACCCTTTCTAGGCCAACACTCAACGAGGGGGTTCGCTACAATACTCACTGATCAGTTGGAGGCCAGAATGTTAACACGCTTTCATTGAAGAACACTCATGTGCTGTCTTTGAGAAATACTTTTCATTACACGTGTCAGCCCCCAGCGGGGTATAGAGTATCAAGACATGTACGTGTTAAACATTTCAAGGTGATGTTTTTTGTAGTAAAAATATATTCAGGCATATTTTTGTTGCGTTTTCATATCTCGTCAGTGTACTACTATTACTGGAACTAGCTTTGTTTATTCTTTCAACCAAAAAGAGAAATCTTTTACCTCCGCATGTATAGACTGCATCTTTGCTGTCGAGGGCAATACTTTCAGTGATTTAGCAACTGATCGTCTCTGACTTAAACGTGTATCACCTTTTTTTGTTTTAGAAACAGGTGTATTTGATTCATCTTCAACATCAATAATTTCTGCTGATTTCAAATTTATTGTCTCTGTATTAACAACAGTGTCGGGAGTTTTATGAGATATGGTATCTTGATTAGGTGGAGTTTTGGGGGAATTGCTATTTCCATGTGAAACTGATCTCTTCATAGATTTTGATGTAATTGGACTGATTAAAATAATTTCTTCATAAGCATGCACTTTCTCTTTCACATTCATAACACTAAAATTTCTAATAGGAGTTTTGGCATTTGTTAATTTCAGCGCAACACTATCAAAAACTTCTGGTGGAGCAATATTCTTGCTAGCAGATTGAATCCATGTCTCTTCTACCACAAACTGTTCTTCAAGCACAGACTCATTGTTCTGTGGGACTTTGATAATCTGATCTGCTGACTGAGTCCAAGTTTCTGTTGTTACTTCATATATTGAACTGTCCTGCTCTTCAATGTTTTTGTCCCCTATTTGTTTTGGAGTTATATTTAACTGTTCTTTCTCACTGTTTATGTTTTGTTCAATGTTAAGAACAGGTTCCTGACTTTTTGACTTGTTTTTTCTGGTATTTTTTGCAATGCGTGTGTTTCTTGCACGGGATGTAGTGGCAGCTCGTGATGCAGCTCTAGTCCTTCGACCAGCAGGTGACTTCTCTACTTTACTATTAAAGATGGGAAAACTAATTAACATAATGGTTAACAATGTAGTATCAAACCAAGAATTGATGAAGAAAAGCAATGCTCAACTATTCAAACAAGAGATCGTAGAACACAAAATGCCCCCCTTGAAGCATTCCTCATATGCAAGAAACCAATTTTTGTAAAAGATTTTAACTCATTAAGGACGCAGATCGCATTTATGCGTTCATTTTAACTCTTATCGAGTACGGCATGTCGTATTTATCCGTCAAAAGATAACAACTGCCTGATAGTACTGTATGCCGCGTGACGTGATTTTACGTTTGTAAGAGTACTAACGATTGGAGTGCTGTCAAAGTCAACCAATGAAATATTTTACACTAAAGATTTATAAAACCCGGAAGCGATCGAAACAATCAAAATATTTATTATTTAAGCATGTATTTTCAATATACTCATCGAAACTAGAAAGTTATTTCTAGGTTTTGCCTGTTTTATCTTCTCATTCTATTATACTGCAGAGTCTTTCTTTTTGATTCAGTATTTTTAATTTTATCAAATAAAGCATAATTCTGTTCTTTTATAATGTCATTTGCTTTAAAGTTTAGCAATAAATGATATTTGAATAAATATAAAATAATCAAATAATGGCTGTTTTTCTATGTCAAATCTTTCTTGAATATATATTGCAGTTTTCTATATTCGTGTTACTTCAGTAGCCAGTGAAACAATTTTGCAAATTAAAATAATAGTAAATTTTAAATTATTGAATAGATCATAAATTGTAGTATCAGATGTTAAAATTTCAGTTTTATTCATCTGTTATAAACAGATGTTTGTCCCTAATATTGATGCCTAGATCTTATCGATTATTGATTATCAGTGAAAATCCACAGGCATACAAAGCAGATAAATTGATAAGTGGCTGTGGAATGTATCGGAAAATTGATGCCAGTAATTAAGCGGCGATATGGCTGCAGGTATTAATGAGTTAAGCCAAAATAGGGATTAATCTTGTCAAAATTTTAGGCAGAGTTATAGCAAATGTGTGTAAACTCAAATATCTGCATGAAATTTCAATCAAATATATGAAAACGATTAAAAATATTGAAAGAAAATGTCAATTGGGGGAGATTTTTCAAATAGAAAATGCAATTAATTTGTTAAAACATGTCTGAGCTATGGGACCTGGTAAATTAACATCAAAGTGATTCCTACATAGCGCTCAAAAACAAGAGTGCCAAGATGGCCTTAGGTCGCTCACCTGAGAAACACACGATAACAGTGTAAACATGTTTGACCTAGTGAATTCATGGACAAATATTCTGGCCAATTTTCATTAGGATTGGACCAAAGATGTGGTCTCTTGAGTTTAAACAAGTATTTTCTTTGATATGACCTAGTGACCTAGTTTTTTACCCTAGATGGCCCATATTAAAAACTTGACCTAGATTTCATCAAGGCAATCATTCAATCTGACTAAAGTGCTTGATCTTCTAAACGAAGATCTGAGAACGACCCATTCACATTCGTCTTCTGTATATTTTGGATTTCCATTATTGCTATTTTTATGTTATCCAATCAGACGACTTGTTCGATTGTCAAAGAGTAAGAAAAATATGCAGTTGTTCCAGGACTCGAACCAGGGACCCCTCGCTTACGAAGCAAGTGGCCTACCGACTGAGCTAACCGGCTATCTGATACCTTACGACATAAGAATTGTAAATATCAAAAGTCAATGCTACAGGTAGATTTGCAAGATGTTGTAAGCTAGGCTCTGATTGGCTAGTGAAAGGGCCGTCAGAACGAGGCAATGAATAGGTCGTTTTCAGATCCTATGCGTAGCGTAATAGGAGATGTACTTTAGTCAGATTGGGCAATCATTCTGACCAAATTTCATGAAGATCAATTGAAAAATACAGCCTCTATTGCATACACAAGGTTTTTCTTTGATCTGACATAGTGACCTAGTTGTTGATCCCAGATGACCCATATTTGAACCTGACCTAGATTTTATCAAGGCAATCATTCTGACGAAATTTCATTAAGATCAATTGAAAAATACAGCCTCTATCGCATACACAAGGTATTTTTTTTTATTTGACTTAGTGACCTAGTTTTTGACCCCAGATGACCCATATTCAAAATCCATCTAGATTTCATCACGACATTCATTCTGATCAAATTTCATGAAGATCAATTGAAAAATACAGCCTCTATCGCATACACAAGCTAAATGTTGACAGACAACAGACAGACAGACGCCAGACATTGAGCGATCATAATAACTCAACTAAGCATTGCTCAGGTGAGCTAAAAACAATTTAACTGGTTAATACAAAATATTCATAACAGATAAATTTAGCAAACCTGACTTTAGAGGTTGGTTCATCTATAAAATCTTCGTCTGAAGAAACATCTGGTTGTACTCGATTCTTTGCCTGCCTTGACAATCTGGGTTTTCTAGGAAAACAACACATTTATATAGCTATTGTAAAAAACCACAGGACAGCAAACTGGACAATCAAATCATTATATGACAAATTTATCAATATGCATTGCCCCATTTAAACTGCAACAAGACTTGAAGAACTGCGCAAAGCAGAGCAGTTTATGCCTTAGAAGTACTTTTGCATGTGTGCATGTTGGAGGGAAAATTTTGTAGTGACAGTGTATAGGAGTGGCAGTAGTTCTGGAAGACCAAGGCACAACTAGCTGGTGGGGCGAGGGCAGGTTAATATACGGGTGTGGGATGAAGTAATGCAGTGTTTTTGTTGTACTCCTCCCCCATCAACCATGGTAAATGATATACAGATTTAATCTTGCTGTGATCTTTCACTATGGTGGAACACAAAACTAAACACCAAGATGATCACTGAATTCTATTTAATCCAATTAGTTTCCAGCTATTTTAGTCCTTCCCGTTGAATTGCTGTTGACCTACAGACCTAATTCGTGTGCTGTCGAAACCTACCTGCCATGACTGGTCAATACCTTGAATGGTTACTAACGTATGTTCTGGACACAAATATAATCTCAACCTTACACGTACCAGCCCAGTTCATGCGCTCTGCACATGGATCCTCTCATCACCACCTATCTATATGCCAAGTTTGAAATCAATTTCTAGACAACTTATTAAGATACGCTCTGGCCCTGTGTTCACAAACATTTTTCGTTGTTAGCTTTAATAGTTAGAGTTTGATATCTTAATATCAATTTTACTAAAACGTCAAGGTTAAATTCCAACTGAGACTGACCATCAATACTGAATAGCCACTTGAAAATAGTTATTAAATTAAAATTTAGTTTTAAACATGCTATTTAGATATAAAATTAATGACAAATAAAGTTTCATTATCAAACTCAGCTGAGACTGAAAACGTTTCGTAAACATGGGGCCTCAACACAAAATATGAAGGACAAATTTGACTTTGTAGCTCTGTTACTGTCCATTAATGACCTTGACCATTCACCTACTGACCTTGCTTACATGCTCTGCACACTGTCTAATTGCCACCTATCTATAATATGTCAAGTTTAAATGAAGTACCTTGAACAGCTATTAAAGACCCACCACAACATACTGACCTACTTTTTCCTCTCACATGCATATTGTGAAAATCATTCTGATAATACTGGTATATTACAGAACTGTAGCACAATTCAGGCCCTCACGGAATTAATGTGTTTTCACAACTTTATCTGTAAGCTTATTCAGTCAATTTCCCTTTCAGTATAATCTTACAAACATAGATAAACAAGCCAATTCGATGAATTGGTATCCCCTGCCGAAAGGGTTTGTGGTGAGGAATGGCAAAAAAATATATCCGGCAAAAAGTTAAGGATGTTACTAAGAAGCAAATAATTTCATTATTCAAAATCAATTTAACAGAAAATGAATGTTTCAAATGTACATAAGAAATGTATGTTATGTTAATCCTGACTTATGAAATTATTTTGAATGGAATATCTGTACTGTACGCCTCAGCCAAGATACAGTGCAACTTACTCATTTTCTAGTGTTATGCACTTAATGTGAAAACCAAGTTAATGTATACTTAACAAAACTGTGTTTGTTGAACATACAATAATAATGAAAGTATTTTTTTTTTTGTTGTTCAAACTTAAGCGATATATCGTGGAGGACTTTCCTCCTATTTTATCATATTGACCTGCAATTTTTATCGGACACTCGGTCTTGTGAACTTGATATATCGCGGCAGACCGGATCAAAATTTACCGGACATGTCCAACGGTCCTACGGCTTTCGCGACCTCTGACTTTTATAACACATACTGTATTATCACTGACAATTATCCATTTTCTTAGGACAGCACTATGTTGCAACTTTGAACACTGTACCATTTTCATCAAAATAACTTCTAAATTTTAGAAGTATTATATAATAAAAGCCTGAATTTTCATGGGCGCAGCCATTAGACGTTTCGTAAATTGTGCATCAAGTATGCAAGTACATATCAGAAATTTTAATTGGTCATATATGTTATGCATAAGAATATTAATTTAACAAGGAGCTGCGTTCAATAAATGCTTGATTCCCCCAGTGGCATCCTTGTCGAAAGATTTTTGCACATAAGTCCAAAACAAGGTCATGGTCAAACTGGGGTCAGGTGATGTTTGAAGATGAGGAATGGTCACAGTTTACACCTGTATTAGTATCAATTCATTCTTGTAAGGGGTATTGATGCTAGACGAAACGGTCCCATTTGGTTAACCAAGAGATGGACCATATAAAGCAACCTAAGTCCAAAATGAGGTCAAGGTAAAGGTCAAACTGAGGTCAGGTAATGTCTGAAGATGAGGAATGGTCACAGGTTACATCTGCATTAGTATCAAGTCATTCTAGACGAAACGGTCCCATTTGGTTAACCTCGTACGGACGGACGAATGAACGAATGGACAGACGGGACAATCACTATATGCTTCCCGCATCAGTAGATGCTGGGGGCATAAAAATAGAATTATAGATATTCCCAATTGATTTAGAAGGCTGACTTGTTCGTTGGGTCCGAAAAATATTATTTAGACTGAAAACTTCGATGCGAGAATTTCTCTCATTTTAGTATTTTTGGTGCAATTTCTTCAATATTTTGCGAGAAACTGCGTGAAAAAATAATCCCTGCCTTTGACCTTCTGGCCACAAAATTAATAGCGGTCATCTGCTGGTCATGACCAACCTCCCTATCAACTTTTATGATCCTAGGCTTAAGCATTCTTGAGTAATCATCCGGAAACCATTTAACTGTTCCAGGTCACTGTGACCTTGACCTTAGACCTACTGATCTCAAAATCAATAAAGGTCACCTGCTGGTCATGACCAACCTCCCTATCAACTTTCATGATCCTAGGCTTAAGTGTTCTTGACTTATCATCCGGAAACAGTATGGTCTATGGACCGACCGACATCTGCAAAATAACATACCCATCCTTCTTCGAAGGGGGCATAACAACTATCTTACACTAAGCGGTGTTGTCTAAACTCAACTAAATGCATAAAATACTGTGCAAACTGCTACATCCTTTCAATGAAATATTGTCTTCGCCTAATATATGACACTGTCAATTTGTAGCTAGACACTTCTCATTCTCCATTTTTTTATGCAAATCATGTATATCTACCATCATCGAAATATAAAAGATTACATATTTTATTGCGCATCTTTAATTTAATCTCCTGACACAAAATATGATAGACAGACAGACAGACAGACAGACTCATGCACCATCATATAATATCTGTTTTTCAAAAACATTCATATCAAAAAATTCTTTTCAGCAAATACGTAACAAGAGCTGTCCAAGGACAACAATGCTTGACTATTCAACACTTGTCAATTGAATGAATATTAAAGTCGAACCAGAATGTCACAAAATACGCCCGTCACAGCAAATTTCTTTACACTAGCACCTGTATTTGCAAATGGAATTCTAATTTTGTGGTAGTAATTATTGTAATTCTTTTGTTTTTCTAAATCCACATAAAAACTCCTTACCAGGTAGAGATACCTTAAAATACAACTAAAATTTGAAAGTAACATCTATGTTGTACCTCAGAAAAGTGGTCTTGGGTTTTCCCTACGGTCAATTATAAAAAAAGTTACAATATAAGTTATTTATAGTAACAACTAAGGGAAGTTAATCTTTATAAAAAAAAAAAAAAAATAAAAAAAAATAAAAAATTGTAAGTCCACACAAAAATCCTTACCAGGTAGAAATAGGTCAAAGTACACCTCAGAATTGGATGTAACATGCATATTGTACTACAGAAAAGTGGTCTCGATTTTTCCATATGACTAGTAATGAAAAAGTTAAAATACGAGCTATTTATAGTAACGACAAAGGGAAGTAATTATAAAGAAGGGACCTGCGCATGACACTTTGTCTCAGATGATGTACAATTGTGCCAAGTTACATCAAAATCCCTCCATGCATGAAGAAGAAATGCTCCGGACAAAGTTTTCATTCTTGTATCCTTTGACCTCTAAGTGTGACCTTGACCTTAGACCTAGGGACCTGGTTCTTGCGCACGACACTCTGTCTCATGATGGTGAACAATTGTGCCAAGTTACATCAAAATCCATCCATGCATGTAGAAGATATGCTCCGGACAAAATCATTCTTGAATTTGACCTTTGATATCTAAGTGTGACCTTGACCTTAGACCTAGGGACCTGGTTCTTGTGCACGAAACTCCATCTCATGATGGTGAACAATTGTGCCAAGTTTCAACAAAATCCCTCCATGCATGAAGAAGATATGCTTCAGACAAAGTCACTCTTGAATTTGACCTTTGATCTCAGTGTGACCTTGACCTTAAACCTAGGGACCTGGTTCTTGCGCATGACACTCTGTCTCATGATGGTGAACAATTGTGCCAAGTTTCATCAACATCCCTCCATGCATGAAGAAGATATGCTCTGGACAAAGTCTGTGGACGCCACCCGCCCTCCCGCCAGGGTGTTCCCATAAGACGTCCCGTTTTTCAAACGGGCTTAAAAGGGGCATAATTTTGTAAAATTGCAAAAGGGTTATGGAGCCTATGCAATGCATATCAGCTCATAACAATGGAAAATTATGTGGAGTTTCAAACAATTCCCATTTGCGGAACTGAGATACCAACTATATAACAAGAGCTGTCCGTAAGACAGTGTGCTACACTATTCGGGGATTTGACAGTAAAATGAATATATGTCTGAATAAGAGACCTCTACTTTAAAAGGAAGATACACCAAGAGACATAATTCCATCAAATACACAAATCTGAGTTATTAGGATTGTTATAACACATGCAGATGATGATGATACAGATATATTTTGAGTTTCAAGTCATTATCTTATATGGTACCAAAGTTATGTCTAGAAAATGAAGTTTGTAAAATATTTAAGTATAAAAGGGGCATAATTCGGTCAAAAATACAAATCAGAGTTATGGGGATTGTTACCACACATGCAGATGATGATGATAAAAATACATTTTAAGTTTCAAGTCTTTATCTTATATTGCATTAAATTTATATCCAGAAAGTGAAGATTGCAAAAAAAAATTTAAGTACAAAAGGGGCATAATTCTGTCAAAAATACAATTAGAGTTATGGGGATTATTACAACACATGCAGATGATGATGATAAAGGTACATTTTAAGTTTTAAGTCTTTATCTTATATTGCATTAAAGTTATATCCAGAAAGCGAAGATTGCAAAAAAAAATTAAGTACAAAAGGGGCATAATTCTGTCAAAAACACAATTAGAGTTATGGGGTATGTAGCCACATATGCAGATGATTATAAACAAATACTTTTAATTTCAAGTCATTATCTTTTAAAGTACCAAAGATATGTCTATAAACGAAGCTCTCGAAAAAATTTAACATGAAAATAATTCAAAGTATAACTTTTTGGTGACCTTGACCTTGAGTATAATGGGCCCAGCCCCTGCACATACTTTGTTTGTATGCTGGACAATGTTTATGTGAACTTACAGTATGATATAAGCAAAAGTAACAAAGATATGACAGAAAAACAAAGGTTGCCGAAAAACTTTAACCTTAAAAATAACCTAAGTGTAACAGCCTGGTGACCTTGACCTTGGGTATAATGGGCTCAGCCCCAATACATACATTGTTTGTATACTGGACAATGTTTATGTGAAGTTACAGTAAGATATAAGCAATAGTAACAAAGATATGACAGAAAAACAAAGGTTGACGAAAAAGTTTAACCAAGGTCATGGGACATAATTTTGCAATAATGCAAAGCTGAGTTATGGAACCCCGGGTTCTATTTAGGATTTTATGATAGCGTGTTGCAGAAGGATATTTTTTGACGAACAAAGGGGTGGGTGCGGGAGGGTTCCCCCAGAAAATTTTGTGTTACTACAACTCATTTTGGTGCATTCTGGTGCATTTCAGAGTGAAAAACATAGTGGTATTCAGTGATTAATAAGCATCATTTACATACACAACTTGAACAAACACAGTTAATAGGTCATAAAAAATCCTATGGAGTTTATTTGCTGAATGACAATTAAAAGTTTATCAATTTTAAGTTGCTAAAAATGTTCATTTACTATTTATTGTACTTTTTTTTCTTCTTTTTTTTTTTTTGTTGGATTTAACGTCGCAACGGCACATGATAGGTCGTATGGCGACTTTCCAGCTTTAATGGTGGAGAAAGACCCCAGGTGCCCCTCCGTGCATTATTTCATCACGAGCGGGCACCTGGGTAGAACCACCGACCTTAAATAAAACAAAACAATATTAGCACTGCACACAGATCTATTTGTTTAAAGTTTATGTCTTCTATTCCTGTGGAGTTTATTTGCTGAAAACATATCCATTTTAAGTTTCTGAAAATGTCCACTGTTTGTTGTACATAAAAAACACAATCTGAGACTGTCATCCAGGGGAATGCTGGTTTCATTTTGGATCAATGCCCAATTTCCTTTGGCCATTCGGCGTGGCTGGGAGGGATTCTGAAATTGTGACCGGGGCCTCCGTGGCCGAGTGGTTAAGGTCGCTGACTTCAAATCACTTGCCCCTCATCCATGTGGGTTAGAGCCTCACTCAGGGCGTTGAATTCTTCATGTGAGGAAGCCATCCAGCTGGCTTGTGAAAGGTCGGTGGTTCTACCCAGGTGTCCGCTCGTGATGAAATAATGCACGGAGGGCATTTCAAACTTTTCTCTACAAGTTCTATTTTGAAAGTGATGACAGAAAACATTAATTCTTGCATGGTCTTTTCAATATTCCGCCCGAGAAAACACATTTCATACATGTGAAAAACATTAATATTACGATGATAATTGTTCAAAAGCATTTAACCGTGTTGCACAATTTTTGACTTAATTCCTTCCATTGTCTTTCCTGATTGCGAAAAATATTCGGACGATAATTGTTGAATCATCTGTCATTATATCTAATGACATGTATAATCTTAAAACTTGCGAAAACAGTCACTTTCACGTACACACCACAAGATACTGCCTGTCAAAGGATTTAAAGGCGGAGCTACGATGAAATTTACGTCACACGTTCCACAAAGGAAGCTGTCATTGGTTTATCGGTTATCTTAACTGACATCGCTTTACCTAAACTATCGGATAAGCACGTGGAAGCTTTTCGAATACACTATCGGATTAATCGGGGTGTTTATTGGGATGATTTTATGACATGTTGCTTCGGCAATTAAGGGATGACGAGGGAAATAAGGGATGTGGAATAAGTCTGAAGGCATGTCGCACGCGACAGGCGATAATAGCCTGGCGATAACCCTGGAACCTGTGTACTAGATGTCAGATCATGACAGTGAACAAGTGTGTGAAGTTTCAATCCATTCCCATCACTGGGTACTGAGATACCAGTTTACATACAAAAACTTAACCAAAAACAGCGGAAATGGGCATAATTTTGTAAAAATGCAAAGTAGAGTTATAAAACCTGTGCACTGCATGTCAGATCATCACAGTGAAGAAGCGAGTGAAGTTTCAATCCATTCCCATTCATGGGTACTGAGATACCAGCTTACATATAAAACCTTAAACAAAACTTTCTAAGTCGAAAAAGGGGCATAATTTTGTAAAAAAGCAAAATAGAGTTATGGAACCTTTGCAATTTAAATCAGTTTATCACAGTGAATAAGTGTGTGAAGTTTCAAGGCATTCCAACAAGTGGTTACTAAGATACCAGCTTACATACAAAAACGTAACCAAATAGGGACGCCAACGCCGACGCATGAGTCCAATAGCTCTACCTAGTGTTTGAAAAGTCGAGCTAAAAATGTAATACTTAAATTCAATAATAGCAGCCTTACTTTTCGTCCTGTTGAGGGACATAGTCATCTTGATCTTCTACTACTTGGATTTTTCGACGTGCTGACTGGGTGGACTTCTTTCTTCGGCGACCCTTTTGTTTTGCTGACGGAGTCTTTGGCAGAAGAAATATATCTGATCTGTTAAATAATAAATATATCAAGTTTTCTTGTACATACCTATGTTTTAAAGAAATTAAAATCCTGTGGTATCATAAACACCTTCGGGTGAAACACAATGTAGTATGCATTTAGAAAATCACATTGATATACAGGGTTTTCATAACCCTTTATTGCAATTTAACATTTTCATATATTTAGTATGTGAAGAAGCTATGTGCCAAATTTAATCGATCTAGCTTAGTTTTCAAGCGGTGGCAAAAAAGGCATCTAAAAAAAGTAAGTTTTGAAGTGTTCTGTTCTTGCACTTAGAAAATTTCCAAAATTTCCAAATAAAATAATCTTATGAACTATTTTGGTGTTTGATTTGTCATGATCAGATTTGCTGCAAGGCCAAAAAAAAAAATTGTTTCCGGTTTTGATAAGCTTTAAGAGTGTTAACTAGCTTTTCCTTTGATTGCCCTGGTAACCTTGTTTTTGACCCCAGATGACCAAGATTCGAACTTTACCTAAACATCATCATGATTAACATTATGAGGACAAAAAAAAAATAAAAAATTACTTGACTATTCAACAGCCTTGTCAACTGAATGAAGGCAAAAGTCGAAAAAGGGGCATAAGCTTGTAAAAATGCAAAACAGGGTTATGGAACCTGCACAGTGCATATCAGCTTATGACAATGGACAAGTAGGTGAAGTTTCAATCCATTCCCATAAGTGGATACTGAGATACCAGCTTAAATACAACAAGAGGGTCATGATGACCCTGGATCGCTCACCTGAGCTACATGTTTCAAATGTCAAACTGATGATTTTTAGAAATTTTTTGGAAGATTTTCTGTAGGTCAATCAAGTAACCCCTGGGGCGGGGCCAGTTTTACCCCGGGGGTCATGATTTGAACAAAGTTTGTAGAAGTCTACTAGGCAATGTTACATATCAAATATCTAAGATCTAGGCCTTCCCTATGTACAATCAAGTAACCCCTGGGGCTGGGTCAATTTGACCCTGGGGTCAAGATTTCAATAAATTTTGTAGAGGTCAACTAGGCAATGCTACATGTCAAATATCCAAGCTCTAGGCCTTCTGGTTTATTTTTAGAAAATTTTGAAGATTTTTCTATGTACGATCAAGAAACCCCATGGAGCGGGGTCAATTTGACCCCGGGGTTCATGATTTGAAATTTTTTTCTAGAGGTCTACTAGGCAATGCTACATGTCAAATATCTAAGATCTAGGCCTTCTGGTTTATTTTTAGACAAATTTTGAAAATTTTCCTATAGATGTAAATTCAAGTGACCAGTGACCCCTGGGACGGGGTCAATTTTGACCCTAGGGGTAATGATTTGAATAAATTTTGTAGAGGTCCATTAGGCAACGCAACATGTGAAATATCTAAGCTCCAGGCCTTCTGGTTTATTTTTAGAAATCTTTTGAAGATTTTCCTGTGTAAAATCAAGTGACCCTTGGGGCGGGGTCAATTTTGACCCCGGTGGTCATGATTTGAACAAATTTTGTAGAGGTCCACTAGGCAATGCTACATGTCAAATATCTAAGCTCTAGGCCTTCGGGTTTATTTTTTTTTAAAAATTGAAGATTTTCCTTATAAATAGAAATCTATGTAAAATCAAGTGACCCCGCGGTCATGATTTGAACAACTTTATTAGAGGTCCACTAGGCAATGCTACATGTCAAATATCTAAGCTCTAGGGCTTTTGGTTTTTGAGAAGATTTTCTTATTAAAATCAAGTGACCCCTGGGGCTGGGTCAATTTTGACCCCGGGGTAATGATTTGAACAAACTTGGTAGAGTCCACTAGGCAATGCTTCACACCAAATATCTATACTCTAGGGCTTCTGGTTTTTTGAGAAGAAGATTTTTCCTTTCGGTTGCCATGGCAACCAGAGTTCTGCATGGAATTCAATTCTTTGAACAATTTTTGTAGAGCTTCACCCAATGAAGTTTGGATGAAATTGGCCTAGCGGTTTATGAGGAGATGCCGTTTAAAGTAAAAGTTTACGGACGCCGGATGGTGAGTGATCGCAATAGTTCACCCTGAGCCTTGGCTCAGGTGAGCTGAAAATTGGAGGTACCATCCATGTTGTACCAAAGAAAAGTAGTCTCAGTTTTTCCCTACAGCCAATAATAAAAAAGTTACTAAATAAGCTATTTATAGTAACATAAAAGGAAAGTAATTAAAAAAACAAGAGCTGTCTCCATAGGATGACACATGCCCCCGATGGCACTTTGAATGAATAGTTATGGCCGATGTTAGAGTTTAGGACCTTTGACTTACGGAGCTCAGGGATCAGCCTACAAGGCGATTTGAGCGATATCGTCGCTTTAAAGTCGGCCACTTCGCCTAATTATCGCCTCCGGGCGAAATCCAAATCGCCGAGTTTTTCAGCGAGTTATTATCTGTTTACTTTAAGTTGCAAAACTTGATGCATATTCTAGATTAAATTATCGATAAATCCATAGTCAACCCCGCCTACTCGCCTGTCAAACTTCAGCCAATCGTAGCGTTAATATCTAACAGTGTCAATCAATAATATTGTAAGCCGCCGCCATTTTGAAAATTTTCAATCGGCGTGTAAAAAGCCGATAAACTTAACGAGAGCATGATTTTATGCAACAATTGTATATTATTCTTTCATTTTATTAAAGGTTACTTCAGAAATTATTTCAATTACCATAATTACGGTCAATTTCTGTAAATGAACGGCTCGGGTACTGTGGATAAAAAATGATTTCGCGGACGTCAGAACTGCCGTGCAAAATATTGTAAAAAGATCGCCATTAACTACGAGTTTGGTATTATTTTCGAAAAAAATAATAAATGAATAAATTAAATGTATAAATCTGAACAAACTGGTGCAAAAATCGGGCATTATAAAAGTACGAGAATCGAAACATTAATGAAAATTTTCACGCCGTTTTGATCGTGCACCTGTTAAATTTACGAATTTCGGACATGTAAATTCCGGATAAAAATTTAAAGACGACTTTTTCATAGCTAAGTTTATACTTTATTTAGAAATTCATGAAAATGATAATACAAGAATCAATTTCCTTAAATAATTACTGTTTATAAGTTACAGCTAGACCCACAGAAAGTGGATATATATAGGCAAGAAACTGAATGCTATGCCGATTCTTCTCCTTAAATTTCTCAACTTCTCCCTAAATTCTGTGGAGGGAGAAGTCACTTCTCCCTAAAATTTTGACCTAGGCTGATCCCTGGAGCTAGGTCTTGCGCGCAACACATCGTCTTACTGTGTCACACATTCATGCGTAGTTATTTTAAAATCCATGCATGAATGACAATAACATGGACCGGGCACGCCCATCAAAGCACTATCATGAAAAATGACCTTTAATGTCTAAGTGTGACCTTGACCTTTGAGCTACGGACCTGGGTCTTGTGTGTGACACGTCGTCTTACTGTGGTACACATTCCTGCCAAGTTATTTGAAAATCCATCCATCGATGACAAAGATATGGACCGGACACGAAAATTGCGGACAGACTGACAGACAGACAGACAGACTGACAGACGGTTCAAAAACTATATGCCTCCCTTCGGGGGCATAAAAATTATTGTAAGTGAACAAAAGAAGGATCTGCCAAATAAAAACAAGAGTACTGCAATGCAAATGCAGGCTTTCAAGTGACCTTTGATGAAAAAGTAGGAGAAAAGTAGGAGCCTCTGATATAAAAAAAGTAGGAGAAAAGTAGGAATCTGATGATATATAGTAGGAACTTATGAGAACAAACGTGCCAGATTTAGAATAAAAGCATCACCGGCACGCCTCACCCGCGAAATGCATAGCGCCAAGAGGGGGTGGGTATAGGAGGGGTGGGGGAGGGCCTCTGTCCAAGTTGGGGGAGGGATGAGTGGGGTCTCCCCCGAAATGCTTTTGATATAATGACTAAGTTCTTAAGTACTGGAGGGGTACTCCCCTCCTTTTAGGGGTGAGGGTGGAGGATCAGGGGGCTGTCCTCTGGATAATATTGAAATACAGGTATGAAATGGTGGGGCTCTGGTGTATTATTTTGTCTAAATTTTTAGGTATGGGAGGAGGTATCCCAGTCATTTTAGGTGGGTCAGGGGGCTCTCCCCCTGAAAATTTTGCAATTCAGATACGAAATGGTGGGCTCTGGTGCATTTTTTTGTGTTAATTTTTAGGTATGGGAAGAGGTAACCCAGTCATTTTAGTGGTCAGGGTGCTCTCCCCCTGGAAATTTTTGAAACACAGGTATGAAATGGTGGGCTCTGGGTGCATTTTTTGGTCTAAATTTGAGGTATGGGAGGAGGTATCCCAGTCATTTTAGGAGGGTCAGAGGGCTCTCCCCCTGAAAATTTTGAAATACAGGTACAAAATGGTGGGCTCCGGTGCATTCTTTTGGTCTAAATTTTGAGGTATGGAAGGAGGTATCAGGGATATGAATTAGCAGGGGCCCAGTAGCCTATGGCCCATAGATTTTAGGCTGGGCCCCTAAATTGTTGGAGAAAATGCCCATATACCTAATGTTAAACATTTATTTTGACAGTCAGGGCCCCTAAATAAAAACAGCTTGTTTATATCCCTGAGGTATGCCAGTCATTTTAGTGGGGTCAGGGTGCTTTCCCCTTTGAAAATTTGAAATACAAGTACAAAATGGTGGGTTGTGGTGCATTTTCTGGTTTTGAGGTACTGGGAGGGGTACTTTCCTAATTTTCGGGGGAGGTGTGTTCTCCCTCTGGAAAATTTTGAAATATAAGTATGAAATAGAGGCCTCTGGTGCACTTTTGGGTCTAAATTTTGAGAAAATATTTATCCTTAGCCCTTAGCCAAAATAGTTGGGTGCAACTTTGATGAGTATAGGTCACTTCTCAGCAAACTGGGGAGAGGGAGGAGGGGGGGGGGGGGGGGGGGGGGGGGGGGGGGGGGGGGGGGGGGTGCACATAGGCACCCTCTTTCCAGCTCTGGATCTGGGCCTGGATCTTGTACATTTACTCACAATTACACAGCAGCACAATATATAAGGTCTTTCCATTTTCTTGATGCTTTGAGGTCCCCATTGTACATAGCTACCTTCAACCTCTTATGCTCCAATATCAAGGTCAATACTGTAAAATCATTTAATTTCTTGGGCATGAAATTTCGTTGTTATGGTCAAAACAGCAATTTCGTGGGGATATGAATTCGTGGATATCAACTTTTTAACATAAAATGAATGGGAATTTTACTTGTTCGTTGGTATTAAGTTCGTGGATTGACTCAACCACGAAATCCACGAAAATTAGTCCCCCACGAATATTAATGACTTCACAGTATTCAACTCATATAATGAAGAGGTCATCAGCAGCATATCAAAAATATCTCTAAAGCCTTACCAGTACACCATCAGTCCTTATATTATGTAACAAAATTCATTATACAAATAGACTAACTACATTAATAACTTTTGTTAACATATTATTTCTTCTTTAGATAAAAAAAGTAGGAATAGTAGGAGTTTTTTCAAAAAAAGTAGGAAAAAAGTAGGAACAGACCTAAAAAGTAGGAAAAGTAAGAAAAAGTAGGACTACTTGAGAGCCTGGCCAGAGTTACCACAGGCGGCTGTGTTTTTGTTTATTCTGACTTTCAGAAAATAAATAATAAAGAAAATGTTACGACTATTCATTTACAGGAATGTATTTCTACAAAGCAATGCTGTTTCATTTCATACAATGCAGAAATACGAATTATTTTTCAGGCTAGCAAAGTTAACTTGAATTTTGGCTAGTACTATTTCAAAGGCACTAGCCCGAACATTCTGGGATTGAACGTGTTTTTAAAGAAGAGATCCAGGGCAAGTTGTAATCTAAGGGGGCAAGTTAAAATCAGTTCCAGGTTGCCCTATGGGCAAGTTGGAATTCAGATTTATTTCACACACTGTGCAGGACGCCGGACAATGGACAATCCAACTATACAGATCACCCTGAACAAAGTTCAGGTGAGCTGAAAATGCTGCCTGTACTTACTGATTAAAAACATTCCTGGCATCATCCAAAATTCCATCCATCCAGCTGAAGGAGGACTCTTCAAGGGCTCTGACACTTTCATATACCTTCTTGTGAATTGCAGCAACTTCATCATAAAACAAGGGACTTTCAAGTTGCAATAGTCTATCCATGTTTAAACCTGAAAATGATAATATATCAGATATTCCAGTGGTTTTTTTTTTTAAGTTTTTGGGGAGTGGTGGTGGGGCCCCTAAGGAGGGTTAAACTGTGCCGTAACCATCAATTGGGGAAAATTGCGTCCTGATAAAAGCAGGGTTTTTTCTTGCTGTTTTGGGAACATAGCCTATACCCCCAAAATTGGGAATTCTGACGGGTGAATGTTCCAGATTGGGAAATATTTAGTCCTATAGGATATAGTAAGGATGTGTTTAAGCACTTTCTCATACACTTGTTTCACACTGTACAACCTCTTTAACATACTGCCATTACAAAATTGTCCATAATTTGGTCAATGTTTGTGCAATTCTGATGATTTTTTTTTCAGAATGTAAATTGGGAATTTTTGCACTCATTTTGGGGAAAAACATACTTTTTGGCAATAGGACTATAGCCGAATAACGGCTATAAAAACGGCCAAAAAAAACCCCTGAAAAGCAATATTTTTTATAAATATGTTACCCTAAAAAACAAAATGATTTAAAAGCACATTCGTCTCATGTTTTAAATGGTACAGTTTACATCTAGAAAGAGTTTTGTTGGTTGGGATATGTAATAAAAAAAAGTGTTGTTTTTTTTTCAGAAAAAGGGGAAAACAACATACTTTTTGGAAAGGGGAATGGGGCCAAAAAAATCACTTTATTCAAAATAAAATTTGCCTTATTAAGTAATTTTCAATCATTAAAACTATGATCATGTTGGACCTCTCCTGTTTCTAGAGTTAGACAACATTTAAAGGATCAATAAGACAAGAGCACCGCCTTGCGGGTGCTGACGCTCATCTGATTTTTTTTTTATAATAGAAATATTGTCCTACCCATGATTTTCTAAGTCTAAAAAGGGCCATCACTCTTGCAAAAAGCAGGATAGAGTTATGTTTCTTGATGTACAGTGTCCACTTATGATGGTGAAAAACTGTTGCAAGTTTTAAAGCAATAGCTTTGATAGTTTATGAGAAAAGTTGACTTAAACATAATATTCAACCAAGAAAATGATTTTTCTAAGTCCAAAAGGGGCAATAATTATTGCAAAAAGCAGGATGGATTTATGTTGCTTGCTGTACAGGGTCAGCTTATGATGGTGAACAAGAGTTGCAAGTTTTAAAGCAATAGCTTTGATAGTTTAAGAGAAAAAGTTGACCTAAACATAAAACTTAACCAAGAAATCTGATATTTTCTAAGTCCAAAAGGGGCCATAAATCTTGCAAAAAGCAGGATGGAGTTATGTTTCTTGCTGTACAGGGTCAGCTTATGATGGTGAACAAGTGTTGCAAGTTTTAAAGGAATAGCTTTGATAGTTTAGGATAAAAGCTGACCTAAACATAAAACTTAACCAAGAAAACTGATTTTCGAAGTCCAAAAGGGGCAATAAATCTTGCAAAAAGCAAGATGGAGTTATGTTTCTTGCTATACAGGGTCAGCTTATGATGGTGAACAAGTATTCCAAGTTTCAAAGCAATAGCTTTGATAGTTTAGGAGAAAAGCTGACCAAAACATAAAACTTAACCAGGCAACGCCGACGCAGACGCCGACAACCGCTCAAGTGATGACAATAACTCATCATTTTTTTTCAAAAAATCAGATGAGCTAAAAACTACATTTCGTTAAATACAAAAATAAAAGCTTAATTAACTTTCTTCATGTCTTTCAATAAACTTCTTTTTTCCTTCCATGTCTCTTTTGAACATAAAATTCTACATGCCATTTTACCTCTAGAGCATGCCGATTTCCATAGAATGCTACACATACATACAGACTTTTGGGAAGTCCACAGTGCGACAGACATGACCGGAAAATCTTGACGCGAACCACTCCCATGCAGAAATAAATCCTGGAGGCCAGGATATCCCAGGTAAATCCTGAGATAACCTATGTGGTATTTTAAGAGCTCAGCTTAAGACAGGAAAAGCCAGGACCAGAATAAAAGAAGACAGGATAAGGCAAGGCAATCCAGGACTTACATAAATTGATTGAGGAACAGGCAGGACAAGCCAGGACTTCTTCAAATAAGATTCAATAAGCTGTAACAAATGTAATCATAATTTTCTTTATGCAGGAAATCCCAGGATATCCTGAGAAATCCTGCATCAAGAAAGGAACCAATGAAAATGAAGGCTTCTGACGTTGTTATACATGTGCCAAAAAATATTCCCCCTTTTTCTGTTTGTTTTTCTGTGATTATTGCAAATTCTGTTGGCTAAAGAATGGTCAAATTTACTCTTGCACTGTATATATTTATATCAATAACATTCTAGATATTCCCTTCAGTAACTATATTGTACTCAAGAAAACTGCTCATGAATACCAAAAATTTGAATGTAAACAGGAAGTGCTTTGTTCATGTTGTTGCTGGCACATGGAATGGAGCAAAATATTTTAACTGGAATCTCTAAAAATGCTTAAGTTTAAGAAGGATATCAGGTAAGAACATTAAACTTTTTAATTTTAAATGTAATTCAAACCTGTAATGTCACAGGACCAGAAAAAAATTATAGACTAAAATACCATCTTTATTCCCCTCAGTGTCTTAATTAAACTTTTACCTGGTCACAGGTATTTTTCGTTCAGGTATACTGTATTTTCCCGTATTAACGCCCCCAGGGGCGTTACATTTTCCAAAGAGGGGGCGTTTATTTGAGGTAAAAAAATAAAAAATGAAAATTTTTACAAACTTAAAAACATCGTTCAAACTAGCTATAAAGTGTTTCTGTGTTGTTTAATCCCCCTAAAACGTAATTATTTGGCATCCAATTTAATGCAGTGTGTCTTTTATGCATTTAAATACGGTACCTCGTGTATTCCATGTCTGGCTTTTTGACACGCTCGCGACACTACACATTACGTCATGACCCAAACAGCTGTGTACTCTGATAACATTTTCCTTAGTACATGCAGGTAGCTAATAGCGCAATACACAATGTCAATGGTTTGACACGCTGCTGTGCCTGCTTTTAAATTAAAAGTTCTTAAAACTGCCGAAGAAAAGGGTATATCGTAAACACATTGCTGCAAGTTTGTTTAAAGTCGGCAGGAAGCGTGTGCGCGAGTGGTGTAAAAACAAATCAAAAATGTATTTACCGTTTAATTTTCTGATACGTACCGTACTTAGTACAAATGTTTTGGCTTTACAGTACATGGACTGTTTAAAAAAGTGTTTAATTTTTAATACATTGGACTTTAGTACTGTAAATTACTTATTATGTGGACTTATAAAAATGAGGTAGGTGATTTTTTCCCGTTCTTGTTGACTTTTTTTCCCTCCAAAATGGGTGGGGGGCGTTAATTAGAGGGGGGGGCCTTAATTCGGGAAAATACGGTATGTGAAGGATAGATAATTTAAAAATAAATTCTTCGATAAAATCGATCTACGACCGATTAAAAAATCTTAAACTACGAGGCGTGTTTCTTGCAGAATTGCAACCGGAAAAGTGATCTGCGCATGCGCAACCGAATCTCAGGTAAGCCTGAACGAAATTCTTAAACGAAAATGAATTATGCTTCTGTAACAAGAGTTTATCTAATACTTGTATATATTTTAGGTGACTGTTATATAAATAAATTTGAACCACTGACTTAATTACATGGGTGCCTAAATATAATGAGAGACAGGCTGAAGCTTGTCAGGCAAAGGCTAATTACATTCAGCAAATGATGAAATGAAATGGAGAATGAAAAGAGATGTTGAATTATGTTAATTTGAAAAAACAACAAAAAAAACCAAAAAAACAATACAACCTGTCAAATATGATCATATTTAAGTATAAAAATAACATTTAACATTTGACATTTTTTATTACATTAATTTTTGTTTATACAGTTGTCAGTGTTTGTGAGATACCCATTATATGAATTCCCCTAAAAAGGAAGAAAAGCTTACAACTTGTGTTTGTCTTTAGGGTCTCATTTCAGTCTAATAATAATCTTAAAGCTACAAAAACTTAATTCTTTCCAAATGAGACACAATGATTGATTATTTCTAACAATTATTTTAAGGTAAAGTCCTGCACCCAGGATAACCTTGGATGTCCTGGCCCCAGGATTCATTCTACTTGCCAAGAAATCCCAGGATATCCTGGCCCCAGGACACTACCATCCTGGCTTCCTGGGATTTCCTGGTCCTGGTACTCCATCTACATCCCAGGAAATTCCAGGATATCCTGGCCCCAGGACACTTTTTTCAATCTTGGCTTCCCTCAAAATGTTATTTTCTACACCCTGGCATTTCCTGCTTATACAGGATTGTCCAGGAATGTGCAGGAATAAATCCTGTTCCAATTACCGGCGTGAAAAATCTTGAGATATCCCAGGATATCCCAGGAAAATGGCAGGAATTTCTCCTGAGATAACCTGAGATATCCCAGGATAATCCCAGGATTTCCTGGCCTGTTTTCGCACGGGCAGTGTTTTTTTATCAGGCATTTATCGTACCCCAGAGAACCGCAACATCTCTAGTGTTATTTCTAGAGCGATGCAGCAGGGCGCCCTGCCCTGCCCTTTTTTACTGCCGCCACGCTTCCCATAAAATGTGCCCTCTTGCCTTTGATCTTCTGCTAAATCCCGCCAATTTCCCTGTTGACATGCCTCAATGATTTTTGATCAGCAAATTACGTCACGGCGAGTGCACACAGGTAATGAGAATCAATGAAGTGTTAAAACTAATTCATAAAGAATATGGATCATGTGTAATGTTAAAAAGGCGTTCGTAAGCGGCCAGCTGATTACCGAGCATGTGAAAAGAGCCCTAGACTTCTTTGTACAAAATTTAAATTAGGCCGTTGTTTAGTATAATAACAAGTATATATCAATGCAGTTTGATTCTACTGTACTTTCAACTAGAAAATGCACAAATTTTAATGAATATCAAAAGTAAAAGTAAGTTTAGAATGTCCGTTCACGAGTCTTATTACTCCCGATGTCGTATGCAATTTTTCCATATTTCCTTCAAAAAAGCTGACTGTCGGTGTATTTTTTATGATGAGAAACATCAAAATTTGAGGAACTATCTCGTGTTTACCCTAGTAGGTCATGTAAACTGAGTAAAACTACTTTCAGACAACATTCCGAAAGTGTACCAGTATCCGGATAGTATATTTTGGATATGCGTTTTAGTAAACTTTAACCCGACTGTAATAGCACTTTTCTGTTAATGAAATATTGATGAAAGACCTGATCAATACAACATGACTTTTGATAATTATTAGTTTACAATGTGATCTGAAACAGGCCTTTTACTATGTTGTTTACAACATGATCTTGGTTTCAAGATTAAGCTGATATTAAGGCCCTCCACTATTTCATATTCATATAAATAAGTTGACATTCTTGGTGACATTTTTTAAGAGAAAGGCTTGAATGGTTTAACCTAAACTATAAAGTAAGTAAAAAGCCTTTGTAAACTATGTTACTGGTTTTGGGAAGATTTACCACTTTATTCTGTGACATTTCTTTTAAGTGTGCAATAAAGATAAATGGAATACATAATATTAACTATAGACATCTAGAAATGCAACTACTGCTATCAGGGCTTTTTCAGGGGGTTTTGGGAAAAAGGCTCTTGGTCAAATTGGGAATTTTTAACGCGGTAAATTGTCAAAATTGGGAATATGTATCGAAAAAAATCAGATGATTATTAACATATAAGTATCCAGTTTTACCGGAAGACATTCAAATGAATTACATATATAAAGTGTTCCCTTGAGAAATTTTGAGAATTTTTTTTTTTTAGGATTGTTTTCCAATATTGCCAAAAAATAAAATACAGTAACTCTTCATTTCTCATCTTTTGTCTACAGTTTGTTTTCACCACAATCATAACGGAATTTTCCAAAAAAGTAGAGTGGCAAAGTGGGTGTATGTTCGAGTGAAAAAAAATGGGTCGCGAAAATACGTGATAATTGATTTTAATGGTATAGAGCATCTAATAACTATCTGTCAACATGTTTTTAGTACTTTATTCAATTAATATTGATCTTTTCTTGCATTTTGAGAGTTTTTTGCATACAAATCATACATTTATTAAGCAAAATCTTGTATTCAATTTTTGCCGAGGTTGCAGACGTCATGTTACTAAAAATAGAAACAAGTTGGTTTTTCCAACATTTTGTTTGATTTTCTTGGCAAACAAAACTTACTTATGCAAGAATTATCTTTGAATAACAAAAAAATAATTGATTTCAGTTGAGAAATCTTTCTTTGGATTGGGAATTTTTTGCTCCAGACTGGGAAAAATGGAGCATATTTGGCATTGGAAATGGGGCCGAATATCGGCCCCTTGAGACAAGCTGAATGCTATGGTAACTTTCACGTCTGAAAGAGCACCCTGCCCCTTTCAGACAGCACAGCCCTGCCCCTTTTATGCAGCACCCTGCCCTTTTTGAGCTCTAGAAATAACACTAATCTCGCACAAGACATCAAAATGGTGTCACTAACAGGTCCCAGAAAAGTATCTATAATTAGCTATAAAACCAATAACAACTAGGTGTTTTTGTCACAACAACACTTTTGCAACACATTTTTAATTGAACAATAACCTTCAGAAAACTTGAAACAACCAACATTCCAACAATAACATATTTCTAATGGTTCGCGAAAACCGATTATTTGTTTAGAGTGTCCGACAAATTTATAATTTTACTGGCAGCCCACTGGGCTACCAGAATTTTTTTCTGGAAGCCCAGCATTTTCTTGTAGTTGCCCAGAAAATTAACCATGAAAGTACTAACTTGCTCTATCCGTACCCGACTTACTGAGATGTGAGAATAAGATGGGTCTTTAACAATATTTTGTTAATAACAGAAATCTAAAAACACAAAGATAAACATTTCATTCTCTTTAATCATAATATAGAAGTACAAGTTGAAGTTAATACAACATCTTATTAAAGAAACATTTTCACACAAGTATCTCTTAGTTTACAACTTAAAAGTCTTAAAATATTAAAGTTGTAAATTTCTGTCAGTATTGAGATCAACTTGAGTATTTATACTTTCTATACTGGTAATCACAAATTATTAGATGTTCACAAAATGTATTTAAATTGCAAGTCACTGTCAATATTCACAGGTGGCAGTATCATTGATTGGTCACCCCTTCCCCACCCTAAGACCCCTGATACAACCCGGAAAAAAATTCTGACATTCTCAGGTGTTCCTTAATATCCCAACCCTACAAGACCCCTGATACAACCCTGCAATTTTTTTTTCAACTATCAAACTACTGTTTTGATAGTTGAATTTTTTTCAGGATTGTATCAGGGGTCTTGTAGGGTGGGAATATTAAGGAACACCTGAGAATGTCAGAATTTTTTTCATGGTGGTATCAGCGGTCTTAGGGTGGGGGAAGGGGTGACCAATCAATGATACTGCCACCTGTGTCAATATTGAGATCAACTTGAGTACTTGTACATTCTATAAACCTTCTATAATCTCTAGTTAAATGTTCACATAATCATGAAATGGTATTGACCAAAGAAATCGGCATTATAAAAAAGACTCGTGTAGTAAATTGACAGTTTTTATGTTTAACGTGTTTTTTTGCACATGCTGACAGACATGTTACTAATGACTCATTTTACGCTGGTTCCCAGCCTTTGAACTGTCGAAGCAGTGAAAGCGTGGTACCTATCATAATCAGTCGTCGGTAATGTACGAGAGGATCCGATTGAATTTAGAGATTTTGACTGGTACATCGGTCATAATTAACTATCGTTAAATCGGTCGACTTTGATTAGTCGAGCGGAGACCAGTCCACGATAGTTTGCATATTTGATATTCGTAGGCGGAGACTGCTTCTGCAGCCACCGTTGAAATTATCGATAAATGGGCGGGGTTAAACTAATAGGACCATTTACGACCCGTTAATCAGTACACATGGGAAGTTATTTATTGCAAGTTACAATCGAGTAAACGACCGGATGTTGATGATTTTGTTTGGGAGTTTGTAAAATATAGATACAATAACCGGGCTACTGATGCTTCAAATTTCAGGTTTTTTCATTTGTTTTAAAAGAATACAACAAAGAAAAATAGTGTCGTATATTTTGAAATTAAGTATTGGTTTACGTAGTTTAAAACGACGGGAAAAGAAGTTTTTCAAGTAATATTTAGCGCAAGGTTAGCTCTCCATGTTAATTCAAGGGAGGTTACTCGGACCGGTGTCACAGAAAACAATGTCGATCGCGTTATTACGATATTTGCTTAAACTTCTGCTTTATTTTGCCGCAGATTTTGTAAGAATTTTGTTTTGACTTTTATGGAAATACCAAAATCGGAACCGGTTCTTTTATGAAACGGTATATACCGGTACTTTTCAAAGTGATTATTCGGTATTGTACTGATACCGGGAACCGGTGTCCAACCACAAGTTTGACCTGTGAAAGCTGGACAAGATTTTTCTATTTTTAGCTCTGGTGGCCATTTTGTGCAGCGCAGCGGAACGTGTCGGTGATATGTCACAACTAGGGTTGGTACTGATCACTCCTGTGAAGTTCCGTTGAAATCCATCAAGCAATTTGACCTGTCAAAGCCGGACAAGATTTTTCTATTTTTAGCTCAGCCTCTGGCGGCCATTTTGAGCATGGAAGCGGAACTTGCCAGCGACATGCATAACTAGGGTTGGTACTGACCACTCCTCTAAAGTTTCGTTGAAATCCATCCAGCAGTTTGGCCTGTGAAAGCAGGACAAGATTTTCCTATTTTTCAGCTCTGGTGGCCAGTTTGTGCAGTGAAGCGGTGCGTGTCGGCGATATCCACTACAAGGGTTGGTACTGATCACTCCTGTGAAGTTTCTTTGAAATCCAGCTAGCAGTTTGACTTGTGAAAGCAGGACAAGATTTTTCTATTTTTAGCTCTGGTGGCCATTTTGTGCAGCGAAGCAGAACGTGTCGGCAATATGCACAACTAGGCTTGGTACTTTTGTCAAAATCCAGCAGTTTGATCTGTGAAAGCCGGACAAGCTTAATGCGGACAGACGGACGGCGAAGGCAAAAACAATATGTTTTATGGGGGAGACATAATAATGCTAAATATGTCAAAATCAAATGCAGAATGGCCATAATCACTTCCAAACTTCCAAATGGTTTATTAGATGAAAGAAGATAACACAAAACCAAGATCTTTGCAGAAACAACTAAAAGATGCTTTTGTAGAAAAGCGAATGTCTCCCTCAATGCATAGTCGTATAGGCAAGAAGTCAATAGGGGACAGGGAAGAAAGTCAAAATGACATTGATGGTTGGCTGCAATAGAGATCATCTACATCGCATAGATGTTCGGCCCCTGTCCTTTTAATTGAAGTTGCAACTCTATGATTGCCCTGACTCCTGGATGCTCAGCGCCTATATGCTATCACATGTAGCATTCAACTACCATATAAGGTATAACCCCCGATGCCTTGGCTGTACCGCCAATAATGCTGAACCATCTATAAGCTGGAACTCTCCTACTATCTCAGTAGATTACCGAACTCTGGGTCTCTGTCTCAGCTTTCCAATGCTCAGCCTATATTTGCTATCGCGTCTATAGCATCTAAATCACTTGTTGGGGGTACATGCACGCAGAGATTCGGAACTCCTACGTTCAACTGCCAAATTGCTGTTTATTTCATCGTGCACATGTTGATTGTTTGGTACGGTCTAAAATGCAGATCCGGTCCAGGGACGTGATAATTTCATTTCCATCACTAATTGTCAGCCGCATAGAGGGGTTTGGTAAGTGTTTTAGTCAGACGTCACATGCGTCGTGTGCAAAAATTTATCGATACGAAATGCAGAAAAGCATTTTAGCTTTTATGAACTCGGCAAAAGGTTAATTAACAATATTTTCTTCGATATTTAACTGCAAGTTTGATACAAATTTCGTATCTGTAATACGTTCGGGCATTTATAATTGATCGGCGATTTTTACCAGTCTTCAGTCGAGTGTATGTTATTTTGGACGAATCGTGTTTCGTTCAAGAAAATGGGAAATACATGAACCTTGCTGAATACTTATTTATATTTAGTATAATATTGGGAAAGGCCCTTAAATGTTTCAGAATTTCCTATCTTAACTTTGGAAAAACATTTTAAATTTTCTAAAATTATCTCGTCTGTTATACCCCACCCATGAGAGTTCTGCATGAAAAAACATGTATACACAATTTCAACAATTATAAAGAAAAATTCTAGATCTGCCATGTTGTGTACCCACAAATTTTGACGTGTACCCCTATTTTGCAAAGGCAGGGGGTACATGTACCCTTCATTTCAACAAGAGATCACAGAGTGATCTTGGCGCCCACTAATGTGCCATTTTTGAGTGTTCCAAATTTCAAGACTTACTGACTACTTCAAGGTCAAATTTCATTTCTGTACACAACACTGTGCATGTGGTCCGAATTCGAAAGCTGTAGCTTGAGAAATGTGAAAGTAGGTCACTAGGTCAATGTCAAGGTCAAAGTTTGTTTCGGTACACAATCCTATGCATGTGGTCCAAATTTGAAGCCTGTACCTACAGAAATGTGAAAGTAGGTCACTATGTCAATCTTAAGGTCAAAGTTCATTTCGGTACACAAAACTATGCAAGTGGTCCAAATTTGAAGGCTGTAGCTTGAGAAATGTAAAAGTAGGTCACTAGGTCAAAATCAAGGTCAAATTCTATTTCGGAATACAAAACTATGCATGTGGTCCAAATTTGAAGCCTGTACCTTAAAAATGTGAAAGTAGGTCACTAGGTCAATGTAAAGGTCAAAGTTCATTTCGGTATACAAAACTATGCATGTGGTCCAAATCTGAAGGCTATAGCTTTAGAAATGTAAAAGTAGGTCACTAGGTCAAAATCAAGGTCAAATTTTATTTCGGAATACAAAACTATGCATGTGGTCCAAATTTGAAGCCTGTACCTTAAAAATGTGAAAGTAGGTCACTAGGTCAAAATCATGGTCAAATTTTATTTCGGAATACAAAACTATGCATGTGGTCCAAATTTGAAGACTGTACCTTAAAAATATGAAAGTAGGTCACTAGGTCAATGTGAATGTCAAGGTTTTTTTCGGTACACAAAACTATGCATGTGGTCCAAATTTGAAGGCTGTAGCTTGAGAAATGTGAAAGTAGGTCACTAGGTCAAAATCAATGTCAAATTTCATTTTGAAACACGGAACTATGCATATGGTCCAAATTTGAAGCCTGTACCTTCAAAAAAGTGAAAGTAGGTCACTAGGTCAAAATCAAGGTCAAAGTTTTTTCCAGTGCACAAAACTATGCATGTGGTCCAAATTTGAAGGCTGTAGCTTGAGAAATGTGAAAGTAGGTCACTAGGTCAAAATCAAGGTCAACTCATGTCAAGGTTCATCTTGCCACTCAAAAATATACATGTGGTCCAAATTTGAAGGCTGTAGCTACAGAAATGTGAAAGTAGGTCACTAGGTCAAAATCAAGGTCAACTCATGTCAAGGGTCATCTTGCCACTCAAAAATATACATGTGGTCCAAAATTGAATGTTGTAGTTATTGACAAGAACATTTTAAAAGCTTTTCCCTATATAAGTCTATATGAACCATGTGACCCCTGGGGCGGGGCCATTTTTGACCCTAGGGCGATAATTTGAACAAACTTGGTAGAGAACCACTAGATGATGCTACATTAAAAGTATCAAAGCCTTAGGCTTTGTGGTTTGGACAAGAAGATTTTCAAAGTTTTTCCTTATATAAGTCTATGTAAATCATATGACCCCCAGGGCGGGGCCATATTTGACCCTAGGGGTATAACATGAATAATCTTAGTTGAAGACCACTAGATGATGTCACATACAAAATATCAAAGCCCTAGGCCCTGTGGTTTTGGACAAGGGGTTATTCAAAGTTTTTCCCTATATAAGTCATTATAAACTATGTGACCCCCAGGGCGGGGCCATATTTGACCCCAGAGAAATAATTTGTATCATCTTGGTTGAGGACCACTAGATGATGCTTCAAACCAAATATCAAAGCCCTAGGCTCTGTGGTTTTGGATAAGAAGGTTTTCAAAGTTTTTCCCTATATAAATCTATGTAAAATGTAGAAATAAACAAAGGGCCATAACTCACTCATAAATTGTTGAACCAGTCTGATTTTCAGGGGGACACAACTAGGGTACCAATACATCATTCTGACAAAGTTTGGTCAAAATCCCCCCAGTAGTTTCTGAGGAGATGCGATAACGAGAAATTGTTAACGGACGGACGGACGGAATGACGGACGGACGGACCACGGACGCAGAGTGATTTTAATAGCCCACCATCTGATGATGGTGGGCTAAAAATGAGTGGGCATGCTGAGTAACGGTAGGTTCAAATGTTAAAACCTGCGTACATCGTATATTTTACCAGGGGGCTCACTAGACTTTGAAAGTCAAGAGTCAATGACCCTTAAGCCCAAATTTTCAAAATGAAATACTCAAGAGTCAATGTCCAAATTTCAAGAGTCAACCACTAGCTGTGAATGCATTGTACTGTACACGCCCATGCAGAAATAAATCCTGAAGGCCAGGATATCCCAGGTAAATCCTGAGATATCCTGGGATATCCTACGTGATATTTTAAGAGCTCAGCTTAAGACAGGAAAAGCCAGGACCTGAATAAAGGAAGACAGGATAAGGCAAGACAATCCAGGACTTGTATTTTTATAAATTGATTGAGGAACAGGCAGGACAAGCCAGGACTTCTTCAAATAAGATTCAATAAGCTGTAACAAATGTAAATCATAATTTTCTTTATGCAGGAAATCCCTGGATATCCTGAGAAATCCTGCATCAAGATAGAAACCAATGAAAATGAAGGCTTCTGAAGCTGTTATAAGTGTGCCAAAAAAATATTCCCCCTTTTTTCTGTTTGTTTTTCTGTGATTATTGCAAATTCTGTTAGCTAAAGAATGGTCAAATTCACTCTTGTACTGTATATATTTATATCAATAACATTCTAGATTTTCCCTTTTCCCAGTAAGAGCTTCTTCTTCCGATAATTTATCCGTTTACTGACTGCAAAATTCATGTGTGTGTGTAGAAACCCACGCAAAGTTTATAGAAATCATACGATGCATGTATACGTTCAATGTGGGAGAATTAAGGCTGATCGGGATCGGCTATGTTACCTAACGCATCCAGATGATTCAGATTTTGTTTTTAAAAAAGCATTGTGTGCATTTCTGTAATTTTATATACGTTTAGAAATTATTAGACATGCGTATTTGCATTATTTCTATATGTAATTTACGCTAATACGCATCTTATCTGGAGCCCTGTGGAACTATTTTTTGTCTTTCGCTGGATGTTACGCAAGCTTTGTAAGCCTGCGCAATTCATAAAATGCACATTTATGCTTAATGAGTTACATTCCAGTATTGCACAATTACAAGTCATAAATATGACAGATTACATCGTATATTGGTCATAGCAAAGGGAATTCACGCATTTTAATTTCATTCTTGCAGTGAACTGTTTGAAGTTTGAGAAATCTAATGGAACTACATCGCTTCACTGTGTTATTTGGTCCATTTAGACTTAGAGAATCGCTGGATAGCAAGGACTCGTCAAAACGATTACATCGTTTAGCCGACTCAAAAACAACAACAAAAAACAATACAACCTGTCAAATATGATCATATTTAAGTATAAAAATAACATTTAACATTTGACATTGCACTAATCTGTGTTTATACAGTTGTCAGTGTTTGTGAGATACCCATTATATGAATTCCCCCAAAAAAGAAAGGAAAGCTTACAACTTGTATTTGTCTTTAGGATCTCATTTCAGTCTAATAATAATCTTAAAGCTACAAAAACTTAATTCTTTCCAAATGATACACAAGGATTGATTATTTCTAACAATTACTTAAGGTAAAGTCCTGCACCCAGGATAACCTTGGATGTCCTGGCCCCAGGATTCATTCTACTTGCCAAGAAATCCCAGGATATCCTGGCCCCAGGACACTCTTACCATCCTGGCTTCCTGGGATTTCCTGGTCCTGGTACTCCATCTACATTCCAGGAAATTCCAGGATATCCTGGCCCCAGGACACTTTCAATCTTGGCTTCCCAGGATATCCTGGGATTTCCTGGACCTCAAAATGTTATTTTTTACATCCTGGCATTTCCTGCTTATCAGTCTTCGTCGTAACTGGGTTGCCCGAAGTCCGGGACAAGTAGATCCTGTTTGGGCAAGCCAAAGTTTTCAGGTGGTTGCCTGAACGGACAAGTGCTTTTTCCGAAATTTAAATCCCTTAATTTTCACAATAATTACAAAAAGAATTTCATGAATCTGAAATGAACATCCTAAATACTAGCTTTCGTATATTTATGCATGAATTGATGACTTCACATTTGCAATATATAAAGTTACTTTACAAAATTCAGAAATTACATCCCTATGGCTGGAGTTTACCCGCGAATCGTAAAGATATCACAAGAGCACCGCCTTGCGGGTGCTGACGCTCATCTGATTTTTTTTGTGTAATAGAAAAATTGTCCTACCCATGATTTTCTAAGTCTAAAAAGGGCCATCATTCTTGCAAAAAGCAGGATAGAGTTATGTTTCTTGATGTTCAGTGTCCACTTATGATGGTGAAAAACTGTTGCAAGTTTTAAAGCAATAGCTTTGATAGTTTATGAGAAAAGTTGACTTAAACATAATACTCAACCAAGAAAATGATTTTCTAAGTCCAAAAGGGGCAATAATTATTGCAAAAAGCAGGATGGAGTTATGTTGCTTGCTGTACAGGGTCAGCTTATGATGGTCAACAAGTGTTGCAAGTTTCAAAGCAATAGCTTTGATAGTTTAAGAGAAAAAGTTGACCTAAACATAAAACTTAACCAAGAAATCTGATATTTTCTAAGTCCAAAAGGGGCCATAAATCTTGCAAAAAGCAGGATGGAGTTATGTTTCTTGCTGTACAGGGTCAACTTATGATGGTGAACAAGTGTTGCAAGTTTTAAAGCAATAGCTTTGATAGTTTAGGATAAAAGCTGACCTAAACATAAAACTTAACCAAGAAAACTGATTTTCTAAGTCCAAAAGGGGCAATAAATCTTGCAAAAAGCAAGATGGAGTTATGTTTCTTGATGGACAGGGTCTGCTTATGATGGTGATTAAGTATTTTAAGTTTCAAAGCAATAGCTTTGATAGTTTAGGAGAAAAGTTGACCTAAACATAAAACTTAACCAAGAAATCTGATATTTTCTAAGTACAAAAGGGGCCATTAATCTTTCAAAAAGCAAGATGGAGTTATGTTTCTTGCTGTACAGGGTCAGCTTATGATGGTGAACAAGTATTCCAAGTTTCAAAGCAATAGCTTTGATAGTTTAGGAGAAAAGCTGACCTAAACATAAAACTTAACCAGGCAACGCCGACGCAGACGCAGACGCCGACGCCGACAACCGCTCAAGTGATGACAATAACTCATCATTTTTTTTCAAAAAATCAGATGAGCTAAAAACGTCATGCCAGTAATTTTCCATTCCTCGAGCACGTGCGACCTATCGTATCGCCGTTACTTTTGTTTATCGACACGTACACAAAAATCGCGTGTAGTGCATTCATTTTTTAATATAATCGCTTCAAATTTTCAACACCGCTTGGGAAGTAATACAGTTTGAATTCTATAACAATTTTAATTTATAAGATATTGTAACGACTCGAACAATGGGGACTTACCATTTTCATGTTTTATAAAATAAGTCATCGATCTTGGCTGTGATTTGAACTGTTTAAGAGACATTCCCTCACAAGCTGACAGTAACGAAACACAGAATTGTACACATATGTGTTGATCTACATAATATGACAGACCAAACTCATATTATACACCTCCATGTTCGTTTTAATCTTATCCGAACTCTGTTTACATTTACCGAGAGACATCCGTTTCGGCTGGTGCACATTTAATCCAGATTTTGTAACATTTTCATACATGTGAATCATTATAGACTTTGCACAATTAATCTACAGTACTTAATTGTTTGTTAAAGATAAGTGTCATCATTTTGTACAGTCTGAATTTTGCATAAATCACAATATTTTCATGATAACTCTCTGAATTTGTCACATTTCCTGACAGGATATGCATCCTTATTCGCATTGCATTGTTGGACTATTTACCGTTACTAAGCAACATAAATTATCGTTGTCATCTACAAAGATGTTTAAATCACTTGAACATGTTAGAGTTAACCCAGTGGTGCATATTTTGATGTTATTTTCATGTAAACATTTCATAAAATTGTCATTTTTATGATACGGCAATATTCAGCATAGAATTTAACGTTTTAGGTCACTGTGACCGTTTGCTCACTGTGACCCGTCGGTCACTAACCATTTGGTCAATTTACCCAAAGTAACCCATTTTTACTGTTTTGGTAACCTTTTTTGGGTCACTTTCTCTGGAAAACTATAAAAGGGCCCGATTTTGGCCATCTGCAATCACTTCAGCTCAAACTTTCAGACCTAAAGCCACGTTTGGCTTGATTCAATAGATTTTCATTAAAATGAACACTATGCTGAACATAGATGTAAGAAAGTTGCTCTGCAATCAGAATTTATATTAATTAAAAGCCATTGGTCTATAAAAGCCCTTTTTGATACCTCATTTAGTAACATTTCTACAAGTTTTATCTACACAGATGTATTTACATATTCATGCCTTATTTAAAGTAAAGGCAATTAATGGATTTATATAAAGTACTGAGAATATAAGTGACTATATTTTTATAGAAGGAATTTCTGTTGCTCAACAGTGTCTTTGAATCTGCATCAATATTTACAAGTTATGGAACGCCAGATCAGTCATAAATAGATTAATCTAAAAAGAGATGTATATTAAATCTTGCATTTTGTACCTGTAAAAGTGCTCAGTATTGATTTGTAAAACATTTTTAAAGTTCATTGAAACGCGCTTCGCTACCTGTAAACTATGGAAAGCCGGAGCAGTCTTAATCTCATTTGACAAGTTTGCACTTTTACTGGCAGAATTTAACCATCAATATAGGAATACATTTCGCGGGCTTAGCGCAAAACGGTTGTAACTTATATGAAATAAAGAAGGAGTTACAACTGTTTTGCGCTAAGCCCACGATTTATTATCAAGAAGAATTTGTGACTACATTAGTTATCAGTTAGATGTGCTTGTTTAATGTGATGACTTCACCTGTATTTCCTGGAGTATGATATATCAACATTAATAAATTTCATTAACTGTTAACCTGAGTCTTATTAGTCTCTCTGGTTTAGTTAGTTTTACGGTACTCTGAGTCAACCTGGCTATACCCTAATTGCCTTTCCGACTACTTGAGTGAAGTTTACCCAAAGTTCTACAGTACGCCTAGTCTACCCATCTCCACAACACCCCTGAGTCGTAACAATATCGACAGAAATGTACGCAAAATTCTATAAAAACGATCGAAGTTTCATACAATTATTTGTAAAATTTCAAACAGCGCGATCTTAATTATTTATTTATTTCTAAAAGTAAATAAATAATACATACTATGGTCATAGAATTCAGACTTTTGACAAGGAAGTACAAAAAACAGAATTAAAAAATCTTAAATAATGAAAAAGCAGCAGCAATTTAAATACATCGAGTAAAACGTTTTTTGGCAAACAGATTTCCGCAAGTGCGGCAGAATAGGTTACGTGACCTCGTGAACGTAAATAAAAAATTGTTTTAAAATAAAGCAGTCTGATGTCGCTGTGGTTTTTAATAAGTAAATGAATCTTTGTACATGTCTTTTTTGACTCCACACTATGTCAGATATTCTTTTCAAACAATAACATAAATTCCTTGAGGGCAAATATGTTACAGGGGTAGGATATCTACTATTATCGTTTGACACATTTACCTGTCAGTTTATACGGGATATTGCACATTCGCTTTTAAAAATTGTTTAAAGAAGATACTTTTTTACTGATTTCTTCTCAGCAATTTAAAGAACCGAGGCCGTACGATCAGACAGTGATGTGTCACAATGGCGCGAAAACATGACGTAATGCCATGACAATCTCGGGCAACTATACCGCTTTGATCTCCACTTCAAATGCCATGATACCGACACACTTCTTTTAGCTCTTTGAGGGGGTTTTAATTGATGATGAAAACAAGGCCAATTACTTGTTTATCAACAGAATAATTACCGATAATTGTTAATGTTGGGTAGGTTGATGATGATTATTGTGTCCATATTCTTTGGACACGTCGCCCCGGACTGTGATATTTACTTGCTAATAATGATTCAACTTTTTTTGGCCATGCCACCAGAAACACAACAATTTTTGTGTGTGTGTGTGTGTGGGGGGGGGGGGGGGGGGGGGTTGAATTTATTGCAGTTAACTTTGAACAACTACACTATATTTTAAAGGCCCTGGATTAAAAAAGTTAGTTTTAGAAGGGTAGTGTAAATTTGAACCCCACACCTGGCATATAACTAGATACTGGTATAGGTTTTACTTTTTTTCTAAGTTTTTTCCCATAATTTCTGTCTGCTAGTTACTTGAATATTGCAACATGGTTATCCACTTATGTTGGCTTAGCCTGCCCATTGATAGTGTGGGTAGGTTAGTTCACTACCATTTAAATAACTGAATGTTGAATTAAGCATAAACCAAAATACATCATATTTATAAACAAAATGATTTCGGGCAAGTAAAAATGTTTTCGGGCAAGTGGTTTTCTTAACTTACTTGCCCGAAACAGTGATTTTTTTCAGTTTTGGGGGAAGGGGGTCGGTGCCCTTTGGAGGGGGAAAAATACGACGTAAAACTAAGAAAAGGGGAATTTTCATTTGTGTGTAAATAAACTATAGTTTCAAGTTTATTGATAAATTCAGGGCCCATAAGAACATTGTGACATGACATATCATGCATATAACACAATGTAGCATATCAATACCAAATATCTGAATAAATTTTTCAAATGTAGAGGATAAGACATCCATTAGACTACCAAAATTTACAGCAGACATCTGGTCCCTTCCTAAACAAGTCGGTGAGTGGCCGTTTTTTTTTTTATTTCTGTCAAATTCTGACATTTGCAGTCACTGTTACATTTGACCTGTCACAATAAAAAACAAACTGTAAAAAAAATTGCGTTGGACTAGTCCCTTCCCAAAGCATAAAATCAAATCCTGACTGACTAGAAGATGGAAAACTCAACACTACCCGGCCAAACAAATAGAATGCAAATCATTTACAGACTATCATTCAACAGCGTTGTTGTGCAGAATAATAAAGCGCTTCGATGATACTGATTTATCAAGGGAAGTTACTCCAACGGTGTCGATGTAAACAAAACGCGAGATACCGCGGTGAACTGTTTTCTATATGAAAATAAATAAAATAACTAGTGAATTATGATTTAATTAATTGGCATTTTATTTTTATTTTCGGAGGGGAATTTTAGGCATCGGAAAGGGGAAAAAAACATACTATTTCGAGGGGGGAATGGGGCCGAATTTCGCCGAATATTTTGGTGAAAAAAAACGCTGCGAAAGGACAAGTGCTGAAAAAAAATTAAGGCGAAGACTGCTTATACAGGATTGTCCAGGAATGTGCAGGAATAAATCCTGTTCCAATTACCGGCGTGAAAAATCTTGAGATATCCCAGGATATCCCAGGAAAATGGCAGGAATTTCTCCTGAGATAACCTGAGATATCCCAGGATTTCCTGGCCTGTTTTCGCACGGGCGGGTTTGAACTTAGATTTTTTAACAGTAAATTGTCAAAATTGGGAAAATGTATCGACAAATCAAGCGAGTTTTTAACAATT
Source organism: Mercenaria mercenaria (assembly GCF_021730395.1). Taxonomy (NCBI): domain Eukaryota; kingdom Metazoa; phylum Mollusca; class Bivalvia; order Venerida; family Veneridae; genus Mercenaria; species Mercenaria mercenaria. Next base: position 36,042,975 of record NC_069364.1, on the reverse strand, counting down.
AATTATGTTAGTTTAAAACTTCAGTTTCAAGCATTTCAATGAATTACAAATATAAAGTAGATCTATCTCCTTATGAAATTTTGAGCATTTATTTTTTCAGGATTTTTTTCCAAGTTGCTGATACTATATTGCAAAAATAAAATGTGTCATCATGTCATGTTTAAACTTTTGTTTTCAGTTTTAGTGCAGCCATACGGCGACTTAACTTCATAAAATCGTGCCATTTGTGGGAAAAGCATCAAACTTGGTACATATGTTACTTGGTATTATCTATATAAGAAAACGAAAAGAAGTTGCTGTAATACCCAAGATGGCTGACTAGTCGGCCATTTTAAACAAGAGGGCCAAGATGGCCCTAGGTCGCTCACCTGAGAAATACACCATAATACACCATAACAGTGTAAACACAGACCTAGTGATTGCATGGAAAAAAATATTCTGACCAAATATCATTAAAATTGGAGCAAACACAGTATTTCTTTTATTTGACCTAGTGACCTAGTTTTTGACCCCAGATGACCCATATGCAACCTTGACCTAGATTTCATCAAGGAAATCATTCTGACCAAATTTTATAAAGATCAACTGAAAAATACAGCCTCTTTTGCATACACAAGGTTTTTCTTTGATTTGACCTAGTGACCTAGTTTTTGACCCCAGATGACCAATAACCAAATTCTACCTAGATTTTATCAAGGCAATAATTCTGACCAAATTTCATAAAGATCAATTGAAAAATACAGCCTCTATTGCATACACAAGGTTTTTCTTTGATTTGACCTAGTGACCTAATTTTTGACCCAAAATGACCCATATTCGAACCTGACCAAGATTTTATCAAGGCGATCATTCTGACTGAATTTCATGGAGATCAATTGAAAAATATAGCCTCTATCGCATACACAAGGTTTTTCTTTGATTTGACCTAGTGACCTACTTTTTCATCCCAGATGACCCATATTCGAAGCTGACCTAGATTTTAACAAGGCAATCATTCTGACCAAAATTCATGAAGAATAAGTGAAAAAATACAGCTTCTATCGCATACATGACAAGGTTTTTCTTTAATTTGACCTAGTGACCTAGTTTTTGATCCCAGATAACCCATTTTCGAACTCGGCCTAGACTTTATCAAGGTTATCATTCTGACCAAATTTCATGAAGATTACTTGAAAAATACAGCCTCTATCGCATACACAAGGTTTTTCTTTGATTTAACCTAGTGACCTAGTTTTTGACCCCAGATGACCCATTTTCGAACTCAGCCTAAATTTCATCAGGGTAATCATTCTGACCAAAATTCATGAAGATTAATTGAAAAATACAGCCTCTATCGCATACACAAGGTTTTTCTTTGATTTGACCTAGTGACCTAGTTTTTGACGCCATATGACTCATTTTGGAACTCAGCCTAGATTTCATCATGGTAATCATTCTGACCAAATTTCATGAAGATCAGTTGAAAAATACAGCCTCTATCGCATACACAAGCTAAATGTTGACGGACAGCCGACAGACAGACAGACGCCGGACATTGAGTGATCAGAAAAACTCACATGAGCATTGCTCAGGTGAGCTAACAACAAAAAAGAACACAAAAAAAGTGTCTTACCAACACATGTTACCACAGAAAAATGTCTTTACTCTTTACATAGGACTATTAATAAACAAGAGGACCATGATGGTCCTGAATCGCTCACCTATCTCCACATGACCCAGTGTTCAACTGAGTATGACATCGTTATTTCTATTATTTGACATAGTGACCTAGTTTTTGAGCACATGTGACCTAGATATCATCAAGATAAAAAATTCTGACCAATTTTCATGAAGATCCATTGAAAAATATGGCCTCTAGAGAGGTCACAAGGTTCTTCTATTATTTGACCTAATGACCTAGTTTTTGAAGGCACGTGACCCACTTTTAAACTTGACCTAGATATCATCAGGTGAACATTCTCACCAATTTCATGAAGATCTCGTGAAAATATGGCCTCTAGAGGGGTCACAAGGTTTTTCTATTTTTCGACCTACTGACCTAGTTTTTGACCGCACATGACCCAGTTATGAACCTGACCTAGATATCATCAAGCTGAACATTCTCACCAATTTTCATGAAGATCCATTGAGAAATATGGCCTCTAGAGAGGTCACAAGGTTTTTCTATTTTTAGACCTACTGACCTAGTTTTTGACCCCACGTGACCCAGTTTCGAAACTGACCTAGATATCATCAAGGTGAACATTCTGACCAATATTCATGAAGATCTCATGAAAAATATGGCCTCTACAGAGGTCACAAGGTTTTTCTATTTTTAGATCTACTGACCTAGTTTTTAACCCCACGTGACCCAGTTTCGAACTTGACCTAGATATATTCAAGGTAAACATTCTGACCAATTTTCATGAAGATCATTGAAAAATATCGCCTCTAGAGAGGTCACAAGGTTTTCCTATTTTTAGACCTACTGACCTAGTTTTTGACAGCACATGACCCAGTTTCGAACTTGACCTAGATATCATCAAGGTGAACATTCTGACCAATTTTCATGAAGATCCATTGAGAAATATGGCCACTAGAGAGGTCACAAGGTTTTTCTATTTTAGATCTACTGACCTAGTTTTTCATCCACATGACCCAGTTTCGAACTTGACCTAGATATCATCAAGGTGAACATTCTGACCAATATTCATGAAGATCTCATGAAAATATGGCCTCTAGAGAGGTCACAAGGTTTTTCTATTTTTAGATCTACTGACCTAGTTTTTAACCCACGTGACCAGTTTCGAACTTGACCTAGATATCATCAAGATGAACATTCTGACCAATTTTCATGAAGATGCATTGAGAAATATGGCCTCTAGAGAGGTCACAAGGTTTTTCTATTTTTAGACCTAATGACCTAGTTTTTGACCCTACGTGACCCAGTTTCGAACTTGACCTAGATATCATCAAGATAAACATTCTGACCAATATTCATGAAGATCTCATGAAAAATATGGCCTCTAGAGAGGTCACAAGGTTTTCCTATTTTTAGACTACTGACTAGTTTTAACCCCACGTGACCCAGTTTCGAACCTGACCTAGATATCATCAAGATGAACATTCTGACCAATTTTCATGAAGATGCATTGAGAATATGGCCTCTAGAGAGGTCACAAGGTTTTTCTATTTTTAGACCTAATGACCTAGTTTTTGCCCTACGTGACCAGTTTCGAACTTGACCTAGATATCATCAAGATAAACATTCTGACCAATACTCATGAAGATCTCATGAAAAATATGGCCTCTAGAGAGGTCACAAGGTTTTTCTATTTTTAGACCTACTGACCTAGTTTTGACCCACGTGACCCAGTTTCGAACTTGACCTAGATATCATCAAGGTGAACATTCTGACCAATTTTCATGAAGATCTTGTGAAATATATGGCCTCTAGAGAGGTCACAAGGTTTTTCATATTTTAGACCTACTGACCTAGTTTTTGATGGCACGTGACCCAGTTTCGAACTTGACCTAGATATCATCAAGATGAACATTCTGACCAATTTTCATAAAGATCCCATGAAAAATGTGACCTCTAGAGTGGTCACAAGCAAAAGTTTACGGACGCACGGACGCACGGACGCACGGACGGACGACGGACGACGGACACCGCGCGATCACAAAAGCTCACCTTGTCACTTTGTGACAGGTGAGCTAAAAAGTTACAAAAATACCTAAATTATTGAAAATCTAAAAATAGAACTTCTAAAAGTAGACTAATTCTTGGAATCTAAGGGAAAGTAACTCAGTACAAAAGTTAACAAGAGCACCGCCTTGCGGGTGCTGACGCTCATCTGATTTTTTTGTGTAACAGAAATATTGTCCTACCCATGATTTTCTAAGTCTAAAAAGGGCCATCATTCTTGCAAAAAGCAGGATAGAGTTATGTTTCTTGATGTACAGTGTCCACTTATGATGGTGAAAAACTGTTGCAAGTTTTAAAGCAATAGCTTTGATAGTTTCTGAGAAAAGTTGACTTAAACATAATACTCAACCAAGAAAATGATTTTCTAAGTCCAAAAGGGGCAATAATTATTGCAAAAAGCAGGATGGAGTTATGTTGCTTGCTGTACAGGGTCAGCTTATGATGGTGAACAAGTGTTGCAAGTTTCAAAGTAACAGCTTTGATAGTTTAAGAGAAAAAGTTGACCTAAACATAAAACTTAACCAAGAAATCTGATATTTTCTAAGTCCAAAAGGGGCCATAAATCTTGCAAAAAGCAGGACGGAGTTATGTTTCTTGCTATACAGGGTCAACTTATGATGGTGAACAAGTGTTCCAAGTTTTAAAGCAATAGCTTTGATAGTTTAGGATAAAAGCTGACCTAAACATAAAACTTAACCAAGAAAACTGATTTTCTAAGTCCAAAAGGGGCAATAAATCTTGCAAAAAGCAAGATGGAGTTATGTTTCTTGATGTACAGGGTCTGCTTATGATGGTGAACAAGTATTCCAAGTTTCAAAGCAATAGCTTTGATAGTTTAGGAGAAAAGTTGACCTAAACATAAAACTTAACCAAGAAATCTGATATTTTCTAAGTACAAAAGGGGCCATAAATCTTGCAAAAAGCAAGATGGAGTTATGTTTCTTGCTATACAGGGTCAGCTTATGATGGGGAATAAGTATTCCAAGTTTCAAAGCAATAGCTTTGATAGTTTAGGAGAAAAGCTGACCTAAACATAAAACTTAACCAGGCGACGCCGACGCCGACAACCACTCAAGTGATGACAATAACTCATCATTTTTTTTCAAAAAATCAGATGAGCTAAAAAGAAAGGGTTACTTCCCTTTGGCCCTAAGCCAATCAGAATGATATATAGTGAAAATGCATCAAAATTAACCTTAATTTCTAAGTAAAAGCTGGCACAAGAGGACCATGATGGTCCTGAATCGCTCACCTGTCCCAACATGACCCAGTTTTGAACTGAGTATGACGTCGTTTTTTTTCTATTATTTGACATAGTGACCTAGTTTTTGAGCTCATGTGACCCAGTTTTGAATCTGACCTAGATATCATCAAGATGAACATTCAGACCAACTTTCATACAGATCCCATGAAAAATATGGCCTCTAGAGAGGTCACAAGGTTTTTTCATTATTTGACCTACTGACCTAGTTATTGATGGCATGTGACCCAGTTTCAAACTTGACCTTGATATCATCAAGATGAACATTCTGACCAATTTTCATGAAGATCCACTCAAAAGTATGGCCTCTAGAGAGGTCACAAGCTTTTTCTATTTTTAGACCTAATGACCTAGTTTTGGACCGCAGCTGACCCAGTTTCGAAATTGATCTAGATATCATCAAGATGAACATTCAGACCAACTTTCATACAGATCCCATGAAAAATATGGCCTCTAGAGAGGTCACAATGTTTTTTCATTATTTGACCTACTGACCTAGTTATTGATGGCACGTGACCCAGTTTCGAACCTGACCTAGACATCATCAAGATGAACATTCTGACCAATTTTCATGAAGACCCATTTAAAAGTATGGCCTCTAGAGAGGTCACAAGGTTTTTCTATTATTTGACCTACTGACCTAGTTTTTGAAGGCACGTGACCCAGTTTCGAACTTGACCTAGATATCATCAAGATGAACATTCTGACCAATTTTCATGAAGATCATGTGAAAAATATGGCCTCTAGAGAGGTCACAAGGTTTTTCTATTTTTAGAACTACTGACCTAGTTTTTGACCGCACATGACCCTGTTTCAAACTTGACCTAGATATCATCAAGATGAACATTCTGACCAACTTTCATAAAGATCCCATGAAAAATATGGCTTCTAGAGAGGTCACAAGGTTTTTTTATTATTTGACCTACTGACCTAGTTATTGATGGCACGTGACCCAGTTTCAAACTTGACCTAGATATCATCAAGGTGAACATTCTGACCAATTTTCATGAAGATCATGTGAAAAATATGGCCTCTAGAGAGGTCACAAGGTTTTTCTATTTTTAGAACTACTGACCTAGTTTTTGACCGCACGTGACCCAGTTTCGAATCTGACCTAGATATCATCAAGATGAACATTCAGACCAACTTTCATACAGATCCCATGAAAATTATGGCCTCTAGAGAGGTCACAAGGTTTTTCTATTTTTAGACCTACTGACCTAGTTTTTGAAGGCACGTGACCCAGTTTCGAACTTGACCTAGATGTCATCAAGGTGAACACTCTGACCAATTTTCGTGAAGATCATGTGAAAAATATGGCCTCTAGAGAGGTCACAGGGTTTTTCTATTTTTAGACCTACTGACCTAGTTTTTGAAGGCACGTGACCCAGTTTCGAACTTGACCTAGATATCATCAAGATGAACATTCTGACCAACTTTCATAAAGATCCCGCAAAAAATGTGACCTCTAGAGTGGTCACAAGCAAAAGTTTACGGACGCACGCACTGACGGAAGACGGACGCTGCGTGATCACAAAAGCTCACCTTGTCACTATGTGACAGGTGAGCTAAAAACAACAGCCGTACCGTACGTATGTCAAAATATGAAATGGCAGTTGATACAGCTAAATACTATATATTACAACTACAGAGTCATTTCAGCTTACCATCTTATTTTAAAATTTCTTCTAAAACTTAACATTTCTTGTTAAAAGTTCTAAAAACAAAGTTCATCAGTGAACACTGAATTTATAAAATTTATCTCCTGAACAATTTTAAGCGTCTAAGTTGAAGTATTTGGAAGCAGGCTTTGGCAGAAAATTTTACTATATCAGAATTCTGAAGTATAAAGCAAAGTTTCTCTCTATCAGACAACATCTCAAAAGTGTTACAAACATTTCGTATTTCCACATTCAAATCCTCACGGATTTCATTGTATACCAGACAGTGCAGAAGGACATGGATCTCGTCCTCAACACACAAATTACAATTAAAACATGTTCTACTATTAACATCCAGATTTTCAAACCGACCGATTTCAAGACGGATTGGTGCCACACCACACCTAAATTTTGACAAAGCACTTCTATGATGAAATGGTAAATTATATTGCAAATATTTTTCAACACCAGGTTCCTCTTCAAACAGTCTATAAGTTCTAAGTTTGTTACCACCACTACTTCTATTTGAGACATTCCTATTCAATAACATTTTCCATTTATCAAGTTCAATTGATACTAGTTTACTTTCTACCATGTCAACAACATTCTTTGCACTTAAAACTTGTGTGTTATTAACATCTACATCAATGCTATTAAACATTTTACATATTCTGAAATACTGGTTTTTACACCTGGACGAAGCACTCCGTCTGGCCCAATCAAAGATCTTTTTAATATTTCGCCAACAATGCGTTGTTAGAAGTCGTTTTTTCATTATTGATTAAAAAAATATATTATTTTGTTGTCCAAAGAATCTAAGGGCATTTACTGAAGTAAAACATACTGCAAACGAGATGTCAATTAATTTGCAAACAAATTCAGCCTAAGATGACTTACTATATCAATTTGCACCCCTGTTGCAATTATCGGTAATCTATTTGATTGTGACAGACGATTAATTACAATTATCTAATATTCAAAACGTAATAAAAATTATTTAGAATAAGTAAACAAATCTATGCTTCGAACTTTCCAAACAATTTGCCGACTTGGAATCGGTCTTGTTACCGGTATCAATACATTATTTAACTAAAAAAGGATGTGACAGGTATTAAAACACTTTCAAAGTAAACCCGAGTATTCAAGACGATGATCAGAAATAAACATTTATTTCTTGGAGATATCTACTCTTATGCCGCGAATACGATTTCCGTAAATCTCGTATACAGAAATAACTTTTAATAAACTTCTCTCAGTTATTTTTTTTGCTGATTGAACAGGCTTATAGATCTTCCAAAAAATAATTAAAACAGTTGTTTATATAAGAGAAGTTTAGGTAATTGTTCATATTTCCCTTAGGCTCGCCGATTTTCAATGTTTTATAAAACGTTTTGTGTACATATATTTTATTTTTCTTTTGTATTTCAATTATTCACGTTATATACGAATGAACTTTGTCATTAAGCCAACAAAAAATACTACTTACTTAAAAAAAACGGGTGCATTACGGTTATGGAAATTTCCTGGCGCTCACCGAATTTCAATCTCGCATAAGACCGTTATGCGCGTACGTACTTTATTTTCGTTTCAAAAATCAATTATTTTTACTATATGTTTGTATGTAGTTAAATTCAGTCATAAACCCTGCAAATAAAACATTTATTAAAGAAAAACAAAACAAAGCAAAACATTATGTCAAATTTAATGCATGGATCCTTTGACCTTTCTTTTACATTTTGTTGTTTGGAACGATAATACATTTGTGAATTTAGACGATTTTTTATTAATTTCATTGTAACAGACAAAAAAAAAACATGGAGAAAAAATGATTTTACAATACTCACTAACGTTCAACAATTTCAAATCATGTAAGAGGTGCATTACGAAAGACAAAGCGGAGACGAAATTGACCGGTTCACCGTTAGGGCAGTTTGACGCGGTACATACTGCACCACAGTTGGGCAGTTGTTTACATAGGATTTCAGCTAATGTGTTTCGTTTTGAAAGTAACGTATTTTTTACCGATTTACTTATAGAAACAAGCAAGATTATCAGGTATTCGTCTGTATTTATTATGTTTTATCCCAGGATACAAGTAGAGTGCAGAAAAATGAGAAAATTGGTGTTAAATGCAAACTTCATAAATCTCAATTTCCACTCGGTTTTTGGCATATTTTGGTCCGACGAAGTGTAAATAAACAACGTTAGTGATAGTGACTAAACTAAGTATTTATACGATGGTGCTTAAGTGTCATACAGTTGTTCGGATAAACTTAGTTGATTCTAATGGATCTTATAGCACTTATGTTAGAATGTTAGAATAACCAAGATTGACTTGATTTGTACAAACTGCACAAAACTTGTATACTCAACAAATTCGCGTCATCACTAATTCGTGGTATTTAGTGCGCCACTAGTGTGTTACCGGGATTCGTGGCCTATTTTACTCAGTTGGCGAAAAATGTTCCTACTGCAGTTACATTGCTAATATCGCAATTTATTAAATGTATTTTTCACAATCTATTGCATAAAATCCATGAATTAAGCAAATATTGCATGTTATAAGTTCGTTTACCAGCGATCAGCATTGTCCTCATAATTATGCGAATTAAGTCCCGCCTATAGGTTTAGAGGACACAAATTTTACATAACATCCCCAGCTACACTAAAATGAATAAATATCGGTATTCGACGAAACATCAAAAAGTCTTACAGATATAAATTAACATCGCCGATGCTGACCAGATTGTAAGCTGTCAGTCAATTTTTCCAAATAAGTCGCCAACGGAGATGGCCTTTCATACTCCCTAAGTCAATAATCGGTTTTCGGTGATGGCTGAAATATGCAAACGTCACTTAAGTCACCAATTAAATTTACCGATAAACTACGACCAATGGAATAGGGGATCATTTACTCGCACTAATAATGGCTGCCCACATAGAAATACAGCACTAAAGTAGAGTTTATTAAGGTTGTTAAATTTAGAACGGCCGGTCCGGCGACAAAGGATAAAATATATCAGGTTATTAAAGACCTGAAGGCCAATGAGACTTTTAATGAAATTAATGACTGGTACGACCGCTGCTGATAGAACTTCATGTCCTCAACATGGTTTGTACTTTTTGTACAATGACATTTGTGACGGGTTGGACCTGTATCCGACAATGTAACAAAATACTAGAATTCAGATGTCCATAAGCGTGAAGCCTCTATCAAAATGCCCATAAACAACCCTAACCCTCTAGTGCTGCAAAAATCATTCAAACTTTAAGTGCGTCTCTGTGTTTGAGAGGCTGTGCCCTATATTTAGAACATGTCATGCACTGGTTGATTACAACTTTCCTTTACAGTGTGAGTTTGATGAGTGTTCTGTAATTATATTTAAGAAATTGATGTATTTTGGCAGGAAGCAAATTACAAGACTTATTAAGTATGTCGATCTAAACCACTGTTAGTATATTTTTCCGCTAATAATAGCTGGGCCCCTAACTTTTAGGCTGGGCCCCTAGAATTTGCCTGTAAGGAGCCCAGATGGCTAATAGGGTCTGAGTGTTAATTTATATCCCTGTCTTAAGTCAACGGATTTTAGGGGGAGGAAGGGATGGGGGCCCCTGACCATCTCCTCAAAATAGACCCATGATACTGAGCAGTTAATTTTAACATGTTAGATAACTATCAAATAGAAAATATTAAGTAATAGTACGATTCTTAGGCTCCGCTACATTATGACCACGCCCGCGACTTTGTGATTTACTTGCAAAATATCTGGTGTGTCCGCTGCCTAGAGGAGAATATTTTCGATAGTGCCAATGTAAACAGATAATATAAAACGTTTAAATTTGCGTTTAATGACTTTTGAGTGTTCCTGTTAGTTTGACTTAGATAGCTTTTCATTGTCTGAATTATATTTAGTGTTTTTTAACCTATGACAGTTTGATTGACACAATTGTTGACCTATACCGCGACATTAGTGATGTGACGTCACATGATAACAATGGCTGACTATTGTTGTTCGAAGTACACATGGATGTTTCTTGAATGATATCTTATTCATTTTCACACAGTTATAGATGCATATGACATGAAATATTGTGGTAAAGACAAGAAATACACTGTTGTGTTGTTTCTTGTTTAATGTCGTTACGTCGAATGTCAAGTACCGCGACATTACAGATGAACGGTATAAGCGGCTGAAAACTGGTTGTGCCGGGATATATACTGGGTATACCAATTACCGGGATATACATATTACCGTGAATGTCCTGTTTTGATACTTAACATGAAAATTGCTTTACAATTTTTCTTTCATTATTCATGCTCAATGTGCTTAGATTTTTAGCAAAACTATTTTTGAAAATTGGAGTGTCTTTCTTTTTATTTCTCACTGATCCCAGAAATTAAGGAATTCAGCTAAGGGACTGGTCATTATGGTTAATCTTTGCAATTTTTCTCCGCAAATTTTCAATGACATTGCTTATTTCTGCCATATCTCTTTCATATTTAGTTTGGCCATTGTAAAATAGAAATGCTGTCTTGTCTTAGATCAATTTAACAACTTCTTTAGATTGAAAGTTGAAATTCACGGTAATTAGGATGTGCAAGTAATGCTAAAATTACCATTGTTGTTTGAATGTACAGCATGGAATTTTTTGAAGGTATCTGACATTTTTCCCAAAGTTAAAGCTAAAATAAATAATTGTAAACAAGAATAAAAGTTTTTTCTTTTTAATGTCTTGTATCGAAATGTAAGTACCTGCAATAAGATGACTTACGGAAATGGTTGTCCGGTATAATCATATTTACTTATAAAAACAATTTGGGGGTGAAAAGTCTTCATATGCTATAAAACACCAGACTTTTCACTCCCAAATTGGGGGTGAAAAGTCTTGGGAGGAACAGTCTTGGGGGTGAAACGTCTGACACCCCCAAAATTATATCAGGATACTGTCAAAACTGAAAATACCAGAAAGTACAATTTATGCAGAAAGAATGACTAGGTTTTCCCGTCAGATATGCAGCACCTAATTTCATATTATTAGATACTCTCAAAAGACGTTTACCATACACGTAAACAAAGAAATCAGTATATTTCAATTACTTGCCTCTGTTCGATTGTTCGATTTCCCCTCCAATTCGAGTGTTCAAATAATTTTTAACCAATGAAATTTCAGGTGGACGTGACGTCATTTCCGACGGCACTCATAGTGTTATTATCGAATTTAAGTTTCATCCAAAACTAAAATATATTACTAAAAGTTTCCACAACTACGCATTTCAAAAATAAGGGGATGTATTTTCTGACATATATAATCTGCTCACCATTGCGAAAAAGTTCTTTTGAGAAACCCAAATGCTATCTCTACGTAGGCTGCATTTTATGTCAGAGGGAACTAATTCATTATTGTAATATTTTGTGTCATGGGCTTGTCTTTCATCTACATCTACATCTACATCTTTCACCCAACCGTCGATTTCCGACTATCACTGGGCGGCGCTGTCAGAGAAACAGTTGTTAAAGAAATGATATGTTACAATGTTAAAATAATAAAAGCTAAAAAAGACAGTATGCTACAGTTAAAATGGGGCAGAGGCAATAGAATTACATACTGACCACCGCCAGCCTCTCTCTAAAGATACCGAGACTGGGGCTAGATTTAACATAAGTTGGTAGGGAGTTCCAGAGACGGATGGTCCTTGGGAAGTAGGAGTTAGAAAAGTACTGAGTGTGAGACATGGGGATTAAATAATTTAGGTTTCTAGTTGGAATAAGATGAGATTGATCGACTGCAACTGTCTGGGTCCTTATTTTATAAAACATTACTAATGAGTTGTGTAACCTTCTATATTGGAGTGTATTCCATTCTAAAGTTTTCAGCATTTGTGTAACACTACTGGTGTAACTGTAGTCGTACATGACGTACCTAGCAGCTGACCTTTGGACATTTTCGACTTTGCTAGTGAGTGTTTTTGCCAAGGATGCCAGACGCTTGAACAGTACTCAAGTTGAGGGCGGACATAGGTGTTATAGGCAGCAATTTTGACCTTTTTATTGTCAGTTTTCACATTCCGTTGTATGAAGCGAAGAGTGGAAGTTGCTTTGGAAGTGATATTGTCAATATGTTTGGACCAGTTTAGATCTTTGGAAATGGTTATGCCTAGGTATTTAGCTACCTCACAAGTTTTTAACTCTATGTTGTGAAGTTTGTAGGGGTAGACCACGGGATTTTTCTTTCTAAAGATTCTAAGGACTTCACACTTGCTCAGGATGGAAAAACTATCAAAGACCTATCATAAAATTGCAAGAGATATACCTGTTGACCATAACTTTGGACACTTTCTCAGTGTACATACTGTCTGTACGCCCAAACAAAAGTCGTTAAAAACTAGGCTTTCACTTTGGCTTTTCAATTTTTAGCTCACCTGAGCCAAGAGCTATTGTGATCACTCACCGTCCGGCGTCCGTCCGGTGTCCGTCCACACTTTCCTTTAAACAACATCTCCTCCTAAACCATCAGGCCAATTTTGATGAAACTTCACAGGGATGTTCCTTGGATGGTCTTCTTTAAAATTATTAAGAATTCAATTCCATGTAGAACTCTGGTTGACATGGCAACTGAAAGGAAAAACTTTAAAAATTTTCTTGTCCAAAACCACAGGTCATAGGGCTTTTATATTTGGGATGTAGCATCATCTAGTGGTGCTCTACCGAGATTGTTCAAATTATTCCCCTAGGGTCAAATGGTTTACATAGACTTATATAGGGAAAACTTTGAAAATCTTCTTGTCCAAAACCACAAGGCATAGAGCCTCAATATTTTGCATGTGACATCATCTAATGGCCCTCTGTAAAGATTGTTCAAATTATGCCCTGTGTTGAAAAAAGGCCCTGTCCCGGGGGTCCCAAGATTTACATACACTTATATATGAAAAAACTTAAAAATTCTTCTTGTCTCAAACCAAAAGATCTAGGCCTTTGATATTTTGTAGACAGCATTGCCTTTTGGTTCCCTACCAAAATTGTTCAAATTATGCCCCTGGGGTGGAAAGAGGCCTCGCTCCAGGGGTCTCAAGTTTTATATAGACTTAAATAGGATTTTTTTTAAAAAAATCTTCTTGTCTGAAACCACAAGACCTAGGCCTTTGATGTATGGTGTGTAGCATTGCCTTGTGGTTCTCTACCAAGATTGTTCAAATTATGACCATGGGGTGAAAAGAGGCCCTGCCCCGGGGTTCCCAAGTTTACATAGACTTATATAGGAAAAAAAGTAAAAATCTTCTTGTCTGAAACGGCAAGGCCTGGGCTTTTGATTTTTGGTATGTTGCATTGCCTAGTGGTCCTTTACTAAGATTGTTCAAATTATGCCTCTGGGGTAAAAAGAGGCCCTGCCCTGGGGTCCAAAGTTTTACATAGACATACATAGGAAAAAAAATAGTAAAAATCTTCTTGACTGAAAGTTCAAGGCCTATGCTTTTGATATTCAATATGTAGCATTGCCTAGTGGCTCTCTAACAAGAGTTATCAAATTATGCCCCTGGGGTGAAAAGAGGCACCGCCTTGAGGGTCACATAGTTTTTATATGAGCTATATAGCAAAAATATTTCAAAAATTATCTGATCCTATTTTTTAGACTGTTTAATTATAATTACCTTATGACCCAAAGTAATTAGGGGTCACTTGACTGTTACCTTGACCTACTGACCTACTTTCTTTTTTTTAAGATACAGCCTTGAAATTTGAATGACATGTACAGTTTTGCACACCGATCTTAAAACTGACTTTCAGTGACCATGAATGAGACCTACTGACCTACTTTCTTGTTTTTTTTTTAAGATACAGCCTTCAAATTTATATAACATGTACAGTTTTGCACACCGATCTTAAAACTGATTTTCAGTGACCTTGAATTTGACCTACTGAACTACTTTCTTGTTTTTTTAAGATACAGCTTTGAAATTTGGATGACATGTATAGTTTTGCATGCCGATCTTTGAACAGACTTTCACCGACCATTAGTGTGACATACTGACCTACTTTCTTGTTTTCTAAGCTACAGCAAAAGGATTTGGATCACCTGTAATATTTTTTTTACAGATTTCAAAAGTAATTTTGCCTAATCTTCACCTTGACCCACTCTCCTAATTTTCTTGTTTTTAAAGCTTTAGCTAAGAAATTTGTTCAAGCAAACAACTCTACTCAGGTGAGCGATTTAGGAGCATCATGGCCCTTTTGTTTTTTCAAGCTGTCCATAGTAAGTATTTTTATGTTTTTTCTCTGGCTATTTGAAAAAAAATATTCTTGTTGCATATATTTTTCAGTGTATGATAAATGTCTCTGCAACACAGTCGTTAGATAAACATTAATGCTTGAAATTAAAACGTATTTTTACCAAAAACACAGACAGTCAAAGCAAAAGACAAAGCATTCAGGTTAAAAATGCCCGGTTTTTTTTTGGAATTGCAAAGGAAATTAATGTCAGAACCGTTTCTGAATGTTTCATTATCAATCCATGCATATGAGGTTATATGTACAAATATGCATTTACAATCCCGAATAGTTGAAATATTGTTTAAGTCAACATGCATATGAATTATGCACTGACTGACTAGTCGCAAAACCTGATATAAAACTGTTCCACTATTCGTCAAAAACCTGTATGCCTATTAAATAAAGAAATGATGAACTGTTTGGGCTTATAAGCTCCATACACTGTACTCATTGAATTAATAAATATAAGTTTTGTATTGTATTTTACTTGTGACAGTCAAACAGTATTTATTAGTCTGTTTCACCAACGATGACCTTGTCTTCAACAAGAAATAGAACCTATATTGTGTTTCTGCTAAAATGCGAGAAAAATATATATTTATTTCACTCAGTTTGACAGAACACTTTGTTTTTCTCTTTTTTTATTTTAACTCCACTGTTCGGAGAATAGGGGTGCTATTCTACTCACCCCGACTTCGGAACTGACTTTCTTGGATAAAGTTTTTCTGCAAACTTTGTTTTTCTGTCACATCTTTTTCATTATTGCTTATATCCTACTGTAACTTCACATAAACATTGTGCAACATACAAACAAAGTTTATGCAGAGCTGTGTCAATTATACTCAAGGTCAAGGTCAACCAAGGTGTTATACTTGGGTTATTTTCAGATTAAAGTTTTTCGGCTACCGTTGTTTTTCTGTCATATCTTTGTTATTATTGCTTATATCTTATTTTAACTTTACATAAACATTGTGCAGCATACAAACAAAGTTTATACAGGGCCTGTGTCCATTTTACCCAAGGTCAAGGTCACCTAGGTGTTATACTTAGGTTATTTTCAGGTGAAAGTTTTTTGTCAATCTTCGTTTTCTGAAACTCATACCATACTGAAGAATTGGGCAAAAATCGATTCTATTATCTTTCCTTGTTTATCGAGATCAACGCTATAAATTGTTGTCTCCCTTAGACCGTCTAGCTAATTATCGGTCACTATCGGATATTTTTAGCGAGTGTTGCAGATCGTTATGGTTCGGCTATCTCCGCTTATCGTATCACGGGAGGTGCCGATCATAAAAAAAAACAATCAGAGATCTACTGTAAAAACGTGGGAAGGGTGATTTATTTTACACCAATTTTAGTACCGGTAAAACAACAACAACAAATATAGTCATCTTTATATTTATCAGGTTACATACAGACTAACAACTTGGTTTAATTCTGTTTTTCAATAATGTAAAATACAGAACGAAAAAAGAAGACACTACGTTATCTATTAAAATTTTGCATAGTATATGAAAATATGATCAACACTGTATTATCTTCTTTATATTTTACATTAAAGAAACTGAGACATAAACACAAATATAAATACACAAAATCATGTATGTTAGGCAAGCGTAACATACATGTACATGAAACTACTATTATCTTAAAAAATAGAAAGCAGGAAAAAATTATAATTTTTAAAAGTGCTTACAAACTTGACAATTTCATTACCAGTTATTATAAATAGATGTGAAATACGTTTTGTTTTATTACATTCAATGAAAATTTAACTTGTCAAAAATAATTTTGCTATGTAATTAACATTTGAAAAACATATTGTCACACACTAATGAAAAATAAACAGGAAAACAAAGACAATGGAAAAGGTATCTTTTTATGATACTAGAGCCTGTTAATTGAATGTGTGAACTATTCGCCCCCGAGCGAGTCATTGTGTAGTAAAGTATGTGCGAATTATGACTTCTCAAGTTTTCTCAAAGGGACTGACTGAGAGATTTAATAAATGTCAGATTTATAAAATAAAAAGTGGAAAACCTAAGAACAAAACAAGCTCATCATAGAAAAAGTCTTTTAGGAAAGATTTAGGATAATGTGACACTAATGTAGTGGAAATGTTATTCATAATAATTATCACGAACATTTTTACTACCGTATAGCGGGTTATTTCTACGGGGGGAATATTTCTGCGTTTCTGCGGTCTCTCGATAGAATCGCAAAAATATTTCCAGCAGAATATTCATCCAGCAAAAATTTAAAACGCAAAAAAAAAGAACTGCATTTTTCCCCAACGTTGTTTCATGTTATGTTTCCCTAGGTAATCCGAAGTAATTATTGGAAATTACCGTCGCAATCTGACAATTACCGATAATTGTATGATTAGGTGTGATGGTCAATCAAAGCCCTAGCTGTTAATCCCTCAGAAAACATTTTTCTTCTGTGAATGAAATAATTGAGTGAATTTCAGTTGTGTTATTCTTATAAAACCCTTGTAATAAATATCTTCCGAACTATACTTTAATAACCTTTATATAAGTATAACCGTTATGGCGATATACCGTAGCTTGCAGTTGTTGTTTGTGCAATTGTTGTTGTACTTATATTTTTTCAATTCACATGTTATTGTATCCTACAATGTTTTCATTAAATGCAAAGTTATTTTACAACAGTTACCGGTAATTTAGTTTATTGTTTTCATACGCTATCATTCTCACAACGCCCGATCATGCGAGGAACTACCTCCTCTTTGGCATCATAAACGCAGAAATTTCTCTTCCTTTTATGTGAAAACGCAGAAATTAAACACGCAGAAATTTGTTTCACAATTTTTGGGGCCAAAACGCAGAATATTTTGACCGCAGAAATAACCCGCTATATAAACCGGTATATAAACTAGGGATTACAGATTTTTCATATCTTTTAGCGCGTGCTATACCTTCTTGAGATTAGTTGTGCGTACATTCAGTTCGATTCAATTTCGATTTATTGCATAAATACAATGCCTACAGCAAGTGAAAACATTATATAATATGGAGAAGAGAGAGTACATAATAATTTTCAAAAGAGACAATAAACTAATAAATCTATAAACGACAATTTTTCACAATGTTGTCACAAAACTTTTATAATACAATATTTTCACTCTAAGGCGAACCTTTAACACGTGTTCTAGAGTGTATATCAAAATCCCCTTGATCAAAATCCCCTCCACTGAAAAATGACTGTGTGTTACAAAATCCCCTTCACACATTTGCAGGGGTTATCATAATCCCCTCTGTGATTAACATTATAGATATATAGATATTAGTGCTCCAAATTATATTATGTTTGCTAAAGGCATTGTATTTACATGCTTTATGCAATAGACTTTTAAGTTGTATATAGTTGTATTTGAACTTGATGAAATAAGTAAAAATCACAGAGGGGATTATGATACCCCCTGCAAAAGTATGAAGGGGATTTTGTAACACCCTATCATTTTTCAGTGAAGGGGATTTTGATCAAGGGGATTTTGATTGTCTCCCCGTGTTCTATGCATCTATACTTTAATATCGAACAATTAACCTGTATGAAGGAAAAAATACTTTTTATCAGATACAAGCAAATACTCAATCACTGTCACATTATGCTATGTATCTAACAACATTTGTTCTTGAAAATGAAAAACATATATTTATTTTGTATTTAAGTCTCGTTCATTAAACATGTTACAATTTTCAAACTGCTCTTGCGCAGTCATCGAGAAGATTATTATCTGTGTAATAAAATGACCTGATCGTCCCTAATCCCCTAATAAAAAGGTGTTGATAAGAGATACACTTGCAAAACGCTGTTAATTGGTAATAAACAACTATCAAAAAGTGCTTTAACATAGCTGTTTAAGAGGCTCCGAAAACAATTTACTCAAAATGTTGCATTATATAAATTCTTTATAACATTTATATGGTTAAAACTTAAACTAAGAGGTATAAATATAATTAAAAGAATCTTTAAAATACGAGACAGTGGCTATATCTTTTTTAGAAAGAAATATATATAGTTGCAAAGTGCATCATGTGATTTTTTTTATTTATTAACATGATACGTCAGCATCTTTCCCTGTAACATTTACTTTGCGGAAAGTTCGTAATTCCCAAAAACTATGGTTCGCCTTAATATAACTGAAGTTATTCCCGCGCTGTTATTATCACTTCTATAATTATCTGCAATAATGAAACGTATTTTCCAAGTTGCACACCTGGTTAATTGATCATATACCGCTCCATTTGCACAATATCTTTGTCGTTAAACCAGATTAATAAAAAATAATAATCTAGAAAATCTGTAAATTTAATTCATGAAATTGTTATGCCTTTCCTTTATTCTCTCTCTACCTTTCTTTCTTTGGGCGAGTTCGTGCGTTTCCGCACGCGTTCGGAAATACCACGGACACGTTCAAATAAAGAAATAATACAAAAATCACCAACTTTTAAACGTCTAGGGAAGCAAGAAGACATTAAAATAATTTCAAAATAAAAACATATATAAAAAATTTATTGTCTGTAGAATACTTCAGTAGGATAATAAATATTCTCAAATTATGAATAAAGTGGCTACAGTGGAAAGAATAAGATACGTACCACAGGTTTTTGCTTATTTTATTCGGTAACTGTATGCCGTAAACAGAGACTGATAGTGGTGTTTTTAATCGCCAAGGGAAGCATTAATTCTTCATTTTAGATAAATATTATTTATATCTTTGTAAAGAGAAAAGAATGACGAACACTTCAATAGGATAATAAATATTGTGTGTTCATTCTAATTAAAACAATTTTTGTTCAAACTTTTTTTCCTTCTTTGTTTCTATTGGAAAATATCAACCAGATAAAAATCGATATCGCACAGCCAGGTGATTTCAAGGGGGGACAATTATACCGATAAGACGGCAAATTTTACCTAATTGTTGATCATGATCTTTATCATCAACATCTGCATGTGTGGAAACAATTCAAATAAACCTGATTGTTTTACAGAATTATACCTCTTAACAGCGATAAACGACACTCTGCTAACAGCTTTGTAAACTTGAGGAAGAGATCTTGCTGTCCGGTGGATTGAAAATAAGAAATGATGTCAGGAATGCATTTTACTATTCGCTGTGTCAGTTTTTTATTATTTGCTCATCATATTGGACGCCGTTTTAATCAACAACCAGTCATTTGTTTGTGTACCAACATATGGCTCAAACATGTGCATGTGTTCAAAATATGCACTCAGATCTGCTTCTTCATCATCGGTATTGTCGATTTCTGAAGACGCCTGTGTGTTGTCTGCTTTCACTGAAGTTGAAGATAGTCTGAGCATTTTCTTCGGGTACAGGTCAAAACGTACCCAAACCAAAATGTACCCAAACTTAAAAAGTCAAAACTTGTGAAAGTCAAAATGTACCCATGTTTTTTTTAATTAGAAGTCAAAATTTACCCATGTTTTTTATTTGAAGAATCAAAATGCACCCATATAAATATTGATCATTTGCTTATAAATAATTATCAAAATAATACATTTAAAGCTACTCGCCAACAGTTTAGGTGAATTTTTTCATTAGTTCATAAATATAAAATTATAGCTGCACATACATATTTATTAAACAAAATTAGGAGAAAGTAAAAAAAAGTTTAAAACGGACTTGTATTATTGGTTTTTGAATAACAAATAAATGATGGTACACAACAACTATATTTAGTAATTAAAGTAATTTAAAAGCACAACTGACTGAGGATCTGTAACTAAAGATTCATTTGGGTTTGGAAGTACCTGTAAAATTAATGTTCAATCTGTTTGATACATATGTGACATCTATATTACACTATTCGTGTGAGGTATGGTGTTTTATAGGGCTGATAATATAGAAAAAGTACATAGAAATTTTTTGAAAAGATTATTAAGAGTAAAGATTTCGAAATGTAATTCCACTTTACACGGTGAATTAGGAAGATTCCCTTTTTATAATGTTGGGAAAGTTAGGATACTGAAATATTTCTTGAAATTGCACTCAGAAAAAACAACAATAGTATTTTAAAAAGCAATGATTATGACAATGAGGCAAGATATAGACAGAAAAGGAAACTGTAATAACTGGGTCATTCAAATAAAACAGATGTTACAAAACTCAGGCTTTCCTGATGTATGGTTATTCCCAGATTCTGTAAATGTCAGGTTTTCAGAAATCTCATGTCCGGAGCCCGGGGCTACCAGAAAATTCTGTAAAGATATTAATTTTTTTCAGAGCGTGCCCGCCGGACTACCTTAAAACCCTATATCTAGTAGCCCGGAAATCAATACAACAACAAAGTTTATTCAGCAATAAGTAATATAAAAATACTTCTAGGCTACATACGAGTGTAGTGACAAAAACAATGAAAGTTTTACAACTCCAATTCAAAGGGAAATGTGAACTTCAAATATATCTTTAAGCAGAAGCTTAAGTATTAGATAAGTTACTAAAAACAATAACATGTGACCATTTATTTATCTAATTCTTTTCTACGATTATTTGCGAAATATATATATCTATATATATATATATATATATATATTAATAATATCTTTCTTGTTTCTAAACAGATTATCAAATTTTTGCAAAGTTGGCCACGTAAAATAATATGACTTTAAGAATTTCCTACGTAAATATAAATATACAGGGCACGTTAACAGAAAATGATACTCGTTTTCCACAGTTTTCGATGAACAAAATTTACAGATTCTTTCTGATCTTGAAATATTGTAATATCTTCCTCTCTCTATTTCAAGACTAAGTGAAGATAAACGAAATCTACTAAGGGTAACTTTAAATCGTTTTTTCTATGCTATAGTAATAAAGATATGGTTTGAGAGTAAAATCATGTTTGAATCTAGAATGTATTATTAATCTCTGTGAGTTATTTATATCTGCATACCAAGTTTGCTGATACTGATCTAATATTCTTTGTTTGATGAAATCAAATACCGATATATTTTGATAGTTATGAAGATTATGCCACATATTAGATAAGCCCAGACTGTCCAAAATAAGTTTGAATTGATGCGCCCAGTTCTGACCATTATATGTTATATTCTTGTCTGTATCTTCCTTTAGCATATTAAATATTTGCTTCGCCAAACTATTCTCACCTAACTTTTGAATTTTAACCAGTATTTAATCATGTTTATCTGTCTTTTAATTTTCATGGGTTCCCTGCCAAGTTCACCATATAATCTTGTCAGTTTGTTGAATTATTAACAACAAGAATTTTTCTACAGAGTTTTGAATGGATTAATTTTATGTATTTTCCATCTACGGCCCCCATACTTCTGAGCAGTAATTTAGAACTGAGGAAACCAACGTATCAAATAATTTACACTTTTCACTGGTTTTGAAATCATACCGGTAGAAAATAGAGAACAGTCGATACAACGCTTTTGATGCATGATCTGCTATAGTTTCAAAGTTTGTATACGCGACGAATTGCCATTCTTAAAGATTTAAAGAATGATACAACTGCATACATTGATTTTATAGCTTTTACCATTTTGGTGTTAACATGTTCTGCTAGTAGCTCTTGCCAAAGGAATGAACGATTATCTTGTCGAAACATTTCTCGTGATCAATAAATATAGAATATAATTTTTTACCAGAATATAACATCTTTGATACAATTGAATGTAAAAGAAATATACGGTCTACCGTACTTTTACTTTTTTGAAATCCAAACTGACAATTTACAAGCGTTTCGTATTTGTTTGTCCATACGGTTAGTCTGTTAAGTAATATATGTGAATATATTTTAGACAAAATATTATTTAGTGTAATACCACGGTAGTTTTTAGATACTTTTGGATCATTCCCTTTAAATATAGTGAAAATATATCCTGTCCCCCAACTTTCAGGGTATTTCCCACTACACAAAATTTGATTAAAGGTGAGAAGAAACTATACTGTAAGATGATTTAATTATTTCTGCTGAAATGCCATCTGGGCCAGAAGATTTAAAGTCATTCTGTTTAAAAACAGCTTTATGTACCTCTTGCTCAGACATTAGCAAATCAAGTTCATCATCATGGATATTTTCAAAATCATCCTCTTCAATATTTACACCTGCATCACAGTTTTCACCAAATAATGTAGCAAAATGCTTATGCAGTTGATCAATATCTATAGGAGAGATCGTGTTTGTAAACAAATCCATTGTATTTTCTATTTTTAGAACTGATAAGACAAAGACCGTGTGGGCAGACGCCGAGCGTCCATGTTTTTTGTAAACAGTGATGTTTTTCTAACGGCTTAAACTTTCTTAAAACACAAATAATATCAATAATTTTTTGATCAATGGAAAGTGTATAAAACAAGCAATTTATTGATTACTGTTGATTATAATTTCGAAATTAAATGGATTAATTATGAAAGCTTAACTTACAGTGTTTTTTCTAAAAGTTTGGAGGATCGCTACGCCGCTATTAAAATCTTATGTCATTTAAAATGGTTATTCATTTCAAAAAGATATTTAAATGGGAAAATATGAAAATCGTAAGCATTACAAAACTTTTTGAATTTTTAAAATCCATAAATGAGCAAAAAATTTATTAAAAATTAAAAATTCAGATCCCATACACAAACGATGTAAAAACATTTGTTTTAACCACCACCAGATAAACAGGTATTTATGCGTGACGTCATGGCGATCTCTCTATTATTATTTGTTTTTACATCAAAAGTAAAACGAAGTGCCGCATGATCAGATAAATTTGACCATTCGTCAATATCAAAGCTGCTGATCGTGTAGAGAATTTCCTTATCCACATGTAAATAGTCCGTAACACTGAGACCACGTGATGATAATAAGGTATGGCCATATGAGTTATGGATTCGCCGTTTGCGATCACGTGACTAGTCGATTTACAATGTACAAGTCTCCGCCCGTAAACATCAATCGCGGAATCTTTATTATATGGAATAGGAATATCATACTGACTTGCTAATGATGGTTCAATATCTATTTGATCGCTATCAAGATATCTGTCAAATTCTAAAATATCAATTAAGTTACCCGTTCTCGAGTTTAGTCCCCTGTAACGTACATTTCGCCTAACTGATTATATTTTTCAATTCCTTTCTCTATTTCTTCAAAAAAGTCAAAATCTTTATCGTAAAACTTTTTGAACCTGATGGTGGAATATAAGCAATACATGTATAATTTTATATACATCTTCATTGAAATAGAACAGATCATGATTAATTTTTAACCAAATAATACCAAAATTATTGCTGTCAACAATAGAAACATTATACTTCAATTTGTTACGGTAATAAACTGTATAGTCCCTGTAGATTTATTTCCATATAAAAGAAAAGAATTATATCCGTTTATCTCTAAACTGAGCATATGAGATTTACTAAACCATGTTTCACTAAAGAGAAGAATATCATAGTTTTTCACATAATTTATAAATGTCTCGTCATGTAATTTTATAACTAAACCGTTTATATTCTATGATAAGTTTTGTAACTCCTCCTGCTGTTCCTAACTGGAAATCTCCTGGAAAGTTCCACTATCACCGTCTCGAACTAACAATTTAGCGCATGCCCACTTCACACTTTTTCCTTTGGCTTTCTCTCGCTCCATAACTGGGAAAGCTCCTTTCTCTTTGCCAGAATAGATTTGGTTTGTTGTACACCAACGCCTTTATTTTTAGATTTCAGATCATCCGCTTTGTCTTTAGCTGTGACTCGAACAAGTTCTCGCGCCTGGTAGCTTTGGAATTTAGCTACTATCGGTCGTGTACCTTTATTTTTCTTTTGCCCAATCCTGTGCACACGCGCAATTTCTGTTGGAGTGGCAATTTCAAGCTCGCCCTTGATGAGTTCCAACACCAGTGTTTCACAGTTTTCCGTTTCTACTTTAGTCTTCATGCATCATTTTGACAGTTATCTATAATCCTCTTGTTTATTGAGTGATACACGCCGGAGTCATTAATCATCTTACCACCTATTGTCACAGTCGACAAACAATTAACCGTTTTTAAACGTACCCGGAGGCAAATATTTATGTGCACTCGAGATTTTAGTCCAAGTCGCTCCCAGTAGTGTTTAAAACATTTTAAAATTACGTCATTTTACCGCCACCTGCCATAGTGTACTTTCGTTTTCGCTGACCTCAATATTTATCGAGTTTTGAGAGGATATACAGGGATCAGTGACATTTGATTATGAGGGAGTTTAGTGCTTACATCAACTTCATGCTTTTTAATTTAAATGAGGGATAATACACGTGTTTTTGTGTGTGTATTACCGTCTGCAGAAGCCCGCGGGATTGTTTGTGACCGAGACCGAATTAACATCTGCAGAAGCCCGCAGGATTGTTTGTGACCTTCGGCCTCGGTCACAAACATATCCCCAGGGCTTCTGCTGACGTTAATACACAAAACAAACGTGTATTGTTGCTATTCTTGCATAAAAAACATGACACGACGACTAAATTTACTGTTTTCATACGTGATGACATAACGATTCCGGTACATTTTTTATTTACCATTCTGTTGTTCTTGGAAACGGTAAACGTGTTTTAAATATCCATAACCCCGGGGGCCACACATCAACAACACTACCAGAAGCATGGTTTGAAGGTTTTTGAGCATTTTATTTTTTAAACTAACAATCGCACAAGTTACACGCAATACTTATTCATTAACGGATATTTACAACAACTGAAAAGACGCTTTGTAAAGGGAGTGAACTCTAAGAAAAGCGGGTGCGTAAATTGTGGGGGCAGTACGTTTGGAGTTTGGAACTGATACAGCAAAAACATACTACGAATTACATTGTATCTTTAATGCTGCAAGAAGAGGTTAATATGGAAGAAACAAGATGCAGATGTCAAATATCAGTCTGCGCCGAAATACATATATACGTCCCTGGCAAAGCATTTCAAAAATAAAAATCATGTATTAACAGCACGTGAATTGCCTTGTTTGCACACGATTTTTCTCCCGTTAATACATGGGCGGATCCAGTGAAAAAAGTAGTTTTTATGCAAGAATACATGGGCGGATCCAGGTAAAAGTAGTTTTTATGCAAGAAGACTTGCACAGAATGCAAAAATCGACCATAATTTAGTAAAAATCGGCGGGTTCATGTAAAAAAATATACATGATTTCGGACAAACATAAATTCGGATAAGTGATTAAACAGTGCCAAGAAAGTGAGAGACGTAATTACTAGGCTTTAGTCCTTTTATTAAACTGCTTATTAAATGATGTTAAGATTCAGACAGAATTATTTGTCGACTTAAAATGATTTTATAAGATAAATTGCAGTAAATAAGATTTTTTGCAAGTTTATAAAATGTGTTTGACTTGCTTTTTATGATTGTCATGTTGCAATAATAAACTTAATATTCTTCTTGGCGGAGGACGGACGTTTTGGCCACGTACGTTTTGACCCGGACGTTTCGGCCTAGGATCTTTCATGCTAAGATGTTTTGGCCAATAAAAATTATTTCCATAATATGCAAATTATGATCTGGACATTAATATATTATCATATGTTACAGTATAATTCATCATTCTTTTTAAAAAAATAATTGTGAATTAAATTTATTTTCATAACTCTTTTGGTTTGTTGTAAATGGCAAATATTTTCACATACACAGACACACATATACAATATGTATATGTACATATACAATGTGTATATGTATATATATATATATATATATATATATATATAAAGATTATAAAAAATAAAAATAAAATACCATGAGTATGTTTTATTTTATTATCAGTTTAATTTATTCACTTATACTATAACATTCTTTAGAATAATCTCCAGACCATATTTTGCACGATATGGAACCACAATTTATTTTTGGCCAAAACGTCCTTCCCCAAAAAATGCCTGGCCAAAACATCCTAGGCCGAAAGATCCTAGGCCGAAACGTCCGGGCCAAAACGTCCTTTGGCCAAAACGTCCTACATTCCTTCCTGGCTGCATAAATAGTAATAAAAATTGGACATTTTATATTAAACAATTTTTTTCAAGTCATCGTTCTTGTATTTTGCAAATATAATGTTCCAGCTGATTTATGTTCTCTTCGGAAAATGTTAAAATAATATGTGCTAGTTTCTCACCGTATTGTATTATCATGTATTATCATGCTGACTATAAACAAATGTAAGATGTTTTATGGTAAATGAAATTCTTATTCTTATTTGTATACTGGTTATTAAATTTGTAGCAAATGATCGGTGAGTCGATGACTATCTTGAGAAGAAAAAAAATATTTTCTCAAAAGGGGAGAGATTGTTTAGTGATTAAGATGCCCAGGAATAATGGGTTTGAGCTACATTGGTGGTCACGAATATGACTTCGCACCATAAACCGGTTTAAGCTCCCCAGTAGTGTTTTTTCCACTGACCGTTCCAAGCCGGTGCCCCACTGTGTTCCTTTGTTTTGTCCTTGTGTGTTGACTTTGTGTGCGCGTGTGTGTGTATGCTTATTGTTCGTCTTGTCCTTATGTGTTGGCTTTGGGTGTGTGTGTGTGTGTTGTTCGTTTTGTCCTGATGTGTAAGCTTTGAGTGTGTGTGTGGTGCACGCGTTTGCGTGCTGGGGGTTTCGTTTTGAGGAGGCTGCGCTTTTGGTGCGTGGCACTCCCTGTTTGATATTTTTCTTTGTTCTCATATGACACCAGTACTGGTTTTTCCAGGAAGCGGACAGAGAAGTGAGAAAATTTCAAATATTTTCATGAGGATGTAGTGCGAGTGAAAATGTGAACATTTTCGGGAAACAGACGCACGTAAACGAACATGACGTCAGACTTTTTTGACGTTAGAAAGACGCACACGACATACAGTTCCATTTTATTTTATTTCTTGCTGCATAACATAATGAAATTCTCGTTAAGTAAAATAATTTGAATCGAGAAATATACTACAATGTATAAAGAACAAAGTGCGACTACAATTCTCATCCTGTTTTAAGCAAATAATTAAAACTTATACACAATGTACAAGTAGATCGACAAAGCTATATTATTTACAGTGAGTGATATGCAGTGAGTGATATGGATTAAATCTTACTGACAGAACACAGTATTTCATCAGTTAGCATAAGATAAATAAGTATAAACTAAATGTTCACACCTTTTAACTTTTCTCAAACGTTCACACCTTTAAACTGATGATTAATAGGTTTGCGACACCTGGTATTAGTATAAACTATAAAGCCATATACAGCCCAATTAATGCATAGCTACGTATACATGTAGTTTAAAGGTGTTGATTAAGTTATTTAGTTGTTACAAAATTGATTTTCAGTAATAGATGATCTTAATTTAAAGTATTTGATACAAAAGATTTAAAAAGAAGATTTTAAATGGTATGAAAGAACAAAAATCATAAAAGAAGGTGTGTTTTGACCAAATTTTAAACTAAAATGGGGGACGTTTTGATTCATCTCTGTTGGAAGCGATGATTACGTCACAAGTTGGACTTCTTAGTACATGTTGAGAGACTCACCCTGGGCTGCATACGTGAGAAGAAAAGATATCAGGCAAGATAAATATTTTTAAATCATCAAATCAAATCAAATCAATATTTATTTATTGTCGGTAGATAAAATAACATTATAAACATAAGCTATGTATAGCTTTTGACCGACATATTCATACATAGAAATCAACATGTTAAATTACACATTTTACATATATAAAATCTATCATAATTGATATAAATTAAGAGCTGAAAGACAGTACATCTCGAAAGACAAAGGTAATAAGCACTGAAGAGTACTATTTGTTTAAGAGTATGGAATTAAAATTTCTAATTCATTGGTTAAGTAAATAAATAAAATATACTGTATCTATATAATAAATTACTAATCTGAATAATAAATAACTAAACTCAAAATATCTAAGCACATGCAATGACAGAAATGGATAAAAAGCTTAAAATAAAGTACAAGCTGTTTGCAACTAAGAACATAAAGCATACACAACAAAACAGCCTAAAAGCACATAATAATTCAATATAAGAGAACAGATATACATCAAAAGAGTAGAAATTAAGACTCAGACATAGTTAAAAATAATCAATAAAGCAGACTAACACAAGCTAAGGCAATGCAGGTTTACTGGCAAAATGAACATGAGCAGCTCTCTCCATTCCATGCACCAATCAAGTTTTTAAAGTTATTGTAATTGACCTCATCCTTAAAGTGTTGTGGCAATGAGTTCCAGAGTTTAGGTGCGTAGGACCGGAAAGAGTTGCTACCATAACTGGTTGTTCTTACCTGAGGAATATTAGCTACATTTGTGTACCTAAAATTGAAAGAGTGAGTTTTAATATTAACCAGGTCATGTAAATAGGTCGGTCCTTGTTTATGAATAATTTTGTGAATTTCTAGTGCCATGGTTCTAATTCTTCTTAATCTTAACGTTGGAAGTTAGGATTTGGTTAGAAGTAAATCATAATCTGATATATAATCATCATAGATGAAGCGCAGTGCTCTTTCCTGGATCTTTTCTAGTTTTTTAGTGTAAACTTCACCACAAAAATGCCAAGTAAGGGGGCAATAGTTAAAATTTGATAAAATGAAAGAGTAATAGATATTTAATTTGCCTAGTTTACATAAGTGTTTCCCAATTCTCTTTAAAACATTTAACTGCCTTGAAGCCTTTTTACAGATGTTGGAGATGTGGGTGTCAAATTTTAGTTTGAAGTCAAAAGTTACACCTAAAAGTTTAACATCGTCATCACAGGAAATGGTACTTCCATTTAAGTTAAAAGTTATGTTTTGATCTCTTGTTTTTTTACCAATTATTATTATGGCAATTGCCTGAAATTTATCTGGATTGGCTTTCATATGGTTGTCTGAGAACCATTTTATTAAAGATTGACTATTTGACTCCAAAGAGTTATCAACGTTTTCTATATTTGTGTCACTGCAGATCAGGGGTAGACAAAAGAGTAGACTCTTCCACCTGTTCATACTACATATCAACTGTATTCACTAAGACAGATCAGTGTAGGCCTAACTAAACTAAAGGAACCAGCATGGGAGCCATCTGGTCTAGTCGCGTAAAGTGGCAGGGGCCAGTTTCGCATTTGGCCCGGGTACGTTTTTTTTAAATAAAATAGACAGATGCACTTTAAAGGCATTTATATTCAACTGGTTATTTATGATGTTTATAGAACTGAGGATTCCTGCGTACGAGTAGTTATTGTGTAAAGTAAATATACTTGAATCGATTTTCCTAGCTCCGTGTAGACGGCCGGGTCTAAAGTCTTACCTGAGGTAACGGAATTCAGACGAAATGGAAACGGTCATTCATCCATCCAGATTCAGCTCAAAATAGCGGAAAAAGTAAACGGTTATGAGACACTTTTCTTCCCACCATTATTTTCGTCTGGCCACATGCTTTAAATATATGCATGTGTTTTAGGTCAGTCATTTGCAGATAATACGGTACAGGTCGCGCAAGGTGTGCATTTTGGGTCATTTTTGCCTGAAAATTTAGTGTCCTGAAACCTGCGTTTTACACGTTTTTATCACAGAAGCAACAGAATCGGCAGGCTGAAAATGTCACACAATGAAGTGCTAAGTCTATGCAATACATTCGCTCACGCTTGCCTTGAATTTATCAAAATTGGATTTTTCATGAATTTTTTCGCACTTGTATCAGCGCAGATTTGTGGAATTTTTAAATTAACTGTCCCTTGCCCACTTATGGCTGCCAGGTATTTGAACACTAATTTTTCACTTGGCATGGCAACAGGGGTCTAAATTAAAGCTAGTTTCTGTTTAAATTTTATTGTGGATGTATTTGTGACATTTTGGTAGGAAAGATGGGAGATCAGGTTGTATTTGGTGAAGTGAATCTCAATTGTAGTACTTCCAGGTCACAGCAGTGTGATTATGATGTCAGTTTACAGAAAGCAAATGTGACCGGAGAAATCTCTCTTAGAAGATAAATGACCCCTACTTTTCTCTTCATTTTATATCAGTTTTATCATAACTCTTCAAAATGAGGTAAGGATTTGTTCTCTGAAATGGGTCTAGCTATGTTTGGTAGCTCTTTAAAAAATGTCAGTTTTCTCAGGAAGGTCTAATACGCCCCGTATCAGTTGTTCGAGGTTTTCTATAGAATATATAGGGAAAACTATTTAACTGGTTGTGACCTGTAACTAGACAAAAGAGTCCCGGTTCCCGGACACATAGCCGCTTCCTATAAATACTAAATGACCCAGCGAAATATTCGAATCACAAAAAAATTGTGATGTCCGTAAAAGTAAACAATAATGTCTCGAAATCATCGAGAAAATAACAGTGTCAACCAGAATTACAAACTTGTTGTTGTAGGTGGTGGCGGAGTTGGTAAAAGTGCCCTCACAATACAGTTTATTCAGGTAATTGCCTTGCGTTATCTGGGTAGTAGAAGCGAGAAAAATTGCTGGAAAAGGTTAAAAAGTAGGAAGTGTCCGGTTGGGGAAGGTATTAAATTTAGCTAATATAGCTCAAAGAAGTATAAAATACACAGAATGGCAACTGGCTGTAATCTTGCCTGAGCTCGTGTCAGAGCGTGATTCGGCGTTATCTTACTAAAATCAAACATCGGCGAGCATGGAGTTACAATTTGTACCTTTAAAACTACATTTAAAATACATGTTAGCTTCTAAAACAAAATTAGTTCAATGAGAAATGGTCTTAAGACACGAAGTACAGGGGTTTTTTTGCCATCGAAAGAAGCGTGGTCATACGGTGATAATTATTTTACCGATGAATAATTGCTTTCGCATACAAAATGGCGCGTGGAGAAAGCGCCACTTCCGGTAACGAGATCTCGTTTTTTTGTCACGGGAGGTTGGCGAGATTTGCTCTATATGCCTTTCAAGTTGCCAATCTATTTATTTTTATAGCTCTTTGTATAGCTATATATGGCTAAAAATTGAACAAAAGAACTGCATGTTTCCATTAATTCCTCATAAACTGTAAATAGGTGCATGTTACTTGCATATTAATAACTGAAGTTGGTATGTAAAGGGTGACGGGTCAAAACGGCCCAAATCCATGACGGTCCATAACCAAAACGGCCCATAACCAAGACGGCCCTTACCATGACGGACCAGTTTTCATTAATAACCAAGAATTTCAAATAATTCTTTTTATTTATGTTTTATTTATTTACATAGCAAAAATGACAACAAATTTTAATTCATATAATTGGACAACACGGCAGGACACGAAAAAAAACATCTATAAAATGAACATTAATTAATTTTTAAAGCAATTAAATGCCCATAAAAGATAAATAAATATGGATAGGAAGTACGAAAATAAGCCATATTTTTTTTTTAACTTTTATATCTTATTTCAATTTATTTTATATCATTATATAGATACGATCATTAGACACTTAAAAAGCAAAAATAAATTATTTTATTCTAGCAATTAAGAAGTGAATAGCGATTATTATTAACATTTGTCAAAATTGCTAAAGAATATAACTTTTTATATGGGAAAATAAGCTCTTTTTTTTTTCATTTATATCTAAATTAAATTTATTTCATACCATCATACAGAAACGAGCATTATACACTTATACAGCAAAAATTAATGATTTTAGTCCAACAATTAGGATTAATACTGTACTTTATGTTACTTTAAAGATTTCTTTTTTTGCCAATACTCGTATAGAAAAATGATTGATATTGTACCAAAAATGATTAAATGAAGAGCAATTATTTATTATGTGAGCGTCAAAATCGCCAAAGAAGTAAAGAATTTCAAATAATTTTAAATAATTATTTTTATTTATTTACATAGCAAAAATGACAACAAATTTTATTATACAAATAACTTGATAACTGGACAGGACACGAAAACATACTTAAACATAAAATGAACATGAACATTAAATATTATCAGTATGACTGAATACGATAATACATATATATTGGAAATGCTGATAATCAATACTATACAAAACTGAATATGTAAAACGAAACAGGACACAAACACACTTTATACAAGAACAGATAAAACAACACAATAATTTAAACATATTCAAAGTAACTTCAAGATAATCATAATAAAGACAAGAAACGAACAACATACAAGAAAACACTTAATATAATACAAAACAAAAACAGAAGTATTTACATTATAATAACAGGGTTTTCCCGGATGCAGGTTTTCTGCGTCCCTGACGCGCTTTTACTGCTTTGAACTCGCATTTTTTAGTGCCTCTGCGTCCCACTGGACCCGCAAAATCGGTCACGAAACTCCTTTGCACTGAAGCCTCCTTTGCGCAGATACCCATGTAAAATGCGCAGTTTTTTACCACCGGGACCATCACTGAATCGTGGGTGCTCATTATACACAGGTATAGTCGATTTTCCAACTTCAAAACAAGTTTTGTTATCGATGTTCGCCATTTTGGTAAAGGGAAACTACTCTCCGCGCTAATTGTCACCGCTAAAATCTAAGATTGCCGTTACGTTCCGTAAAAGATCGAATGGTTTATTTTTTTATTAAACAACATTAATTTCATATAAATTTAAAGTATTTTGATGAAAAAATATTAATAAATCACAGAAATTATGATACTAATTAAGGATCGAGTATTATCTTTAACCGAGATAAAACTTTGAACAACATAATTGACACGAGTTGACACGTTAATTGCCGGTAATTACTGGCTATTTGATCATAACAAAAAGACTATCACACCTTTTGTAATCAGCCTGAATTGAGAAGCTCATGCCATTTTGAAAGATACCATTCCGAAATATTGAATCAACTGCTATCTAAATTAAAAAGATACAATTAAGTTCATTTGGTTTTAGGGTAAATTTTTATAGTAATAATGTCTATTTTCAAGATCAATAATTTGTGGACCCCAAAAAATTATTAGGGACCCTTAAATTAGCAGCCATGGGAGTCCATGGACTCCCAAATAAAAAACCCGAGGGAAAACCCTGAATAACATATATAATCACACACTCATTTTTCAGTCTAGTTTTTAAGTCTTTGTACTACACTTCAGTTACACTCTGACTCTGTAGAGCTCGCCACATCTCTTGAGGAATTTAGATGTTGTGATGTTACCCTCTTCATATTGGTCCCAGATGGAGCTTAGACTTTTCTCCAGCGTCTTGGACCGTCCTCTCATGTTTCTTCCCAGATCACCTCGGTTTGTAGTAGCGGCACCAGTCTGTAGAATTGCAGCCCCATGTTCCCTGCTTTACTGTTTAGATGGTGATGCCAGCCTGAAATTAAACATGTGGAATTAGATAACCGTACATAACAATGTAATCATAATCAAGACAATAAACGCTTATCACACAACAAAACACATATTTTTTTTTTACAAAACAAAAAACGAAACTATTTACAATATAATAACATATATAACATATAAATGCACTTTTCTTTGTTATTAGCCCACCATCATCAGATGGTGGGCTATTCAAATCACTCTGCATCCGTGGTCCGTCGTTCTTCCGTCAGTCCTTCCGTCCGTCCTTCCGTCCGTTAACAATTTCTCGTTATCGCATCTCCTCAAAAACTACCAGGGGGATTTTGACCAAACTTTGTCAGAATGATGTATTGGTACCCTAGTTGTGTCCCCCTGAGAATCAGACTGGTTCAACAATTTTTGAGTGAGTTATGGCCCTTTGTTTATTTTTATAATTTACATAGATTTATATAGGGAAAAACTTTAAAAATCTTCTTGTTCAAAACAACAGTGCCTAGGGCTTTCATATTTGGTATGAAGCATCATCTAGTGGTCCTCTACTACGATT
Organism: Mercenaria mercenaria; assembly: GCF_021730395.1. NCBI lineage: Eukaryota > Metazoa > Mollusca > Bivalvia > Venerida > Veneridae > Mercenaria > Mercenaria mercenaria. Next base: position 36,008,280 of record NC_069364.1, on the reverse strand, counting down.
GTTCAAATTATTTCCCTGGGGTCAAGTATGGCCCCGCCCCGGGGGTCACATGGTTTATATAGACTTGTATAGGGAAAAACATTGAAAAACCTCTTGTCCAAAACCACAGGGCCTAGGGCTTTGATATTTTGTATGTGACATCATCTAGTGGTCTTCTTCTAAGATTGTTCAAATTATCCCCCTAGGGTCAAATATGGCCCCGCCCCGGGGGTCACATGGTTTACATAGACTTATATAGGGGAAAACTGGGATCCAGACATTTGCCCCCCAGGACATTTGCTCCCCAATGAAAAAGTGGACTGCTGGACATTTGCCCCCCAGTTGAAATGATAGATAGGACATTTGCCCCCCAGTGCTTATTTTTGAAACGGACATTTGCCCCCCAATATTTTTGTCCCCCAGTGACTTTTTAGGAACTTCGTACAAGACATTCATCATATTCTAGGGTACAATATCTTTGTTTTATACAATTTTGTAGTAGAAAATAGCCAAATTAACAAGTTTGAGTGTTAAAAACATTGCACTAATTAAGAAATTATAACGTTGTTATGAGCACTTTTATTACTCAATAATATGCTATTATTTACCTTAACACCTAAAAGTAATTAACATATTTATCAAATTATTATTAATAAAACAGTTTTTTTTACTGAAAATTGCCTTTTTGAGTAATTTTGATAATAAAACAACAAAAAATTCAGTTATATATACTGGCATATTGGACAAAAATATTGGGGGGCAAATGTCCATTCCAAAAATAAGCCATGGGGGGCAAATGTCCTATCTGCCATTTCAACTGGGGGGCAAATGTCCAGCAGTTCATTTTTTCATTGGGGGGCAAATGTCCTGGGGGGCAAATGTCCTACAATCGGGAAAACTTTGAAAATCTTCTTGTCCAAACCACAAAGCCTAGGGCTTTGATATTTGTAATGTAGCATCATCTAGTGGTTTTCTACCAAGTTTGTTCAAATTATCCCCCTAGGGTCAAATATGGCCCCGCCCTGGGGGTCACATTGTTCATATAGACTTATATAGGGTAAAAGCTTTTAAAATCTTCTTGTCAATAACCTACAACATTCATATTTGGACCATATGTATGGTTTTGAGTGGCAAGATGAACCTTGACATGAGTTGACCTTGATTTTGACCTAGTGACCTACTTTCCAGGGGTCCTGAAATAAGCTGTCCGAGTTGTCCAATTCGTGCATTCCTCGGTCCGGACAAGCAGTTTTTAGAAGCTGGCTTGTCTGGGGACAAGTAAAATTTCCGTGGAATACATTTCATAAAAATGAAACTAATCGGCGTCATCTGTGATTTCCGCATGCCTAAAGGCAATATCTAATCTGTTTGTGATCATGTATGACCTAAATTATCAAAAAAACAAATTATGCACCATTAAATGACACTGTACTTGTTTACCCACATCATAATGATCTTATTGGAAATAAACTCTGCACCGTGAATGAGTCCAGTCGGATTCCCGTTATCACTTTCATTTTGATTTCAGAAATTCTCAGTTACTAGGATACGCTCATGTAAAAAGTTAGTACCAGGATTTGTGGCTTAAACTTTTGCGAGTTGATGTTTTGAATTAACCACTCGACAGCTTTGTCAGCCCCTGAAGACCAGTGCTGGTTCAGTGAGGGTAGAAGTTCTAGGCCATATGGATTTATTTTTGTCAATGGCATGTTTCAAAGTGTAACTTTAAATATTCTTACTCACTAAACAGTGCTAGTCATACATATTTTCAAGTATGAGTCTATCACTAAGCTTGCTATTATAACATATTTCAAAGGATGTTCTGTCAAACATAAAAACTTATATCAAGTAATAGAAGCAACAGAAGTGGAATGGTTTGTATTAATTGTTTATAGTAATGATAATGCTGATACCTTCCTTTTTCAAACTAAAAGCTAGGACAATTTATCTTTGTACGGACAATGGATTGTGGGCTCAACTTGTCCGTGACAAGCAACTTGTAAATTTCAGCCCCTGTTCACATTTCTGTAGCACAGCTTCAATTGGACCCGTGCAAATGTTTTCACTGAGACTTTGACATGACTAGGGGACTATTTACATGTTTGAAGTACAGCATCAATTTGACCACTTGGCATTTTCGTGTCCGAAATGAAATAGACTGTTTGACTGTGACTATTTCACATCTCAGCCAGCCTTCAAATTTGACCACAGCATAGTTTTGTGTACCGAACAAACTTTGACCTGCTTGACCTAGTGCCTACTTTCCATTTTTGAAATACAGGCTTCAATTTGGACCCCATGCATAGTTCTGTGTTCCGCAATAAATTTTGGAACCTTGATTTGACCTAAGTACTATTCACATTTCTCAGGTACAGTCTTCAAGTTTGGACCACTTGCATTTTCGTGTATTGAAAGACTTTGACCTTAAATTGAACTAGTGACCTACTTTCACATTTTGAAGCTACAGGTTAAAATTTATACCACATGCTTAGAGATTGTTAACAACAAAACTTTTACCTTGACATTGACCTAGTACACTTCCAACGATTTTTGAGTACAGACTTAATTTTGACCACATGACAGTTTTTTGTTCTGAAATGAAATTTGACCTTGATTTTGACCTAGTGACCTACTTTCGCATTTCTCAAGCTACAGCCTTCAAACTTGATGCACATGCATAGTTTTGTGTACAAACAGTATTTTTTTTACGACTGGGGGAAAAGGCCAGCCTTCTTTGGGGGAAGAAAATACGCGCGAAGCAGTTTGGGGATTTTTCCATTCAACGGGGGATTACAATATGCTAATAACACTTCTATGTTTTAGCTCGACTATTCGAAGAATAGTCTAGCTATTCTACTCACCCTGGCGTCGGCGTCGGCGTCGGCGTCACACCTTGGTTAAGTTTTTGCATGCAAGTACATACAGCTATCATTTAAAGGCATATAGCTTTGAAACTTATTTATTCTTTTTCTAGTCAATTACCAACCTCACTGGGTCAAGTTCCATAACCTAACATGTATTTTGAGCAAATTATGCCCCCTTTTGGACTTAGAAAATTCTGGTTAAAGTTTTACAATGCAAGTTACTATCTCCAAAACTAATGCAGATATTGAATTGAAACTTGACATGTGTCTTCGGGGTTATAAAACTAGTTCGATAGCACAAGTCCCATAACTCTGACCTTCATTTTGGCCAAATTATGCCCCCTTTTGTACTTAGAAAATTTTGGTTAAAGTTTTGCGTGCAAGTACATACAGCTATTACTAAAAGGCATATAGATTTGAAACTTATTTTTTCTTTTTCTAGATCAATTACCTACCTCACTGGGTCAAGTCCCATAACTCTGACATGTATTTTGGCCAAATTATGCCCCCTTTTGGACTTAGAAAATTCTGGTTAAAGTTTTGCGTGCAAGTACATACAGCTATTACTAAAAGGCATATGATTTGAAACTTATTTTTTTCTTTTTCTAGATCAATTACCTACCTCACTGGGTCAAGTCCCATAACTCTGACATGTATTTTGGCAAATTATGCCCCCTTTTGGACTTAGAAAATTCTGGTTAAAGTTTTGCGTGCAAGTACATACCAAACTAACAGGATATTGATTGAAACTTATTTTCTTTTTCTAATAATACTACCACATGGCAAGTCCCATAACTCTGACATGTATTTTGAGCAAATTATGCCCCTTTTTGGACTTAGAAAATCTGGTTAAAGTTTTACATGCAAGTTACTATCTCCAAAACTAATGCAGATATTAAATTGAAACTTCACATGTGTCTTCGGGTTATAAAACTAGTTGATAGAATCAAGTCCCATAACTCTGATTGATTTTGGCAAATTATGCCCCTTTCAGACTTAAAATCCTGGTTAAAGTTTTGGTCAATAATGTTTACCTATGCTTTGGAAATTATTTCAAATTTCCCTTTGTCTAGTCTTACCACGCTCTTGTTTCCATTCAACATGTTCTTGAGCAAATGCCTTTACAATTCGGTAAATTTACATTGCAATTCTATCTTCCAAAACAAAGCATAGGGCTTACATGATTTTGGTAAAATGTATAGCATCAGCCCCTAATGGTTTTTACAAGTTTGTTAAAAATTTATATCCACTAGGGTAAATAATGTCCCGCTCTGGGTCAAATTGTCAATATGACTTTGTATTAGGAAAGCTTTTAAAATCTGCAACTTGCAATAACACACGACACTTACAATATGGACTCATATGTTATTTTTGAGTGGCAAGATGAACCTTGACATAAGTTGACCTTGATTTTGACCTAGTGACCTACTTTCCGGGGGTCCTGAAATAGCTGTCCGAGTTGTCCAATTCGTGCATTCCTCGGTCCGGACAAGCAGTTTTTAGAAGCTGGCTTGTCTGGGGACAAGTAAAATTTCCGTGGAATACATTTTATAAAAATGAAACTAATCGGCGTCATCTGTGATTTCCGCATGCCTAAAGGCAATATCTAATCTGTTTGTGATCATGTATGACCCTTAAATTATCAAAACAAAAATGTATGCAGCCATTTATAGACACAGGGACTGGTTTACTACATTTAATGATCATTATTGGAAAATTAAACTGTGAAGTTGAAAATGAGTGCCAGTCTGGGGATTCCCGTTATCTACTTTCATTTTTGATTTTCAGGCCCCGTGTTCACAAAACATTTTCAGTCTCAGCTGAGTTTGATAATGAAACTTTATTTGTCATTTATATCTAAATAGCATGTTTAAAACTAAATTTTAAGTTAATAACTATTTTCAGATGACTATTCAGTATTAATGGTCAAGTTCAGTTGGAATTAAGTCTTGAAGTTTTTGTAAAATCAATATGAAAATTTCAAGCTCAAACTCAGCTGAGACCGAAAAATGTTTTGTGAACACGGGGCCAGAAAATCCATTAGCTAGGTTACGCTATGTAAAAAAGTTTAGTAGCCAAAATTTGTGGCTTAATTTTTGCGAGTTGATTGTTTTGACATTTAACAACTCGGACAGCTTATTTCAGGACCCCTGAAAGACCAGTGCAGTATTCAGTGAGGGTAGAAGTTCTAGGCATACTGAGATTATTTTTGTCAATGGCATGTGTTCAAGTGTTCTTAATTATTCTCTACTCACTAAACTTGCTAGTCATAACATATTTTCAAGTAGATGTTCTAGTCACTAAGCTTGCTAGTTATAACATATTTTCAAAAGGATGGTTCTAGTCATAACATAAAAACTTTATATAAGTTAAAATAGAAGTCAACAGAAGTGGATGTTTGTATTATTTGTTTATTCAGTAATGATAATGCTGATCCTTTCCTTTTTAAACTAAAAAGTACGGACAAGTTCTTCTTTGGTACGGACAAGTGGATTTGTGGGCCCAACTTGTCCGTGGACAAGCAGACTCTGAAAATATTTCAGGACCCCTGCTTTCACATTTCTGTAGCTACAGCTTTCAAATTTGGACCACGTGCATAATTTTGTGCACTGAAAAAAACTTTGACATTGACCTAGTGACCTACTTTCACATTTTTGAAGGTACAGGCATCAAATTTGGACCACTTGCATAGTTTCGTGTTCCGAAATGAAATTTGACCTTGATTTTGACCTAGTGACCTACTTTCACATTTCTCAAGCTACAGCCTTCAAATTTGGACCACATGCATAGTTTTGTGTACCGAAACAAACTTTGACCTTGACATTGACCTAGTGACCTACTTTCACATTTTTGAAGATACAGGCTTCAAATTTGGACCACATGCATAGTTCTGTGTTCCGAAATAAAATTTGACCTTGATTTTGACCTAGTGACCTACTTCCACATTTCTCAAGCTACAGGCTTCAAAGTTGGACCACTTGCATAGTTTCGTGTATTGAAATGAACTTTGACCTTAAGATTGACCTAGTGACCTACTTTCACATTTTTTGAAGCTACAGGTTTCAAATTTAGACCACATGCATAGGATTGTGTAACAAAACAAACTTTGACCTTGACATTGACCTAGTGACCTACTTTCACGTTTTTGAAGGTACAGGCTTCAAATTTGGACCACATGCATAGATTTTTGTTCTGAAATGAAATTTGACCTTGATTTTGACCTAGTGACCTACTTTCGCATTTCTCAAGCTACAGCCTTCAAACTTGATGCACATGCATAGTTTTGTGTACAAACAGGGGTTTTTTTTTACGACTGGGGGAAAAGGCCCCAGCCTGTCTTTGGGGGAAGAAAATATCGCGCGACGAGCAGTTTTGGGGGATTTTTTCACTCAGGGGGGAAATTACAATTATGCATAATAAACACTTTAAACTATGTTTTTATTACATATTCTTGCAACTTTAAGCAACTATACACACTGTCACTTAGCAATAGATGGACTTGCACTAATGTTCACTTATCATTGTAACAAGGTGGGTGGGGAGAGTTGAAATGCTCAAATCATTGAATATTTAAAGGTCACATGCTTTTATTCACAAAAAATGTTTTAAAATAAGAGTTGCTTTTGCAAGAGTCATCATATTATTATTAAATGCATACTTTTGTTGGCTTTTTATTTCAATTGTACTAGAAAATCTTGTAAGAAAGGATAAAAAAGTCTGAAAATCACGATCGTGAAAACGTGTGACAAATATGAAAAAACGAAAGCAAACATTAAAAATTCTTGATAAAATACCCGTTTTAAATTTCATCTTTTCACCAGAACTATTCCATACTTATAATATCTGATTACTTAAAACATTTATATTTTATTTTGCTCTAGCAAAATACCTCGGCAAAGATAATAAATTTGCGTAACGGCCGACCGGCTTATTTAATCGAATCAAGCACATAAAATAATTACTTTAAATTAACAACACATATTACACAATACAGCATAAGCTGTTACCGCTAATTAACAAGAGGTACAAACACGATAATCTGACGCTGCATTGTTTATCAATCATCTATATTACATACTGATGATAACCACGTGTCAGTCGGCGCGTGGCGTGATTGACATCTGTCAGTAGCTAATTAACATACGACGCTCCACCTACTGTCATACTTACGCTGGTGTCGACAAACAGTATGAAGTTCACTGGGATTTTGATTGACAAGGGGCAGAGCTTTCGAACTCGTTACGCATCAGAGAGTATTACCGCGAGACAAGCAGACGCCCACGGCATATTATGTGCGGGTCAGATACGAGTTTTTATCGATTTTCGCTGGTCAAAACCGGAACCTAGGGTCCACTGAACGTTCTTCTAACATTTTTCTACTATTTCTAAAGGTTTTCACACCCATTGAAAATTGTGAAAGACCGTCTGCAATTGTGAACGAGTCCGATATTCGGTCGGGAAAATCGCTGGGAGTAATCTCCATTGCTTTGTTTACCATTTTGGAGGGGGGAATTTCGGACGTAGGGGAATTTCGACTGCGGTAGGGGAAATCCTTGGCTGTGGGGGAAATCCTCGGCTGGGGGACAAGGCCGATATTCGGCCTCTGCTATAGAATAAAAACCCTGACAAAGAACTTTGTCTTTGAAATTGATCTAGTGACATACTTTCACATTTCTCAAGCTACAGCTTTCAAATTTGGACCACATACATGGACCACATGCACAGTGTTGTGTACGGAAATGAAATTTGACCTAGAGCTAGTCAATAAGTCTTGAAATTTGGAACACTCAAAAATGGCACATTGGTGGGCGCCAAGATCACTCTGTGATCTCTTGTCTTTTATACAGACATATACTATTTTACTAGCACTTTTATCACTGACAAGTTTGACGTCGCGGGAGTGAAATAAAGCCATTAAATAAAAATGATAATACACTAGTGTAATAAAGCTTTGACGTCGACGTCATTTATAGTGTAGGAGACATCGGCAGAGCCCCGTATTTTATTAGCCCGCCATCATCAGATGGTGGGCTATTAAAATCACTCTGCTTCCGTGGTCCGTCCATCCGTCATTCCGTCCGTCCGTCCGTCCGTTAACAATTTCTCGTTATCGCATCTCCTCAGAAACTACTGGGGGGATTTTGACCAAACTTTGTCAGAATGATGTATTGGTACCCTAGTTGTGTCCCCCTGAAAATCAGACTGGTTCAACAATTTATGAGTGAGTTATGGCCGTTTGTTTATTTCTATAATTTATATAGATTTATATAGGGAAAAACTTTGAAAACCTTCTTGTCCAAAACCACAGAGCCTAGGGCTTTGATATTTGGTATGAAGCATCATCTAGTGGTCCTCTACCAAGATGATTCAAATTATTTCTCTGGGGTCAATAAATATGGCCCCGCCCTGGGGGTCACATGGTTTATATAGACTTACATAGGGAAAAACTTTGAATAACCTCTTGTCCAAAACCACAGGGCCTAGGGCTTTGATATTTTGTATGTGACATCATCTAGTGGTCTTCAACTAAGTTTGTTCAAATTATACCCCTAGGGTCAAATATGGCCCCGCCCAGGGGGTCATATGGTTTACATAGACTTATATAGGGAAAAACTTTGAAAATCTTCTTGTCCAAACCACAAAGCCTAGGGCTTTGATACCGGTACTTGTAATGTAGCATCATCTAGTGGTTCTCTACCGATTTTGTTCAAATTATCCTCCTAGGGTTAAATATGGCCCCGCCCCGGGGGTCACATGGTTCATATAGACTTAAATAGGGAAAAGCTTTTAAAATGTTCTTGTCAGTAACTACAACATTCAAACTTGGACCACATGTATATTTTTGAGTGACAAGATGAACCTTGACATGAGTTGACCTTGATTTTGACCTAGTGACCTACTTTCACATTTCTGTAGCTACAGCCTTCAAATTTGGACCACATACATAATTTTGTGCACTGGAAAAAACTTTGACCTTTATTTTGACCTACTTTCACATTTTTTAAGGTACAGGCATCAAATTTGGACCATATGCGTAGTTTCATGTCTCAAAATGAAATTTGACATTGATTTTGACCTAGTGACCTACTTTCACATTTCTCAAGCTACAGCCTTCAGATTTGGACTACATGCATAGTTTTGTGTACCGAAAAAAACTTTGAGCTTGACATTGACCTAGTGACCTACTTTCACATTTTTGAAGGTACAGGCTTCAAATTTGGACCACGTGCATAGTTGTATTCTAAAATAAAATTTGACCTTGATTTTGACCTAGTGACCTACTTTTACATTTCTCAAGCTACAGCCTTCAAATTTGGACCACTTGCATAGTTTTGTGTACTGAAATGACCTTTGACCTTTACATTGACCTAGTGACCTACTTTCACATTTTTAAGGTACAGGCTTCAAATTTGGACCACATGCATAGTTTTGTATTCCGAAATAAAATTTGACCTTGATTATGACCTAGTGACCTACTTTTACATTTCTCAAGCTACAGCCTTCAAATTTGACCACATGCATAGTTTTATGTACCGAAACAAACTTTGACCTTTACATTGACCTAGTGACCTACTTTCACATTTTTGAAGGTACAGGCTTCAAATTTGAACCACATGCATAGTTTTGTATTCCGAAGTAAAATTTGACCTGGATTTTGACCTAGTGACCTACTTTTACATTTCTCAAGCTACAGCCTTCAAATTTGGACCACTTGCATAGTTTTGTGTACAGAAATGAACTTTGACCTTAAGATGGACCTAGTGACCTACTTTCACATTTCTGTAGCTACAGGCTTCAAATTTAGGACCACATGCATAGTTTTGTGTACCGAAATAAACTTAGACCTTGACATTGACCTAGTGACCTACTTTCACATTTTTGAAGGTACAGGCTTCAAATTTGGACCACATACATAGATTTGTGTTGTGTATGGAAATGAAATTTGACCTTGAGCTAGTCAATAAGTCTTGAAATTTGGAACACTCAAAAATGGCACATTGGTGGGCGCCAAGATCACTCTGTGATCTCTTGTTATTTTATTCAACTCGTTTAAGAAATTCAATATGAAAAGACACTCATGTAATATCCTCTATTTAATTATGTTATATTTGTATGTTTTCTACCTACCCTCAACGTCGTTGTTGGTTCTCACAGTCTGTCTGAAGACAGACCAAGACTCAACGGGGAACACAGAGCTGTGTATCTACTGGCGTTCGACATATTCCACTAAACGCTGCATTGCATATGTAGTTGCCTGTCCTTGAAGAGCGTCGAATGCCCGACGGAAATGCGATGACGGCAGGAACTGACGGGACAGGATCTGGCGTATAAATGAGTGGACACCTGTTCTACGCTGGTATGTTTCGGCCAGACCGACATCTACGACCCGACGCCAAACCGCTTGGGACCAATGGAAAGCACATCCCTTGATCTTCACACCAGGAAACGCTTCCCGTACCGCTAACCATGCCGCTGAAAGTTTAAATAGTTAGATAATTGAAATCCGTATAAATTAAATGAACATAAGGTGAAAGGTATGTCCATTTATTTATTAAGAAATATGTACTGAAACAGTAACAGATATTAATGAATTATTATTTGTTTGCTGAATAGTTTGTACATTTGATTTTCACTTTATGTGTTTACCTAAGTGTTTAGGTGTTTCAAAACTGTAACAAAAGAAGTGTTCTGCTTTGAAACGCGTCACATGTTCCATTTTAAACACGTGACATGTTTAAAGTTGGAACATAAGTGTTTTTTAACCACAGCAACACTGTGTTCCTAATGTAAACACGTGACATGTTTCGTTTTAACGTATGTCAAAAGTGTTACAGGAAAAGTGTTTCAAAAAGTGTTTAAAAGTGAAACGCCCGTTTTTACAGTGAAGTGTTTTCTTACAACCTGGTTAATCACTGACTGTTAATGACATGTGGAAATCTGGACAGCTTCAAAATTCTGAGGTTCTATAATTATAACTTTAACTGCACTTCAGTAAGCTTTTAAGTTAATGTCTTACCTGTCTCAAAGTCAAGTACAAAACCCTTGACCCGAACCTGACCAACGCTTCGTTTCAGAGCCTCGAAGACCTGTAGGTAATCGTCTTTGGTTTTCCTAGACATAAGGACAAATGCTAGCGGAAATTGTTGTGTATCCCCGTCCTTCTCCATGAAAGCATGGATTGACATCAGCTGGCTCTGTCTTTTGAAAGGTGCGCTCAAGACCTGAATGAAAACACATTTTCACATATCATGCAAAAGGAACTCTTTAACATGAATTGTTGACATTTCGTCGTGTTAAGCAAATTTCTGGTATTTTTATTTTGTATTGAATGGACTTGTAATTGAAATCCACAAAGTGCGTCCAGTGTGTACAAGAACTCTTTTGTTACCACTTAAGCGACAAACTTACAATAAGAATATGAATATGAATACCATAAGAGGAAGTATCCTTAATATAGTTTACAAAATTTACCTTAAATGTACCGTCCATATACCATCGACTAGCATTGCGTAGTAATTTCAGCTGGTAAGGCGTAGAAAACACGAAGTGACGCTGCCCCTCAAACGTAATGTCGTCCACAAGGAAATCATCACACTGCAGGTACTCTAGGTTAACCTACAACAAATGTTTATATATACATATACAAATGATGATGATGAAGATGATGGTGATGATAACTGTGTGTAATGAGTACTCAACATTAGATGACGGAGATTGCTGATTCGAACCGGACAAATGTATCTATATGGAAGCTTATTTTTAGCCCACCATCATCAGATGGTGGGCTATTAAAATCACTCTGCGTCTGTGGTCCGTCCGTCCGTCATTCCGTCCGTCCGTCCGTTAACAATTTCTCGTTATCGCATCTCCTCAGAAACTACTGGGGGGATTTTGACCAAACTTTGTCAGAATGATGTATTGGTACCCTAGTTGTGTCCCCCTGAAAATCAGACTGGTTCAACAATTTATGAGTGAGTGATGGCCCTTTGTTTATTTCTATATTTTACATAGATTTATATAGGGAAAAGCTTTGAAAACCTTCTTGTCCAAAACCACAGAGCCTAGGGCTTTGATATTTGGTTTGAAGCATCATCTAGTGGTCCTCTACCAAGATGATTCAAATTATTTCTCTAGGGTCAAATATGGCCCCGCCCTGGGGGTCACAGGGTTTATATAGACTTATATAGGGAAAAACTTTGAATTACCTCTTGTCCAAAACCACAGGGCCTAGGGCTTTGATATTTTGTATGTGACATCATCTAGTGGTCTTCAACTAAGATTGTTCAAATTATACCCCTAGGGTCAAATATGGCCCCGCCCTGGGGGTCATATGTGGTTTACATAGACATATAAGGAAAAACTTTGAAAATCTTCTTGTCCAAACCACAAAGCCTAGGGCTTTGATACTTGTAATGTAGCATCATCTAGTGGTTCTCTACCAAGTTAGTTCAAATTATCCCCCTAGGGTCAAAAATGGCCACGCCCTGGTGGTCACATGGTTCATATAGACATATAGGGAAAAGCTTTTAAAATGTTCTTGTCAATAACTACAACATTCAAATTTGGACCACATATATATTTTTGAGTGGCAAGATGAACCTTGACATGAGTTGACCTTGATTTTGACCTAGTGACCTACTTTCACATTTCTGTAGCTACAGCCTTCAAATTTGGACCACATGCATAGTTTTGTGCACTGGAAAAAACTTTGACCTTGATTTTGACCTAGTGACCTACTTTCACATTTTTGAAGGTACAGGCGTCAAATTTGGACCATATGCATAGTTCCGTGTTTCAAAATGAAATTTGACATTGATTTTGACCTAGTGACCTACTTTCACATTTCTCAAGCTACAGCCTTCAAATTTGGACCACATGCATAGTTTTATGTACCGAAAAAAACTTTGACCTTCACATTGACCTAGTGACCTACTTTCACGTTTTTGAAGGTACAGGCTTCAAATTTGGACCACATGCATAGTTTTGTATTCCAAAATAAAATTTGACCTTGATTTTGACCTAGTGACCTACTTTTACATTTCTCAAGCTACAGCCTTCAAATTTGGACCACATGCATAGTTTTGTGTACCGAAATGAACTTTGTCCTTGACATTGACCTAGTGACCTACTTTCACATTTCTCAAGCTACAGCTTTCGAATTTAGACCACATGCACAGTTGTGTATGGAAATGAAATTTGACCTTGAGCTAGTCAGTAAGTCTTGAAATTTGGAACACTCAAAAATGGCACATTGGTGGGCGCCAAGATCACTCTGTGATCTCTTGTTTTAAGAAGTATTATAAAGTAATTTAAAATGAATAACAAACTATTGCCTACCTCAAAGTCGAGTGTCTTTGGCTCTTCTGGGCGATGTTTCGCACGTGTGCGATTGGCGACTCGTTTAAGTAATTTCTTCTTAGGAATGGAGGCGTTGTCTGGACCAACGTTCTCACGAACAATCTATTCGGCTATCGTCTGCGCTGAACGAAAGATGTTCATGGAGGACACCTGGCGGACCTGTAAAAAAGTTTTATTGATACTTCACATGTTTGTCATAACATATTTCTTTTCTGTTGACATGTCGTTATAATATCCATAAGCCTTTGCGTATGTTGTTTGCGAACATTGAGAATTCATGCATGTAAGGTGGCAAATAAGTAGGCCGTCACATGCATGGCACTAAATATCACGTCGTCATGACGTCAACATAAGATCGTTGTCCTAGCCATGCTAAAATATTATCTTTTACGTTAAATAAATAAGAAGCCTCTGTGACATGACGTCAAATAATTACTACTGTTGCTCTTAGCAATTACCTTTGCGTATACTTCTTTCTTCAGCTGGTTGTCAGGAACGGCTGGATGGACGTGATTTGCTGGACCGGCGACAAACTTGTCTCCACTCTGACGCATGGTAGCATGACAGTAACACTTCCTGGATCGCGTCGTACATCGCCATATCACAGTTCCAGATTTGTTCTCCCTCTGAAATTAATTGATAAAAACATTTTGTTGAACATTACACATTTTTTTGTGTAACGGTCCATCGTGAATAGTTAGTGCTACTATATTTTGTCTACTGTTTTATGCTTAAGGGTTTATTCAAATTGAAATAATTTATACCAAAACCATAAGAATAAGTGTAAAATTACATTTTTGCTATAATCTATTTCTTAAATTTAAACACTTTAAATATAGAATGTCCTTTTTCGTTTTTTAAGTGTATTTTACTGTGAAATATTATATATTTTATTGTTGAATTGCCATACACATACGACTATCATCAAAGACAATCATATCATACCTTAATTCCACATGAGTAACCGTTGCTGGTGATGAGAAGCTAAGTGCGTTTCTGTGACACCCCTTCAACAATAGTATAAGTCACGTCTCGGTCCTCTAGCACTGTCTCGGTCATAACATCATATACAGGCCTGGAAAAAAACATGACAAATGCAACATGAACTTATTTTTTAGCTCACCTGTCACAAAGTGACAAGGTGAGCTTTTGTGATCGCGCGGTGTCCGTCGTCCGTCCGTGCGTCCGTCCGTAAACTTTTGCTTGTGACCACTCTAGAGGTCACATTTTTCATGGGATCTTTATGAAAGTTGGTCAGAATGTTCATCTTGATGATATCTAGGTCAAGTTCGAAACTGGGTCACATGCCTTAAAAAACTAGGTCAGTAGGTCTTAAAATAGAAGAACCTTGTGACCTCTCTAGAGGCCATATATTTCACAAGATCTTCATGAAAATTGGTCAGAATGTTCACCTTGATGATATCTAGATTAAGTTCGAAACTAAGTCACGTGCCATCAAAAACTAGGTCAGTAGGTCTAAAAATAGAAAAACCTTGTGACCTCTCTAGAGGCCATATATTCAAAAGATCTTCATGAAAATTGGTCAGAATGTTCACCTTGATGATATCTAGGTCAAGTTTGAAACTGGGTCACCTGCCATCAAAAACTAGGTCAGTACGTCTAAAAATAGAAAAACCTTGTGACCTCTCTAGAGGCCATATATTTCATACGATCTTCATGAAAATTGGTCAGAACGTTCACCTTGATGATATCTAGGTCAGGTTCGAAAGTGGGTCACATGCCATCAAAAACTAGGTCAGTAGGTCAAATAATAGAAAAACCTTGTGACCTCTCTAAAGGCCATATTTTTCATGGGATCTGTATGAAAGTTGGTCTGAACGTTCATCTTGATGATATCTATGTCAAGTTCGAAACTGGGTCACATGCGGTCAAAAACTAGGTCAGTAGGTCTAAAAATAGAAAAACCTTGTGACCTCTCTAGAGGCCATATATTTCATGAGATCTTCATGAAAATTGGTCAGAATGTTCACCTTGATGATATCTAGGTCAGGTTCGAAAATGGGTCACATGCCTTAAAAAACTAGGTCAGCAGGTCAAATAATAGAAAAACCTTGTGACCTCTCTAGAGGCCATATTTTTCATGGGATCTGTATGAAAGTTGGTCTGAATGTTCATCTTGATGATATCTAGGTCAAGTTTGAAAGTGGGTCACATGCCATCAAAAACTAGGTCAGTAGGTCAAATAATAGAAAAACCTTGTGACCTCTCTAAAGGCCATATTTTTCATGGTATCTGTATGAAAATTGGTCTGAATGTTCATCTTGATGATATCTAGGTGAAGTTCGAAACAGGGTCATGTGCGGTCAAAAACTAGGTCAGTAGGTCTAAAAATAGAAAAACCTTGTGACCTCTCTAGAGGCCATACTTGTGAATGGATCTCCATAAAAATTGGTCAGAATGTTCACCTTGATGATATCTAGGTCAAGTTCGAAACTGGGTCACATGCCATAAAAAACTAGGTCAGTAGGTCAAATAATAAAAAAACCTTGTGACCTCTCTTGAGGCCATACTTTTCATGGGATCTGTATGAAAGTTGGTCTGAATGTTCGTCTTGATGATATCTAGGTCAAGTTCGAAAGTGGGTCACATGCCATCAAAAACTAGGTCAGTAGGTCAAATAATAGAAAAACCTTGTGACCTCTCTAAAGGCCATATTTTTCATGGGATCTGTATGAAAGTTGGTCTGAACGTTCATCTTGATGATATCTAGGTCAAGTTCGAAACTGGGTCACGTGCGGTCAAAAACTAGGTCAGTAGGTCTAAAAATGGAAAAACCTTGTGACCTCTCTAGAGGCCATATATTTCATGAGATCTTCATGAAAATTGGTCAGAATGTTCACCTTGATGATATCTAGGTCAGGTTCGAAAATGGGTCACATGCCTTAAAAAACTAGGTCAGTAGGTCAAATAATAGAAAAACCTTGTGACCTCTCTAGAGGCCATATTTTTCATGGGATCTGTATGAAAGTTGGTCTGAATGTTCATCTTGATGATATCTAGGTCAAGTTCGAAAGTGGGTCACGTGCCTTCGAAAACTAGGTCAGTAGGTCAAATAATAGAAAAACCTTGTGACCTCTCTAAAGGCCATATTTTTCATGGTATCTGTATGAAAATTGGTCTGAATGTTCAATGAATCATCTTGATGATATCTAGGTGAAGTTCGAAACAGGGTCATGTGCGGTCAAAAACTAGGTCAGTAGGTCTAAAAATAGAAAAACCTTGTGACCTCTCTAGAGGCCATACTTGTGAATGGATCTCCATAAATATTGGTCAGAATGTTCACCTTGATGATATCTAGGTCAAGTTCGAAACTGGGTCACATGCCATAAAAAACTAGGTCAGTAGGTCAAATAATAAAAAAAACCTTGTGACCTCTCTTGAGGCCATACTTTTCATGGGATCTGTATGAAAGTTGGTCTGAATGTTCGTCTTGATGATATCTAGGTCAAGTTCGAAACTGGGTCAACTGCGGTCAAAAACTAGGTCAGTAGGTCTAAAATTAATAAAATCTTTTGACCTCTCTAGAGGCCATATTTTTCATGAGATCTTCATGAAAATTGATCTGAATGTTCACCTTGATGATATCCAGGTCAGTTTCGAAATATTTATCACACTTCTATGTAAAATGTACCATTAGAAAGAAAATTTAATTGTGAAAAAACTTTATGTTGGCTTCTAAGTGTTTAAAACAATATTAAATATAGTAATATTGAATTGAATAACACAGGTATAAATTCTGCAATTTTTCCCCAATATCCTGTATCTGGAACAACTGATACGGGGACTGGAAACCGGCATTTATCTTATCTTATGCTGTCGTCCAATCGAAGCGTATGCCGTAGGTTATTCTGCTATTACTCAAACACTTACGCCTTACAGTTTAACTCGTCCTTTCAGTGAAAATCTGGGAAAGCAGTTGTTGAATTTTTTGTTGAAAACAAAAGTTCTGCCATGAAATTATTGCCTGCATCTGTTTTTAAATGGAAAATATCTACATTAATGTTACTTTTTGCTCTGTGAAAATGGCTAAATCTAGACTTGTCTTACCCAGAGAGAAAGATGTCGTTTTTTACTTGATATTTGCCTTGTTGATTCAGAGTATTTAGAACAAAAAAATTAGGACATATTTTAATGAAAATAGCAAGTCAAAACTGTAAACTGTTGCCTGAAAATATTTGTTTATGATATTGCTCTGTTCTTCACCATTTAAATGCGTGTTAAACCTAGATGATTTTCTGCAGTTTTATCTAAAAGTTCGGAATACTAAATGTAACTTCGTTGTCGGCCTTTTTTTAAAAAAAAATATTGTTATTTTAATTTAAATACATTGTATTTTTCACACATTAGTAAAATTTAGTTTTAAGATTAAATTTATTGAACTAATTTTTGGAGTTTAAACAACAATTTCGTTTGAAACATTCCCTACGTTCAAGAAGAATGTTTGTTTCTGTATGTAGAAATCTGACATTATAAACAATAATTATAATTATGGCTCTACAAGATTAAGAAAAGTGTCAGCTTTCTGTTATTTTCCATTTTTTTATATTCAAATCAAACAAAAATCGGCCCTTTGATAAAGGTTTGAAGTTAAGTGGTAAAATATTTCTTCAGGGAAGTGAGCTCGAGTTAATTCATAATAATTAAGCATATCACCACATGCAGTCGCATGCTGTTTTTGCTTCAGAATCCCTTTAGATCAATCTCTGATCATCTAATTATCGCCACTTAACATGTGACTGGTAAACCCTTTGAACAATAAGTGTTATAGCTCCATGATTAACATGAGGTAATATGCTAATTACATGCTAATCGATAGAGGCGAAAACAAAATATCGATCGCTAACGACTGGTCTATATTTACAGTTATGGACAACAGCATAATACAGATAAATGTATTGATTTATACGGGGTTTCTACTCCCCGTATTAGACCTTCCTGCCTGTATGGAGATAGTGTACTGATTATCAGTAAAGCTGTATGGATATGATAAGCCTAATTAGGCTAAATGTATATGGAGTAAAGGGTTAAAGGTCCAAAATTGCCTATTTTGGGTTTTGCAGCCATATAGATACTTCGTTTATGGTTTTATTTGATACAAACTTCCAAAATATCTTCAACAACAATAAATCTTGGATTCCATGACAAATCAGATCCAATCATAAGTTCCAGAGTTATTTTATATCTGATTACCTCCCCTGATTGTAATCAAAATGGATTTATATCAGTAAGTACTTATAGGACTTATTTGAAATTTCATTATTGTCATTAGTTGGACTGAGCCAATCAGGGTAGATAACTATGGACTGATTTTATGTCAAATTACCTCCCTTTATTTCAAATTAAAACGGGTATATCTTCGTAACTAATGAAGATACTGATCTGAAATTTCATTTATGTCAACAGATTTATTTGGCAGATCCTTCTTTTGTTCACTTACAATAATTTTTTTTTTTTAATTACTTCCCTTTTATGTTACTATAAATAGCTTATTTTTAGTAATTTTTTTATTATTGGCCGTAGGGAAAAACCGAGACCACTTTTCTGTGGTACAACATGGATGGTACCTCCAATTTTTAGGTGTATTTTGACATATCTGTACCTTGTAAGAATTTTTTTTTCTTTTTGGTTAAATTTCTTCCCTTTGTTGTTCCTGTCCTTTGGACTTAGATATTTTTTCTGAGGACCTTCTCGTCCTCAAGTGCAATGATAACAGGTGAGCGATATAGGGCCATCATGGCCCTCTTGTTTCAGAGTTATGGCCCCTGAAATAGTCAAAAATGCACATTTTCCCCTTGTGACATGCCTAGCTCAAAAAGTATTTGATATAGATTCATGAAACCTTGCATGAGTCTTAATCATGATATGAACTTGTGCACCTCCTATTTTTCATTTGGGTCCGCCCCTTATTTTTAGAGTTATGGCCCCTGAAATAGTAAAAAATGTACATTTTCACCTTGTGACGCACCTAGCTCAAAAAGTATTTAATATAAATGGTTGAAAACTTGCATAAGTCTTTATCATGATATAAACTTGCACACCTCTAATTTTTTGGCTGGCTCCACCCCCTGTTTTTAAAGTTATGGCCCCTGAAATAGTAAAAAATATCACTTTTTCACCTAATTATGTGCCTAGCTTAAAAAAGTATTAGATTTAAATTCAGGAAACCTTGCTGGAGTCTTTATCTTGATGTGACCTTGCACACTTGGCATTCTTTTTGAAAATCTTAGCTCTTATTTCAGAGTTATGGCCCTTGAAATAGCCAGAATAGTGGATTTTTAGCTCAGGTGAGTTTTTCTGATTGCTCGATGTCCGGCGTCCGTCGTCCGTCGTCTGTCGTCTGTCGTCCGTCGTCTGTCAACATTTAGCTTGTGTATGCGATAGAGGCTGTATTTTTCAATTAATCTTCATGAATATTGGTCAGAATGATAACCTTGATGAAATCTAGGCCGAGTTCGAAAATGGGTCATCTCGGGTCAAAAACTAGGTCACTAGGTCAAATCAAAGAAAAACCTTGTGTATGCGATAGAGGCTGTATTTTTAGCTCACCTGAGCAATGCTCAGGTGAGTTTTTCTGATCGCTCGATGTCCGGCGTCTGTCGTCCGTCGTCTGTCGTCTGTCGTCTGTCGTCTGTCAACATTTAGCTTGTGTATGCAATAGAGGCTGTATTTTTCAATTAATCTTCATGAATATTGGTCAGAATGATAACCTTGATGAAATCTAGGCCGAGTTCGAAAATGGGTCATCTTGGGTCAAAAACTAGGTCACTAGGTCAAATCAAAGAAAAACCTTGTGTATGCAATAGAGGCTGTATTTTTCATTTAATCTTCATGAATATTGGTCAGAATGATAACTTTGATGAAATCTAGGCCGAGTTCGAAAATGGGTCATCTCGGGTCAAAAACTAGGTCACTAGGTCAAATCAAAGAAAAACCTTGTGTATGCGATAGAGGCGGTATTTTTCAATTAATCTTCATGAATATTAGTCAGAATGATAACCTTGATGAAATCTAGGCCGAGTTCGAAAATGGGTCATCTCGGGTCAAAAACTAGGTCACTAGGTCAAATCAAAGAAAAACCTTGTGTATGCGATAGAGGCTGTATTTTTCAATTCTTCTTCATGAATATTGGTCAGAATGATAACCTTGATAAAATCTAGGCTGAGTTCGAAAATGGGTCATCTCGGGTCAAAAACTAGGTCACTAGGTCAAATCAAAGAAAAACCTTGTGTATGCGATAGAGGCTGTATTTTTCAATTGATCTTCATGAATTTTGGTCAGAATGATTGCCTTGATGAAATCTAGGCTGAGTTCGAAAATGGGTCATCTCGGGTCAAAAACTAGGTCACTAGGTCAAATCAAAGAAAAACTTTGTGTATGCGATAGAGGCTGTATTTTTCCATTGATCTTCATGAATTTTGGTCAGAATGATTGCCTTGATGAAATCTAGGCTGAGTTTGAAAATGGGTCATCTTGGGTCAAAAACTAGGTCACTAGGTCATATCACGTAAAAACCTTGTGTATGCGATAGAGGCTGTATTTTTCAATTGATCTTCATGAATTTTGGTCAGAATGATTAACTTGATGAAATTTAGACCAAGTTCGAAAATGGGTCATCTCGGGTCAAAAACTAGGTCACTAGGTCAAATCAAAGAATAACCTTGTGTATGCAATAGAGGCGATATTTTTCAACTGATTTTCATGAAATTTAGCCAGAATGATAACCTTGATAAAATCTAGGCCGAGTTCAAAAATGGGTCATCTGGGGTCAAAAACTAGGTCACTAGGTCAAATCGAAGAAAAACATTGTGGATGCAATAGAGGATGTATTTTTCAATTGATCTTCATGAAATTTGGTCAGAGTGATTGCCTTGATGAAATCTAGGTCGATTTTGAATATGGGTTATCTGAGGTCAAAAATTAGGTCACTAGGTCAAATTAAAGAAAAATCTTGTGTATGCGATAGAGACTGTTTTTTTCAATTGATTTTTATGAAATTTGGTCAGTGATTGCCTTAATGAAAATCTAGGTTTCGAATTTGAATATGGGTCATCTGAGGTCAAAAACTAGGTCACTTGTCAAATCAAACAAAAAACATCTGTATGTGATAGAGGCTGTATTTTTCAGTTGATCTTCATGAATTTTGGTCAGAATGATTGCCTTGATAAAATCTAGGTCGAGTTTGAACATGGGTTCATCTAGGGTCATAAAACTAGGTCATATCTAAGAAAAATGCTTGTTTTAATCGCAAGGACCAATTTTTTGGTCCAATCTTAATGAAAATTGATCAGAATATTTGTTTCCATGAAATCACTAGGTCAAACATGTTTTACACTGTTATGGAGTGTTTCTTAGGTGAGCGACCTAGGGCCATCTTGGCCCTCTTGTTCATTTAATCTTCATGAATATTGGTCAGAATGATAACTTTGATGAAATCTAGGCCGAGTTCGAAAATTGGTCATCTAGGGTCAAAAACTAGGTCACTAGGTCAAATCAAAGAAAAACCTTGTGTATGCGATAGAGGCGGTATTTTTCAATTAATCTTCATGAATGTTGGTCAGAATGATAACCTTGATGAATTCTAAGCCGAGTCCGAAAATGGGTCATCTCGGGTCAAAAACTAGGTCACTAGGTCAAATCAAAGAAAAACCTTGTGTATGCGATAGAGGCTGTATTTTTCAATTGATCTTCATGAATTTTGGTCAGAATGATTGCCTTGATGAAATCTAGGCCGAGTTCGAAACAATGGGTCATCTCGGTCAAAAACTAGGTCACTAGGTCAAATCAAAGAAAAACCTTGTGTAATGCAATAGAGGCGGTATTTTCAATTGATCTTCATGAATTTTGGTCAGAATGATTATCTTGATGAAATCTAGGCCGAGTTCTAAAATGGGTCATCTGGGGTCAAAAACTAGGTCACTAGGTCATTTCACGTTAAAACCTTGTGTATGCGATAGAGGCTGTATTTTTCAATTGATCTTCATGAATTTTGGTCAGAATGATTACCTTGATGAAATTTAGACCAAGTTCGAAAATGGGTCATCTGGGGTCAAAAACTAGGTCACTAGGTCAAATCAAAGAAAAACCTTGTGTATGCAATAGAGGCGGTATTTTTCAACTGATCTTCATGAAATTTAGCCAGAATGATTACCTTGATAAAATCTAGGCCAAGTTCGAAAATGGGTCATCTGGGGTCAAAAACTAGGTCACTAGGTCAAATCGAAGAAAAACATTGTGTATGCAATAGAGGATGTATTTTTCAATTGATCTTCATGGAATTTGGGCAGAGTGATTGCCTTGATGAAATCTAGGTCGATTTTGAATATGGGTTATCTGAGGTCAAAAACTAGGTCACGGTCAAGTTAAAGAAAAATCTTGTGTATGCGATAGAGAGTGTTTTTTTCAATCGATTTTTATGAAATTTGGTCAGGTTGATTGCCTTAATGAAATCTAGGTCGAATTTGAATATGGGTCATCTGAGGTCAAAAACTAGGTCACTTGGTCAAATCAAAGAAAAAACTTCTGTATGTGATAGAGGCTGTATTTTTCAGTTGATCTTCATGAATTTTGGTCAGAATGATTGCCTTGATAAAATCTAGGTCGAGTTTGAACATGGGTCATCTAGGGTCAAAAACTAGGTCATATCTAAGAAAATGCTTGTTTTATCGCAAGAGACCAATTTTTTGGTCCAATCTTAATGAAAATTGGTCAGAATATTTGTTTCCATGAAATCACTAGGTCAAACATGTTTTACACTGTTATGGAGTGTTTCTTAGGTGAGCGACCTAGGGCCATCTTGGCCCTCTTGTTTGTTTTGTGATGCTCTTAGCTTAAGAAGTATAGGGCCTAGAATAATGAATCCTTTTCATAAAATGTTTGATGAGGCTATACCCCATTAAGACTGTAAACATTTGAATTATTGCCCCTTATGCCCCGTACCAGTGGGGGGCAGACCCTGTGTCCTACAGACACATTCTAATTTTGATATATTTAACCCAAGTGTAGACAGATGTGTAGGAGATGAATCCTTATCCCCACCAATTCTGGTAACTCGAGGCTATTTGTAATATTTTAGAGAAATAAAATAAATTATTTACCGATGCGTTTTTTCAGAAATAATTTCAATTTATCCTTGCATCACACAAAGTAAATCATCTGATAAGTACACAAAACAAACATTATTTTTCACAATTTTGCTAATTTTCAGCTCTTCTTTCCTAAGCACTCTTAACACATCTATGAAAATATGTTCAGAAAGTTGTGATTTGTGAAAGATCTGTGATATCACATAACATGTTTTATATAGCTGGCATGTATAATGTGTAACCAATCCAAGGGAGGTGAAAAGAATTTAATGAAGATTTAAACTAGCACATTTTTCATGGAAATTCCATGCAATAATACCGTTCCGCATTGGTCGAGAGGGCTAAGACGCTTTCCTACGGAGGTGAAGGCCCCTGGTTCGAAACCTGGCTACTCCCATTGCGGTGTGTCCTTGGGCAAGGCACTTTATCACGATAGCCTCAGTCGACCCAGCTGTAAATTGGTACCAGCAAATTGCTGGGGGTGAGGTATAATTGGTTTTAAATGTTCTTAATATAGGGTCGCAGAAAAAGCTCTATAGAGCTTATGTTAATTGTTTCACCAAGCGACGGTAAATAAAACTTACCTTTACCTTTACACATGATTTCCTCCTACCAGCTTAATGTCATATATAAACACTGCATGGTCATCACACTGTTGTTAGGCCAAGACCAGTTGTTTTTATGTTCAGTGTTTGTGTCAACAATAACTAACTGACATTAATTGCAATTAAACAAAATTGTGCATACTTGTAGCATAAGCTAAACTATCAAAATTTTATGTAATAACAAAATACTTCGAAATAGATCTAGCAGTGGGCAGACAACTACCATTCAGAGGATGTTAAACTTTGATTCAATTTACATTGGCCTTAAAGTCACTCTAGGTGTTTAATACAGGCTACTGTGGTTACTGACACAACTGGGCTTAATCCTCCAATTAAACAAAGCAATTAACAACAACTGCATCGGTAAAGGTTGTACTTGATTGATCAATTCTGTATAGAAAATTGTGTGAAATAGATGGACACAGTGACAGGATGCTCGTGTTAAAAATATGAGCAAGGGTGAGAAAAATATACATTTCATTTGTTCACTTTTTAGCCATATGTAGCTATATTAGCTATAAATAGCTAAATTAGCTAAATTTAATACCTTCCCCAACCTGAGTGTCTAGGGGTACGGATCCGTACCTCTAGAATCTAATTCGTACCACAAGAAAAACCTGTTAGGGGTTGTCGATGGGTACGGACCTCCGTTTTCTAGATATTGTGTTTTTTTTTACATCTTTAATTTTGTAGAAAATTACCTCTGAGCAAAGAGCTATAAAAATAAATAGATCGGCAACTTGAAAGGCACAGAGGCATATAGAACAAATCTCGCCAACACCCCGTGATAACAATGAGATCTCGTTTACCGGAAGTGATGCTTTCTCCGAGCGCCATTTTGTATGTGAAAGCAATTATTCATCGGTAAATTAATTATCACCTTATGACCACGCTTCTTTTGATGGCAAGAAATGTGTACTTTGTGTCTTAAGACTATTTCACATTAAACTAATGTTGTTTTAGAAGCTAACATGTATTTTAAATGCAGTTTTAAAGGTACAGATTGTAACTCCATGCTCGCCGATGTTTGTTTTTACTAAGATAATGCTGATTCACGCTCTGACATGAGATCATGCGAGATTACAGCCAGTTGCCATTCTGTGTATTTTATACTTCTTTGCTCTGAGTCACAAGTGATAAGAATGCACACATGGCACAGGCAGATAACTAAATGAATACACAATCAATGATGTTTCTAAAGACAAATTTGATCAAAGCAACTTACCTCCTTTAATCCAATATAAAATGTCAACAAAATCAGCTGCAGTTAAATACATAGGCGTGGCCATCTTTTAATTCTACTGAAAAGGACTTCTGTTTAGACTGTAGTCCAAATAATTGATCAGGTCTGCATGACGTCACTTCTGGAGCAATCGATTATGCAAATTACCGAGGAGGTGAAAGCAGAACGCTGTGAATCATAGCAAATTAACGGTGTTGGTTGTGATGTTTATTTTTTCAAATAAAACAGTTCAAGATTTTTTGTCCATTTAGTTGTTTTTATAATCTGCAGTCCATAAGGTTTTGTAATGACTGATTTTGTAACATTTCAAAACGCTCTAGAAGAAGTGACAAGTTGTGTATTGTGAACTCTTCAGTGCTACAGATCAGTAATGTTTAAAATAAATTTCCAAGTTTATTCAACATTTTCTCAGTTTGCACTTATAGTTCAAACATCTTTTTTATCCAATGACAGGCCACCGATTTTCAAAAATGTAACCAACTTATGTTCATATTATTTCATAACTGAAAAAAATGTTCCACTTAATCATGAAGTGGTATAAAATTAATGAGTATTCATTGTTCCACCTACAATGGATTTTCCACATTCAGGGAGGCAGAGCAACTGCCAAAACAGGGACTGCATTCAAGAAATACTATGTCTATATATCAATATAAATATCAGAATAACATCCTTGGGGTCTATGTGCTTCATTCCGTCCATGTTTTATATGAAATTAGAAGAAAACCACCTAATTTATGTGGAAATTAGCCCCTAAAGATCAAAGAAAATGCCGCATAAACACCATATGTTGGCACTTCCGTCCGTCTGTCCATTAGTAATTTTGTGTCCGCTCTGTAACTCTTGAACCCCTTGAAGGATTTCAAGGAAACTTGACACAAATGTTCACTACACCGAGACAACGTGCAGAGCACATGTTTTGGATGTCTCACTTCAAGGTCAATGTCACACTTAGGAGTCAAAGGTCATATCAGTTTGTTTCGTGTCCGCTCTGTAACTCTTGAACCCCTTGAAGGATTTCAAAGTAACTTGACACAAATGTTCACCACACCAAGACGACATGCAGAGCACATGTTCCGGACGACTCACTTCAAGGTCAAGGTCACACTTAGGAGTCAAAAGTCATATCAGTTTGTTTCGTGTCCGCTCTATAACTCTTGAACTGCTGGAAGGATTTCAAAGAAATTTAGCAGAAATGTTCACCACACGGAGACAATGCAGAGCGCATGTTCCGGATGACTCGCTTCAAGGTCAAGGTCACACTTAAGGGTCAAAGGTCATATATGACTTTGCTTTGTGTATATTGCTCTGCATTGTTTTTATTTGGGCCAGAGTTTTTTTATTTTTTGTTTTACGGGAATTTTTTCAAAAATAAGCACCAGGAGGAGGGAATAAAAATAAGAAAAAGATGTCCAAAAATGAGTGTCGAGAAAAAAGAATAAGAATTCGGAAATCTTTATAGAAAGTGTGTTTTGAGGTTGTGCACACTTGTTTTGTACTCTATACTGCCTGTTGTATAATAGTTTTGTATTATAAAGGCAAAACAAGCTGTCATTTTCACAAAATGATTATTAGATCAATTCTGTTATTTTATATGCATGATTCTATGCTTTTGTAGTGCTTTTAATAGTCACTGAAACTCGCACTGGCAAAACCAGTTTGTAACTACTCTGTTCAAATGTATTCAATCACTTTTCAAGAAGTTTGATGGTATAGATGTCTTGTGAGAAGCTTCAATTCAGTGCAAGCAATGGATACTGGGATATGGCCTTGAAAGCTGTTGCATGCAAAACTGTAACCAGATTACTCAGTTCTTTCATTTTATATGCATGATTTTGATCTCCTATGCTTTTGTAGTCCTTTAAATAGTCACTGAAACATGCACTCGCAAATCCAGCTTTAACTATTCTGTTCAAATGTATACAATCACTTTATAATACATATAAAAAAGTGAAAGAATTTTTGACATGGTTTTTCATAAAAGACATAAAGCTATAGGCACACGTAAAGCAAATTTCAGTGACTATAGTAGAGACCAAACACGCCTGGTATAAAGTAGTTTAGTAGTGTTGTTGGTGTATTTTATAGTTCTTTGATGTATTTTAGTTTATGCTTGGTTCAACATTCAGTTATTTAAATGGTAGTCAACTAACCTAACCACACCATCCATGGGCAGGCTAAGCCAACGGTAAGTGGATAACCATGTTGCAATATTCAAGTAACTAGCAGACAGAAATTATGGGAGAAAACTGTAGAAAAAAGTAAGACCTATGCCAGTATCTAGTTATATGCCAGGCGTGGGGTTCAAATTTGCACTTCCCTTCTAAAACTTACTTTTTTAGCCAGGGCCTTTAAAATAAAGTGTAGCTGTTCAAATTTAACTGCAATAATGGATCAGCCTGATTAGCCCCCCACCACCACCCCCCAACCCCCAAATTATGTTGTGTTTATGGTGGCATGGCCAAAAAAAGTAGGGTCGGTAGGTCAGTATTTTTTTTTTAAGCATTATTATCAAGTAAATGTAGCCTGTTACCACAGTCCGGGGCGACATGGACACAATAATCATCATCAACCCACCCATGTTTAAAGTGAAAAAAAAAAACATTAACAATTATCGGTAATTATTCTGTTGATAAACAAGTAATTGGCCTTGTTCTCATCATCAATTAAAACCCCCTCAAAGAGCTAAAAGAAGTGTGTCGTATCATGGCATCTGAAGTGGAGATCAAAGCGGTTTAGTTGCCCGAGATTGTCATGGCATTATGTCATGTTTTCGCGCCATGTGGCACATCACTGTCTGATCGTACGGCCTCGGTTCTTTTAATTGCTGAGAAGAAATCAGTAAAAAAGTATCTTCTTTATTTTTTTAAAAGCGAATGTGCAATATCCCGTATAAACTGACAGGTAAATGTGTCAAACGATAATAGTAGATATCCTACCTCTGTGACCTATTTGCCCTCAAGGAATTTACAGTAAAAACTCAAATATATGACGCTAGCGTGTATATTACGCATCCCCGATCTAGTTTCAAAATCGTGGGACAAATGCTTACATTGGAATACAATACGCACCAAAATATCAGTCAGAAAACGTTGTTTACAAACTCGAAATCGGCCATTAGCGGCATGCGTAAAAACAATTACTCGTGATAATCGCAATTGCTGCATTATCGGTTACAGACAACAGTGACAATATCTGAGAGACAAATTCTTTCTGAAGTATTTGTGGACCCCAGAAGGGCCCGGGTTTGTCCTTAAAAGGACATTTGGTGTCCAATAAATGGACTGGCATGTCTAGAAACCCTCAAAGTCACTTTCATCGTCGTCACTGTCGAAAAATCGACGGAGATCTTCTTCAGTCATGCCCGTAGTCGATGCATCGGTGTAGTAATCATCGTACCGGTCCCCCTCATCGTCGTCGGCGATTTCAGTACCCTCTCTTTCCTTGACGTATTCCTCCCACAGAATGTCGTCTTCTGTACCATCCATGTTGTTGCTGATGCAACACTTCTTGAATGCGCGGACGATGATGGACGGGTCAAGTTCGTTCCAGGCGTCGACGATCCAGGCACAAATTTCCTCTAGTTCCGGCTTTCGCATTCTCCCACCGGCCGTGAAGCTGTGATTACCATTCATGTACCAGTTGTTCCATCTGCGCTGAAGTAGTACTTTCATCGGTTTATTGATGCTCACGTCTAGCGGTTGCAGGATCGAAGTCATGCCACCAGAGATGATGGCAATATCTGTTTTTCCATCTTTTAGGATCGTCTTCACTTCAGAAGATGTGTGGGCCCGAAACGCATCCAACACCAGTAGCGATTTCTTTGTCAAAGCACCAGGACGCCTTTGCCACACTGTCTTTACCCAGTCTAACACCAAGCCTTGGTCCATACAGCCCTTCTCCTGAGCCCTGACTACGACTCCATTCGGCCACTTGACCCCTTTTGGCAGAGTTTTTCTCTTAAAGATGATATATGGAGGCAGCTTTCCACCATCGGCAGTGCACGATAACATGACGGTAAACCGGTTCTTCTCGTTCACTGTGGTTGTTATGGAGACGGACTTCGACCCAGTTGCAGCGATCTTGGTGTTGGCAGGCAAGTCGAACGAGAGTGGTGTCTGGTCGGCGTTTCCTAGCTGGCTGAGGTCATATTCATGCAGTTATGATGTACCTCTGGAACTCAACGATCTTGTCTTCAAAGTCCTCGGGCAGCTTCTGTGAAATATGCGTTCGGCGACGAATTGATAGCTGGTTTCTGCGCAGGAAATTGTAAACCCATGTTTGAGAGCCCTTGAAATCTGGCTGGCTGCTTGATTTGACGACTTTTATGACCTCCAGGTGTAGTTCGACGGAAGATACGGCGATTCCTTTGCTACGACGGTCGGTGACCAGCTTCATCAGTTCTCTTTCTTTTCCTGGATACTGTGCAATACGCCCACGATTGGCACGTCTCGTCTTGTTTTGTTTCATTAGGACATCCTTCTGTCTTCGCCAGTTCATTAGGACATCCTTCTGTCTTTGCCAGTGACGAACACAAGCTTCGTTTACGCTAAATTGCCGACCAGCAGCCCTGTTGCCATGTTCTTCAGCGTACGCTACAGCAGTCAGTTTCTCTTTCGCCATGTATGACGCACGTATACGTCCCATTCTAATGACAATATCTGAGACAATATGAGAAGGTAATTTAAGTAGACAATACGAAAGGTATTCTGATATGACAATATTCGAGGCAATCTAAGATTGGTATGAGCATCTCAAAAATGTCATCAGTATTTAAAGATACTTTGAGAACTTTGAGAACCTGTCTCAACCTGTCAACACCTTAGCACGCTTTAACAGACGTGCGAACAAACATCTCATAATTATGGGCACATCAAACGAGAAAATCACCGTTAATTACAATGTTTTTTAACAATATACAAGAGGCTGTAGTTATCAGTAATAGTTGACTGGAAAATAAAGAAATAACAAGCAATCTGTTTTAATTGCAATTTAATTGAGCAACCTTGAAAGATAATGATTTTAATGATCAAACACCTATAACCCGGAACCACGAAATTTTGTATTTTGCCTAATTAAAATGAACAGACACATTATTTGGTGCACAAATACACAAATTTAAATTCACAATCAAAACCAACTTTGCCATATATCTTCAGAGGTTCGGTTCCGTACGTGTTTTTAGACCCACCCAATAAAACGCTCTTCAAGGCATACAGACACTAAATAGCCTGAGCACCTATGAAAAAATGGTAGTCGCATAATGGCGGATTCAAATAGTTCTCAGTTTTTTTGCTGTAAGAAGGATTTTTCCTTGAAATCATTGCTGTATATTGGTTGAAATCATATTGCATGCCTATACTTGACATACTGGTAGCATTTGCTTGTTGAAAAAAGACTCCAAACTGATTTAACATGTGAAATTTATTCATACACCCCTACCCTAAATTGTGATTGTCATTTCAGTGTAAAAATTATGGTGTGTCCGTTTGACCAGAAATATTTTTCTTGCATCAAACATGACCCCTACTTTTCTTTGGATATTTTTACAGTATAAATGTTGCTCTACAAGAAAATGTAAGTTAAAGAAATTTAAAATGGGTCTAGGTGTGTATTGCAGCATTGTGAAAACTTGTCATTTTATATAGAATATATAGTGGTGGCTATTTAGTGCGTTATAACCTTCAAAAGGAGGTTAAAAAAGGAGGTCCCAAAATGTAAACACATGACAGTTGATAAAATTGTCCGATTTTCGCCGATATTTTCGGGTTTTCAAGCTGGGAAAAAAATGTTTGAAGCTCTACCTTGGTTTATATTAAGCATCCCTTCGAGAAAATGAAAAAAAATCGTAAAAAAACTGCGTCATATATTCGAGTTTTTATGGTACATTATTGTTTGAAAAGAATATCTGACATAGTGTCGAGTCAAAAAAGACATGTACAAAGATTCATTTACTTATTAAAAACCACAGCGACATCATACTGCTTTATTTTAAAACAATCATTGTTTTTATTTACATTCACGAGGTCCCGTAACCTATTCATCCGCACTTGCAGAAATCTGTTTGCCAAAAATCGTTTTACTCGGTGTATTTAAATTGCTGCCTCTTTTTCATTATTTGAGATTTTTGAATTCTTTTTTTTGTACTTTCTTGTCAAAAGTCTGAATTTTAAGACCATAGTATGTATTATTTATTTACTTTTAGAAATAAATAAATAATTAAGATCGCGCTGTTTGAAATTTTACAAATAATTGTATGAAACTTTGATCGTTTTTATAGAATTTTGCCTACATTTCTGTCGACATCTTATTAAAATCGTTATAGAATTCAAACTGTATTACTTCTAAAGCGTTGCTGAAAATTTGAAGCGATTATATTAAAAAATGAATGTACTACAAGCGTTTTTTGTGTACGTGTCGATAAACCTTTAAGTAACGGCAATACGATAGGTCGCACGTGCTTGTGGAATGGAAAATTACTGGCATGACGTTTTGATATCTTTACGATTCGCGGGTAAATTCCAGTCAATCCAGGTAATTTTTAGGGATGTTATTTCTGAATTTTGTGAAGTTACTTTATATATTTCAAATCTGAAGTCATCAATTCATGCATAAATGTACAAAAGCTAGTATTTAGGATGTTCATTTCAGATTCATGAAGTTCTTTTTGTAATTATTGTGAAAATTAAGGAATTTAAATTTCGGAAAAATGGCCGACCGGTGTTATGCGGACCGGAAATATCGTTGTCATTTAAAAGGAAACATCAGATAAATCGGTGAAATTTCACGCTTTTATTATTAACATGTTTGAAAACTTAGAAGCCTGACGGACTACCCAGCTTGGGAAATTCGGTAGTCCGTCTGAAAAACTGGTAGCCTCGGGCTACCGTCAAGATCGAGGCCTGCCGATAAAAAAGGGCGATCAATAAACCAGTCTGCAACTCGGCGCGCGTTGTTTACGTTGTTGTGAAATTAGCGTTAGGTTAAACAACACTAAATTTTATTTTCAATTGGAGATCCAAGCAACGACCGGCGGAAAAATAAAAATAAAGTTAAGAATTTGAATCTTTTTCTTATTTGGGTTTTACAATATTTAGGTACGGCGCTCCCGTAAAACAAAAAATAAAAAAACTCTGGCCTTGGCAGATCTCTTTTTTGTTCACTTACAATAAAAATTTTTTTTGAATTACAGTCAAACCTGTGAACAAAGACCACTCTTCGGAACAAGCAAAAGTGGTCTCAGGTGGTCTTTATTCTGGGGAAAGGGTCACTTCTCAGTTAGCCATTATCATGCTGATAAAAAGTATTTTTACAGCTTCTTGCTTTCTTTATGTTCTATGTATTAATTCGGCCAGTGCAAACTTGCAAACATCAATCACACAGTAATTATTGTACCCCCCGACAACAAAGTTGTAAGGGGGGGTATACTGGTTTCAGGTTGTCTGTCTGTCTGTCTGTCTGTCTGTCTGTCCGTCTGGTCGTCTGTCCGTAGACGCAATCTTGTGCGCACCATCTCTCCTTATCCCCTTGACAGAATTTAATGAAACTTCACACAAGTGATCAGTACCAACAGTAGTTGTGCATGGGGCATGTTAGGTTCTTTTAGATAAAAAAATTGCAGAGTTATGGGACTTTGTTTTTTTGTTACTATATACATAGACACAATCTTGTGCGCACAATCTCTCCTCATCCCCTTGACACAATTTAATGAAACTTCACACAAGTGACCAGTACCAACAGCAGTTGTGCATGGGGCATGTTAGGTTCTTTTAGAAAAAAAATTTGCAGAGTTATGGGACTTTGTTTTTTGGTTACTATACTATATACATAGACACAATCTTGTGCGCACCGTCTCTCCTCATCCCCTTGACACAATTTAATGAAACTTCACACAAGTGATCAGTAACAAGAGTAGTTGTGCATGGGGCATGTTAGGTTCTTTCAGAAAAAAATTTTGCAGAGTTATGGGACTTTGTTTTTTTTGTTACTATACTATATACATAGACACAATCTTGTGTGCACCATCTCTCCTCATCCCCTTGACACAATTTAATGAAACTTCACACAAGTGATCAGTAACAACAGTAGTTGTGCATGGGGCATGTTAGGTTCTTTCAGCGACAAAAGTTGCAGAGTTATGGGACTTTGTTTCTTGTTAACATACTATGTACCTACAGTCTGCATATGCAGTCTTGTGCGTGCCTAATCTACCAAACCCTTACACACAATTTAATGAAACTTCACACAAGTGATCAGTACCAACCCTAGTTGTGCATGCTGCATGTTACATTCTTTTAGATAAATATTCTGCATAGTTATGGGACTTTGTTTTTGTTACTATACTATATACTATACTGTATACATACAGTCTATATACATACAGTCCACATAATTATGCAATCTTGTGTGTGTCAAATTGCAATGTACTGTGTCAGTGCATGCGGGGGTACATTCATCACCTTTAGTGATAGCTCTAGTTATGTTTGCTATAATGCGAAAATCGTGAAATTTAGGCGGATTTCAAATATTTTCATGCCGGAACGGTCCAGCTTGGTCGTTATTGGGGGGAAAATATGGCCCTTAGGAATGAATTAGGCTGGTCGCGGTCGCCAGGTGGTCGCTATTCACGGCCTTTTTATGAGCATTTTTCTACGGGGGGACCAGAGACCGGTCGTTGTCAACAGGTGGTCGCTATTCACGGGTGGTCGCTAGCACAAGTTTGACTGTACTTCCCTTTTATGTTACTATAAATAGCTTATTTTGAAACTTTTTTATTATTGGCCATAGAGAAAAACCGAGACCACTTTTCTGTGGAACAACATGGATGGTTCCTCCAATTTTTAGGTGTATTTTTACATACCTGTACCTGATAAGGATTTTTTTTTTTTGTGGACTTTGAATATTTTTTTTGTTGACTTAGATTTGTTTTTTGAAATTTTCCTTTTGTTGTTCCAGTCCTTTGGGCACAACAGTCAAGTTCTTTAAATTTTGCTCCCATCCTATGATGTAACCCTTCGGGGGTATATTGCCCTGCTTGGCGGAGCTCTTGTTTTGTTCACTTACAATAATTATTTTTGAATTACTTCCCTTTCATATTACTATAAATAGCTTATTTTGAAACTTTTTTATTATTGGCCGTAGGGAAAACCGAGACCACTTTTCTGTGGTACAACATGGATGGTACTTCCAATTTTTAAGTGTTTTTTGACATACCTGTATAATTTTGTGTACAGACAATGTTGGCTAAAGTTTTTTAGCTCACCTGTCACATAGTGACAAGGTGAGCTTTTGTGATCACGCAACGTCCGTCGTCCATGCGTCCGTCCGTCCCTCCGTAAACTTTTGCTTGTAACCACTCTAGAGGTCACATTTTTCGTGGGATCTTTATGAAAGTTGGTCAGAATGTTCATCTTGATGATATCTAGGTCAAGTTCGAAACTGGGTCACATGCCTTCAAAAACTAGGTCAGTAGGTCAAATAATAGAAAAACCTTGTGACCACTCTAGAGGCCATATATTTCACAAGATCTTCATGAAAATTGGTCAGAATGTTCATCTTGATGATATCTAGGTCAAGTTCGAAACTGGGTTACGTGCCATCAAAAACTAGGTCAGTAGGTCTAAAAATAGAAAAACCTTGTGACCTCTCTAGAGGCCATATATTTCACAAGATCTTCATGAAAATTGGTCAGAACGTTCACCTTGATGATATCTAGGTCAAGTTCGAAACTGGGTCATGTGCCCTCTAAAGGCCATATTTTTCATGGGATCTGTATGAAAGTTGGTCTGATTGTTCATCTTGATGATATCTAGGTCAAGTTCGAAACTGGGTCACATGCGGTCAAAAACTAGGTCAGTAGGTCTAAAAATAGAAAAACCTTGTGACCTCTCTAGAGGCCATATATTTCATGAGATCTTCATGAAAATTGGTCGGAATGTTCACCTTGATGATATCTAGGTCAAGTTCGAAACTGGGTCACGTGCGGTCAAAAACTAGGTCAGTAGGACAAATAATAGAAAAACCTTGTGACCTATCTAGAGGCCATATTTTTCATGGGATCTGTATGAAAGTTGGTCTGAATGTTCATCTTGATGATATCTAGGTCAAGTTCAAAAGTGGGACACGTGCCTTCAAAAACTAGGTCAGTAGGTCAAATAATAGAAAAACCTTGTGACCTCTCTAAAGGCCATATTTTTCATGGGATCTGTATTAAAGTTGGTCTGAATGTTCATCTTGATGATATCTAGGTCAAGTTTGAAACAGGGTCATGTGCGATCAAAAACTAGGTCAGTAGGTCTAAAAATAGAAAAACCTTGTGACCTCTCTAGAGGCCATACTTGTGAATGGATCTCCATAAAAATTGGTCAGAATGTTCATCTTGATGATATCTAGGTCAAGTTCGAAAGTGGGTCACGTGCCGTCAAAAAGTAGGTCAGTAGGTCAAATAATGAAAAAACGTTGTGACCTCTCTAGTGGCCATATTTTTCATGGGATCTGTATGAAAGTTGGTCTGAATGTTTATCTTGATGATATATAGGTCAAGTTCGAAACTGGGTCAACTGCGATCAAAAACTAGGTCAGTAGGTCTTGAAATAGAAAAACTTTGTGACCTCTCTAGAGGCCATACCCTTGAATTGATCTTCATGAAAATTGGTCAGAATGTTCACCTTAATGATATCTAGGTCAAGTTTGAAACTGGGTCACATGCCATAAAAAACTAGGTCAGCAGGTCAAATAATAAAAAAAACCTTGTGACCTCTCTAGAGGCCATAGGATCTGTATGAAAGTTGGTCTGAATGTTCATCTTGATGATATCTAGGTCAGGTTTGAAACTGGGTCAACTGTGGTCAAAAACTAGGTCAGTAGGTCTAAAATTAGGAAAATCTTTTGACCTCTCTAGAGGCCATATTTTTCAATGGATCTTCATGAAAATTGATCTGAATGTTCATCTTGATGATATCTAGGTCAGTTTCAAAACTGGGTCACGTGCGGTCAAAACCTAGGCCAGTAGGTATAAAAATAGAAAAACCTTGTGACCTCTCTAGAGGCCATATTTTTCATGAGATCTTCATGAAAATTAGTGAGAATGTTCACCTTGATGATATCTAGATAAAATTCAAAACAGGGTCATGTACCTTCGAAAACTAGGTCAATAGGTCAAATAATAGAAAAACCTTGTGACCTCTGTAGAGACCATATTTTTCAATGGATCTTCATGAAAATTGATCAGAATTTTTATCTTGATAATATCTAGGTCAAGTTCAAAACTGGGTCGCATGAGCTCAAAAACTAGGTCACTATGTCAAATGATAAAAGAAACAACGTCATACTCAAAACTGGGTCATGTGGGAAGAGGTGAGCGATTCAGGACCATCATGGTCCTCTTGTTTCACAAAGTCACCTTTGCAAAATAAAACAGAAACTGAACCTTTATTAAGATGTTTGTAAAAAGTTACTATGTACAAATGTGCAAATTCAAAGAATATCTTTCTACTGATTTAATGTAATTTCGAAGTAGGGTTCCCTATGTGAGACGGAGATGTTGCTGATTGATGAAAAGGGGCGTTTTAACATAGTTATAGCTAGAGATTAGTCGGTTATAGATCCACTTATTGACATTCTAATGCATTAATGCTGCGCTCTGTTTTGGCAAACTTAATTGCATTAGAAAGTCAGTAAATGATCTATAACCTATACATATACATATTAAATCATAGGAATAATACATAATAAATTTTACAGAAATTATTTGATTTTGTCACTCAAATATAAGCGCAACACGAGGAATACAGACATCTAGCTCCACTAGATCTCATCAAATATCTGACAACATAACATTTTTATACGCCCATTTGAAAAACGGTACGTATTATGGGAACGCTCCTGGTGGGCGGGCGGCATCCACAGACTTTGTCCGGAGCATATCTTCTTCATGCATGGAGGGATTTTGATGAAACTTGGCACAATTGTTCACCATCATAAGACGGAGTGTCTTGCGCAAAAACCAGGTCCCTAGGTCTAAGGTCAAGGTCACACTTAGAGATCAAAGGTCAAATTCAAGAATGACTTTGTCCGGAGCATATCTTCTTCATGCATTGAGGGGTTTTGATGTAACTTGGCACAATTGTTCACCATCATGTGACGGAATGTCATGCGCAAGAACCAGGTCCCTGGGTCTAAGGTCAAGGTCACACTGCGAGGTCAAAGGATACAAGAATAATAATTTTGTCCGGAGCATTTCTTCTTCATGCATGGAGGGATTTTGATATAACTTGGCACAAATGTTCACCACACCAAGACGGAGTGTCATGCGCAAGAACCAGGTCCCTAGGTCTAAGGTCAAGGTCACACTTAGAGGCCAAAGGTCAGGTATAAGAATAACTTTGTCCGAAGCATTTCTTCTTCATGCATGGAGGGATTTTGATGCAACTTGGCACAGTTGTACACCATCATGAGACAAAGTGTCATGCGTAGGTCCCTCCTTTAGAATTACTTCCCTTTGTTGTTACTCTAAATAGCTTATATTGTAACGTTTTATACGCCCGTTTGAAAAACGTGACGTTTTATGGGACCGCCCTTGGCGGGCAGATGGGCAGGCGGGTGGCGTCCACAGACTTTGTCCGGGGCATATCTTCTACATGCATGGAGGGATTTTGATGAAACTTGGCACAGTTGTTCACCATCATGAGACGGAGTGTCAGCCGCAAGAACCAGGTCCCTAGGTCTAAGGTCAAGGTCACACTTAGAGGTCAAAGGATACAAGAATGAAAACCTTGTCCGGAGCATTTCTTCTTCATGCATAGAGGGATTTTGATATAACTTGGCACAAATGTTCACCACCACGAGACGGAGTGTCCTGCGCAAGAACCAGGTCCCTAGGTCTAAGGTCAAGGTCACACTTAGAGGCCAAATGTCAGATACAAGAATGACTTTGTCCGAAGCATTTGTTCTTCATGCATGGAGGGATTTTGATGTAACTTTACACAATTATACACCATCATGAGACGAAGTGTTGTGCGCAGTTCCCTTCTTTAGAATTACTTCCCTTTGTTGTTACTATAAATAGCTTATATTGTAACTTTTTCATTACTAGTAGTAGGGAAAAATCAAGACCATTTTTCTGTAGTACAACATGCATGCTACATCCAATTTTGAGGTGTATTTTGACCAATCTCTAGCTGGTAAAGATTTTTATGTGGACTTACAATTTTTTTTTGTATTTTTTTTTTTTTTTTTTTTTTTTTAAGATTATCTTCCCTTAGTTGTTACTATAAATAACTTAAATTGTAACCTTTTTATAATTGACCGTAGGGAAAAACCAAGACCCCTTTTCTGTGGTACAACATAGATGTTACTTTCCAATTTTAGGTGCATTTTAAGGTATCTCTACCTGGTAAGGAGTTTTTATGTGGATTTAGAAAAACAAAAGAATTACAATAATTAATAAACAACCACAAAATTAAAATTCCATTTGCAAATACAGGTGCTAGTGTAAAGAAATTCGCTGTGACAGGCGTATATTGTGACATTCTGGCACTCTTGTTTATAACTATCTATAAAACTTATTGCCTATTATAATCGTAGTGGCTATTTCTTTTATCTTTCAGAGAAATTTTTATGTGTCTTGAAACACCAGATCAAAAAAAAAATGCTGATATTTTTTATAGTAAGCTGATTTTTAGCTCACCTGAGCAAAAGGCTCAGAGTGAGCTATTGTGATCGCTCACCGTCTGGCGTCCATCTGTCATCCGTCCACACTTTCCTTAAACAACATCTCCTCCTAAACCACCAAGCCAATTTTCATGAAACTTCACAAGGATGATCCTTGGATGGTCTTCTTTAAAAATTGTTCAAAGAACTGAATTCCGTACAGAACTCTGGTTGCCATGGCAACTGAAAGGAAAAAATTTAAAAATCTTCTTGTCCAAAACAAGGCCTAGGGCTTTGATATTTGGTATGTAGCATCATCTAGTGGGCCTCTACCAAGATTTTTCAAATTATCCCTCTAGGGTCAAATATGGCCCCACCCCGGGGGTCACATGGTTTATATAGACTTACATAGGGAAAAGCTTTGAAAATCTTCTTGTCCAAAACCGTAAGGCTTTGATATTTAGTATGTAGCATCATCTAGTGGGCCTCTACCAAGATTGTTCAAATTATCCCCATAGGATGTAATATGGCCCCGCCCTGGGGGGTCACATTGTTTCTATAGATTTATATAGGGAAAAACTTTGAAAATCTTCTTGCCAAAAACAAAAGGGCCTAGGGCTTTGATATTTCGTATGTAGCATAATATAGTGGGCCTCTACCAAGATTGTTCAAATTATCCCTCTAGGATGAAATGTGGCCCTGCCCAGGGGGATCACATGGTTTATATAGACTTGTATGGGGAAAAAACTTTAAAAATCTTCTTGTCTGAAACCACAAGACCTAGGCTTTTGATATTTGGTATGTACCATTGCCTTGTGGTCCTCTACCAAGATTGTTCCTCTCTCACTCTGCTTAAGCTCTGAAACTCAGGTGAGTGATCTAGGGCCATAATGACCCCAGTGTATGCAGAACACAGACATTTACCATTCATGATTCAGTGTGTCATACATATATTCAATATCAAATAGTCAAGGTGAGGTGGGCAACTTAGGGCCATCATATGTTTTATTATTCTGTCAAACATTTTCAGGGGACAGTGATATGTTCTATAATGTTGCCATCATTCTTTTGTAAATAAAGTGACACTTGTTTCTTTTCAGTCATACTTCGTCACAGACTACGATCCAACTATTGAAGACTCGTATGCTAAGCAGTGTGTCATTGATGATGAGGTGGCAAGACTTGATAGTAAGAAAGCATTGTTATATTTATGCCTCCCTTCACGGAAGTGGGATATATTGCTTTGCACCTGTTGATCGGTACGTCCATAGAGTGAACAGTTTCTGCCCAATAACTTGAGAATCACTTGACCCAGAACCTTCAAATTTGGTAGCATGATTAGACTTATGAAGCAGATGACTGCAAACGTTTTTGAGGTTAAATAGGTCAAAGGTCAAGTTCACAGGGGGTCTGAACCTTGAAAATGGTTTCCGCCCAATAACTTGAGAACCACATGCCTTAATACCTTCAAATTTGAAAGTATGATTTGGCTTATGAAGTAAATGACTAATTAGTCATTAGTTGTTGGGGTCAGCAGGTCAAAGGTCAAGGTCACAGGATCCTGAACCTTGAAGATGGTTTTGGCTCAAAAACTTGAGAACCATTTGACCAAGAAACTTCAAACTTGAAAGCATGACTGGGTTATGAGGTAGATGAGCCTATTATTTTTGGGGTCAGTAGGTCAGAGGTGAAGGTCACAGGGTCCTGAACTTGAACTGTTTCCGCCCAATAACTTCAGAACCATTTTAACCAGAATTTTCAAACTAGGTAGCATGATTAGGCTTATAAATTAGATATCCCTTTTGTGTTTTGGTCAGTATGTCAAAGGAGCCTGGACCTTGAAAAAACGGTTTCCGCTCAATAACTTGAGAATCACTCGATCCAGGACCTTAAAACTTCATAGCATGATTGGGCTTTTAACGTAGATGACTGGAATAGTGTTTGGGGTCAGTAGGTCAAAGATTAAGGTCAGATGGACCTGAACATAGAAACGGTTTTCCTTCAATAACCTGAGAACCGATCTACCCAGAACATGCAAACTTGGTTGCATGATTTTGCAAATGAAGTAGATTGTCCGTTTCATTGAATAACTTGAGAACCTTTTGACCTAGTATCTTCAAATACGATAGCATGATTTGGCTAATGTAGTTGATGACCCCTAACATTTTTGGGGTTTGTGGGTCAAAGGTCAAGGTCATAATGATCACGAAACTGAAAGTGGGACGAGCTACCATTGGGGGCATACGTGTTTTACAAACAGCTCTTGTTCAAAGGACTTCGGACACTTTCTATATGAATTTGCCTACTCCAAGAGTGAAAAATAAACTACTAAGAAAAAAGTATTTAATTACATATGCCATCAAAATACATATTTGAGATTATTTCTTAAAGTCAAATTTTCAATATTTGTTTCATAGAACAGTGATTTTTCTTCTAAATAGAATTACGTACCCTGTTATATAGATATAAAAAGTGTTTTGCTTTATACAACATTGTTCCCACCCGTGCATCAAAACCATATTTGGCCAGCATATGTAGATATTAATTATACACATTTTCTGTGACTATTGTGTTGATGCAAGGGGTGGAACAGTACTTTTAAACAAAAAATATAACTACAGGGTGTTCCCTAATGTAAAGTAACCAATACTTCTTATATTTATTTTAAGCTCATCTGATTTTTTGAAAAAAAATGATGAGTTATTGTCATCACTTGAGCGGTTGTCGGCGTCGGCGTCGCCTGGTTAAGTTTTATGTTTAGGTCAGCTTTTCTCCTAAACTATCAAAGCTATTGCTTTGAAACTTGGAATACTTGTTCACCATCATAAGCTGACCCTGTATAGCAAGAAACATAACTCCATCTTGCTTTTTGCAAGATTTATGGCCCCTTTTGTACTTAGAAAATCAGTTTTCTTGGTTAAGTTTTATGTATAGGTCAGCTTTTATCCTAAACTATCAAAGCTATTGCTTTGAG
This sequence comes from Mercenaria mercenaria, assembly GCF_021730395.1. Taxonomy (NCBI): domain Eukaryota; kingdom Metazoa; phylum Mollusca; class Bivalvia; order Venerida; family Veneridae; genus Mercenaria; species Mercenaria mercenaria. The sequence goes on along the minus strand of NC_069364.1, from coordinate 35,966,503 downwards.
ACTTGGAATACTTGTTCACTATCATAAGCAGACCCTGTACATCAAGAAACATAACTCCATCTTGCTTTTTGCAAGATTAATTGCCCCTTTTGGACTTAGAAAATCAGTTTTCTTGGTTAAGTTTTATGTATAGGTCAGCTTTTATCCTAAACTATCAAAGCTATTGCTTTAAAACTTGCAACACTTGTTCACCATCATAAGTTGACCCTGTACAGCAAGAAACATAACTCTGTCCTGCTTTTTGCAAGATTTATGGCCCCTTTTGGACTTAGAAAATATCAGATTTCTTGGTTAAGTTTTATGTTTAGGTCAACTTTTTCTCTTAAACTATCAAAGCTATTGCTTTGAAACTTGCAACTCTTGTTCACCATCATAAGCTGACCCTGTACAGCAAGCAACATAACTCCATCCTGCTTTTTGCAATAATTATTGCCCCTTTTGGACTTAGAAAATCATTTTCTTGGTTGAGTATTATGTTTAAGTCAACTTTTCTCATAAACTATCAAAGCTATTTCTTTAAAACTTGCAACAGTTTTTCACCATCATAAGTGGACACTGTACATCAAGAAACATAACTCTATCCTGCTTTTTGCAAGAATGATGGCCCTTTTTAGACTTAGAAAATCATGGGTAGGACAATATTTCTATTACACAAAAAAAATCAGATGAGCGTCAGCACCCGCAAGGCGGTGCTCTTGTTAATAAATTGATAGTCACATATTTTTACATCTGTTTGTAACTCAAATACTATACAAATGTTTAAAAGGGTACACATAGGCATGTTATACATGTAAAGTAGTGAAAGAAGCAAATACTGTGAATTCATTATTATTCGTTGGGTTAAATTTTCATTGGCTTATCCTGGTTGTTTGTTTTAGTAGATTGACAAATATGTGCTTTAACATACTTGCAACACACCAGGTAATCTCATGATTTTATAAAGAATGCGGCCATCGGATGTCCAGAAACTGTCTTTTCTGTTGTCTTTCCTTGCCTGTTCTAGTTGTTGCACAATAAATTGCCTCTTTCTAGTTAAATCCTCTGTGACAAACACTTTAAATTCAGCAGATTTGTGATGTTTTAAGTTGGATTTGCTCATGAACACGCGCTGTTTTGTTTTCCAATGTTTGAATTTGCATATCACTTGCGCACAGCCATCGCGCATGCCACTAGCGACGAGGATGTAATTTGTTTTCCATTTTGTTTTTATTATTTTTTTGTATTTCTTATATATTTTTCATTTCTTTATTTTATCATCTTCTTCTGTGCTTTGCGACCAGCATGGTTCCAGACTAGTCTGCGCAGATGTGCAGGCTGGTCTGGATCCATGCTGGTCGCAGTTGCACTATGTTGGTTTTCTCATGGCACGGCTCATTTGGCTTAAACATGTAATAAAAAAGTATCCAGGTCGCTGCATAAAAAATCCCGAAACTCGGCTGGACCTTTTAGTTTGTTTTCGCGTCTAGCCATATTTATATATGCCATCTGTTGGTTTTCTCATGGCGCGGCTCAAATGTTATCTGTACCACTGGTACTTATCCCAAACAAGAACCAACCCTACGGCCTTGATAAGATGACTGCCTTTTCTTAGTATTAATGTTATGCAGCACACAACTAACTATCTGCCAGCACTTATAACAGAACTATACAGACATGTACATGTACTTAAATAACTACCTGAACCACTGTAATAAAACTGACCGGTCACTTATACATGTATACCTATTCACACATGTAATGCATCAATAACTTTACTTACGAACAGTGTATAGATAAATCAAGTACAGGTTGTTTGCAAAAATATCGTTCTATTTTTTATTTATTTATAGGATTTTAATCTTAAAATGTTATTTTTTCCTTAAATAAAATGATTTTGTCACTTTATTCGACTGGAATTCATATTTAAAACTTCCGTAAAGTGATGACATTATATTTTTACGGAAATTAAACATTTTTTTTTTCAAGAAAATATACCCTGGCCTAGATAAAATAAGAAAAACATCTTGATAGGAACAGATACAATCCAGTTTCTGCTGTAATAAGTTAACTAATACATTGGTTTATCATTGACTCGAAACGATTTGGGTATTGTTTAAATACTTAATGGGAATTTTGCCTTCAAAATGTAGGCTAGAAGCATATGATAGTGTCCGAAGTCCTTTCATTCTGCCGTATTGAATTTCAGTAAAGTCGTAGTATGAAGTTTTGATAGTTTATAGCGAATATTTGAATACTGTTTCACTATTCGAATATTCGGAAAAAATATAAGATCAAGAAAAATAAATAAAAGCCAAATGAAAGATCAAAAAATGTTTGTTTATCTAATTTGCCAAAACCCGCTTTCATTATAAATTCGCGCGGAAATAGCTTCTGTCTTTGTCAGACGTGTCATTATGTATATTAGCGTACCTAGATCGTACATCGCTTTGGTGATGACAGTGTACCCTGTAGTTAATACCGCTAATTGCTTACGCTAATTGATTTAAATCCTTTACAACTCGCCTTGTTTTCAGTAGGTGCAAACCGCATGTAATTAAAAATGATCAGACATCACTTGAACTAATTACTCGGATTTCAATCAAAGTTGATAAAAAGATGCATTTGAGCAAAGAAAAATGCCGAAAAGTATAGAAAACAAGTCAAATGGGATGCATATCATTTTTAGCCCACCATCATCAGATGGTGGGCTATTCAAATCACTCTGCGTCCGTGGTCCGGCGTCCTTCCGTCCGTCCGTCCGTCCGTCCGTCCGTCCTTCCGTTAACAATTTCTCGTTATCGCATCTCCTCAGAAACTACCAGGGGGATTTTGACCAAACTTTGTCAGAATGATGTATTGGTACCCTAGTTGTGTCCCCCTGAAAATCAGACTGGTTCAACAATTTTTGAGTGAGTTATGGCCCTTTGTTTATTTCTATAATTTACATAGATTTATATAGGGAAAAACTTTGAAAATCTTCTTGCCCAAAACCACAGAGCCTAGGGCTTTGATATTTGGTATGAAACATCATCTAGTGGTCCTCTACCAAGATGATTGAAATTATTTCCCTGGGGTCTAAAATGGCCCCGCCCCGGGGGTCACATGGTTTATATAGACTTATATAGGGAAAAACTTTGAAAAACCTCTTGTCCAAAGCCACAGGGCCTAGGGCTTTGATATTTTGTAAGTGACATCATCTAGTGGTCTTCTACTAAGATTGTTCAAATTATCCCCCTAGGGTCAAATATGGCCCCGCCCCGGGGGTCACATGGTTTACATAGACTTATATAGGGAAAAACTTTGAAAATCTTCTTGTCCAAACCACAAAGCCTAGGGCTTTGATATTTGTAATGTAGCATCGCCTGGTGGTTCTCTACCAAGTTTGTTAAAATTATCCCCCTAGGGTCAAATATGGCCCCGCCCTGGGGTCACATGGTTTATATAGACTTATATAGGGAAAAGCTTTTAAAAACTTCTTGTCAATAACCTATAACATTCAAATTTGGACTACATGTGTGGTTTTGAGTGGCAAGATGAACCTTGACATGAATTGACCTTGATTTTGACCTAGTGACCTACTTTCACATTTCTGTAGCTACAACCTTCAAATTTGGACCACTTGCATAGTTTTGTGCACTGAAATAAACTTTGACCTTGACATTGACCTAGTGACCTACTTTCACATTTTTGAAGGTACAGGCTTCAAATTTGGACCACATGCATAATTTAGTGTTCCGAAACAAAATTTGACCTTGATTTTGACCCAGTGACCTACTTTCACATTTCTCAAGCTACAGCCTTCAAATTTGGACCACATGCATGGTTTTATGTACCGAAACATACTTTGACCTTTACATTGACCTAGTGACCTACTTTCACATTTTTGAAGGTACAGGCTTCAGATTTGGACCACATGCATAGTTCTGTATTCCAAAATAAAATTTGACCTTGATTTTGACCTAGTGACCTACTTTCACATTTCTCAAGCTACAGCCTTCAAATTTGGACCTAGTTTTGTGTACCGAAATGAACTTTGACCTTAAGATTGACCTAGTGACCTACTTTCACATTTCTGTAGCTACAGGCTTCAAATTTAGACCACATGCATGGTTTTGTGTACCGAAACAAACTTTGACCTTTACATTGACCTAGTGACCTACTTCCACATTTCTCAAGCTACAGCCTTCAAATTTGGACCACTTGCGTAGTTTTGTGTACCGAAATGAACTTTGACCTTAAGATTGACCTAGTGACCTACTTTCACATTTCTGTAGCTACAGGCTTCAAATTTAGACCACATGAATAGGATTGTGTACCGAAACAAACTTTGACCTTGACATTGACCTAGTGACCTATATTTCACATTTTTGAAGGTACAGGCTTCAATTTTGGACTACATGCATAGATTTGTTTCTGAAGTGAAATTTGACCTTGATTTTGACTTAGTGACCTACTTTCACATTTCTCAAGCTACAGCTTTCAAATTTGGACCACTTGCATAGTTTTGTGTATTGAATTAAACTTTGACCTTAAGATTGATCTAGTGACCTATTTCACATTTCTCAAGCTACAGCTTTCGAATTTGGACCACATGCACAGTGTTGTGTACGGAAATGAAATTTGACCTTGAGCTAGTCAGTAAGTCTTGAAATTTGGAACACTCAAAAATGGCACATTGGTGGGCGCCAAGATCACTCTGTGATCTCTTGTTGATGTAAATCGGATTATCTGATTGAAATGATGAATAAATTGATTTCGTATGGTTGACTTTTATTTTTTAAATCAATACTCAGTTTTCAGACAAAGAGACATAAGTTAAGTCAAATATTTCTTTTTCTTTATATTACCCTTAGACTCCCCACCCCGCAGTGAATATACTCTCAACATGCAAGCAATGCCTCCTGGCGCTTTGAAGTATTTCACGCGATCATCCAATAAGAAAACCCATTTATGAGGCTAAAACAGATGTGTGGTTCAGGTAACATTGGTAAAAAAATAGAGTAGGTAGGCTTTTTGAGCAATTCTGAAAGGGAACTATTCAAGAAACATTCCTGTGAAGTTTGATCAAATTGGCCAAGTGGTTTAAGAGTTGTCCAAATAATAGGACGTTTCGGGAAAGCATGATAACTTTTGACTGTCGCTGTCTCTGTCACAGGGATGACAACTATAAAATATCAGATTATAAAATAAGTCATCCCAATAAACCAAATGAGTAAGGCTAGTTTAAGAGATGTCATTTGAAGCCTCCCTTGTAGCCATGACTTTAGCCAATTGCAAAAAAATTTTATAGCCAAAAGTGCCAGAATTAGTAGCCATTATTATGTCTCCCCCTCCCCCCTCTCTGGGGGAGACATATTGTTTTTGTGCTGTCCGTCCGTCTGTCCGTACGTCACACTTCATTTCCGATCAATATCTGGAGAACCGTTTGACCTAGAACCTTAAAACTTCATAGGATGGCAGGGCTTATGGAGGAGACGACCCCTATTGTTATATAATAGCCTGACAGTCTTATCTGAACAGGGGAGTTGGCATTTTTATGTGATTACACACACCTATGTTAAAAATATGATTATTTTAGTATTTTCTATTAGTTTGACAGTTTTGATGTCAATGTAAAGATTTTTGGAAATTAAATTCTCTTTCCAATGGTACTAAATTCATAACTGTATCTCTCTATGTTGCAAGCATATAGGGAGCTAAAGTGAGTGAAATGTATTTTTGGGGCATATTTTTTTGTTTTGTATTGGTTTCAAATTATTTCTTAGGCTGTAATATTAAATATTTTAAACTGTTGTAATAATTCAACAGTTAAGTATCAATATTTTTATAATTTTATTTTTAAATGAATTTGGTAAAAGTCATAAGTGAAATGAAGACACAATAGATAATATCTTTTTTATATATTATTGCCAGAGCCTTCAGATATGAGGGGACCATACATGCCATATCTCCTGCCGGGAGGCTTTTTCTCCTGTATTTTCAGTATATCTCCCGGTCTCCCGCCGGGACATGAAAACCTCCCGTAAAAAAATAAATTCAGAAAAAAAGCCCTCTGTTGAAAAATCGTATCTCGGACCCAATGTAGACCTTTAGAAAATACTTGAAATTCAATATCGAGTAGCCCGGAAATACACTTCAAACATAATTTTCGTATTTGTCTATAATCCCTAGCTTGTTTATCGAGAGATACACGCCTGAGGCATTAATTATCTTACCACCTACTGTCACCATCTGCAAACAATTAACCATTTAATCTTACCCGTAGGCAATTGTAAACATGCGAGATTTTAGACTGATTCAATAACATCAAAGCCACTGATCCGTAATTTTTCAAAACAATATGTAAACCAGTCTTAAAATTACGTCATTTTACCGCCATCTGCCAAAGTGTACTTTCGTTTTCGCTGACCTTAATATTTATCGGGAAACACTCTTTTCCCGTATTTATCGAGCCATCAGAGGATGAGACAGGTTAGTGCTAACACCGAGTTTATGTTTCTCAATTTAAATTCTTGCACAACATGCAAAAAATCGACAACAACTTAACAAAATTGGCGAGTTAATGTCACACTACACAGAATTTCGGACAAACATGAATTCGGTTAAGTGAATTTTATGAAATAAATTGCAATTCATATTGCCCAAATAATTGACTGCCATTCCTTTGTGATATTGTCATGTTGCAATAATTAACAGGAGAACAATTCCCAGGTTAAATACATGTAAAGAAATGACTGCCCTTAAAAGACTGTTTTGACATGATATCTCCGCAATCTTTTGAGTATTGTATGCTTAAACATGTCAAAAAGATCACTCTCCCCAGATGCAGAAGCATCAACACATAAAGCAAAAACAAAGTTCCTGGTTCAATCTTTCATTGAATTCTGAATTTCCTTGGATTAAGTTAAGTGCTATAAGTAATAATCATGCATTCTGTACACAACTGTTGGCTCCACTTATCAATTCAACGTAAAAAAAACTTGATGATTTTTTCATGAAAATGGCTATTTAGCGCATAAAAAGTGAGCGGATAAAAGTCTCCCTTATTTTTACCCAAATCTCCCTTAAAAAAAGCCCTGCTGAGGCAAAACTCCCTTATTGACCGTCTGAAAATATGGCATGTATTGGGGACAATGATTTTTAAAATTATGTTTGTTTATTTTTTGAAAAATTATGTCTATTTTTGAAAGAAAGATTTTTGTATATATATTTAAAAGAAAAATTAGAAAAAGTTTTTATTTACTAGAATTTAGAAATTATCAAGCCGCATTCAGGCAAGACAATAAGGTGAAAGATCAAACTATTATAACTAGTATTGCACAGTATATGTTTCAATGATTTTGTATTTTGAAATAAATTTAAAAATGGTCAGGGGTGAAATGAAGACAGAACAAATAATATTTTTTACATATATCATTACAAGAGCATTCAGTTATGGCTGGATAATTATTGTAGATTCTAAATACCATGTTTGGTAATTTTTGAAAATATTCTTTTTTATTTCAGTTTTCTTTTTCTTTTCTTTTTATTTTTGAAATGAAAAACAAATTAAAAAAATTGTATTTTTTAGAATTTTGAAATTATCCAGCCATATCCTGGCCACACCACGAGGAGGCGCCCTTATCATGGCCCCCGCACCCCCATCTTCTATAGTCGCTAAATTCTGTGTCGTAGTCAGTAAAACAGTTCTGTTGTCGTCGTTACATGTTGTGGTATCGAGCATGGCAACCCTCCTGACAAAGATGAACATTGCACACAGCACAGCCGTACACTGTCTCTCGCCTCTTCTTCAGGACTCGAGTGTGGTACTTGCAGGTCTTCACTTTGCCAGGTAATCTGCAGCTGATGTGGGCTTTCATGTTCTCACCATCAACATTCACTGGCTGATCTCGCATCTCCGGCTGTGGTAAACGCTTCCTCTTTGCGAAACCTCCAATGAGCTCCCTGACCAACTCCATGCGAAAGTCCAGGTGGGCGAAACCTCTTCTTCTTGACCAGACGTCTGGATGCAGTCTTGTAAAGAATGAAGGCGTTGACGATAGACGCATTCAGTAAGAACCAGAAGATGTACCGCCAAGCTTTCTTCCCATTTCACCCAACACTGTACTTCATGCGGAGCTAGTCATGAAGGTCCACACCACCCATGTACTTGTTATAAACGTTCACACTGTGTGGCTGTCGAAGGTTCAAAATGGTTGGTCCAATGCGTCGCTGTGCATCCATGACTTGCCTCGGGTCACTGAGGGTGGAAAGATGGTGGACAAGCCTCTTATCCCGCCACACACTGGCTGTCAGGTTGGTGGTGCCCTTCTGTAGAACGTTGAAGTCCCCGCGTTGTTTGACACCTGCCTGTTTCTTCAACTCAGTAGGGAAGCCCTTCCTGCCAGTTCATACTGTACCGCAGGCGTACAATCCCTTGGCTAACAGATCTTCCATCAGTTTGATCCCTGTAAAAAAGTTGTCGAAGAAAAGCCAGCAAAAGGTACCCTGCAGGTGGTCGGACAATCTGGTTATGATGTTGTATCTCAGCTCATGTTCTGTGGTGTTGTTCTGACACCCGAGATAGATGTCGAAGCGAGACATGAAACCATTTCGTGCGTCAGACAAGACCCAGACCTTCACACCTCGCTCGATGGGCTTTGCCGGCATGTACTGGCAAAACGATAACCTCCCTGTGAATGCTACCATGGCCTCGTCCAAGGAAACTTCACGTGGTAGAGTGTAGTAGTCCCGGAAAGTATCGGATACAACGTCGATCACAGGCCTCACCTTGAAGAGCTTGTCGTAGCCAGGCTCCCCTCTCTGTGGCTCGGACGCTCAATCTGCGGCATGAAAGTACTGTAGTATCTTTCTGAATCTGTTGCAGGTCATGATGGCAGCCACTCCAGCATTCCCTACCAACCTATCAGACGACCAGTACAAATCCAGGCTTGGCAGCTGGTTGATCCCCATGAGGATATCATCCCGATGAACGCCCGCATCTCAGTCAGGGTCACATCATGCCAGTTCTCGTCTGGCCCTTCTTCTGGTTGGCTCATCTTCCAGACGGCGTAGGCATTGGTATGCTCCACCAGCTGTGCCAACAGCTGCACCGGAAACAAGAGCCAGAAGTACTGTAGGGGTGAGGCGGTGTCAGGATCGAAGTCTGGAGGGAGGTTCGGACCTGGTGTCTCGGTGAATGGCTCTATCTGAAATGAGAGAAAATAACACTTCTTTCAATTGTCTGTTATTTCTTTTTATTCATAAAACGGACTTTATTTATTTATTTTTCATTTATTTTTATAAAGAATAAAAACGAATGAAAAATAAATAAGGGAGAATATTATTTATTTATTATTATCCCCCGACGAAAGTCGGAGGGATATAGTTTTGGCATTGTCCGTCCTTCCGTCCGTCTTTCCGTCCGTCCGTCCTTCCGTCTTTCCGTCCGTCCGTCCGTCCGGAGCCATATTTAGGAAATGGTTGGGAATATTTATTTTAAACTTCATATACATGTTCACCACAATGAGTTCTAGTGGCCCTTCAAGTTTCAGTCAGATTGCCCAAGTAACACCAGAGTTATGGCCCTTAGAAGTTTCTAGTGTTAACTATATAGGGTACTATAAATATGGCAATTTCTGCATCATAACTTTTGATATATTTGACCTAGAACTATGAAACTTAAACAGAATTTAGATCACCATAATGTGGTTGTGTACACACAATTTCATTTGGATTTATTTGTAAATTAAGAGTTATTGCCCTTTAATTGTATAAAAATCCACATATTTGTACATAACAAACTTACCATTTGGTAGAATTTCATTAAATTTCTTTCATTCTTTTCCATGAACATTTATTGTAAACATGTGAAGTTGTGTACCCACAGCTGGTCACCCCCTTAGCTTGATCACCCCCCCCCCCCCCCCCCCCCCCCCCCCCCCCTCCAAAAAAAAAAAAAAAAAAAAAAATTCATTTCTTATTTTAGATTTTTTCCAAACAAACTTCATATACATGTTCACCACTATGAGGTTATGGGGCCCATCAAGTTTCAGACAGATTGCCCAAGTAACACCAGAGTTATGGCCCTTAGAAGTTTCTAGTGTTAACTATATAGGGTACTATAGATCTATAGATATGCCAATTTCTGCATCATAACTTTTGATATATTTGACCTAGAACTATGAAACTTTAACAGAATTTAGAGCACTATAATGTGGTTGTGCACAGATAATTTTGTATGGATTTCTTCTTGTAACTTCAGAGTTATTGCCCTTTAATTGTCTAAAAATCCACATATTTGTACATAACAAACTTACCATTTGGCAGAATTTCATTAAATTTCTTTCATTCTTTTCTTACATTTATTATAAACATGTGAAGTTGCGCACCCACACCTGGTCACCCACTTGCCTTGGTTACACCCCCTCCCCCTCCCAACCCCCCTCCCAACCCCCTCCCAAAATTTTTTTTTTTTCATTTCTTATTTTAGATTTATTTTTAAACCTTCCAAGTTGTACCATTCCCCCACCTCACTTCTCCACCCAGTCATGCCCACCACTGATCATGCATCCTCTGCCTCCCCCCCCTCCCCCCTCCAACTTCACCCTTTTACCTTTTTTCTTTTTTTTCATTTTTAATTTTCAATCAATATTTATAATCAGCATGTGAAATTTTGTTTCCTCTCCCGTTCCCCTGCACCCCCACCCCCTAAAAAAATAAATATATACATATATCTATATATAGAAATATATATTTCCATTCCTTTTTTTTTTTTTTTTTTTTAAATGTTCAAACCTTCAACATGTTAAGTTGTGACTGCACAAACCTTGCCCTCAGCCATGTTCAAGATATCTTACCTGTGTTCTCTTAAGGACATCTGATCTTTTAAGTTCAAATGTACATGTAAAACAGCAACACCTGGTGCCAAACCACTCAAAGACAATATTTCATTCCAGTTAAACTTCAAGCTCATATTTCAATTAACTGCATTTAATTTTAAAGGAGTTCATCACAATATTTTGTGCGCAGCTCAATCGCGCAGCAAGCGATATCCACTGTAAAGTTCAGAATTCGCGGTCGAAAGTGCATAATTGTCGGATATGAGGGCACTCACGCAAAATATATCGTATGTACTGACAATATAGGTCGTGCATCCATATTTTACCTTTAAAAGTGATGGTGTTTTATTGGAGGAGTAGTTGTAGGAAGTGCTCGAATCGAATACATTGTGGACAGCCAATTTGAAAGTAAACTATTTCGTCCAGTAATGATGCAGCCGACTCCAAGTCAAATAAAATTTCAGAAAATCTTAACGTAGACATATCTCCTTCAAGTTCAAATGTGACTTCCTAAAAATGTTGTTATACTTATGTGCCCCATCTCGCATTTCGCATAGTAAGACCAGAGTTATGGCCCTTGACAGTCAAATTGTACATAAAGGGTCTAAACATGTGTGCCGCATGTACCTCAAAAGTATATGCGCCAAGAGTCATGAAACCAAACAAGAATTAAATTCAGCATGCGAAGTTGTGCACCAGTGCTTTTATTTGAGGTTTCACTTAGTAAAAACAGATTTATGTCCCTTGACGTGGTCAAATATATACGTAAATGGCATGTGAAAGCTTGTGTAGCACGTATCCCAAAAAGTATTTGACCTAGAGGCATGCAACCTTAAAGGAGCATTGTTCCGCATGTGATTAAGAAAATTGGTTAAGAAACTGATAATAAGATTGTGTAATTTGTTTTGTAAGAAAAAAATGTTCATAATTTTTAGGTGGGTGGGGTAATGAAAAAATACTTTTGTGGGTGGAGTGAATATTTTTTAATTTTTCTTGAAAACAAGCACGGGTTGATATTATTTTTTTGGTTTAGATTTTTTTGTCTTAGTTTTAGCTTACATAATATAAAATTTGGTAAAATTCTGTCCGCTAGATTTTTCATATCATTAAGAAATACTTCGTGATTTTCTCAGTTCCAGATACTTTCGACATCTATCAAGAGTATTTTTTTCTGAGTTAATATATCTATATGTTGACATTTTATGCATAGCTATAGTGGTTTCATTAATTGTGATGCATAAACAGTAACATCAGAGTGAAACTTTGAATAAATAATTGTTTGCAGTAGTTTTATTATGACATGTATGTATTGTTTCTTAAGACAAAAATACCGATTTGGTGTTCTTAATAAACTTTAAATATTGAAAAAAGAAGCACGGGTACCTATCATTTTTATTTTTTATTTTAACTAGCCATACATCAATCTATAAATATGCAAAGTTAAAAAAAATTCTGTCCGCTAGAAATAATTGTGAAAAACACCTTTAAAAGCTAAGCTTATTACAGTAAGCATATCCCAATCAAAATAAATTCTTTAGTCAGGATCAAAGTATCATACATTTATTATGTACTCTTTAATTAAACGTGTGTTTTCTGTTAAATTGATTTTGACTAATGAAATTATTTGCTTCTTATTAACATCCTTAACTTTTTGCCGAATATATCTTTTTGCCATTCCTCACCACAAACCCTTTCGGCGGGGGATACCAATTCATCGAATTTGCTTGTTTATTTTATGAAATATAAAACATATGAATAAATAAATAATATTCTCCTTTATTTATTTTTTCATCCGTTTTTATTATGTATAAAAATGGCTGAAGAATAAATAAAAAAGAATAATATGTCTTTTTCACACATTTTATTTTTCATAAAATGAATAAAAAATAAACAATATTCTCCTTTATCTACTTTTCATCCATTTTTATTCTGTATAAAAATGAATGAAAAATAAATAAATAAAGTCCGTTTTATGAATAAAAATAAATGTATTTAATTTTATTATTCTTTATAATTTATTATATATTAATCTTTTATTTATTTTTTATGTTGTCAAATTACTTTATTATAATGTTTTCATTTATTTATTGCAAAATAAAACTTCCTAAACTACAGTCTTTTTTTTCCTTGCCACCCATGCTAGCGAACCCAAAAAGTACTGCCTCGATAAATTTTTATGACTGAAGTTTGTTGAAACCCCAAAAATATTTTTCATTTATGAAAATAAACGCACCGTCGGTTGTCTAAAGTTACTGAACCAGTCCCCAACGGGTTCCGGCTCATTATCAGACTCGGAAGTGGAGTCTTCAAATGAAGAAAACCCAGAAAACTCGGAGTCATCACTATCAAAATTAAACTCAAAAGCAGAGCTTTCAGAATCAGAATCAGACATTCTTGTAATACGAAAGTGCTAACGATATAACAAATGTGAAAAGATGCTAATCGGCAGGTGTTCTCAAACGAACTGAGGGTACGATCTAAGGGAAATTTTTACTAAGAATTTTTCATGATTTTTCATAAACATTTTCATTGGCCATTGTAGAAATTAATATTCATAAAAACGGAACCCGGTGGTCGCATTGGCTAAAACAATTGACCAATGCAGAACCGTCTGTCCATCTGTGGTTTTATTGCCCGACCCGTGCCAACCCGAGTCCCCTCTTACATAATAATTAAATCAGATTTACGTAATTTATTGCTGATCAAAGGTCGGCACATCGCAGCAGACTTCCGCTGCAATAAAAATATTGGGGTGTCATAAAATATTCGGAAGCCGCGGTCCTTCTGTTTTCAGGGGCAATTCCCCTGATCTAAGGCCATAAAGTACACAAGCTGTCGTATAAACAAGCTGCAACCAACTTGTTGATTACATAAATCACGCATGACCTTCATGACCCGTACATATCTAAGAATATTTAGTTTAAATTTACTACAGACAGGTTATTATATTTTACCGAAATGAACTTTGACCTCAAGATTGATGTAGTGACCTACTTTCACATTTCTGTAGCTACAGGCTTCAAATTTAGACCACATGCATAGGATTGTGTACCGAAACAAACTTTGACCTTGACATTGACCTAGTGACCTACTTTCACATTTTTGAAGGTACAGACTTTAAATTTAGACCACATGCATAGATTTGTGTTCTGAAGTGTAATTTAACCTTGATTTTGACTTAGTGACCTACTTTCACATTTCTCAAGCTACAGCCTTCAAATTTGGACCACTTGCATAGTTTTGTGTACCGAAATAAGCTTTGACCTTAAGATTGACGTAGTGACCTATTTTCAAATTTCTCAAACTACAGCCTTCAAAATTGATGCACATGCATAGTTTTGTGTACAAAGAACTTTGTCCTTGAAATTGATCTAGTGTCCTACTTTCACATTTCTCAAGCTACAGCTTTTGAATTTGGACCACATACACAGTGTTGTGTACGGAAATGAAATTTGACCTTGAGCTAGCCAATAATTCTTGAAATTTGGAACACTCAAAAATGGCACATTGGTGGGCGCCAAGATCACTCTGTGATCTCTTGTTTACGAAAGCAATTTCTAGTTCAACTTATTCCCCTAGGGTCAAATATGGCCCCGCCCTGGGGGTCACAGGGTTTACATAGACTTATATAGGGAAAAACTTTGAAAATCTTTCTGTCCAAACCACAAAGCTTAGGGCTTTGATATTTGTAATGTAGCATCATCTAGTGGGTCTTTACCAAGTTTGTTCAAATTATCCCCCTAGGGTCAAATATGGCCCCTCCCCGGGGGTCACACGGTTCATATAGACTTGTATAGGGAAAAACTTTTAAAATCTTCTTGTCCATAACCTACAACATTCAAATTTGGACCACATGTACAGTTTTGAGTGGCAAGATGAACCTTGACATGAGTTGACCTTGGGATTGACCTAGTGACCTACTTTCACATTTCTGTAGCTACAGCCTTCAAATTTGGACCACATGCATAGTTTTGTGTACCGGAAAAAACTTTGACCTTGACATTGATCTAGTGACCTACTTTCACATTTTTGAAGGTACAGGCTTCAAATTTGGACCACATGCATTGTTTTGTGTTCCGAAATAAAATTTGACCTTGATTTTGACCTAGTGACCTATTTTCACATTTCTCAAGCTACAGCCTTCAAATTTGGACCACTTGCATAGTTTTCGAATTGTGTTCCGAAATAAAATTTGACCTTGATTTTGACCTAGTGACCTACTTTCACATTTCTCAAGCTACAGCCTTCAAATTTGAACCACATGCATAGTTTTGTGTACCGAAATGAACTTTGATCTTGAGATTGACCCAGTGACCTTCTTTCACATTTCTGAAGCTACACGCTTCAAATTTGGTCCATGTACATACTTTTGTGTTCTGAATTGATCGAAATTTGACATTGATTTTTGCCTAGTATCTACTTTCACATTTCTCAGGCTACAGCCTCCAAATTAGAAGCACATGCATAGTTTTGTGTACCAAAATGAACTTTGACCTTGAAATTGATCTAGTGACCTACTTTCACATTTCTCAAGCTGCAGCTTTCAAATTTAGGCCACATGCATGAACCACATGCACAGTGTTGTGTACCGAAATGAAATTTGACCTTGATTTTGACCTTGAGCTAGTCTTGAAATTTGGAACATTCAAAAATGGCTCAATGGTGGGCGCCAAGATCACTCTGTGATCTCTTGTTTTATATAAACAAAAATCTTAAGACCTCATTTCCAGTACTTTAGAGCATTTCACTGATATGAAAACCATATATTGTCATTTAGTATGACATGTCTTCTTATCAAAAATAGAAAAATATTGGCATGCTATGTTACATATAAGAAAATTAATCTGTTCTGAAAAACATCACCCTCTGAAAATGCTCCCATGAAAATAGATGTTTACCAATTACACGTATGTAGACATTTTCTCAAAGAACAAAACTAATACCTGGAAATGCACAATGAAAATGGTCAAGATCTTTTCTCAATACAATAAGCAATAACACTAAGCCAAAAATATAATAGCCACATCCTCATATGACTCGTTATACCAGATTTCATGAACAGCATGGCACTACATTTTGGACTTCTTCATGTAGCACTGAGAAGTCACTTCCTGTTTGGTGTAATCAGTCCTATATGCTGTTGGTAAGCCGTTGAAACGTTTTTCCGTATCCACAGGACAATTTCAGTCTTTCAGAAAGCTGTATTTCAGGAATAATAAACCCTAAATCAACAATAAATTTGTCTGTAGAAAAAAACTAGAAAAAAGAAATGCAAATTCGCTAGTGTTCAAGTCAGTTTACACAAAATTCACGAATATAACATTTAAAAATATTGTTTCACCTGCATAACCATAGCAAAACAACTGCTCCGCCCCATCAGGTTTCTGAAAGCTTTGTGTACATGCACAGTTTTGTGTACCGAATTGAACTTTGACCTTGATTTTGACCTTGAGCTAGTCTTGAATTTGGAACATCCAAAAATGGCTGAATGGTGGGCGCCAAGATCACTCTGTGATCTCTTGTTGACAGAATTTTGCCCCTTTCATACTTAAAAGTTTTTTGGCAATTTTCGCTTTCTGGATATAACTTTAGTACAATATAAGATAATGACTTGAAACTTAAAATGTGTCTTTATCATCATCATCTGCTATAGTAATAAATAAAATAAATAAATAAAATAAAATAAATAAAATGAAATACAATTTAAGTTTAGAAAAATCTTTAAACATTATGTGCATGTAGTTTCTTGGACTGTTTTTTTTTTCTGATATAATTTAATTCCATCAAAATAAAGTATGTCAGTACCCCTTCCGTACTTGACCTTTAACCCCTCTGAATAGTAGGGTCTTTTTATATCTTGGTGTATCTTCCTTGTAAAGTAGAGGTCTCTTATTGAGACATAAATTTATTTTACTGTCAAATTGTCGAATAGCGGAGCGCGCTGTCTTACAGACAGCTCTTGTTTACTAGACTGATTTGAAAAATTTGGACATCACACAAATTTTCATAATGGGAGACTATGGGAAGATCACAACCTTGATAACATTTTTGTGAAAAGATTTTTTTCTTCAGTGTAGATTTTAATGAAACTTCCCGCAGTTGTAAATACATATAGTTGGCCTATATTATGGTGAAATAAAATGCATAGGTCTATGTGCTTGTTTTCTGAGATATTTACGCATCATTAAAGAGCTCCACACATTACAAGCTTATTTTAAGACATAATTTGGAATCATTTAACGTGTCGAATGTTTTAATATCATATTTTAACTTTAGAAAGATAGTAACATTGCCGTTGTAATAAATTTAGTCACGGATTGCCATTATTTAATTCATAAAATGATTTTTATTTTCGTACGCCGAATCTAGGCTTTATTCTACATTATTATGTCTCCCACCACACAGTGGTGTGGGAGACATATTGATTTCCTCCTGTCTGTGCCTGTGTGTCTGTCACAAATCTAAGTCGAACATTTCTCATCCGATCTTCACCAAACTTGAACAAAATGTGTTTGACCATAAATCATTGGCCAAGTTCGATAACTAGCCAAATCGGCCCAGGCACTTTGGAATTATGGCCCTTGAATTACCGAAAATCAACCTTTTTACTTTTGTCTGTCTCTAGGTCGAACATTTCTCATCCGATCTTCACCAAACTTGAACAAAATGTGTTTGACCATAAATCCTCAGCCAAATTCGATAACTAGCCAAATCGCCACAGGCACTTTGAAATTATGGCCCTTGAATTACCAAAAATCGGCTTTTTTACTCTTGTCGCACATTTCTCATCCGATCTTTACCAAACTTGAACCAAATGTTTTTGACCATAACTCCTCAGCCAAGTTCATTCACTAGCCAAATCGCCACAGGCACTTCGGAATTATGGCCCTTGAATTACCCAGAATCAGCCTTTTTACTATTCAAAGGTATAAATGTAGTGAGTAAACAGTTTATAAAGACTGACTTACTATTTAGATGATTAGGCAGTTGTGGGAGACATGCGCTTTTCTCAAAAGCAGCTCTAGTCGACTCCCAGCTTATCAAACATGCAAAACTACCTTAATAAGAATTCAAAACAGCTTGAGCCATTAAACTGAAATTGACTACATTGATTTGGTGTAAAGTGCACAAAACACTTCTTGAAACTGAACTGAATTAAAATGTGTTGAGATAAAAGAAAAAATCTCATTATTATGAAAAGCACCCAGATCTTTTATTGGATGATCCTGTCTGCTCAATGTTAGCATGTACTACTGTACAGAATTTTTACAGTGTGAAGTTAATAAAATTTGCAAGAAGTTGATATCATTTCCCTACTGTGTTTTAAGTGGTTATATTGATAATGTTTTCCTGTACCCCTACTGTGTTTTAAGTGGTTATATTGATAATGTTTTCCTGTACCTTTTAATATGACTGTATGTTTTCAGTTTTGGACACAGCAGGTCAGGAAGAATTCAGTGCAATGAGGGAACAATATATGAGATCTGGAATGGGGTTTCTATTGGTGTATTCAGTTACTGACAGAAGCAGGTATTCACTAGTAAAAGTTTTTGTTTTACTCAGCTGCAATTAGATGGTCATATAATTATAGAAACATTCCAGCTTTAATCATGAAAAAAGAACTATACTAAGTGCCCATACATAATACTATTTTCAGGTAAGTCTTAGGGCAAATTTGTAGAACAACGCATCTTCTGCGAGATAATTTTTTTCTGATTGTTCCATCTCAAGGGAAGGAACACTTAAGGAGAACATGTCACACTTGACTAAGCAGGTGATAGATACAAGGGTATCATCAAAGGCATCCGAATTCCAGTAGGGCGCCGCCATTTTTGACTCGTGCATATTCATTACAAATAGCCTCTTTGCCAATGTGTTTTTACGCATCTTTAAGTCAATCTTTAATGAAATACAACTACGTTATAACAGACCTACAAGAAACAATAGTATAGTTTAAATCATCTAACTCCTAATAATATAGAATAGAGATTAACTAAATGAATATGCATCATCAGAAAATAGACTCCCGCCCAAAAAGATTGTCTGCTATTATTCTTGGTTGCATTCTTTGCTTCCAAGGGATCTTTTTACAGATTTTATTTCATACCAACTATATTACTTTGACATTAAGTATTACAATCAAAACATACTGTACTTATAAAGTAATTTGAGATTTTTTCGCTTAACTTGTCTTTTAATGCTATTTGCACGCTACGCATCATCACTGTATAAAAACATTTCAATTACTTCTCTTGTTTTTATCCAGAACTGAATAATGCATATTTTTTTTCACTTTTTTGAGCTATAAAATGTTTTGAACTTTATAATTTCATGCCTTTTGATAAGTTGTTTTGTAACATTCAAGGTGTGAACTTTTTATAGGCAATTTTTCAAACCCATTAGTTTGTTGGTGTCGACTTATATATAAGTCGTATTTCTTCTGGCTTAATCATTCTGGAGCTGAAAGTATCAATCATGCAATGCAATTAAGGGTGTTTGGCAGCACTTTCTGTCATTGTATTGCTGTGTGAAACTTTAAATTTATAAAGAGCAAACATACGGCTAAATTCTAATCTGTACCACTATGGAAGGTTTCGACAGTGGTTCCCGAAATTTTGATAAAATGATGGTCTTTATTATTTATTGTCTGCTGATAATATTTAGGTAGAATCGCTCATCTAAAGGCGTTTGATTATTATTATAAGTTAAATAAATGTTTGTGTGAAATAACTTTAAATATTCTTAAATAGATAAGAATGCCCGTAAACTAACATTTTTCATAATTGTTTTATTAAACATCTGTAACAGAATGCAAAAAACAAATCCCTTAAAAAGAATATTTAATATGCGCTAGAAGGATCCTTTTGGTAAGCTAAATCTTGTTTTACAATAATTATTGTCTTCAAAATCAGTTGGTCTTTGTTCACAGAAAGTCTGACTGTGTTTTTGATATAGTTATGAAGCCTGATCATTAAATAGTTTCCTAATTCCTAAGAAGTAAGTACTTCAAGTATGTTTTAATTGGTGGCATGCAAGTACAGAAACCAGCTTTATCATGGTAATGAAAAGAGATCCTTGCACTTTGAAATTCACATAAATTTTATGTGTGACCAGTATTTGGTGACAATGGGTCCATTGGCAGACTACCATATTTTCCCTAAGTCTTGGGACACACTTAATCTTGGGACACCCCTAAAATCTGGAAAAATAATTATTTTTCTTGTCCCTAATTTTTTGGACATGTATTTTCTAAATGTATTTTTCGTCCCTAAGTGTTGGGACTAAGGTTGTGTACTGATTCATGATGTAACTCAAATACCGTTATTATCCCCCGCCGATGAAATCAGGAGGGGGGTATTGAAATGGCGTTGTCCGTCCGTCAGTCCGTCCGTCCGTCCGCAGCCATTTCTCAGTAACTACTTGGTAGAATTTCATGAAACTTGAAATAAACATGAACCAACATACTGCGATTATGCCAGTCAAGTTTTTTTTTTGATTGGTCAATTTCCCTCAGAGTTATTGCCCTTGATTTAATAAAAAATGTCTGTCTGCAGCCATTTCTCAGTAACTAACAGGTAGAATTTCATCAAATTTGAAATAGACATGAACCAAGATACTGCGCTGATGCCCGTCAAGTTTTTTTTTTGATAGGTCAATTTCCCTCAGAGTTATTGCCCTTGATTTAATAAAAAATGTCTGTCTGCAGCCATTTCTCAGTAACTAACAGGTAGAATTCATCAGACTTGAAATAGACATGAACCAAGATACTGCGACGATGCCCTTCAAGTTTTTTTTCGATTGGTCAATTTTCCATTTAGTTATTGCCCTTTAATTGTTTAAAAATCCACAGATCTGTACATAACAAACCAACCAACTGGAAGAATTTCATTAAACTTCTTCCATTCTTTTCCATGAACATTTATTAAAAACATGTGATGTTGTGTACCTACCTTGGTCACCCCCCCCCATTTTTTTTTTTTTTTTTTTTTTTTTTTTTTCCGTTTTCTACCAATATTTATAATCAACATGTAAACTTTTGTATCCTCACCCCCCCCCTGTCCAAACAAACCATTTATTTTCTTTTAACTTTTTGCTGGATATATTTTTTTGCCGTTCCTCAACTCTGACCCTTTCGGCGGGGGATTCCAATTCATCGAATTTGCTTGTTATACATTGTATGGTGTTGTTTCGATCAAAATATCAAATAATTATAAGAACCAAAGAATATTTTTGTAACATTTTCTGGTCGTGTTTTTAGTTGATATTCCTTGACAGTAACCATACCAGTTAAGTGTTGTATATTTTTTTGCTGCAGCCAGGAAGTCCGTTTTCTGTGGTTATTTATTTTTAGCTCACCTGTCACAAAGTGACAAGGTGAGCTTTTGTGATCGCGCTGTGTCCGTCGTGCGTCAGTGCGTCCGTGCGTCCGTAAACTTTTGCTTGTGACCACTCTAGAGGTCACATTTTTCATGGGATCTTTATGAAAGTTGGTCAGAATGTTCATCTTGATGATTTCTAGGTCAAGTTCGAAACTGGGTCACGTGGGGTCAAAAACTAGGTCAGTAGGTCTAAAAATAGAAAAACCTTTTGACCTCTCTAGAGGCCATATTTTCCATGAGATCTTCATGAATATTGGTCAGAATGTTTATCTTGATGATATCTAGGTCAAGTTCGAAACTGGGTCACGTAGGGTCAAAAACTAGGTCATTAGGTCTAAAAATAGAAAAACCTTGTGACCTCTCTAGAGGCCATATTTCTCAATGCATCTTCATGAAAATTGGTCAGAATGTTTACCTTGATGATATCTAGGTCAAGTTCGAAACTGGGTCACATGGGGTTAAAAACTAGGTCAGTAGATCTAAAAATAGAAAAACCTTGTGACCTCTCTAGAGGCCATATTTTTCATGAGATCTTCATGAATATTGGTCAGAATGTTCACCTTGATGATATCTAGGTCAAGTTCGAAACTGGGTCATGTGGGGTCAAAAACTAGGTCAGTAGATCTAAAAATAGAAACACCTTGTGACCTCTCTAGTGGCCATATTTCTCAATGGATCTTCATGAAAATTGGTCAGAATGTTCACCTTGATGATATCTAGGTCAAGTTCGAAACTGGGTCATGTGCGTTCAAAAACTAGGTCAGTAGGTCTAAAAATAGGAAAACCTTGTGACCTCTCTAGAGGCGATATTTTTCAATGGATCTTCATGAAAATTGGTCAGAATGTTTACCTTGAAGATATCTAGGTCAAGTTTGAAACTGGGTCACATGGGGTTAAAAACTAGGTCAGTAGATCTAAAAATAGAAAAACCTTGTGACCTCTCTAGAGGCCATATTTTTCATGAGATCTTCATGAATATTGGTCAGAATGTTCATCTTGATGATATCTAAGTCAGATTCAAAACTGGGTCACGTGGGGTCAAAAACTAGGTCAGTAGATCTAAAAATAGAAAAAACCTTGTGACCTCTCTAGAGGCCATATTTCTCAATGGATCTTCATGAAAAATGGTGAGAATGTTCAGCTTGATGATATCTAGGTCAGGTTCGTAACTGGGTCATGTGCGGTCAAAAACTAGGTCAGTAGGTCGAAAAATAGAAAAACCTTGTGACCTCTCTAGAGGCCATATTTTTCACGAGATGTTCATGAAAATTGGTGAGAATGTTCACCTTGATGATATCTAGGTCAAGTTTAAAAGTGGGTCACGTGCCTTCAAAAACTAGGTCATTAGGTCAAATAATAGAAAAACCTTGTCACCTCTCTAGAGGCCATGTTTTTCAATGGATCTTCATGAAAATTGGTCAGAATTTTTTATCTTGATGATATCTAGGTCACATGTGCTCAAAAACTAGGTCATTATGTCAAATAATAGAAATAACAATGTCATACTCAGTTGAACACTGGGTCATGTGGAGATAGGTGAGCGATTCAGGACCATCATGGTCCTCTTGTTATTTGTAAATCACTGACTGAAATTTACCCGCGAATTGTACAGATATTAAAACACCATGCTGGTAATTTTCCATTCCATGAGCACGTGCGACGTATCTGTTTTTTTTTTGTAATTTCTGTAGCTATAGCCTTCAAATTTGGTCTAATTTACATCGCAGTTACTTTTGTTTATCGACTCGTATACAAAAAACACGCGTCGTGCATTCATTTTTAGCCCACCATCATCAGATGGTGGGCTATTCAAATCACTGCATCCATGGTCCGTCGTCCGTCCGTCCGTTAACAATTTTTCGTTATCGCATCTCCTCTGAAACTACTGGGGGGATTTTGACCAAACTTTGTCAGAATGATGTATAATCAGTCGAGGGCTTGGTGCAAAACTATTGTAAGTGTATATAAATAAAGAACAAGATACAATAGTTTTGCGCCAAGCCCTCGTATTGGTACCCTAGTTGTATCCCTCTAAAAATTAAACTTGTTCAACAATTTTTGAGTGGGTTATGGCCCTTTGTTTATTTTTATAATTTACATACATTTATATAGGGAAAAGCTTTGAAACACTTCTTGTCCAAAACCACAGGGCCTAGGCCATTGATATTTTGTATGTGACATCTAGTGGTCCTCTATTAAGATTGTTCAAATTATTCCCCTAGAGTCAAATATGACCCCGCCCTGTGGGGTCACATGGTTTACATAGACTTATATAGGGAAAAACTTTGAAAAACCTCTTGTCCAAACCACAAAGCCTAGAGCTTTGATATCAAATTTATTAAAGGAATGGTCTGCGTCCATCCGTCCTTCCGTCCGTCCGTCCTTCCGTCCGTAACAAAATCGTGTCCTGTCCATATCTCCTAAACCCCTTGAAGGATTTTCATGAAACTTGGGTCAAATGATCACCTCATCAAGACGATGTGCAGAACCCATGAGTCAGCCTTGTCGGTTCAAGGTCAAGGTCACAACTCAAGGTCATAGGTTTGAGCCTGCCATTTTGTGTCCGCTCTATATCTCATAAACCCCTTGAAGGAATTTTATAAATTTTATAAAACTTGGGTCAAATGATCACCTCATCAAGACGATGTGCAGAACCCATGAGTCAGCCATGCCGGCTCAAGGTCAAGGTCACAACTTAGGGTCAAAGGTTTTGAGCCTTCCATTTTGTGTCCGCTCTATATCTTCTAAACTCCTTGAAGGATTTTCATGAAACTTGGGTCAAATGATCACCTCATCAAGACGATGTGCAGAACCCATGGGTCAGCCTTGTCGGCTCAACGTCAAGGTCACAACTCGAGGTCAAAGGTTTGAGCCTTCCATTTTGTGTCCGCTCTATATCACCTAAACCCCTTGAAGGAATTTTATCAAACTTGGGTCAAATGATCACCTCATCAAGACGATGTGCAGAACCCATGAGTCAGTCATGCCGGCTCAAGGTCAAGGTCACAACTTAGGGTCAAAGGTTTGAGCCTTCCATTTTGTGTCTGCTCTATATCTCCCAAACTCCTTGAAGGATTTTCATCAAACTTGGGTCAAACGATCACCTCATCAAGGCGATGTGCAGAACTTATGAGTCAGCCATGTCGGCTCAAGGTCAAGGTCACAACTGAAGGTCAAAGGTTTGAGCCTTCCATTTCGTGTCCGCTCTATATCTCCTAAACCCCTTGAAGGAATTTTATAAAACTTGGGTCAAATGATAACCTCATCAAAACGATGTGCAGAAATTATGAGTCAACCATGCCAGCTCAAGGTCAAGGTCACAACTAAGGGTCGAAGGTTTGAGCCTTCCATTTTGTGTCCACTCTGTATCTCCTAAACCCCTTGAAGGATTTTCATCAAACTTGGGTCAAATGATCACCTCATCAAGAACTCATGAGTCAGCCATGTCAGCTCAAGGTCAAGGTCACACTGAAGGTCAAAGGTTTCAGCTCTGTATCTCCTAAACCCCTTGAAGGATTTTCAAGAAACTTTGGTATAATGATCACCTCATCAAGACGTTATGCAGAATTCATGAGTCAGCCATGTCAGTTTAAGGTCAAGGTCACAGCTAAAATCAAAGGTTTACCCTTTCACTATCCATAGCAGTGGCGGGGGATTTAGCTGTCTTTCAGACTGCCTTGTTCAAAATTATCCCCCTAGGGTCAAATATGGCCCCGCCCAGGGGGTCTCTTGGTTCGTATAGACTTATATAGGGAAAAACTTTTAAAATCTTCTTGTCCATAACCTACAACATTCAAATTTGGACCACATGTATAATTTTGAGTGGCAAAATGAACCTTGGCATGAGTTGACCTTGATCTCGACCTAGTGACCTACTTTCACATTTCTGTAGCTATAGCCTTCAAATTTGGACCACATGCATAGGTTTGTGTACCGATACAAACTTTGACCTTGACATTGACCTAGTGACCTACTTTCACATTTTTGAAGGTACAGGCTTCAAATTTGGACCACATGCATAGTTTTGTGTACTGAATGAAGTCTGACCTTGATTTTGACCTAGTGACCTACTTTTACATTTCTCAAGCTACAGCCTTCAAATTTTGACCACATGCTTAGTTTTGTGTACAGAAATGAACTTTGACCTTAAAATTGACCTAGTGACCTACTTTCACATTTCTGAAGCTACATGCTTCAAATTAGGACCACTTGGATAGTTTTGTGTTCTGAATTGAAATTTGACCTTGACTTTTACCCAGTACCTACTTTCACATTTCTCAAGCTACAGCCTTCAAATTTGAAGCACATGCATAGTCTTGTGTACCAAAATGAACTTTGACCTTGAAATTGATCTAGTGACCTACTTTCACATTTCTCAAGCTACAGCAGCTTTCAAATTTGGACCACATGCATGAACCACATGCTCAGTTTTGTGTACTGAAATGAACTTTGACCTTGATTTTGACCTTGAGCTAGTCTTGAAATTTGGAACATTCAAAAATGGCTTAATGGTGGTCGCCAAGATCACTCTGTGATCTCTTGTTTAATAATATAGCTTCAAATTTTCAACACCAATTGAGAAGTAGTTTGAATTCTAAAACGATTTTAAAAAGATATCGACAGAAATGTAGGCAAAATTCTATAAAAACGGTCAAATTTTCATAAAATTACTTGCAAAATTTCAAACAGCGCGATCCTAAATACTTATTTCTTTCTAAAAGTAAATAGCTGATACATACTATGGGCATAAAATTAAGACTTTTGATGTGAAATTACAAAAAAAACAGAATAGAAAAATCTTAAATAATGAAAAAGCGGCAGCAATTTAAAAACATGGAGTAAAACGATTTTTGGCGAACAGATTTCTGTTAGATTTCTGTTAGTGAATAGGTTACGTGACCTTGTGAACGTAAATAGAAAATGCGGTTTAAAAAAAACAAAAAAACAATAATGATGTCGTTGCGTTTTTTTAATAAATTTTGAATTAATCTTTATACATGTATTTTTTTACACGACACTTATAATAAGATATTCTTCTGAAACCATTATGTAATTTCCTTGAGGGCAAATAGGTCACAGAGGTAGGATATCCGCTATTATAGTTTGACACGTTTACCTGTCAATTTATACAGGATATTGCACATTCGCTTTAACTATTTTACTGATTTTTTACAACACTAGATCTACTTCTCAGCACTTCAAAGAACCGAGGCGGTACGATCAAACAGTGATGTGCCACATGGCGCGAAAACATGACATAATGCCATGAAAATCTTGGGGAAACTATACCGCTTTGATCTCCACTTCAGATGTCATGATACTAACACACTTCTTTTAGCTCTTTGAGGGGGTGTTACTTGATGATGAAAACAAGGCCAATGACTTAGTTTATCAACAGAATAATTACTGATAATCGTTATCGTTTTTTATTTGCCTTCAACACGGGTGGGTGGGGGATGTTACCTGATGACGATTATTATGTCCATATTTTTGGGACATTTTTCAAAATAATTATTTTTCGGGAAATAAGTCTTGGGACAGTGAAAAAAATTATTATTTTATGCTGTCCCAACACTTGGGGGAAAATACGGTACGTACATTTTCAGAATAAAAGGAAAAATATACATTTTGTGAGTTAATATAAATAAAAATTTGTTTAAAGGAGCTGTATCCTGAACTCCCTCAGTTTATTCCAAAATCTTAAGATTAATATAAAGATAGGGCAAAGGACCCATATTTCAACAGGTTAAGACAAAATCTTGGTAATAATTATTACAGTCTGTGTGTGCCCCAACTTTGACATGGCATTAGAGAAAATAATTATTTCCCACGTATTTCATCTATTGTAGCTGTTATACAAGTTCAGTTTCACAGTGCAATACGTGACTGACTTTTGTCCACGTTGGGTTCACTAATTCGACAGGGGGCCGTAAATTCGACAGCCAAAGGGAGTTTTAAAAAAAATATGGAACACGAGGAATTAAAACACTTTTAACTACATTTTGTTTGTTTTAATATAGAAAAGAACAATAATTGCATAAGTGTATGCCAAAAAAGATACCTGTTAAATATATTTCACAACAAGTTTCATAGTTATTTAGACAAAGTCATCTGTCCTTGGATTTCTGATTCCGTCTTGCATAATTTACATAAGATCTATGTCGTTAAGTATTTAATTTAAAACACACACATGACTCTTGCATAAACCTTCTCTCCATATAATAAAGATATAATAAAGTTATTATAACAGTAACTCGATCTGGGATGCTGTATTCGGCTCGAGTGGATTTTTAGATCACCTGAGCACAAAGTGCTCATGGTGAGGTATTGTGATCACGCTGTGTCCGGCGTCTGTCGTGCGTCTGTCCGTTGTTAACATTTGTGTTTAAACGACATCTTCTCCAAAACCAATAAATGGATTTTGATGAAACTTGGCCATGATGTTCCTTGGTTGGTCCTCTACCAAAGTTGTTCAAACGGTTCCGCTTGGTTGCACATAAGGGCTGCCAGAGCTAAAAATAGAAAAAATTTCAAACGACATCTCCTCCAAAACCGATGGTCAAATTTTGAAATATTTTCACACAAATGGTCCTTATGTTACCCTCTACCAAGAATGTTCAAATTATACCGATTCCTCAAAAAAACGTGATCACTTTTCTCTATATGTATATAGTAGAAACTTTAAAAATCTTCTTGTATAAAACTGCTGGCCCGAATTTGAAATAATTTTACACAAATGGTCCTTGTGTGACCCTCTACCAAGATTGTTCAGATTATTCCGATTCTTTAAAAAACATGGCCGCCAGAGGGCTTGGTCACTTTTCCCTATATGTATATAGTGGAAACTTTAAAAATCTTCTTGTGTGAATCTGCTGGCCCAATTTTAGAATAATTTTACACAAATGATCCTTGTGTGACCCTCTACCAAGATTGTTCAAATTATTCTGATTCGTCAAAAAACATGGCCGCTAGAGGACGTGGTCACTTTTCCCTATATGTATATAGTGGAAACTTTAAAAACACTTTAAAAATCTTCTTGTGTGAGACTGCTGGCCTGATTTTAGAATAATTTTACAAAAATGATCCTTGTGTGACCCTCTACCAAGATTGCTCAAATTATTCCGATTCGTCAAAAAACATGGCCGCCAGAGGACGTGGTCACTTTCCTCTATATGTATATAGTGGACACTTTAAAAATCTTCTTTTGTGAAACTGCTGGGCCGATTTTAGAATAATGTTACACAAATGGTCCTTGTGTGACCCTCTACCAAGATTGTTCAAATTATTTTGATTTGTCAAAATACATGGCCGCCAGAGGGCATGGTCACTTTTCCCTATATGTATATAGTGGACACTTTAAAAATCTTTTTGTGTGAAACTGCTGGCCCGATTTAAATATAATTTTACACAAATGGTTCTTGTGTGACCCTCTACCAAGTTTGTTCAGATTATTCCGATTTGTCAAAAAGCATGGCTGCCAGGGGGCATGGTCACTTTTCCCTTTATGTATACCATACTTGTCCAAATTATTGCACTAAGGTAAAAAAAAAATGGCCACACCCCCGTATCAGACATGTACTAATTATAGGCTGTTGTACTTATACAAACACACTTGAAGCCGTTTACACAGGTGAGCACTTTAAGGTCAATAAGGCCAGCATTTTTTAATTTTCTGGTTTACGGGAGCGCCGACCCTATTTTTTGACAAAACAAAATAAAAATAAAAGTCATTTTCAGTACTTTTATTTTCATTTTACCCGCCGACCGTCCATAATTGCTGCTGCCAAAAATAAAAGTTTAACTTAAGGTAGAGGTTTTTTAATCAAGATCAACAGACGCATGAAAAATGGTGGCCTCCATGAATGTAAATTATGTGAAATTAATAGGAAAAATATACAAGTTAACAGACAATAATTTTTGGAATAAGTTGGCAGAGATAACAAGTTTGTAAAGAAATTGGATCTGAGTAGAAATTACAGCATCTAAAGCTCAACATTAGGAATAATCACGTAGGAAAAATGACCTTCACTATCAACGCTGTCCAGATGTTGAAAATTCTGGCGTATCACATGTACGAGATTTGTTGTCTGTATATTATAATTGGACTACGATCAAATTCATGTGGGACTGTCAGAAAAATACCACAATTGATAAAAAAGAAAGAAACCAAAGAAATGGCAAAATGGAGGAGCAAAAGTGAGTATCAACTTGCTAAACACATTTTTTTTACTTTGAAGTCTTGTGGGGTTAGAGAAGATAAAATAATTAATACCACAATTTTCAGTAGCTCTTTTTAAAACATAGTGCAATTTCAATGTAAAATGACACATGTCCATGCAAATGCTTGACAAAGATACATGTGATAAAAAATTCAAACTACATGATGTAGTCAAAATAATTGGACAGTCAGATTAATGGTTGTTTAATATGTTTGACAGGCAATCTAATCAGGATCGCGTCAAATTAGTTTGACTAAAATTCTAGCCAGGTACTGTAACTCAAAAGATAATTATCAAACATGAAACTCCCAGCAACATTCCCATGTTCACTTAAATTATAGCCAATAAAATCTGTAAGAAGACCCTTTGAAAGTATGTTTGGGACAGACATTCAGACACTATATGTCACATGTGCCTTTGACACTGAGGAACACATAATGATATATCCAGTAATAAATGTTTTTTCGGACTCATAATTTACTATGTCCAAGTCCCATCTCAGTGAAGAGTCTTATAAATCTCCGATACTGTTGTTTGAACATCAGCCAATAAGGTTATTTTGTACACATTTTAGCTGAACCAAAATTCAGATTGTTTCCACTTGTTGTACAATATAGGTGGCACTGACAATCGACAAAATATAAAACAATATTCAAGTCGCTGAAACTTAACCAAAGCAATAAATTTAATTTTAAAGCCAGTGTGCATAATTTTTATCAATTCGTAATTTTTACTTTCTAGTATGACAATGCCTGTCTTTTAAGACTTTGCGTCTCCGGCCAATTGATATGCATGTATGCAGTATGAAGACCTCAAGTAGTTCTTACATATCCCCATTTTAATAGTAGTTTTTATTCATGTTTCAAATCATGTTTAAGTAATAAACATTAGGCAGTGTTCTTATGATATGTCAACTGTGGTATCTGTATATTTTATTATGAAAAATGTTTCCACAAGTCTATTTTTATTGCAAAATAGATACATACAAAAACACAAATAATACATATCCTTGGTGACTTAGAAAATGGCAATATTCATACAAGCTACACATTAAGAAAACAACAGTATACTGAGATGATGAGATATAAATCAGTTCAGAATAGTTTATTTGTGAGTGTGTATGCAATTTAAGCTTGCAAGCTTTTGTTTTTTGTGGTGTACAAAAAATAAAAAAATTGTATCCTTTTGGACGTTTTATTTTTATTTATTTGGTCGACTGCTCAAAATTGGGATTTTTATTTTTATTTTTATTTGTTCCCCCCCCCCCTCTGACCCAATTTTTTTAAAAAATCTCCCGTAAACCAGAAAATAAATGAATGCTGGCCTCAACAATTTCGAAAAAAATCTTCTTGAAAACCTCTGGGCAGAATTACACCAAACTTCACAGGAATGATCCTTGGGTGGCCCCCTTTCAAAATTGTTCAAAGAATTGAATTCCATGCAGAACTCCGGTTGCCATGGCAACCGAAAGGAAAAACTTTAAAAATCTTCTTGTCCAAAACCACAGGGCATTGGGCTTTGATATCTGGTATGTAGCATCATCTAGTGGTCCTCTACCAAAATTGTTCAAATTATCCCCCTAGGGTCAAATATGGCCCCGCCCCGGGGGTCATATGGTTTATATAGACTTATATAGGGAAAACTTTGAAAATCTTCTTGTACAAAACCACATGGCCTAGGGCTTTGATATTTGGTGTGTGGCATCATCTAGTGGTCCTCTACCAAGGTTGTTCAAATTATCCCCCTAGGGTCAAATATGGCCCTGCCCCGGGGGTCACATGGTTTATATAGACTTATATAGGGAAAACTTTGAAAATCTTGTACAAAACCACATGGCCTAGGGCTTTGATATTTGGTATGTAGCATCATCTAGTGGTCCTCTACCAAGATTGTTCAAATTATCCCCCTAGGGTCAAATGTGGCCCCGCCCCGGGGGTCCCAAGTTTTACATAGACTTATATAGGAAAAGTTTAAAAATCTTCTTGTCTACAACACTTAGACCTTTGATATTTGGTTTGTGGCATTGTCTTATGTTCCTCAACCAAAATTGTTCAAATTGTACCCCTTGGGTGAAAAGAGGCCCTGCCCTGAGGGTCCCAGGTTTTATATAGACTTATATAGGAAAAAGCTTTAAAAATCTTCTTGTCTGAAACCATACAACCTAGGCTTTTGATATTTGGTATGATGCATTGTCTAGTAGTCCTCTACCAAAATTATTCAAATTATGCCCCTGGGGTTAAAAGAGGCCCCGCCCTGGGGTCACTTAGTTATTATGTGAGTTATACAGGAAAAATACTTAAAATATCATCTGATCCTATTTCCAAGACTGTTTAATTATAATTACCTGATGACCCCAAGTAATATGATGTCACTTGACTGTGACCTTGACCTACTGACCTACTTTCTTGTTTTTTAAGATACAGCCTTGAAATTTTGATGACATACACAGTTTTGCACACAAATCGTAAAACTGAATTTCATTGACCATTAATGTGACCTACTGACTTTCTTAATATTTTATCATCAGTTTGACATTTAAAACATGTAGCTCATATTACTCAGGTGAGCGATCCAGGGTCATCATGACCCTCTTGTTCCATTACAGCTTCTTTTTGTTGTGGGCCTACTTTGCTAATGCATGGCTCTGAGGCTGTGTTTTAGGTGCTCTGTCTTCCGAGAATTCTACCCTTACCTATTATCTTTTGTATAGGAAAAAAAACTTTAAAAATCTTCTTGTCTGAAACCACAAGACATAGGCTTTTGATATTTGGTATGTAGCATTGCCTTGTGGTCCTCTACCGAGATTGTTCAAATTATTCCACCGGGGTGAAAAGAGGCCCTGCCACGGTGTTCCCTAGTTTTACATAGACATATATTGGAAAAAACTTTAAAAATCTCCTGAAACTGCAAGGCCTATGCTTTTGATATTTGGTATGTTGCATTGCCTAGTGGTCTACTACCAAAATTGTTAAAATTATGCCCCTGGAGTGAAAGAGGCTCTGCCTTGGGGGTCCCAAGTTTTACATAGACTTATATAGGAAAAAACTTTAAAAATCTTCTTGTCTGAAAGTTCAAGGCCTATGCCTTTGATATTTTGTATGTATCATTGCCTAGTTGATCTCTAACAAGATTGTTCGAATTATGCCCCTGGTGTGAAAAGAGGCCCCGCCCCAGGGGTCACTTGATATATGAGTTATATAGGAAAAAATACTTCAAAAATTATCTTATCATATTTCCTAGACTGTTTAATTATATTTACATGATGAACCTAAGTGATAAGGGTCACCCAACTGTGACATTGACCTACTGACCTACTTTCTTGTTTTTTAAGATACAGCCTTGAAATTTGGATGACGTACAGTTTTGCACACCGATCTTAAAACTGACTTTCAGTGACCATGAATGTGACCTACTGACCTACTTTGTTAAAATTTTAGCATCAGTTTGACATTTGAAACATGTAGCTAATATTACTCAGTTGAGCGATCCAGGGTCATCATGACCCTCTAGTTTTCTAAGCTACAGCAAAAGGATTTGGACCACCTGTAATATTTTTTTCTAGCCCACCATCATCAGATGGTGGGCTATTCAAATCACTCTGCGTCCGTGGTCCGTCGTCCTTCCGTCCATCCTTCCGTCCGTTAACAATTTCTCGTTATCGCATCTCCTCAGAAACTACCAGGGGGATTTTGACCAAACTTTGTCAGAATAGAACAAGAACAAGAACAAAGTTTATTTTGTAAATAAAGGCCTCCGGCCCATAATACAATATTACAATAAAACAAATATAATGATATGAGTTGTGCACAGAAATGTAACTATTCATTATCCTTTAGCTTCATAATAGCGTTAACATAAAAAGCAATGTATTTAATTCTATCATCATTTAAAGATTGCATGAGATTAATAAAATGAGGGAATTCATTTCCACCAGCATACCAGGAACATATAAAAATTTGTCTTTCTTGCCTATATTTGTAACATTTAAAAAATACGTGGAATTCATCTTCTATGCATTCAATATCAAAATTAATGAAACAGTATCTACATATTCGATCTTCTCTTGGAATTGCAAAATGGCGACCAGTCTCAATAGCAAATTTATGGCTAGCTAAGAACATCTAAATCTTGCAAGTGATTTTCTAACATAGAATGGTAAGTTCAAGCACAAATACCTTTCGGGATTTAAACAAGTTTAACAAGAATGATGTATTGGTACCCTAGTTGTGTCCCTCTGAAAATCAGACTGGTTCAAGAATTTTTTAGTAAGTTATGGCCCTTTGTTTATTTCTATAATTTACATAGATTTATATAGTAGTCCAGTCAATCTGTAGCAAAATGACCCTTGACCTTCAACTAATTGCAAAAGAATCGAAAATCACTGATTTGAAATCTAGATACTGTCTTTGACAAAATATCAAAAGTCTAGAAAAATCTAATATGGGGAAAATTCGGAAAAAATACATGAATCCGGCGACTATTTAAATATTTTGGGGCAGTCATTTTCCAAAAAATTGACATATGAGTGTTAAAAGCAACCAATAGTTTCATTTTAAAATATGCACTGTACTGTAATTTCGTTTTACAACAGAAAGTTAATCAAAACAAGTATATTTTTGATATTTAAGTGTAATAAATGTTGTTTTTCAGAACAAAAAGAGCAAAAGTGGGTGGGGTAACACAACATATTTATTGAAAAATATCAGTATTACGTATCGTATATTGGAAAATGCAGATAAATTGAATGTAATGTTCAAAGCAGTCATATTCACTTAAATCTAAGAAGTACATCTGGCTGATCACTAATCTCTTATCAGTATGCAATTTTAAAATCTCCATAAATGAGCCGCGTCATGCAAAAACCAGCCTTATGCCCATCGCGACCAGTATGGATCCAGATCAGCCTGCATATCCGTGCAGTCTGATCAGGATCCATACTGTTCGCTTTTCAGTCAGTATAGAGATCATGGGATGTTCAGCGAAAGTATGGATCCTCATCAGACTGCTAGGATGTGCAGGCTGATATGGATCCATACTGGTCGCAATTAGTATGGGTTTCGTATGATGAAGCTAAAAAATGTTGATCAATTAAAAAAATGTTTGATTTTGTTTTCAGAAATGACTGCAACCATGTATATTAAAAGTATATCATGAAATAATCACAATTTGTCATTTAAATACGTAACGTGATATTACAGTTTTACCTAAACTCAGTTGCATGTATATTTTGTCATGAAGACTTAATCACTGTCCAAGTCCGAGTCCAAGTCTGTGAGCTTTGAAACATTTGTGCAACTTAAACCCCTACATTCAGCACATCCTGAGGAACACTCTAGTCCATTTTTTCTGCAAGTACACCTTCTCGAGTCACAGTTCTGTTTACATTTACATCTGACCATATTAAGCAGATTATCAGGTGCAGCTTTAAGGTCAGTTTTCAAAGGCATGAGCATGTTATGTGTCAGTGCCCAGCCCATTCAATTGGCAAAAGATTGGTCCCACTGTCTATCCATTCATGTACCTGATAATACACACGTAAACTGTGATACTTGGCAGCTGCAGATGTGGGTGGTAATGTCTGCACCTGCACATGGGTAGAACTTGACATCACTTTCGTGGTAAATTTCCGGAAACGTAGCACGTCTAGACCTTCCAACGGTGATCCACCATACAGAACAACAAGAATTTGCTCTCCACAACTGATTACATCTTCCTTGTTGGATTGTGTTAGAAACACGACAGCAAGGGCAACAAGTCGCTCATCAGATCTAAATTTCTTCAGTGCTGATCCCTTGCCTATTCCAAACAACTGTGAAGTTGTATCACACCCAGTTAATGCATGTATAACAGGCAACATTCTACACTGTGCCTGACCAAGAACATATTTGGTTTTGTTTATATCCCATACTCGTTGTGATTTAGATGCTTTTTGCTTCAGGGCTGATTTGAATATTACATGTTTGTGATCGGAGTTTATGTAGTACAACAAAAGCACAAGAATATCTGTATCTTCACCTATAATTACAACATCTCTTGTGTCAGCTAAGTCTATAGCAGACTTTACAATCAAAACATCAGCATCACTATCTGCATAAACGACACCATACCCTTTCTCTTCAAGTTCTTTTCCTAGCATGAAAATAAAGTTTTGTTTGTTTTCTGAATTACTTAGAAACTTCTCTTTCCTTGTTGCAAGTGGTGTAGACTTTGTAAAGTAAACTTTTGTACTGGTAACACCATGGTTACGTCTCACATGTGCTGTGTCCTTAGTAGTTGGACCAGACTGGTATCCATCAAATACAATTAAAGCATTAGGATATTTAGAAGAGATATAGTGAATGTAAGCATCACATATTTCTTGAAACAACATCCCTGATTTCCATGGAACATGATGCAGAAGGGAACCACCGTCAATGACATACATGTATTTGTTCGTCTCGAGTATTTCAACAACACTACAATCTCCAAGTGCCCATATAGCATCCGCCAGCAGTGACTTCTGTGACTTTCTAATCAGTCCTGTTGTATCAAACAAAGAGGACGGTACACTGCAAAGTTCATAAGAAAACACAGTTGGCATATCTTCTATAAACCTCTGTGCTGCTGCTGACAGTCTTTGAAAAAGTAACTGTGGGTCAACTTTTATTGTATCATTATCAACTTTGAGCTGTTGTGCTGCATCCAAAGTGACTGCTTTCTGACTTTTTTTGAAACTAACTTCAAAAACATTTTGTCCTATCATTGATTCTACAACTTTGTTTCCAACCATCTTTGCCTGATGCGCATTCACCGTTGAATCTGTTGTAACGCCAGTTTCGATGTTGAACAGAAGAGGATCTTCACGAAAAGGATTCCGTTCTTCTAAGAATGATAAGAAAATCTGGGTATCTTTGAAATCTCTTTCATTTCGAGATTTGCCTAGTTCTTTATGCTGTGGACTGGTCTGAAATTCTTTCCCACAAAATAACTGCATGGCGTTGTTAATTTCAACACATGAAGGCATCGACAATAACCATTGTGCACGTTGACTTTCTGACAGTCCCTTTCCACGAGTCATTCCTCCTGTAGTTTTGACTGACCGCATCAAAGCTTGCTCTATGACAAGGTCTGGTGATAATCCCGCCCAGTATCTGTCACTTCGGCGTACTACATGGTGACCTTTCATGAATGCTTGATATACATCAGGGTGGTTTTCATGAAGGGCTTGCATACATTGCAAATAAAAATACACCGACTTTAGGTACAGGTTGTGGCCCGCAGCTGCAAAGAAAGGCAGCATTTCACTCAACGATTGCAAACTCAGCTCCCAGTCCCCAGTTCGTTCTGCTGTTATAAACTTGCGTAGTATATCCATCATTTCTAGATACTGAATCCACAATGCTGCAGTTGGATATTGTAAGAGTCTCTGCTTTGTAGTTAACCATGATTTATAGAAGTCATCAAGAAGATCATTCTTGTATACATCCTCAACAGTAATTTTACCAGAAGATAACTTTGAATACAGATCTAAAAACCCATTCATTGTACTATTTTCACATTCAACTCCTGTTTCCTTGACTTCATCATTATTGTTGGCATCAACAAGTGGGGAGGTCTCTGAACAATGACGCATCAACAGAATATTTAAAGCATTGGTTGCAAGTGAATGTCCCCTTACTGCTCTTGCAACAGCTTTTCCACCCATTATGTGAGGAATTACATTTGGTGCATAAACTGTTTCTAACAAATCACTTAATCCTGAGCCCGACATAAGCTGACCAATACACCCGAGGTAGCTCATAATGCAATGAAAACCACCCATTCGCACCACTATGTCTTTGATTGAACTATTGTCATTTTCACTTGAAATCACTGTCACTGCTTTCCAATACAATGGCTGGTCAAATGTTACAATAGCGGTTTGTCTGTACTGGCAAGCATGGCTACTGATGTATTTAAGAGTTGTGTATATGCAGGACATATCACCTGGGTCCATATCAATCATGGGTAGGAATACAACAGAAGATTTTCCAGTGTAGTCCCCCTTTCTTACCATCTGCATAAGGCCTGACCATTCTGGGCCTGGCTTTCTAAGAGGCCAAGTCACCTGAGCAAGGAAAGTTAATTTGATGATGTTGTCTGACACATTAAATCTGTTTAGATCAGACAGGTTAATTGACAACTTTGCAGCTTCTGGTCGACGATAGAATGAAATATCTATTCTTCGAGCAGAGATGAGATCATCTGAAGAAACAACTTGCCGCATAATAGGTTTATTACCGAAGTTTCCAGGGGTTACACATGCAATCATGCCCATACCATGGAATGTATTGTGCCCATCAAGAGTTCGAAGATTATGATCTACATTATCTGCAACATACTGGATGAACATGTCATTCTGAAAATTTTCAATATTTGTTCTGTTTGAAACAGCCGCACAAGATTCAAACATTTGGACTTCAGAGTAAGAAACACAAAATCCTAAGCTGTTCAATACATCAATAAGGTATTTTGAGGCGAAGTGATGGTGTAATTGTACTGCAAGTCCTAACTGTAAAGGAGCAATTATCATTCTTGGACGTGAGGCCTGCATTATTGCTTGACCTATGGAGCACACTTTAGTATCAGCATCTTTTTCATTGAACAGATCTCGCAACAATTGCACTAAACTATCTGGCATAAACTGTTTATTGGCTTCAGCAGACGAAATGTCATGTGAATTCGGATATAAGTTTTTATTTGTATTTACTGATTTGATATCATTCTTTATCAGTTTTGCTGCAGTCTTTATTAATTTAACTTTCTCATTCTCTGGGTTGTCTGATTTACACTGACAATAAAAGTCATGCAAGATAGAAGATGCAGTCCATCTAAGAGTAACAACATTTTGCTTGCCGTTTATTTCTGTGATTATTACAGAATCACCAAAGTGTTCCACTAACTTTTGTTTTGTGTATGAAGCACTATAAGCCCTTTCTTCACACATCTCCTTCATTTTGTCCACCAGATCTGTAATGGTAATTTGTTCATTGTCATTTTCCTTTAAGTATTCTATTACATTCATAAAAGCTGTGCATGCATCCTGGTCTGTTGGTCTACCACGTGCCTGTGTTTTTTCAACATCAGGTTGAAAATACTTTGGAACGTCTTTATTTGTCCTGAAATTGACATTGCAAGTCTGGTGGTATACAGCATCTGCTGTGGGTAAGTCTGCAGCAAATTCTATTCTAGGGGACACTTTTTGAGCCCAAGCATCTCCTCTAGTGAACAAATGTCTAAGATTGTTTTTTGAAAATCTAATGCATACATGTCAAGTTCCCAGGACAATTTTCCAGGAGATATCAGTTGAAAATCCAGGAGATTTGATGAAAATCCAGGAGTTTTATCGACCGGCATTTTTTAGGAAATTGTAGGTCGAACATAAAACTGTAAAACAGATTAGATCTAAACCATATCCTTTCTGACTTGATTAATTGATTTGGTAAGGTTTCAGGGGTTGTAATTTGCATTTTATCCTTATTATGCTGGACACTATTAATTCTGCCTTTGCGACCAGTGCAGATCATGATCAGCCTGCACATACCTGAAGTCTGATCATGATCTGCACTGTATGCCATTCAGTCAGTCACCTCTTTTAACAGTTAATGGTACTGTCCAAATTGAAAGATGGGCAAGTTCATTATAGAAATTTAGCAGGGTAAGGGTTTAAACTTTTTTTTCAAAAAAGAATTGATTTAAATTTATTCAATTATTATCTTTTAATAAGCAGAGGAAAATAGTGTCCAGTGAATAATCTGCAGGTCTTTTTGACATTCCTAGAATTTAAGCCCATGAGCAGTAGCTAAAATAGATTGGAAATGAATCTATTTCACCATTTTGACTTTATATAGTTTTAAAATTTTTACTCAATAAAAATGAAAATAAAGATACAAAATCATAGCTGTTAAAAATATTTAAACCTATTTCAAGTTGTTGACACTTCTGCCATCGGTGGTAATGATTCCCATCTCTCCAATTTATCTACTCAATTTCAAATGTATTCAAATCTTTTCCCATCTAAAATTTCCATATCATGACATTATGTAAACTCGCCAATTAACACAATCTAAAAATAGCCCATACATACACCTGTCTACTGATGTCATCAGAGCGTGACCTTGTTAAACTTTTATCGACAGAGTGATAAATTACGTCAGCCACAGTGTGTAATTAGTGATTTGATATTTGATGCTTGGAATTTTGACCACTGGAATGTAAAAACTGTCTGGCTAATGCTGGCATCTGTCCAAAATTACACTAAAGGTATGTTTATTATGGAAAAATGATTTTCCGGGAGATATTTAAGTTTTCCGTACATCCGGGAAATTGGGTCTGAATCCGGGAAACTCCCGGACTATCCGGGAAACTTGACATGTATGCTAATGTTCTGACAGGATACACATCATAGCCCCGTTTTTTACCGTCACACTTGGCAAATTGACCACAAAATAAACAGTTTTCTTTAAATATAAATGTCTCATTTTTCGATCTTAAAGATCTTGAATAATTTGTTTGTTGTTGTTCTTTGACATCACGAGCAATTATATTTGGATTACAGTACTTTTTTCTACATTCAACATGCACGAATTGACCAGGTATAGTAGATATT
Source organism: Mercenaria mercenaria (assembly GCF_021730395.1). NCBI lineage: Eukaryota > Metazoa > Mollusca > Bivalvia > Venerida > Veneridae > Mercenaria > Mercenaria mercenaria. The sequence continues at coordinate 35,926,479 of NC_069364.1, read as the reverse complement.
GAATCTTTGCGTTTTTCACTGGCGGTGTTTATGCCATCGTTTCCCTTTTGTGTGAGTTGAACTGTTTTTGTGCCGTCATCTAGGGTGTGGTTACAAATTATGCATAGCCCAGTTGCTGAATCCATTCTGAAATGAAAAAATACTGAAATTAATTCTTTGTTAAAATGTCACTTTTTAATATTCTAATAAAGTTTTTTAAGTTTCTAGTTTAAGATAATCATTGTTTATTTAATATACAATTAAATTTCTCACGAAAATAGATATTAACTAAGGGGTTTTTCTTTTAATAATAATGTCAGAAGTCACTTCTCTTTTACTGCCAGATTTCATAAACATAGCTCCAATGTGTTTTGAGTGAACTTCACATTCAGAATAAGATTCAGATTTCGAGACTGACAGGACAGATAAACAAACGGATGGAATTAGGGTTAACCCTCTGACAAATAATTTGCCACCTGAAATTCTCAGCAACGTACATATTTGATATTTAAACAGAATCATAATCCGTTTTCATGAACATACATGTACAGAGAAAATACGTAATTTTTGCGTAAACGGCGTTCCATAGTTTGAAAAATTGTCAAACTCTCGGGGCGGTATATAAATCTTGTGTATCATTTTGACGATACAGAAAGATAAAACCTTTTATAAAAATGATTTAATAAAGTGTAATTTTATGATCGTTTTGATTAATGACCATTTATTTGGCAGCCTTCTTGATCTGCCGTATACTTCGCGAAAACGTATTATAACAGGTAAACAAGTACAAGAGGGTTTATTTTAAAAACCTGGAAGCATGTCTTTTTTAAGTTTTTTAAATGAATAATCGTATTTATTGCTTACTTACCTTAACAATAGCAAGTATGTCGGTTATCTTTCGATTTTCGGCCGTGTTTACAATATAAACTACAGACGCACATTCATGATCAATCCGTGTAAGTCAAACGCTTCGTATGATATGGCAAGCCGAACGGGTCAAAATTTTGTGCAAAATTTTCAGTGAAATAAAATGTCTTATTTTTTGCTTTCCACTTATTAGATTTTCCTAGACTTTTTGTTCTGTAAATGTTGAAGCATACTTGATGTATTTTCACAGTGAGCATTACTTTTGCAATTAGTTTTAGGTCAAAATATAAATTGACTGGACTATAGGGAAAAACTTTGAAAATCTTCTTGTCCAAAACCACAGAGCCTAGGGCTTTGATATTTGGTATGAAGCATCATCTAGTGGTCCTCTACCAAGACGATTCAAATTATTTCCCTGGGGTCTAATATGGCCCCGCCCCGGGGGTCACATAGTTTATATAGACTTATATAGGGAAAAACTTTGAAAAACCTCTTGTCCAAAACCACAGGGCCTAGGGCTTTGATATTTTGTATGTGACATCATCTAGTGGTCTTCTACTAAGATTGTTCAAATTATCCCCCTAGGGTCAAATGTGGCCCCGCCCCGGGGGTCACATGGTTTACATAGACTTAATTATGTAGGGAAAAACTTTGAAAATCTTCTTGTCCAAACCACAAAGCCTAGGGCTTAGATATTTGTAATGTAGCATCATCTAGTGGTTCTCTACCAAGTTTGTTAAAATTATCCCCCTAGGGTCAAATATGGCCCCGCCCTGGGGTTCACATGGTTCATATAGACTTATATAGGGAAAAGCTTTTAAAATCTTCTTGTCAATAACCTACAGCATTCAATTTGGACCACATGTATGGAGCGGCAAGATGAACCTTGACATGAGTTGACCTTGATTTTAACCTAGTGACCTACTTTCACATTTCTGTAGCTACAGCCTTCAAATTTGGACCACATGCATAGTTTTGTGCACTGAAAAAAACTTTGACCTTGACATTGACCTAGTGACCTTCTTTCACATTTTTGAAGGTACAGGCTTCAAATTTGGACCACATGCATAGTTTCGTGTTCCTAAATGAAATTTGACCTTGATTTTGACCCAGTGACCTACTTTCACATTTCTCAAGCTACAGCCTTCAAATTTGGACCACATGCATGGTTTTGTGTACCGAAACAAACTTTGACCTTTACATTGACCTAGTGACCTACTTTCACCTTTTTGGAAGTACAGGCTTCAAATTTGGACCACATGCATAGTTCTGTGTTCCGAAATAAAATTTGACCTTGATTTTGACCTAGTGACCTACATTCACATTTCTCAAGCTACAGCCTTCAAATTTGGACCACTTGCATAGTTTTGTGTACCGAAATGAACTTTGACCTTAAGATTGACCTAGTGACCTACTTTCACATTTCTGTAGCTACAGGCTTCAAATTTAGACCACATGCATAAGATTGTGTACCGAAACAAACTGACCTTGACATTGACCTAGTGACCTACTTTCACATTTTTGAAGGTACAGGCTTCAGATTTGGACCACATGCATAGATTTGTGTTCTGAAGTGAAATTTGACCTTGATTTTGACCTAGTGACCTACTTTCACATTTCTCAAGCTACAGCCTTCAAATTTGGACCACTTGCTTAGTTTTTGTATACCGAAATAAACTTTGACCTTAAGATTGACCTAGTGACCTACTTTCAAATTTCTCAAACTACAGCCTTCAAACTTGATGCACATGAGTAGTTTTGTGTACAAAGAACTTTGTCCTTGAAATTGATCTAGTGACCTACTTCAAATTTGGTACAGGCTTCAAATTTGGACCACATGTATAGTTTCATGTTCCGAAATGAAATTTGACCTTAAAATTGACCTAGTGACCTACTTCCACATTTCTGTAGCTACAGGCTTCAAATTTAGACCACATGCATAGGATTGTGTACCGAAACAAACTTTGACCTTGACATTGACCTAGTGACCTACATTCACATTTTTGAAGGTACAGGCTTTAAATTTGGACCACTTGCATAGTTTTGTGTACCGAAATGAACTTTGACCTTAAGATTGACCTAGTGACCTACTTTCACATTTCTTTAGCTACAGGCTTCAAATTTAGACCACATGCATATGATTGTGTTCTGAAACAAACTTTGACCTTGACATTGACCTAGTGACCTACTTTCACATTTTTGAAGGTACAGGCTTTAAATTTGGACCACATGCATAGATTTGTGTTCTGAAGGGTAATTTGACCTTGATATTTGACCTAGTGGACCTACTTTCACATTTCTCAAGCTACAGCTTCAATTTGGACCACTGCATAGTTTTGTATACGAAATAAATTTGACCTTAGATGACCTAGTGAACTATCTTCAAATTTGAAACTAAAGGCCTTCCAAGATCATTGATTCACACGCATAGTTTTGTGTACAAAGAACTTTGTCCTTGAAATTGATCTAGTGGCCTACTTTCACATTTCTCAAGCTACAGCTTTCGAATTTGGACCACATGCACAGTGTTGTGTATGGAAATGAAATTTGACCTTGAGCTAGTCAATAAGTCTTGAAATTTGGAACACTCAAAAATGGCACATTGGTGGGCGCCAAGATCACTCTGTGATCTCTTGTCTTGTGAAAATAGAATGTAAACAAGAGCTGTCTCCGTAGGATGACACATGCCCCCGATGGCACTTTGAATGAATAGTTACGGCCGATGTTAGAGTTTAGGACCTTTGACCTACGGAACTGGGTCTTGCGCGCGACACATCGTCTTACTGTGTCACACATTCATGCATAGTTATTTTAAAATCCATGCATGAATGACAAAGATATGGACCGGATCATGCAATAAATGCAACTTCTCATGACAAAATGCACTCTTTGAATGTTACGATGTAGACCTTGACCTTTGAGCTACGGAACTGGGTCTTGCGTGCGACACGTCGTCTTATTGTGGTACACATTCATGCATAGTTATTTGAAAATCCATGCATGATGACAAAGATATGGACCGAAGCATCAAGCACCCATCATGAATATCCTTTAAGTTAAGTGTGACCTTGACCTTTGAGCTACGGACCTGGGTCTTGCGTGCACTTCGTCTTATGTGGTACACATTCATGCCAAGTTATTTGAAAATCCATCATTGATGACAAAGATATGGACCGAACACGCCCATCAATGCACTATCCTTTAACGTCTAAGTTTGACCTTGACCTTTGAGCTACGGACCTGGGTCTTGCGCACTGCACTTCGTCTTACTGTGGTACACATTCATGCCAAGTTATTTGAAAATCCATCCATCGATGACAAAGATATGGACCATACACGCCCATCAATGCACTATCCTTTAACGTCTAAGTGTGACCTTGACCTTTGAGCTACGGACCTGGGTCTTGCGCACTGCATGTCGTCTTACTGTGGTACACATTCATGCCAAGTTATTTGAAAATCCATCCATCGATGACAAAGATATGGACCGGACACGAAAATTGCGGACAGACCGACAGACTGACAGACCGACAGACAGACAGACGGTTCAAAAACTATATGCCTCCCTTCGGGGGCATAAAAATGATTCAGATACAACATACGTAATAATGTCTTCGACATTTTAAGTTTACTTGTAAGTTTGTGAGATATTATAACATCAGTAAAAGATGGAATACTGCTCTGCAATGACATCTTTTTAAAATGTGAATGAATAACCTTTAGAATGTTAATTCTAAATTACAAAACAACATACATTGAACAAATGTTGATTGATACAAACTGGCATAATATGATTTAAGTAATCTAAGTCACTAGCATACACGATGTGTATTTTGTGTACATTTTTACACATTTCAGTTCCTTATCTCCTGTACACCGGAAAAACCAAACTTTTAATTTTATTTATTTGTTAATTAAGGAAACATGTTTCTACATATTATACTGCTATAATTACCTCATACTACAAAAGTATGAGGTAATTATAGCAGTACAAAATGTAGAAAATCCTAAGATTGAAAAAGGCCTTTGAGATCATATGTAGGAAGCTATCTGGAAACTTTTTAATAGGGTATCTTTGTATACGTCAAATACACACAATCATGCATAATATGCAATTTAAAGTAGTGAACATTATGTTTTATGACATCTTGGTATGGTAAATATTCCAATATATAATGAAGAATAACTTGTAAAACATAAGCTGTTTCTGTAGAAATAAAATACATGTTCTGCTCTGCAGTAACTTATATCTATATTAACAAGCTGCAACATGTCCAGAACACAGCAGCTCGCGTCATTACTAAGACACCATGTCACAATCATATAACACCGATTTCGAAGGAGTTCCATTCGTTGCCAGTGAAATACAGGGTGCAGTACAAGGTTCTGACCTACACCTTAAAGGCTTTACACAATCAGTCCTCTGCCTATGTTAGGGATGTGATTGCTTTATCACCTTGCCCGTCAAGATTTTATTAATACTCCATTGTTAGTGAGACTGTTCCTTGCATTTTGCAGTATATAATCTGTATAATTGAACGAGCAACAAGGTTTTCTTTGTGTTGTCCATTTAAGGAGAAAACTTTTCAAATCTTTAAGGACTCGTTAGTGTCCTTGTACATATACATTTTTAGATGTGTGTATGTCACCTCTTTTCATTCTGGTGCTTGCAATTGTATCTATTAAAAATGATATGTATCTGCTTCACTCCAGTTATACATCTTGACTTTACCAATATATGTTCAAGGAATATCTTTGCTATATCATAGAATGTAGGTTACAAAACTGGTGCTCCAAGCATTAAAAAAACTGCCATACCGTTAATAAAATGCAGTCGGCACTTTCAAGAGACGTAACATGGTTACCTTGTAGAGTTTCCAATCGGACTTCTTTCTTTCTTTCTTATTCATGAATATTGAAATCTGTATCAAACATTATACTTGTGGTCCAAGTTTCTATGCGATTGCTAAAAATGAAACAAGTCTATGAAAAACAAGGGACCACCCGGGCGTGGCCAATATTGACCCCAGGGGCACGATTTGAACAATCTTGGTAGAGAACGACTAGAGCATGCCACATACCAAATATATAAGCTCTGGGACTTATGGCTTCAAAAAAGATTTTTAAAGGCTTATACCTATATAAGCCAAAGTAAAAACAGTTGACCCCGGAGTGCAGTCAATTTTGACCCCAGAGTTATGATTTGAACAAACTTTATAGTAGACAATACCAAACACCAAATGGCCTTATGGTTTTGGACAAGAAGATTTTTCCCATATCAATGAAAAACAAGGGACCCCCTGGGCATTGCATATATTGAACCCAAGGTCATGATTTGAAACTATCTTGGTAAAGAACCACAAGAGCATGCCACATACTAAATATCTTTGATCTAGGCCGTATGGTTTAAGACAATATTTGTTTTAACTTTTTTCTCTATAGAAGTTTTCATGTGCTCCTAGTTGGGGCCAGTTTTAACCCCAAATGTATAATTTGAACAATCTTGGTAAAGGACTACAACACGATTCTACATAACTAATATCAAAGCCCTAGGCCATGTGATTTTGTACCAAAGGATTTTCAAAGTTTTCTCTAAACAAGTATAAATAAAGCATTTGACACCCAGGGCGGGGCCATATGTGACCCTAGGAGATAATTTGAACAATATTGTTAGAAGACCACTGGATGATGCTTCATACAAAATATCAAAGCCCAAGGCCCTATGTTTTTGTACACGAAAATTTACAGTTTTCTCTACGTAAGTCTGTATGAACCATGTGACCCCTGGGGGCATATTTGACCCAAGTGATATGATTGAACAATCTTGGTAGAGGCCAACTAGATGATGGTACATACCAAATATCAAAGCCTTATACCCTGTGGTTTTGGACAATACGATTTTCAAAGTTTTCCTCTATATAAACCATGTGACCCCAATGGCGGGACCATATTTGAAAACAAGGGACCCCCTGGGCGTTGCATATATTGAACCCAGGGTCATGATTTGAACAATATTGGTAGAGAACCCCTAGATAATGCTACACACCAACTATCGAAGTCCTAGGTCATGTGATTTTGTACCAGAAGATTTTCAAAGTTTTCCCTAAACAAGTCTATATATACCGTGTGACACCCAATATTGTTAGAAGACCACTAGATGATGCTTCATACAAAATATCAAAGCCCAAGGCCCTGTGATTTTGTACACAAAGATTTACATAGTTTTCTCTATATAAGTCTGTATGAACCATGGAGGTCATATTTGACCCTAGTAATATAGTTGAACAATCTTGGTAGAGGCCCAATTTTATAGATGATGGTACATACCAAATATCAAAGCCTTATACCCTGTGCTTTTGGACAATACGATTTTCAAAGTTTTTCCATTATATAAGTCTATATAATCCATGTGACCCCAATGGCGGGACCATATTTGAAAACAAGGGAACCCCTGGGCGTATATATTGAACCCAAGGTCATGATTTGAACAATCTTGGTAGAGAACCACTAGATAATGTGCTACATACCAAATATCGAAGTCCTAGGTCATGTGATTTTGTACCAAAAGATTTTCATAATTTTCCCAAGGCCCTGTGGTTTTGTACACGAAGATTTACATAGTTTTCTCTATATAAGTCTGTATGAACCATGTGACCCCCGATGTCATATTTGACCCTAGTAATATAGTTGAACAATCTTGGTAGAGGCCCAAATAGATGATGGTACATACCAAATATCAAAACCTTATACCCTGTGGTTTTGGACAATACGATTTTCAAAGTTTTTCCTCTATATAAGTCTATATAAACCATGTGACCCGAATGGCAAGACCATATTTGAAAACAAGGGACCCCCTGGGCATTGCATATAGTGAACCCAAGGTCATGATTTGAACAATTTTGGGCTTTGATATTTTGCATGAAGCATCATCTAGTGGTCTTCTAACAATATTGATTCCAAGGGCGGGGCCATATTTGATCCTATGGATATAATTTGAACAATCTTGGTAGAGAACCACTAGATTATGCTACATTTTAAATGTCAAAGCCTAGGGTCCTTTGGTTTTGGACAATAAGATTTTCAAAGTTTTTCCCTATGTAAGTCAATATAAAGTGATCCCCAGGGCAGGCCCATATTTGACCATAGGGGAATAATTTTATCAATCTTGGTAGAGGACCACTAGATAATGCTACATACCAAATATCAAAGCCCTAAGACCTGTGGTTTTGGACGAGAAGATTTTTAAAGTTTTTCCTTTCGGTTGCCATGGCAACAAGACTTCTGTATGTGGAATTCAATTCGTTAAATGATGTTATAGAATACTATCCAAGGGACATCCCTATGAAATTTCATCAAAATTGACCCGTTGGTTTAGGAGAAGATGTTGTTTATAGGAAAGTGTGGACAGACAGACGCCGGCCAGTGAGCGATCACAATAGCTCAACCTGAGCACTTTGTGCTGAGATGAGCTAAAATGATAACATGTTACTTTTGATAATTAACTGTTCATTAGATATGTATATAAATATTTATATTTACAACCTGGTATGCATGTATACACCAATATGCTGTTTCATTTATTTTATAAATTTCAAAGAAATATTACAATTTTCTCTGTAAATCACAATGCATTCGAATAATAAACTTATGTACGACTGGTATGGCGTAAAGTAATCAACAAGCTGAAGCATATTCTTCAAAGGAGTTGTTGCCAGTATATAATATTAGTCAGTTCAAAAACATTGTGGCAGCCATCTTGGTGGCCATTTTTATGCCCCCCTTCGAAGAAGGAGGGGTATATTGTTTTGCAGATGTCGGTCGGTCGGTCGGTCAGTCGGTCGGTCGGAATGTAGACCAATCCGTTTCTGGATGATAACTCAAGAACGCTTGGGCCTAGGATCATGAAAGTTGATAGGGAGGTTGATCACCACCAGCAGATGGCCCCTATTGATTTTGAGGTCTGTATGTCAAAGGTCAAGGTCACAGTGACCCTGAATAGTAAAACGGTTTCCGGATGATAACTCAAGAACACTTGGGCCTAGGATCATGAAATTTGATAGGGAGATTGGTCATGACCAGCAGATGACCCCTATTGATATTGAGGTCAGTATGTCAAAGGTCAAGGACACAGTGACCCTGAACAGTTAAACGGTTTCCGGATGATAACTCGAGAACGCTTAGGCCTAGGGTCACAAAATTTGATAGGGAGATTGGTCATGACCAGCAGATGAGCCCTATTGATATTGAGGTCAGTATGTCAAAGGTCAAGGACACAGTGACCCTGAACAGTTAAACGGTTTCCGGATGATAACTCAAGAACGCTTAGGCCTAGTGTCAGGAAAATTGATAGTTAGCTTGGCCATGACCAGCAGATGACCCGTATTGATTTTGAGGTCATTAGGTCAAGGTCACATTGGCCAGGAACAGTTAAACGGTTTCCGATCTTCTTGTCCAAAACCATAGGGCCTAGGGCTTTGATATTTGGTATGTAGCAAAATCTAGTGGTCCTTTACCAAGATTGTTCAGATTATATCCCTGAGGTCGGATATGGCCCCGCCCCGGGGGTCACATGGTTTATATAGACTTACATAGGAAAAAAAAATTGAAAAACCTCTTGTCCAAAAGCACAAGGCCTAGGGCTTTGATATTTTGTATGTGACATCAACTAGTGGTCCTCTACTAAGATTGTTCAAATTATTCCCCTAGGGTCAAATATGGCTCCGCCCTGGGGGTCACATGGTTTACAAAGACTTGTATAGGGAAAAACTTTGAAAATCTTCTTGTCCAAACCACAAAGACTATGGTTTTGATATTTTGTAATGTAGCATCATCTAGTGGTTCTCTACCAAGTTTGTTCAAATTATTCCTCTAGGGTCAAATATGGCCCCGCCCCAGGGGTCACATGGTTTATATAGACTTATATAGCGAAAAACTTAAGAATCTTCATGTCCATAACCTGCATCATTCAAATTTGGACTACATATATAGTTGTGAGTGGCAAGATGAACGTTGACATGAGTTGACCTTGATCTTGACCTAGTGACCTACTTTCACATTTCTGTAGCTACAGCCTTCAAATTTGGACCACATGCATAGGTTTGTGTACCGAAAAAAACTTTGACATTGTGACCTACTTTCACTTTTTTTAAGGTACAGGCTTCAAATTTGGACCACACGCATAGTTTTTTGTTCAGAAATAAAATTTGACCCTGATTTTGACCTAGTGACCTACTTCCACGTTTCTCAAGCTACAGCCTACAAATTTGAACCACAAGAATAGTTTTGTGAACTGAAATGAACTTTGATCTTGAGATTGACCTAGTGACCTACTTTCACATTTCTGAAGGTACAGGCTTCAAATTTGGACCACTTGCATAGTTTTGTGTTCCGAAATAAAATTTGACCTTGATTCTGACCTAGTGACCTACTTTCACATTTTTCAAGCTACAGCCTTCAAATTTGAACCATATGCATAGTTTTGTGTACTGAAATGAACTTTGATCTTGAGATTGACCTAGTGACCTACTTTCACATTTCTGAAGCTACAGGCTTCAAATTTGGACAGCATGCATATTTTTGTGTTCAGAATTGAAATTTGACTTCGATTTTGACCTAGTACCTTATTTCACATTTCTCAAGCTACAGCCTCCATATCTGAAGCACAAGCATAGTTCTGTCTACCGAAATGAACTTTGACCTTGAAATTGATCTAGTGACCTACTTTCACATTTCTCAAGCCACCGCTTTCAAATTTGGACAACATACACATTGTTTTGTACCGAAATGAAATTTGACCTTGATTTTGAACTTGAGCTAGATTTGAAATTTGGAACATTCAAAAATGGCTCAGTGGATGGCGCCAAGATCACTCTGTAATCTCTTGTTAGGTTAAAGGTTAAGGTCAGATTAAACCAGATTGGTAGAACTTTTGTTTACAGTGAGCTTATAATTTCTGTTCCTTGTGCAATTACTGAATGCATCAAGGGGGGCATTTCGTGTTCGACGAGCTCTTGTTAAAATAAACTTGATAGTTTTACATTTTCGTCTAAATGTATATTTCATACTTTACATTGTTTTGATAATGATAATATATAGTAGGATGTATACATTGCAAAAGATGATTATTAATTTGTTTCTGATTTCACCTATCATTAAATACATTTATATTGAATTACCCCACCTACTAAAATATATATGTTATCAATAATTTAGATGTACCCTTTAACAAAACAATAATGCTATTACATTTTATTATCACTTAATAAACTCGGGATTGCATAGAGTAAGATACAACAGTAAATGGAAGCTCACAAACAAAGTATATTGACGACTGGGAAGGGCTTAATTTAATGTTGTTAGAACTTGTTGCCCAACCCATTTGCTTTTGTATTTTTGTAATTCTATGTATCTACTTGCATGTATATACGATCAATGAAATATGGTTAAATCAAGTATATTGACAGTATGTTCAAGAAAATAATATTTATCACATTTTAGTCCATATAAAATTGGTATAAAATGTGTCAAAAAGTTTTAGTTCATATCGATTTTTGCATATAATTTTGCAGATCTATAACATTAAAAATGTGATAATAATTCCAAATGAATTTACAACATTTAAATGCTTTTAGTTTGCAATTCTATATATCGGATGTCATTTTCATGTATCAGCTGCCATCTTGGCGGCCATCTTGAATTTGAGGACTTTGCGCAGTGACTAGAAACTGGCATCAGGCAGTTCTGAAAGCTACAGATTCTGACGAACATTTTGGTATGCGGAAGTTGATGTGCACATTCATAGCTACCTACTACCAGTTTTAAGCTAATTATTTGGCCATATTTGCAGCATGAATAACCTACATCATTCAAATTTGGACCACATCACACTGGCCATAGCTTTATCAGATCAAGTGGTTCCAACGTTGTTTGAGCGGTGAATTTTACGCCGATCAGATGGAGAAATATGGCCGATACTACAAATTTCCGGAATTGTAAGTATGATTTAAAGGAATTTCTACCTGTTAAATAACGAATCAAATGAAACCGATGGGTGCACCTGGAGCGCAAATGTGTCTATATTTTAGCGCATGTGTCTATTTAGCTGAGGTTTGTGCCGTTTATTTAAACACTTCTGTACAGTCCGGCGGGGGAAGGAGATTTTTGACAGTTTTTGACAATATCGCCTCAAACATGGTGTTTTTCGGGAGCAAGTAACTGTTAAAACACTTTTTATGTAAAGGGCTACCTCTTAAAACAAAGCATGTGTATTTTCATTGAATTATTCAGGGTTGTTTCTGAACAATTGGCCGAAAACCTAATACAACGCCGTTTCGAGTGGGTCGCTATGCAACGCAATCAAGTGGATACCGTTCTGTGTCTTACTTGCGAAGTCTTATCCGTCATAAAAACAGTCATTAAAGCCTAACAATGAATAAATTTAGTGAGTTTTATATCATTATAATGATCCCGCCATTTCTAATATCTTGTACTAAATATATATAATACATTTTTATGCTCGCTTAACATTTAATATATTTTTGCAGACATTGTCAAAAACATCAACACAAAAACTTAAAGCAAGGGTGAACATCGAACAATATCATTAAGTTAATGATAGTAATAGTTTGTAAAAACAAGAACCAGTTCAAGGACATTTATCTCCTCTACGAATGGTATACTGAACAGCATGCCAAAAGCGGGTTGACTCTTTATGAGGATTGTTCAAATATGAATGCATCTGAGCACATAAAAATGTATCCTTGATAGATTTCAATGAAAATTTTATTTGGTCCCCTCGAAGTATTCACCTCCAACAGATTTGCAAAATTTCAGTCTTCTAATCCAATCCTTGAAGCCTTTCTCGTAGTATTTTCTAGGTATACTATGAAGACACTGGAATATTGCAGAACCGAGGTGTTTGCGCTGCACAAAGTTTCGACCAGAAAGGTATTCTTGAGCCTTAGGAACAAAAAGAACCCACACGGGGCAAGGTCAGGCGAATAAGGAGGGTGATGAAGGGAGCACAACAACCTTTTCCTGCTTCAGAAAGTCTTGTACAATAGACGCCTTGTGCGATGACGCATTTTCATGTAGCAATCTGACATTGGCCAAACCAGTTACGGGTCTTCTTGTTTTGAAATATTTCTTCAGTTTTCGAAAAACTTTAGTCTTGTTAAACTTCGAATTTACGGATTTGCCTTTAGGAACAGCAACCTGAATGGCAGGACCCAGAGTTGTGAAGAATATGGCATACATTACATTCTTGACACTCATGGTCCGCTTTGCAATGCATGGTCTTTTGCCAGACTTTGTTGCCCATATTTTTTGTTCTGAATCTTTCGTTTGGGCTCGAAAAAGTGAACTCATGTCTCGTCACCAGTGACGACATTGCGAAAGATCCGTTCAATTGTAATTTGGAAACTATTTAAGCAACCCAGGTTTTGCGCTTTCACAGTTGACCTTTTTCTGCCTCATCGTGGCAAAGATGGGGAATCATTACGTTCAGAATTGTATGAGCTGTCTATGGATGCCAATCATCTAGCTATTTGCCTACGAGTATCTTGCATCAGAAGCAACTATTTCTTTTACTCTAGCAACCATCTTGGCAAACGTTGCGTTTACGGCCGACGGCCATGTGGTCAGACTCTAGTGTGAAAACTAACCACACATTTGAATTTCTTAACAACGGACTGAACTGTCGAAAAAGATATTTCATTATGCCCATAAACAGAACATATATCATCAAAAATGTCTTTACACCCTATGCCAAGAGTACAACGATTCTTAATATAGGACCGTATTTCAACGGCGTACGCCAACCTTCTTCCAACCATTTTTGTATTAGTATACACGAGTAGGCAATGTTAGCGAGGGATAGACACAGCTAAAGTGAACGGATTTTAATGGGTGTGGTATCAATGTATAAATGTACAAATGAAATACAGACACCAATGAAAGAAAATAAACGGACTAGCAATACTAAGAGAGACGTGTTACAGTTGTACTATTTAACTGTCTCCAACAAAACTTTTTTTTTTTCATTGGTGTCTGTATTTCATTTGTATTTTCATTTTCAAACGGCGGCCATAGAGTTTTATTACATCGTTTCTGTTTTATGGAGGACAAATAAAACCTTGCCTTTTCCCTGGCCAATTTTAACGGTCTCTGTGATTTATCTCTCTGAAAATAAATGAATTTTTCACCAGTAATATGAATGAAAATATATACAAACAACTGATCAATACTTTTATCATGGACCAAACTTTATTTATTTTGTATGAACAGCTTAAATGCACAACAAATCAGTAATGAAATCACAATGTATTGGTTTTAAGGGATTAAAAGTGACCAACTGTAACTATACTGATTTAAAGAGTCAACCCGATTTCGGCATGCTGTTCAGTGCCATTCGTGGAGGAGAAAAATATCTGTGAACTGGTTCTTGTTTTAACGAACTAATACTATTATTTACTTAATGATATTGTTCGATGTTCATCCTTGCTTTATGTTTATAAATGTGTTGATGTTTTTTGACAATGTCCGCAAAAATATGTGAAATGTTGAGTGAGCATAAAAATGTAAAAGTACAATATATTAGAAATGGCGGGATCATTATGATGATATAAAACTCTCCAAATTAATTTATTCATTGTTAGGCTTTGAAAATATTGACTGTTTTTAAGACGAATAAGACTTCGCAAGTAAGACACAGACCGGTATCCACTTGATTGCGTTGCATAGCGACCCACTCAAAATGGCGTTGTATTAGGTTTTCGGCCGATTGTTCAGAAACAACCCTGAATAATTCTATGAAAATACACACGCTTTGTTTTAAGAGGTAGCCCTTTACATAAAAAGTGTTTTAACAGTTACTTGCTCCCGAAAAACACTAAATTTGAGGCGATATTGTCAAAAACTGTCAAAAATCTCCTTCCCCCGCCGGACTGTACAGAAGTGTTTAAATAAACGGCACAAATCTCAGCTAAATAGACACATGTGCTAAAATATAGACACATTTGCGCTCCAGGTGCACCCATCGTTTTCATTTGATTCGTTATCTAACGGGTACAAATTCCTTTAACTCATACTTACAATTCCGGAAATTTGAGGTATCGGCCATATTTCTCCATCTGATCGGCGTAAAATTCACCGCTCAAACAACGTTGGAACCACTTGATCTGATAAAGCTATGGCCAGTGTGCACATGTATAGTTTTGAGTGGCAAGATGAACCTTGACACGAGTTGACCTTGATCTTGACCTAGTGACCTACTTTCACATTTCTGTAGCTACAGCCTTCAAATTTGGACCACATGCATAGGTTTGTGTACCGAAACAAACTTTGACCTTGACATTGACCTAGTGACCTACTTTCATATTTTTTAAGGTACAGGCTTCAAATTTGGACAACTTGCATAGTTTTGTGTTCCGAAATGAAATTTGACCTTGATTTTGACCTACTTTCACATTTCGCAAGCTATAGCCTTCAAATTTGGACCACATGCATAGTTTTGTGTACCGAAATGAACTTTGACCTTGAGATTTACCTAGTGACCTACTTTCACATTTCTGTAGCTACAGTCTTCAAATTTAGACCACATACATAGGATCATGTACCGAAACAAACTTTGACTTTGATACTGACCTAGTGATCTTCTTTCACATTTTTGAAGGTACAGGCTTCAAATTTAGACCACATGCACAGATTTGTGTTCTGAAGTGAAATTTGCTTTGATTTTGACCTAGTGACCTACTTTCACATTTCTCAAGCTACAGCCTTCAAATTTGGACCACTTGCATAGTTTTTTGTACCGAAATAAACTTTGACCTTAAGATTGACCTAGTGACCTACTTTCAAATTTCTCAAACTACAGCCTTCAAACTTGATGCACATGCATAGTTTTGTGTACAAAGAACTTTGTCCTTGAAATTGATCTAGTGACCTACTTTCACATTTCTCAAGCTACAGCTTTTGAATTTGGACCACATGCACAGTGTTGTGTACGGAAATGAAAATTTGACCTTGAGTTAGTCAATAAGTCTTGAGATTTGGAACACTCAAAAATGGCACATTGGTGGGCGCCAAGATCACTCTGAGATCTCTTGTGTAAAAAAAGGAATACTTGTTCAGCAGACCCAAGGGCTATTTTTGCATATTTTTGTCAATTTTAAGCTGGTACTTCTGCTATTTCATCGAGTTTCACATAATAGAATTTAATCAAACTCTGCACATACCTTTGGTTATGTCTACCTAATCTAAAACAAAAAGAAAATTGATAGGTCACCATATTAGATTTTGCTTAAATCAAATTACAACAAGGTGGGGTGTGGCGGGAATTTATACAACGCAGGTTGGTACGAAATACTCTTTCAGTGTTTGAGCAAATGACTTAGTGATATATCAAATTATGAAATGGCAGATTTCTTAATAAGCGGATTTAAGGTGTTTCTGAAGCATTTTGATGTCATAGAACGATGAAAGTTTCAGCCTTTCTCCGAACAAAATCTATAGTTTACGAATACGGATGTACAGAATGGGTACGGCATGGGATTAGAAACAGCTGTGACTCAATGCAGAGTTGGAGCGCCGGTATAAATTACAGACTGCAGTATATGTCGGATTGAAGCAATTTGAAGTAAAAGTACTTTAAATGTATATATTTTGTAACCATTAGACATTACATAATCACTTCCGGGCATGCGCAGAAGACCGCTCCAACTCTGCAGTGAGCTACATAGATTAGAAACACAACCAAATTGGCACGGTGTTGGGGTAAATATCGACCCGTCCGGAAAAACTGTAGCGAGTGGCTTTAAGCAAAAGATTTGTTTAAGCAAGCAACTAAACTCAGGTGAGCAATATAGGGCCATCATGGCCCTCTTGTGTTTAAGAAATTTTGAAAATCTTCTTCTCTGAATCAATAATATCAATAATAGCTAGAGCCTTGATATAGTAGACGCAACTTGACCGCGATGGTTGACCTTAGGCTGATTATTCATATCGGTTATTTCATTATAGAAATCAAGGGTGTTTAGGGTAGCCGTGTATATTTATATGGAATTAGTTTGTATACAGTGCAGTATCAAAGTATATATACTTTCATTTGATCAATTAAAACTTTCCAATACACTAATTTATATTTACACAAAATTATATTTCCTTTTTCTCGTGCAGCTCGTGTTTTACGTACACTCCTTTTCAATAATAGGTTGTGCCTTATTATGTATTATAATGCAAAGGTCAACCATCGGGGTCAAGTTGCGTCCACTATATTTGGCATGTAATATCAGACTTGTACTGTCTATCATAATTGTTCAAATTACTGCCCTAGGTTCAAAAATGTTTGTGATATGTATATAATATAGGCTATAGTGGACGCAACTTGACCCCGATGGTTGACCTTTGTATTATAATACATAATGAAGCATAACCTATTATAGAAAAGGTGTGTACGTGAAACGCTGTATACAAACTCATTACCTATAAATACACACGGCCACCCTAAGCACCTCTTATTTTTACAATGAAATAATCGATATGAATAATCAGCCTAAGGTCAACCATCGCGGTCAAGTTGCGACTACTATAACATAGAAGAAATCTAACTCTATTATTGTACCATTATATTATACAAACACACTTGAAGCCTTGTACATAGGTGAGCACTTTAGGGTCAATGACCCTCTTGTTCTTTGTTATATATATGATACAATGTCATACTGATTGAAATGTAAAATTCAGAAGTTAAATGTCACAAGTTGAAGTAACCTGGGAGTTGAATACCTAGTTTATCTGTTCAAGTCAGCAGTAATGCATTAAGTTTACTTTTCAGTTTTGATGAAATTTACAAGTTCCATAAGCAAATTTTACGTGTGAAAGACAGGGATGAATTTCCAATGATTCTAGTCGGCAATAAATCTGACCTTGAACATCAAAGACAGGTGAGAGAAAAAAATATATGTGAAAAATGCTAGAGTCAGCCAGGTAAACTCAGAAAGTAGAACACATAACTGTTGATTAACTGTTCACAGGTTCAATCCATGGGCAACATTTTTTTCTTAAAAACGTTTGACTGGTGAAGTCATTCCGCCACTTTTGATTTTGGAGGAAAGTTGTGAGTTTGTAACTTGCAGAACACAATCTAGATATGTCACAGAAACCAAGATTACTGGATAACTGAGCACTGATAAAAAAACACCGAGAAACTGTTTAAAAATACTATTTAATTAGTATCAAACAAATAGACAAACTATAAATACTTGGACACTTTCAGTTTCCAAAGAAGGCTATTTCTGAATGTTTCTTTCCCTGATTCCTTTGTGCATGGTACAGTTGATCATTTTATTTTAAAAGTAGAACCTGTAAGAAGTATTGAAAAACACTAAAATAACCCCACAAAGCAAATCCAGATATATGCGTACTGTTTTCATTTCTGTGGAATGTACTTAACACATTTTTTTCAAACCTGTTCTAGTCTTCCCTAATTTCAAAATTGGGCTACCAGTAGATCTCTGGTTACTCAGTGAAACAATCATTTGCTATTGGTATGTCATATTTTTCAGTGTTTTGCATTGTTTCAGATCTCACGAGAAGAAGGTCAGGAGTTATCCAGACAACTTAAAATCACACACATAGAAGCAAGTGCCAAAATACGTATGAATGTAGACCAAGCTTTTTATGATCTTGTAAGAAAAGTGAGGTAACTATATTCTTGTTTACATATTTCTCATTTGCAGAAAAGGTCTCTAGATTTGCCTCTGGGATATATATTAATATACAGTGCAGCATCTGTATTATACTAAAATGTGTTGTACAGGAGTTGTTGCTCTAAAGAGGTTTATTTACTAGCAGCTTCATCTAATAGGAAATTAAGTACA
This sequence comes from Mercenaria mercenaria, assembly GCF_021730395.1. Classification (NCBI taxonomy): domain Eukaryota; kingdom Metazoa; phylum Mollusca; class Bivalvia; order Venerida; family Veneridae; genus Mercenaria; species Mercenaria mercenaria. The sequence goes on along the minus strand of NC_069364.1, from coordinate 35,907,757 downwards.
ATGTATCTGTGTTTACATGGAGAAATTTGCTGTAGAGAGGTGTTGTTAAGAGAGATTATACTGCAGATAGGTAGGGTTGGCCACAAAGCATAGTAAATTACCCAAACTTTTTTATAGATCCAATAACACTATTCTAATAGTACAGTCAAAAAGTATTCCAAGAATAATCAACAGTTGTTTTTTTTTTTTTTTTCAAAATATTCTACAACCTGAAATGAAATCTAAATTATCTGCTTCATTGAACTATCTTACTTTTTTCAAACGGTCTATTTAATATGATAAAACCATTATCGTTCCAAACTTTATAAAAAAATCTTACTTCCATTATGTCTTTTGAATAATTTGACTACCAGACTTGTCATTGTAATCAGGGGCGGATACAGGATTTGGTGTAAGAGTGGGCGTAAAATATTTGAAGTGTAGAGCAAATAGGGGGGTCCAGGGACATGATCCCCCGGAAAACTATGAAAAAATGGATCCATCTGGTGCATTCTGGGGGTTCCGGTGTAACAGCCCAGTTTTTCCACCACGAGGGTTCAACGCAATAAGGGCGTATCTACATATAATAACTATATGTAGATATGGCCTTATTGCGTCCAGTCAGTTTTTTCCCTGGGGAAAAAACCAACCGGTTGAATTTTTCCCCGGGAAAAAAATCAACCGTTTGGTTTTTAGCCCCCCCACCCCCAGTTGGTTTTTTCTCCGTCATGATTATTTTTATGCCTCCCCCCCATATTTAATATTTAAATAAAATTGCACTGTCCGTCCGTGTGTCTGTACATTCATGTGTTAATTCTTGTCCGGGCTGTAACTCTGCCATCCTTAAAGGGATTTTGAAATAACTTTGCAGAAATGTTAACCATAATGCGACACTGTGATATGAGCAAGACCCAGACACCTAGCTCCAAGGTCAAGGTCACAGAGGTCTAATGTTAACAGGGTCTGTTTCATGTCCGGTCCATAACAAAGGAGTCAGTTTCTTCCCCCCTTCACTGTATGTTATTCAGAAATGCTGACACAAACCTACTAAGATACTAGGGGGGAAAGAACCAATTAGTCAGTTTCTTCACCCTACACTGTCTATTCTTCACACATGCAGATACTTATATATCGCGGGGGGGGGATTTAGAAACAAGTAGACAGTTCCTTCCCAATTCACAATGTATTAGTCATATATAGATATTTACATACTAGTGGGTAAAGTGTATGATTCAGACATGTAGATACATACATACTAGGGAAAGAACCAACTAGTCAGTTTCTACCCCCTTCACCATCTATTATTCATACATGCTGATACATACACACTAGGGGGAAAGAACCAACTAGTCAGTTTCTTCCCCCTGCACTGTGTATTATTGAGACATGTAGATACATACATACTAGGGGGAAAGAACCAACCAGTCTTATTCTTCCACCTTCACCGCCTGTTATTCATACATGCTGATACATACACAATAGGGGGAAAGGACCAACTAGTCAGTTTCTTCAACCTGCACTGAGTATTATTCAGCCAGTCATTTTCTTCTCATTATTCACATATGTAGACACATACTATATTCACATATGTAGACACATACATACTTTGGGGGGGGGGGGGGGGGTGGAGAGAGACTTAACCAGTCAGTTTCCTCCCCCTGTACTGTGTATTATTCAGACATGTAGATACATACATACTAGAGGGAAAGAACCAACCAGTCTTATTCTTCCCTCTTCCCCCTGCCTGTTACTCATACATGCTGATACGGGGAAAGGAGCAGCTAGTCAGTGAACATTCTGACCAATTTTCATGAAGTTCCATTGAAAAGTATGGACTCTAGAGAGGTCACAAGGTTTTTCTATTTTTAGATCTACTGACCTAGTTTTTGACCGCACATGACCCAGTTTCGAACTTGATCTAGATATCATCAAGGTGAACATTATGACCAATTTTCATGAAGATCCATTAAAAATATGGCCTCTAGGGAGGTCACAATTTTTTCTATTTTTGAATTTCTGCCCTATTTTTTGCCCCCTTTTGACACGGGTTTGGGAAAACTTGCCCCTAGATAAAACAAGATGAAATTCAGAAAAAACTTTCATCCCAGTTTCCCATGAAAAATATCCCCCTTAGAGGGTTCACAAGGTTTTTCTATTATTTCCCTAATGCCCCTATTTTTGATGGCACGGGCCCCCATTTTCAAACTTGAATAGTTTATCATAAGAAGAAACAATTCCCTGACAGTTTTCATGAAAAATCCATTGAAAAAAAATGGCCTCTAGAGAGGTCAAAAGGGTTTTCCCCTTTTTTTAGACCTACTAAACCTATTTTTTTGGACCGCACTTGCCCCAATTTTTTGAACTTGACCTAGATATCATCAATTTAAAACCCTTCTGCCCAAATTTTTGAAGATCCTTTGAAAATATGGCCTTGGGGAGGTCACAGGTTTTTTTAAATTTTAGCCTACTGCCCCCATTTTTCGAATTTTGACCAAGTTTTTCTTTCAAGATAAACTTCGGGACCAATTTTTAAAAAAGGCCCCCATAAAAAAATGTGCCCTAGAGGGGTCAAAAGCAAAATTTTAAACGGGGGGCCCGGACGACAGCCGGAAAACCCCCCCGGGGGGTAAACAAAATTACGTCCCTTCGGGGTAAAAAAACAGGATGACAAACAAATTTGGGCCCTTTTCCCCCCCCTTAAAAGAAATTATTTTTAAAAAACAAGAAAATTATGGGGCCCCCTTTCCCCCCCTATTTCCCCAGTCTTCCCCCTTTAATTTTTTTTTCAGCACAAAGTCTTTTTTTTTTTGGGGCAAGAAAGGGGAAAGGGAAAACACTTGCCCGAAAACTTTTTTACTTGCCCGTTTTTCTTTTTGGGTTTAAAAATTTATGATTTTTTGGTTTATGCTTAATTCAACATTCATTTTTTTAAATTTGGTATTCAGAAACCTACCCACACTATCCGGGGCCCTAAGCCAAGAAAGGGGGAAAACCCAAATTTGAAAATATTAAGTAACTACAGCAAAAATTAGGGGAAAAACTGTGGGAAAAAAGTAAGACTTATACCATTTCCTTTTATATGCCGGGTGTGGGGTTCAAATTTGCACAAACCCTTCAAATTTATTTTTTTTGGGAAGGGGCCCTTTAAAAATATGTGTAGTTGTTTTTTTAAAAACAGCAATAAGGGATAACCGGTTTGGGGGCCCCCCCCCCCTTTAAACCCAAAAGAAAATTGATTATGTTTTCTCACCCCAAATGTGACACATCACTGTCGGGATAAAAACCGCCTGGGGTTTTTTTAAATTGCTGAGAAAAAATTTCAAAAAAAAAGTATTTCTTAAATTTTTTTTAAAAAAAGCAAAAGGTGCAATACCCTGTAAAAACTGACAGGAAAAATTGGCAAACGATAAGAAAAAGTATCCTACCTCTGGCCCTTTTTGGCCCTAAAGGAAATTTTATTTTAAATTTTTTGAAAAAAAAATTCTAAAATTTGTGTCGAGTAAAAAAAGCGTACAAAGTTTCTTTTTTTTATTAAAAAACCACACGACTCATATGTTTTAAATTTTTAAAAAATTTTTTTTTTGCCCCCGGGGGAGGCTTTAGTTTTTAAACCTCGCTTTTCTGTCAGTCTGCCCGAAATTTTTTGGTTGCCCGGGCCCAATATCTTTGTCATCGATGGATGGTTTTACAAATAAATTTGGCAAAAATATGTACCCCCTTAAGACGACTTTTTGTCGCGCCAAAAACCCGGGTTTCCCAAAGCCAAAGGTCAAGGTAAACCTTAGACTTTAAAGGATGGGCATTGAGGGCCCCGTGCCCGGTCCAATCTTTGTCACGATGGAGGGAAATTTTCCCAAAAAAAATTTGGCATGAATGTTACCCAACGAAAGACACGTGCCCGGGGCAAGACCCACCCGTACTAAAAAGGTCAAGGTCACACTTAGACATTAAAGGATAGGCATTGAGGGGGGGGCCCGGCCCCATTTTCTTTGTCATCGTGGGGGAATTTTAAAAAAATTTGGAAATAAAAGGGTGTCCCCGTAAACGACTGTCGCACAAAAGGGACCCAGGTCCTTTACTCAAAGGTAAAGGTCCCACTTAAACTTTAAAAGGGAAACTTTTTTTAATGATAGTGCATTGTTTTGGGCGTGTCCGGTCCATACTTTGTCATTTTGCTTGGATTTTTAAAATAACTACCCTTTTGGGGAAATTTTTGGGTAACCCATAAAAACGTGTAAAAGGTCCAAAAACCTCAAAACATCGGCCGTAATATATATTCTTTAAAAAGTGCCATGGGGGGCATGTTTTCATTTTGGGAACACCCTTTTGTTTTTTTTACATTCCGGGGGCCCCCAAACCTTTTCTCCCCCATTGCAAAATCTGTTTCCCAAAAAATCGTTTTTCCCCTCGTTTAAAATTTAAATTGTTTGAAAGCTTTTTCTTTATTAATTTTTTTTTGTCCCCCCAAGAGGTTGGGGCATATAGATTTCCCTCTTGCCATCCGGGGCACCCTGTTGTCCGCCCAAAGGGGTTGTGCCCCTCCCCCAAAAAATATTTGATATAAATTAATGAAACCTTGAAATGGTCTTTATCATATATAACTTTTTGCCCCTTTTCTATTTTGTCGGGGCCCCCCCCCTAATTTTTGGGGTTTTTCCCCTGTTAAGTCAAAAAATGCACATTTTCACCTTCAGCACCCTAGCTAAAAAAGTATTTAATATAGATTCAAAAAAACCCTTGCATTTTTTAAATCATATATGAATTTGGCGCACCCCCATTTTTCTTCTGGGTCCGCCCCCTATTTCTAGAGTTAGGGCCCCTAAAATAGTAAAAAAGGGACATTTAAACCTTGGACACACCTAGCTCAAAAATATTTGTTTAAAAATTAAATAAAACCTTCATGAGTTTTTGCATGGAAAAAAAACCTTGCGCACCTCCTTTTTTTTGGTCTGGGCCCCCCCCTATTTCCAAGTTAGGGCCCCCCCAAAAATAAAAAAAATTTGGGGCACATTTTCCCCCAAAATTTAAAGTCCCTTTCCCTTCAAAAAGTTTTTTAATTTGAAAAATTCATAAAACCTTGTTGAGTCTTTATCATGGTATGAATTTTGCGCCCCCCCCTATTTTTCGTCTGGGCCCACCCCTATTTTCAGAGTTAGGGCCCCTGAAAAGTCAAAAAGCACTTTTTTTTCACCAAATATTTTCCTCCTAAAAAAAGTTTTTAAAATTTAAATTCAAAAAACCCTTTTGCTTGAGTTTTTAAAGGCGTTTTTTTACAGAGTTTTTTGGCCCTTGAAATCCCAAAAATTAGTGGTTTTTTTGTTTTTTAAAGGCCCCATGTTTAAAAAAATTTTAATTTTTTATAGAATAATAAAATCCTTTTCAAAAAATTTTTTTTTGGGGAAGGGCATCCCCCCTTAAAAATGCAAACATTTGAATGATTTCCCCTTTTTGTAAAAAATTGTACCATGGGGGGGCACCCCCCTGTGTCCAACAGACACATTTAGTTTAATTCAGTTTTTAGCTACTGTCACAAAGTGACAAGGTAAAGCTTTTGTGATTGCGCACGTCCGTCGTGGTGCGTGCGTGCAGGCGTAAAATTTTGCTTGTGCCCACTTTTTAGGGGTTACTTTTTTCCCCAGGGGGGTTTTTAATGAAAATTGGTCAAAAATTTCCCCTTGGGTGATATTATGTAAAGTTCAAAAAGGGGGTCACATGGGGTAAAAAAACTGGGCCCAGTGGGTCTTAAAATAAAAAAAAAACCTTGTGACCTCTTTAAGGCCATATTTTAAAAAGTTCTTCATGAAAATTGGTCAAATGTTCCCTTGAGTTCTAGTAAAATTTTAAAACCCGGATAAACCCCCTTTCCAAAACTAGATGACCTTTTAAAGGGGCCAATTTTTCGGGGGGATTGTAGAAATTTGGGTCTAATGTTAAACCTTGATGTTTTCTAGGTAAATTTGAAACTGGGTCACATGTGGTCAAAAACTGGGGTCAAAAAAATAGAAAAAACCTTGTGACCTCTTAGAGCCATACTTATGAAGGGGATCTTCAAAAAAAATCGGTCAGAATGTTCACCTTGATAAAACTATTTAAGTTTGAAATTTGGGTCTTTGTGCCATCAATAACGGGGGTCAGTGGGTTAAATAAAAAAAAAACCTTGGGCCCCTCTCTAGGGGCCATATTTTTCTGGGATTTTGTTTGAAATTTTTGTCTGTTGTTCATCTTATGATATCTAGGTCAAGTTCAAAAACGGGGTAAAACTGCGATAAAAAAACTAGGTCAGTGGGTTCTAAAAAAAAAAAAACCTTTTGTAAACCCTTTTAAAGGCCATACTTTTGAAGGGCCCTTCATGACAATTGGCCCAAAATATCCTTTTGTAATTTCTAGGTCATTTTCCAAAACCGGGTCACTTTCCCATAAATAACTAGGTCAGTAGGTCAAAAAAAAAAAAAAAAACCTTGGGGACCTCTCAAGAGGCCATATTTTTCATGGGATCTTTGGGAAAGTTTGGTCTGAATGTTTCTTGATGATACCCAAAGATCAATTTCGAAACTTGGTAAACGGCAGCAAAAAACTAGGTAAAGTAGGTCAAAAATAGTAAAACCTGTCCCTCTTAGAGGCCAAAACTTTCGAAGGGGCTCTTCTTTAAAAAATTGGGTTCAGAATTTTTTCACCTTGATGATTTTTAGGCCCGATTCGAAATTTGGGTCAGGTGCCGTCAATAACTAGGCCAGTGGGGTAAAAATTATAAAAACCAAGTTCCCTTTAAATAGAGGAAAATTTTTTTGAATGGAATTTCATAAAAATTGGTCAGAATTTTTAATTGATATATCTGGGGTTAGGTTAAAAATGGGTACATGAGCTAAAAAACTAGGTCACTATGCCCAAAATAATAGAAAAAAAAACATCATACTCAGTTCAAAACGGGGTCATGGGGGGACGGGTGGCGTTTCGGACCTCAGGTTTCCCCTTGTTTGTTTCTTTCTTGTCAAAGTTTTTAAAATTTTTTGGCCCTAGTAAATTTTTATTTATTTACTTTTTTGAAATAAATAAATAATTTTGAACGCGCTGGGTTTAAAAATTTTTCAAAAAAATTTTAAGAAACTGTGATTTTTGTTTTTTGAAATTTTTCCCACATTTCTGTCGATACTTATTAAAAACTTTATAGAATTTAAAAATGTATTACTTCTCAAGCGGTTTTTGAAAATTTGGGAAACGTTTTTATTAAACAAAAGGGGGCCAAAAATGGCCCCAGGTCCTTCCTAAAAAACCACCATTAAAAAGTGTAAAACAAGTTTGACCTTTTAATTTTTTTGGAAAAAAAAAATTTTGGGCTCTGCGATAAAAAAAAGCATTTTCTTTGATATGACCTAGTTTTTTGACCCTAAATGACCCCTGTTTTAAAATCGACCCAGATTTTTATCAAGGCAATCATTCGACCAAAATTATGAAGATCAATTGAAAAATTTCACCCCAATCAATAAAACAAGTTTTTTTCTTTGAATTGACCAAGTGACCCAGTTTTTTTTCCTCAAAATTTACCCTTTTTCAAATTCCCCAAACCCAGATTTCATTTAAAGGGAATCATCCCCGACAAAATTTCATTTAAAAACCCAAATTTAAAAAAAACAGTCTTAAACGCATACCAAGATTTTTCTTTAATTTTAACCCAGGACCCCTTTTTTTTATCTCGATAACCCATATTCAAAAATCGACCAGGTTTCATCAAGGGGGTCACTCGACCAAAATTTTATGAAGATCAATTGAAAAATCATCCTCTATTGCAACCAATGTTTTTCTTTCGATTTGATCTAAAGACCCAGTTTTTTACCCCAAAACCCAATTTTTGAATCACCTTGAAATTTTTTTAAAGGTAAAACATTCTGGGTAAAAATTTTTTTGAAAAATCAATTAAAAAAAACCGCCCCCTATCGAGAACAAGGTTTTTTTTTTTGGGTTTTACCTGTGGGCCTAGTTTTTGCCAAAATGACCCATTTTCAAACTCGGGCCCGAATTTTATCAATGCAATTTATTCCCGATAATATTTTTTAAGATAAAAATGAAAAAAAACAGACCTCAAATTTCTTTCACAAAAGGTTTTCTTTTATTTGACCTAGGTTTTTGACCCCAGATGGGCCCATTTTCGGAAAATCGGGCCCAGATTTTCATCAAGTTATCATTCTGACCCAAAATTAGAAGAAAAATTGAAAATACAGGGCCCCACGCATACACAAGGTTTTTCTTTTATTTGACCAGTGACCTAGTTTTTTTACCACCCAGTGTCCCATTTTTGAACTCGGGCCCAGGAAATTCACAAGGGAATCATTCTGACCAATTTTCTTTAAATCAATTGAAAAAAACGCCTCTATCGATACACAAGTTTTTTTTTTATTTGAAAAGGGCCTTTTTTACCCCAGATACCCCTTTTCGAAATCAGCCCCGATTCATCCGGTTAACATTTTGACCCAAAAATTCATGAAGTTTAAATTTAAAAAAAAAAAGCCTCTAGCCACACAAGGTTTTTTTTTTTTATTTGAAATAGTGACCTTTGTTTTTTTACCCCCCAGTTGACCCATTTTCAAACCCCGCCTAGATTTCATAAAGGTAATTTTTCCTTTTTGACCAAGTTTTATGAAGATAGTTAAAAATACAGCCCCTATCGCAAACACAAGCTAAAAAGTTGACGGAAAGAAGACGCCGGGGCGCGGGGCATTGAGGGGTTTAGAAAAAAACTCAATGACAAATTTCCAAATGAGCTAAAAATGAATGCATACAAAGTGTTTTTTGTGTAATTGGGGGGATAAACAAAATTTTGGGGATACGATAGGTCCCCACGTGTCGTGGGAAAGGAAAAAAATTTCTGCATGAAAGTTTTTTATTTCTTTAAAATTTTGCGGGGTTAAAAAATTTCCGTAAACCCGGTAATTTTTAGGGATATTTTTTTGAATTTTGTTAAAGTTAAATTATATATTTGGGAATTTTGGGAAATCAAACAATTCCCCGCAAAAAAATACGAAAACTAGTTAAGGAAATTCTTTTTAGAATTTTGAATTTTTTTTGGGAATTTTTGCGAAAATTAAGGGGTTTAAATTTTGGAAAAAAACACTTGCCGTTTGGGCCCCACCACTTGAAAAAATTTGGCTTGCCCCCAAACAAGGATCTACTTGTCCCGGACTTTGGGCAACCCAGTTACAAAGAAACTGGGGTATTCATACTTTTACAAACCAGAAAAATAAAACAAAGCGAAGGAAAAAAAAACTGACCAGTTGGTTCTTTCCCCCCTTTGTGCATGTATCTTTATGGCTGAAAAAATACATGGGAAGGGGGGAAAAAACGACTAGTTGGTTTTTTTCTCCCTCAGTGTGCATGGGATCCTAAAATTTTGAATATTAAAAAATGGTGAAGGAGGAAGAAAATGGACTAGTTGGTTTCCCTTTCCCCCCCTTGTGTGCATGTATCTGCATGTCGAAAATACACAGTGCAAAGGGAAAAACTGACTATGGTTTTTTCCACCCCCGGGGATGGGGTAAAATCTGCATTCTGAATAATACCCCAGTGAAGGGATAGGAAATGACTTGGGGTTTTTCTTTCCACCCAAGTATGTATGTGTCTTTTCATATGTGAATAATGTCGTAAAGGGGGAAAAAACTACTGGGTTTTGGGTTCCCTTCCCCCAAATAAATTTATCTACATGTTTTGAAATTTTGGCTGAAGGGGGAAGAAAATGGGCTGGTTTTTCTCTTTTCCCCCCAAATATGATGTGTCTATATGTGTGAATAATGTACAGTAAAGGGGGAAGAAACTGACTGGTTGGTTCTTTCCCCCCTAGTATGTATGTGTCTGTATGTGTAAATAGATGGTGAAGGGGGAAGAAACTGACTGGTTGGTTCTTTCCCCCTTAGAATGTATGTGTCTACATGTGTGAATAATAGGCGGTGAAGGGGGAAGAAACTGACTGGTTTTTTCTTTCCCCCCCCCCCCCCCCAAGTATGTGTGTCTACATGTGTGAGTAATAGGCGGTTAAGGGGGAAGAAACTGACTGGTTGGTTCTTTCCACCCTAGAATGTATGTGTCCACATGTGTGAATAATAGGTGGTGAAGGGGGAAGAAACTGACTGGTTTATTCTTTCCCCCGTAGTATATATGTGTCTAAATGTTTGAATAATAGGCGGTGAAGAGGGAAGAAACTGACTGGTTGGTTCTTTGCCCCTTAGAATGTATGTGTCTACATGTGTGAATAATAGGCGGTGAAGGGGGAAGAAACTGACAGGTTGGTTCTTTCCCCCTAGTATGTATGTGTCTGTATGTGTGAATAAGATGGTGAAGGGGGTAGAAACTGACTGGTTGTTTTTTTCCCTCCTAGAATGTATGTGTCTACATGTGTGAATAATAGGCGGTGAAGGTGGAAGAAACTGACTGGTTTATTCTTTCCCCTAAGTATGTATGTGTCTACATGTGTGAATAATGTACAGTAAAGGGGGAGGAAACTGACTGGTTGGTTCTAAACTGACTGGTTGGTTCTTTCCCCCCTAGTATGTATGTGTCTGTATGTGTGAATAATAGATGGTGAAGGGGGAAGAAACTGACTGGTTGGTTCTTTCCCCCTTAGAATGTATGTGTCTACATGTGTGTATAATAGGCGGTGAAGGGGGAAGAAACTGACTGGTTTATTCTTTCCCCCCAAGTATGTATGTGTCTACATGTGTGGATAATAGGTGGTGAAGGGGGAAGAAACTGACTGGTTTATTATTTCCCCCGCTAGTTTGTATGTGTCTACATGTGTGAATAATAGGCGGTGAAGGGGGAGGAAACTGACTGGTTGGTTCTTTCCCCCCTAGTATATATCTGTATGTGTGAATAATAGATGGTGTAGGGGGAAGAAACTGACTGGTTGGTTCTTTCCCCCTTAGAATGTATGTGTCTACATGTGTGAATAATAGGCGGTGAAGGGGGAAGAAACTGACTGGTTTATTCTTTCCCCCCAAGTATGTATGTGTCTACATATGTAAATAATGAGAAGAAAATGACTGGCTGAATAATTTACAGTGCAGGGGGGAAGAAACTGACTAGCTGCTCCTTTCCCCGTATTGTGTATGTATCAGCATGTATGAGTAACCGGCAGTGAAGGGGACGAATAAGACTGATTGGTTCCTTCCCTCTAGTATATATGTATCTACATGTCTGAATAATAACACAGTGCAGGGGGAAGAAACTGACTGGTTTATTTCCCCCCCCCCCCCCCCACCAAGTATGTATGTGTCTACATATGTGAATAATGAGAAGAAAATGACTGGCTGAATAATACACAGTGCAGGTTGAAGAAACTGACTAGTTGGTCCTTTCCCCCTATTGTGTATGTATCAGCATGTATGAATAACAGGCTGTGAAGGGGGAAGAATAAGACTGGTTGGTTCTTTCCCCCAGTATGTATGTATCTACATGTCTCAATAATACACAGTGCATGGGAAAGAAACTGACTAGCTGGTCCTTTCCCCCTATTGTGTATGTATCAGCATGTATGAATAACAGGCAGTGAAGTGGGAAGAATAAGACTGGTTGGTTCTTTCCCCCTAGTATGTATGTATCTACCTGTCTGAATAATACACAGTGCAGGGGGAAGAAACTGACTATTTGGTTCTTTCCCCCTAGTGTGTATGTATCAGCATGTATGAATAATAGACGGTGAAGTGGGTAGAAACTGACTAGTTGGTTCTTTCCCTAGTATGTATGTATCTACATGTGTGAATGATACACTTTACCCACTAGTATGTAAATATCTATATATGACTAATACATGGTGAATTGGGAAGGAACTGTCTAGTTGTTTCTAAATCTTCCCCACACCCCCCGATATATACGTATCTGCATGTGTGAAGAATAGACAGTGTAGGGTGAAGAAACTGACTAATTGGTTCTTTCCCCCCTACCCCCCTAGTATCTTAGTAGGTTTGTATCAGCATTTCTGAATAACATACAGTGAAGGGGGGAAGAAACTGACTCCTTTGTTTTGGACCGGACATGAAACAGACCCTGTTAACATTTGACCTCTAAGTGTGACCTTGACCTTGGAGCTAGGTGTCTGGGTCTTGTTCGAAACTGGGTCAACTGCGGTCAAAAACTAGGTCAGTAGGTCTACGTCGTCCGTGTGTCTGTGCGTAAACTTTTGCTTGTGACCACTTTAGTTTAAGATCCAGCCTTGAAATTTGGATGACATGTACAGTTTTGCACACCAATCTTTAAACTGTCTTTCAGTGACCATAAATGTGACCTGCTGATCTACTTTCTAATATTTTAGCATCAGTTTGCCATTTGAAACCTGGTTCAGTATACTCAGGTGAGCGATTCAGGGTCATCATGACCCTCTTGTTCTCCCTTGTTAATGCACAAAAACTAGTGGAAAAAAAACAACCAGGTGGGGAGAAAAAACCAACAACAACATTCAGGGGTATGAAAAAAAACAAACAGTTGGTATTTCTCCCTTGTTTATGCACAAAAACTTAGTTATTAGGGGAGAAAAAAAACAACCGGTTTTTTTCTGCCTTGTTTCTGCACAAAAACTAGGGGGGAAAAACCAAGCAGTGGGAGAAAAAACCAACTGGAAGAAATCAACCGGTTGGTTTTTTCCCCAGGGAAAAACTGACTGGGGAAAAATCTGACCGTTTCACCTGGGTACTTTATTTGTTATTGACAAAGGACAGGTTTTGTGACAAAATCAACACAAATAACTTGCTAATTATAGTCACGTCTTATGAATTGTCAGACTTATTCTTACGCGAGTATCTCGGAATTTCTTAGCCCGTTTCCTGAGGATTTTTATGGGGAGGGTTTACCTAGGACTAACATAAAAGACAGAAGACAAGTTACGTTTTCGAGCATAGCAAGTGTGAAAAAAATGCATATTTTTCAGCCAGAACAAAAGAAATTATTAATGCGAGCGTAGCGAGCGAGAAAAAATGCATATTTTATGTTCTTCAGTCAGAATAAAAGACAAATTATGTATGCAAGCGTAGTGAGCGAGAAAAAAATGTATATTTTGCAATTATTTTACCCAGAACATAAGATAAATTACCTATGCTCCGGCGATTTTAGTAGGGGGGGTGGGCCAGGTGCGCCCCACCCCCCGCTATGAATCCACTAGTTGTAATGCTTCAGTCTGTATGCAGAAATGTTTACTGTACAAAATTCATATCGCGGCCATTTGAACTATACAAACCTGATGGAGCTCTGTTGTATAAAATAAAAGTCAATATGCCAAAAACGGCGGTCGTTTTGGAGTTTAAGTATGCCTGCCTCTTAAGCCTGACAACAGAACAACTGCATGACCTCTGCCGACATCGTTGATAAGTTTAAATGTTGTAAAACTTTGCTAGATCCCTCCTCCGACATCGACCTTAAAGGCCGTAATCATACTTAAGGGCAGGTCCGGATCTAGCCTGGGAATCCAGTCTGACAATTTCTAACTTTTTTCTACCTGCGAATTGACAATGTCAGAAACTCGATGAATGCCAATTAACACTAATTAGCGCAAATTAAGTGGGATCTTTAATGTAGGTAAGATTTCTTCTGACAAAGCACAATTATTATCAACGGCTTCCCAGGCTAGTCCGGATCCAGAAATACCTTTATTTGATGTAGCGAGGCAACAGTTTAGGAAGAAGGTGTCACCAGCGAGATGCATAGCTCCCAGCGTGAGTAGGAGTCAGGGTGTTCTCCCCCTGCAAAAGTTTGAAATATAGGTATGTAATGGTGGCATCTGATGGATTTTTTGGTCTGAATTTTGAGAAAATATTATTGCCTAATTAGTTGGGTGCAACCTTGATGAGTATAGGACAATCGGCGGGTAAAACATGCATTACTTTGGACGACTTTTCAAGGCCTTCGGGTTAAATCAGAATGTTTTGAAAAACATATCAGGATATGTCTGTGGAACCAATATCATTTATTGTTTAGCTCTTCCTCTACATAATGTACATATTCATCAAGTGCTTTAATAAACAAGTACTGTCAAGAATTCATGAAATTGTTTACAAAAAACACCGCCAACTGAAACTGAAAGTACTTTTTGTGTGAATGCCTAGCTGTGTTCCTCTTTGTGAACTTGTAATACTTTGCATTTCTGTATAAGACTGATGATAGACAAATGGATGAAGGATTTCTGTTTACACAAATTCCAAGATTAACTTTTTAGCTCACCTGTCACAAAGTGACAAGGTGAGCTTTTGTGATTGCGCAGCATCCGTCGTCCGTCCGTCAGTCCATGCGTGCGTAAACTTTTCCTTGTGACCACTCTTAGACGTCACATTTTTCATGGGATCTTTATGAAAATTGGTCAGAATGTTCCCCTTGATGATATCTAGGTCAAGTTCAAAACTGGGTCACGTGCGGTCAAAAACTAGGTCAGTAGGTCTAAAAATAGAAAAACCTTGTGACCTCTCTAGAGGCCATATATTTCATAAGATCTTCATGAAAATTGGTCAGAATGTTCACCTTGATGATATCTAGGTCAAGTTTGAAAGTGGGTCACGTAGCCTCAAAAACTAGGTCAGTAGGTCAAATAATAGAAAAACCTTGTGACCTTTCTAGAGGCCATATTTTTCATGGGATCTGTACGAAAGTTGGTCTGAATGTTCATCTTGATGATATCTAGGTCAAGTTCGAAAGTGGGTCATGTGCGGTCAAAAACTAGGTCAGTAGGTCTAAAAATAGAAAAACCTTATGACCTCTCTAGAGGCCATATATTTCATGAGATCTTCATGAAAATTGGTCAGAATGTTCATCTTGATGATATCTAGGTCAGGTTTGAAAGTGGGTCATGTGCCATCAATAACTAGGTCAGTAGGTCAAATAATAGAAAAACCTTGTGACCTCTTTAGAGGCCATATTTTTCATGGGATCTGTATGAAAGTTGGTCTGAATGTTCATCTTGATGATATCTAGGTCAAGTTTGAAAGTGGGTCACGTGCCGTCAAAAACTAGGTCAGTAGGTCAGATAGTAGGAAAACCTTGTGACCCATCTAGAGGCCATATTTTTCATGGGATCTGTATGAAAGTTGGTCTGAATGTTCATCTTGATGATATCTAGGTCAGGTTCGAAACAGGGTCATGTGCGGTCAAAAACTAGGTCAGTAGGTCTAAAAATAGAAAAACCTTGTGACCTCTCTAGAGGCCATACTTATGGATGGATCTCCATAAAAATTGGTCAGAATGTTCATCTTGATGATATCTAGGTCAAGTTCGAAAGTGGGTCACGTGCTGTCAAAAAGTAGGTCAGTAGGTCAAATAATGAAAAAACCTTGTGACCTCTCTAGAGGCCATACTTTTCATGGGATCTGTATGAAAGTTGGTCTGAATGTTCATCTTGATGATATCTAGGTCAGGTTTGAAACTGGGTCAACTGCAGTCAAAAACTAGGCCAGTAGGTCTAAAATTAGAAAAATCTTTTGACCTCTCTAGAGGCCATATTTTTCAATGGATCTTCATGAAAATTGATCTGAATATTCACCTTGATGATATCTAGGTCATTTTTTAAACTGGGTCACATGCGGTCAAAAACTAGGCCAGTAGGTATAAAAATAGAAAAAAGTTGTGACCTCTCTAGAGGCCATATTTTTCATGAGATCTTCATGAAAATTAGTAAGAATGTTCACCTTGATGATATCTAGGTAAAGTTCAAAACAGGGTCACGTACCTTCGAAAACTAGGTCAATAGGTCAAATAATAGAAAAACCTTGTGACCTCTCTAGAGACCATATTTTTCAATGGATCTTCATGAAAATTGGTCAGAATTTTATCTTGATAATATCTAGGTCAGGTTCAAAACTGGGTCACATGAGCTCAAAAACTAGGTCACTATGTCAAATAATAGAAAAAACGATGTCATACTCAAAACTGGGTCATGTGGGAAGAGGTGAGCGATTCAGGACCATCATGGTCCTCTTGTTTATATTAAATAATTAAGTAGAACATATTCACAACAAAATGTGTTAATATACAGCATCCTCTGTGAATGACTGTGCTATTAACGGTAAAAAGGATGAAAGGGACAACAAGTTAAGTAATTAATAATGACTGTTTTATTTTGCAGTATAACATATTCATGCATGTTCACACAAATAAAAGTATTATATATATGATCAATACACAATTATGCGTAGAAAGTTGTGCTACAGAAGGAAGCAAACTCTTCCCCTTATCAGTACAGTTTGACAATATTCCTTCACAGAGGTTGCAAAGTGAACTAGAATGGTGTTGACAAAAAATATTTCATTCTATAATTTAGTATAACGACGGCTAAATAATGTTATTTATTAAAAAAATATATAACTTAAACAACTGAACACAAAACAAATGCGCATATCTAATAATGTTTATGATGCTTAACAAGTTTTATTTGAAATAAAGAGAAATGTAGGAAACTACAATGTAGTTGTCATTCGTCATTAAAGAAGGGCCACAACTCCAGACAAAATAATCTATCATAAAAGTCAGGCCAAAATGTACATATTCACTTCGTGCTGTTGATGTATACCAAGTTTCAATTCAGTTTGATGGATCTGTAGGACTTAAGTTCACGATGTGATGAATTAGTTCGAGGTCAAATAGGGCAACAACTCCACAAAAAAAAACAAGAATTTGTAACAGTTAGCAACGTCCACCGCATAAGGACATTTTCATTATACATACTGTATGCCAATACAGCATCTTGGCATGAACAAAATATAACAAGAGTGCCAGGATGTTAAATATATGCCCGTCATGTAGATGTTACAATAAAACATTTTCTGTACAAAACTGTAAGTTTGGTAGACAGTAAGCGAAAACAAAAGCATATCCAATTCTAACAACCAGGATAAAAAGTTTCAAGGATAATCATTTTATAGTAGCAACAAAGGGAAGTAAGTTCTGCTTTTTTAAGTCCACAAAAAAACTCCTTACCAGGAAGAGGTACCTTAAAATACACCTAAAATTTGAAAGTAACTCAGAAAAATGGTCTTGATTTTTCGCTACGGTCAATTATAAAAAGTTACCATATATATATTATCTATAGTGACAACAAAGAGAAGTTAATCTAAAAAAAATCTAAGTCCACACAAAAGTCCTTATCAGGTAGCCATAGGTCAAAATACATCTAAAATTGTATGTAACATGCGTGTTGTACTACAGAAAAGTTGTCCCAATTTTCCCCTATGGCTAATAATAAAATAGTTACAATAATAGCTATTTATAGTAACAGCAAAGGAAGGTAATTCTAATTTAGGGGTCTGGTTCTTGCACATGACACTCAATCTCATGATGATGAACTTTTTTGCCATTTTCCATCAAAATCCCTCCATGCATGAAGAAGAAATGCTACGGACAAAGTAATTTCTGTATCTGACTTGGTCTCTAAGTGTGACCTTGACCTTAGAGCTAGGGGTCTTGGTCTTGCACTTGACACGTCGTTTCATTACAGTGAACATTTATACCAAGTTATCTAAATATCCCTTCATGGATCGCAGAGTTATTGACCGGACACGGAAAAGACTCGGTTAACCTTTGACCTCAAAGTGTGACCTTGCCCTTAGAGCAAGGGGTCTGGGTCTTGAGCATGACATGTTGTCTCTTAAATTATGATGAACATTTATGCCAAACTTATGTTATGTTATGGACCAGACACGAAACAGACCCTTTTAACCTTTGACATCTAAGTGTAACCTTCACCTTGGAGCTAGGGGTCTGGGTCTAGCAAATTTACATTGAAACATCATGAAATGCTTTCTATAAAACAAGTATGAAAGACTTGCACTTTTTCTACAAGACTATATTATAAAGTTACAATTTTTATGTAGAACTATGCTCAGAGAATTGAAAAAAAATACTGTGCCAGTAGATGATTTATCAAAATGCAGGCTCCTAAACTTCCATATTCATAATGGCATTAACAGTTGTGAGGCTTCAAAGTATTTTGTAAATTAATAAAAAGCAAGTTCTTCATGCATGACAAATATTTCTTTGTCCCTAATTCTTGATATTTCTTCTCTGATTCCCCCAATTTATGTCTGGAAATAAGATTACACATTTTGTATTATCCATATTTCCATGTGGAGTGCTGTACGGGTGGCTGTGTTCTTTGAATGTGGCTGTTCTTGTTTGACTTTTGTCCTTGTTTTTTAGTCACTCAGGAGTTACAAAAAAAATCAAAAAATTCACAGTGTTGGTATTTTAGATCATCTTAGAATTTTGCTTAAGTCTGTTTTTGTGATCACTCTATGTCTACAGCTGTCCATCTGTTAATCTATTGGAGTCAGCATTTGACTTAATCAACTGGACAGAATTACACCAGACTTGGTCTGTAGCATCCTGGCATAGACCTCCTTCAAGTTTGTTCAAATGATTCTTCTTGACTGTATGTAAGGGCCTTCAAAATTGACATAAAATCTTTAAAGTTATAAGCCTGGCCAGATAAGATTCCGTAGGGAATGTAATAGGAAGGTCATGTTTCTACAGCAACGTGTAAAACTTCCGTTCACAAAGACATTGGCTGGATAAATTTACTTGTAAATTGATAGATTCCGCCGATGGAGACGGATATAAAAATGTTACTTTCGATTTCAGTGACACAACCGCCATCATTCGGATACGTCCATAACTATGCTAAAGGAAGTGGCTTTGACCCTGGTGACCCCATAATGCAATCCCAGACTTTGTCTTCATGTAGGCTACCAACAAACCACAAGTTTCATTGACACAAGTTAGTCCTATCTAAAGTTATCAAGCAGAAACGCACATAGAGTTGCCCTGTCCGTCCGAATTTGTGTCATTCATATCTCAAAAAGTATTTGACTTAGAGTCATCAAACCTCGCAGGATTGTTATTCAGCATGGGAAGTTATGCAGGTTATGCACCAGGGGTTTTAACATGTAACTCACACGGCCAGACCAGAGTTAAGGTCCTTGATTTAGTCAAAAATATGCATAAAAAGGGCCAAATTTGAGTGGCATGTATCTCAAGAAGTATTTGACCCAGTATTATGCAACGTGACAGGAATATTATTCAGCATGTGAAATTGTACAGCTAGGGTTTTGTTTGAGATAATACTCAGATAAAAGTTACGGCCGTTGACTTAGTCAAAAATATGCATATAAAGGCATGAAAGTTGTGTCACACAAATCTCGAAAAGTATTTGATCTAGGTTTATGAAACATGATAGGATTATTATTCAGAATGTGCACCTGAGAATTTGTTTCAGATTTCTCCCAGTCGGATAAGAGTTATGGTCCTTGATTGTCAAAAATATACATAATTGGGATATAAGTTTGTGTCACATGTGTCTCAAAAAGTATTTGCTTTAGAGTAGGAATGGCAACGAATATTCGAATATTCATTCATTACATAACATTCGAATACTGTTTCACTATTTGAATATTCGGAAAAAATATAAAGTCATGAAAAATAGATAAAAGCCAAATGAAATAACCAAAAATGTTCGTTTATCTAATTTGCCAAAACCCGCTTTCAATATAAATTTGCGCGAAAATGGCTTCTATCTTTGTAAGACGTGTCAATTTGTATATTAGCATGCCAGGATTTTACATTGCTATGGTGATGACAGTATACCCTGTAGATAGTACCGCTAAGTGCTTACCTTTAGGAAATTTTAAGGGATTTCAAAGTCGATAAAAGATGTATTTGAGTAAAGAAAAATGCCGAAAAGTATAGAAAACAAGTCAAATGTGATGCATAATTTTTGATGTAGATCAGATTATCAAATTGATATGACAAATAAATGTATTTCGTATGGTTAACATTTAATTTTCAGCTCACCTGAGCCAAAGGCCCGGCGTCCGTCCGTCTGTCCACACTTTCCTTTAAACAACATCTCCTTAACCAACAGGTCAATTTTGATGAAACTTCACAGGGATTTTCCTAGGATGGTCTTCTTTAAAAATTGTTAAAAGAATTGAATTCCATGCATAACTCTGGTTGCCATGGCAACCTTGTCAAATCCCACAGGGCCTAGGGCTTTGATATTTGATATGTAGCATCATATAGTGGTCCTCTACCAAGATTGTTCAAATTATCCCCCTAGGGTCAAATATGGCCCCACCCCGGGGTGTCACATGGTTTATATAGACTTATATAGGAAAAAACTTTAAAAATCTTCTCATCTGAAACCACAAGACCTAGGCCTTTGATATTTTGTATGTAGCATTGCCTTGTGGTCCTCTACTAAGGTTTTTCAAATTATGCCCCTAGGATGAAAAGAGGCCCCGCCCCGGGGATACCAAGTTTTACATAGACATATAGGAAAAACTTTAAAAATCTTTTTGTCTGAAACTGCAAGGCCTAGGCTTTTGATATTTGGTAAATAGCATTGCCCAGTGGTCCTTTAGCAAGATTATTCAAATTATGCCCCTGAGGTGAAAAGAGGCCCCACTCGGGGTCGCAAGTTTTACATAAACTTATATAGGAAAAAACTTCAAAAATCTTCTTGCCTGAAACTGCAAGGCCTAGGCTTTTGATATTTGGTATGTTGCATTGCCTAGTGGTCCTCTACCATAATTGTTCAAATTATGCCCCTGGGGTGAGAAGACGCCCTGTCCCGGGGCCCCAAGTTTTACATAGACATATAGGAATTTTTTTTAAAAATCTTCTTGTCTGAATGTTCAAGGCTTAAGCCTTTGATATTTGGTATGTAGCATTGCCTAGTGGTTCTCTAACAAAATTGTTCAATTATGCCCTTGGGGTGAAAAGAGGCCCCGCCCCGCGGGTCACTTGTATAATGACCTAGAATTTCTTCTTACTTTCGCTTTTAAAAGAAAGTTGACTATTTGCACACCTCCAGAACACAATGAATTACTATTCAATTACCAAACACTTAAGCTAAATGTATGTACACTTTCAACATACAATACTTTATCAACCAAATATCATTTGCTTAAGCACAACTATGAAACACAACTAAAAGAAGCAATAATCAAATTAAAAAATAAAATATAAAGCAATACAACACATAAAGACGGAACAATGCATAACATAATCAATATACAGTATACAAACAAAATTTAAGGGTATTGACCATGGGAGGGCGGGTAATTTTGAAATACGTCATGACACAACAAAGAAACAAGCGCTAAGTGACGTTAAATTTCGCAGTTTTCCGTATAAAGGATTATAAATATCCAGTCAAATAAACTGTATTAACAATAATCAATAACCTATGACAATTGATATAAAACTGGTTACTGGTCGACTACGGCGAAATTTGTGCATTTATAGGGCTAAAGTGGGTGTTCTTGAATTAAATATTTTAAACAAATGTAAAATAAACCAATTAAAGCCCAAGTATTTAGACTTAAGGGTAAAGAACACGAAAAGGTAATAATTAAATTGATTTAATGTCAGCATAAGTGTCACATAAGGCATGTAAGAATGACAACGAAATCAATTTTTGAAAACGGGGTAAAAACTAATTATTAATCCAGTTGAAAACTGAAATACCCGCCAACCCTCAGCCAAACTAAGCAAAGACTAACAGGAAATTGTAATGAAGCAAACAAAGAAAACAAAAGACATATATATATAACAAAACTGAACAAAACCCTACCTTACAGAAGACTGTAAATTCTGTAATTTAAGAAATAACGTAAAGTATGCATATGTACATGTAGCTATAGATGAACGGTAAGTGACTATTACCTGCTGATTTAGATTACTCCAGCCAAAAGCAATGAGGAGTATTTCAAGACAAAGTTGATATCACTCTAAGAAAAAAGAATCTTAGATTATTTAAGCCTTCAGTGTTCAGATGAAGACCTCCGTCCAGTTTGGCAAATAAGTACCTTTTTATTCCACCCTTGAAACAAAATGGTCTATACGAATGTACGAATTTGAAATTTAAATCAGCAGTCAATACGTGCTGAAGATAAAAATTGAACTGACATATTGCTGAATCAGTGGGCTTACTATCCACAGGCCTGGGTAAAATGGAGGAGACAATAATAGAAATGTCCCTGTTAATTTTGCGAATGGCAGCAATTAGATTAGTAAAGTCAGAGGACATATTTTGTAAAGAATGACCGTTTAAAATGTTATTAGTACCAATATGTATAATAACAAAATTGAAGACTTCCAGCGGAACTGCCACTGAGCCAACCAAAAAAGATAATTATCTGATCATTGCACCCGGAAACGCATATTCTGCAACACCTTCAATGGAAGGAAGATTCTTAATGAAAGAATCTCCTATTATGCAAACTCGTCAAACGTCTGTAACAATAAATAATAATGTAAGAACAAATCACCACAGAAATCAAGGCTTAAAATTACCATATTATAAGTTGAACCTTAACTTATGTAAATCATAGCAAAAAAACTTGTAGAAAGATTATCCTAACAACATATCTTAAACTGAACGAAAAGTCTGCAAGAAATTAGCCCATGAAAAGATAAACGTATTTTATTTTCATACCCCAAACCCGTCACCACCCGGGGGTTTAAAAATTCGCCCGGAAAGTCAAAAGTCTAACCGAAAACAAAAATTTTCTTGGTTAAGATGAAATGCCCGGTATTATGCAACCAACCAACGGATGGACAAAAACTTGTGAAACAACTACGAAAATTTTAGTAACAAATTTTTACTGAATTTTTCCCTGAGTCTATCAAATTTTTCTGCAATAAAAGGGAAATTTTTATTTGCGTAAGGAATTTTGAATATATCTCTTATATCATCAGAGCGCCATCTCCCATGGTTGAATGGATCAGCGGGGAAATTTCTAACTGAAAAACAATGTTGTAAAACCCTCCTGAATAAGATTGAAAAAGTCTGAGGCATTAAGCCCAAATTTTTTTTTCGACCCCGCTCGGGGAAGGGGAGACAAGTAACGTGTCCAAATGGCATGCGGTGTTGTGTGTGTGGGGGTTTGCAGTGGGCGTCGCCGTCCAGATTTTTTGCCCGGGGACCCAAACTTTGCATGCATGAGCAATCTTGTTTATTTTTGGGCATAAATGTTAACCTCTGAGACGGAGTGCATGCGCAACCCCGGTTCCTATCTCAAGGTCAAGGCACAATTCAGGCAAAGTCAAATTCAAAAATGACTGTCCGGAGCATTTCTTCTTCAGCATGGAGGGATTTTATGTAACTTGGCAAAATTTGTTCACCATCAGAATGGAGTGTCAGCGCAAGAACGGTCCAATCAAAGGGTCAAGTACACTTAGAGTCAAAGGATACAAGAATGACAATTTTGTCCGGACTTTTCTTCTTAGCATGGAGGGTTTTTTGATGTCGCTTGGCATAAATTTCCCCATGAGGTCAAATTGTGGGGGGCAAAAACCCCAGGTCCTGGGTCAAGGCCCAAGGTCACACTTAGGGGGTCAAAATTCAGATATTAAATGACTTTGTCTGGAGCTTTTCTTTTTGATGCAAGAGGGATTTATGTAATTTGGCCAGTTGTTCATTATCAGAAGGGGAGTGTCAGCCAAATTTTAGAATACTTCCTTTGTTGTTATAAAATAGTTTATATTCGAATTTTTTTTATTACTGGTCGTAGGGAAAATCAGCCCACTTTTTTGTAGTACAACAGTGTTACATCCAATTTTCAGGTGAATTTTACCATCTCTGCTGGTGAGGATTTTTTGTGTTGGATTTAAAATTTTTTTTAAAAATTCGTCCCTTTGTGTTACTTTAATAACTTAATTGAAAATTTTTTGCAATCTCTTTTTTTATTGAAAAATGAGGCGGGATGTTTTGTGCAACTCCCAGCCCTTTTGCAGCTGGGGGGCTCGGCATTTTGCCCGGGGGCATCTAGTTAAATACAAAGTCTAATTTGTCTGAAACATTTGATATTGACTTTTGGCTCCCCGAGGGGAATCGAACCCCCAGTCTCCCGTGTGACAAGCGGTACTTACCACATACAATAGTAAAAAATAGTGTATATCGTTTCATCCTCTAACAAGGGTATGAATTTTTGTATGATAAAGGATTATTCACCATAGATTGTTTTTTTTAGAAATTAGATAAAAAGGTGAAAAATTCAGAAGAAGATCAAGTGCCATCATGGGGAAAATTATATATCAGTTCCCTTTTTTTCTTGGGAAAAAAAAATTAATACGGGATTATATCTCACAAATTTGATAAAAAATCAATTCAGTTTATATCTCTCTATTTTAATTTGTAAAAAATTGGGAAAAATTAACAACCTTTCTCCCAGAAAAATTTATCTTTAGTAAATAAGTTTTGCTGTGACAAACATATATTGTGAGGGTCATCTTTTTAATGTTACTTATATGTTTTAAAGGGTACATTTTTAAAAGCTATTCATGTCTGTTACTTTTCTTCTTTCAGGATATTTGAATTAAATGAAAGACCACCACCAAAGACAAAACACAAATCCAAACCTAGATGTACAATTTTATGACACTGTATTATTTTAGTGTTCTGCCTTGGAAGTGCCAGTAAGTTGAACAATGTGTCTGTTACTGAGGACCATCAAGTCTGAAAACATCCTTTTAAAACTTTTATGCCTATTGGATTCTATTTTTGTATCTGAAAAGTTTTTGAGGATACATACATGATGTATTCCAGACAGCGTGTTTTCATTTAAAAATATATTCTATTAACATAGTGTACACCGGCACAAGCCCAAATTTAATTAAGTTAACATTTTATTACTCCGTTGAAAAAGTAAATGAAATTATGTTGTAAAGTGAGCGGGTATTAATGTATCCCCTTGAAAAATGTCATTCTCTAAAAAGAATATGTGAATTAAACAGAAAGTTACATGCAAGGAAAAAAACCCCAAAATTTTTTTGGGGAAAAAAAAACCCAAAACAAAAAAAAGAGGGGTTTGGGGTGGGGGTTTAAAAAAAAGGTTTATAAAAAAAATTCTTTGGGGTTTCCAGTTTGAGAATTTTTTGCTTTTTTTTATTTCCTTTTTTATTAAGAAATTAAAAATTCGTACCTCGTTCTTTACCAAAAGGCCCCTTTTCCAAAGGGCCGGGGGGGGAAAAGTGGCTATTTTTTTTTGGGGGGGGGGAATTTTGGGTTTTGTTTTTGGGGGGGGGGGGGGGGGGGGGAAAAAGGGGAAAATTTAAAATTTTTGGGGGGGGTTTTGGGGTATTTTTAAAGGGGTTTTTTTTGGGGTTTGGAAAGTTTTGGGATGGGGTTGGGGGGGTTTTCAATTTTTTGGTTGGGGGGGGGGTTGTGTTTGTTAAAAAGTTTTGGAGTGTGAAAAGGTTAAGGTTTTTTTTAAAATGAAGGGTTTTGGGGTGTGTTTTTTTTTTTTTGTTTTTTGTTTGGTTTGGGATTATTGAAAAAAATTTAAAGATTTTTGTTTTTAAAAAAAATAAGGATTGAAAATATGTAAAGAAGTAAAATTTTTTTTTGGGGTTTTTTTTTTTAAAATTTGCTTGCCCCCTTTTAACCCTTAAAAAAGGAGGCAGAGAAAATTTTAAAAATTTTGAAATTTTTTTAACAAATGGGGTCAAAAACTTAAAAATTTTATTTTTTAATTTCCCATATAGAAATAAGGGTTTTCGGGGTAACTTAAAATTTTAAAGGTTTATTGCTTTTTAAAGGAGATAAGGCTGTCGGAAAAAATCATAACTTAAAACTATTTTTAAAATTTTCCCCCTTTTTTAAACTTCTTTTTTTAAAATTTTTTAGCTTAAAAAAAAAATGACAAAATTTTTATTCTTTTTCCCTTTCCTTCCTCTTCCTAAATTTTGCTTTGACCATTAGAGGGACTTTTATGGGGTCTTTTGGTTTGGGGGTTTTTTGTAATTGGTCAATTTTAAAGGTTACTTTTCAAAAAAGGTCTATTAAAAAAAAAAAAAACCCCTTTAAATTTTTAAGGCCAAAATTTTTAAAAGTTTTTAAAAATTGGTTAATTTCCCCAATAATTGTTGAAACCCCGGGCAGGTTCAAAAACTTAAGGTCAAAAATAGAAAACTTGTATTCGGGCAAAACCCCCAAAAATAGAAAAAATTTTTTAAAAAAAAAACCCCCGTGAATTTGGGCAATTTAAAAATTTGGGGTTTAAAAAAGGTCAAGGGAAATAAAAGAAAAAAATGGGCCTCCTTAACCATATTTTTATGGGTCATAAAGGGCCGTGTTCTCTTAAAAGGGTTTAGGAAGTTGAAATGGTCCGCCCCCCCCCTTTATAGGGAAAAAAAGAAAAATTTTACCTTTTTTGGGAAAAATTTTTTAGGATTTTTAAAATGGAAATTTTTTCCTTTGAACCTATTTTAGGTTCGAAAATGGGGCAGTCCTTAAAAAAAAGGGAAAAAAAAAAATTTTCCCAAGGCATATTTTTAGGGATCTTTGTTGGCAATTTTTGGAAACTAGGAAGTTCGAAAGTTCGGCCCCCCAGGTCAGTGGTCAAAAAATTAAAAAACCCGTCCTTTAAAAAAAACTGGGCTTTAAAGGCTTTTCATTTGATGAATTGGCAAGTTTAAAAGGGGTTTTGGGAAAAAAGGTCATGGCTTAAAAAAAGTCCCCTTAAGGAACTTTTGAAGTCCCTAAAAGGCAAATGTTATGATGTTTGGGCAAATTTAAAATGGGTCAGGGGCCAAAAAAAAGGGGGAGGCAAAAAAAAAAACCCCCTGTTACCTACTTTTCTGGGTTTTTATTTTAAAATTTTTAATTTTTTTTTGATAATTTTAATTTGAAAGGGGGGTTTAAAAAATTAATTAAAAAAAAATTTTTTTCCTCTCTAGAGGCCATATTTTTCAATGGATCTTCATGAAAGTTGGTCTGAATTTTCATCTTGATGATATCTAGGTCAGTTTTGAAACTGGGTCACGTGCGGTCAAAAACTAGGCCAGTAGGTATAAAATAGAAAAACCTTTTGACCTCTCTAGAGGCCATATTTTACATGAGATCTTCATAAAAAATTTAGTGAGAATGTTCACCTTGATGATATCTAGATAAGTTCAAAACAGGGTCACGTACCTTCGAAAACTAGGTCAATAGGTCAAATAATAAAAAAAGCCTTGTGCCCTCTCTAGAGCCCATATTTTTTAATGGATGTTCATGAAATTGGTCAGAATTTTATCTTGATAAATCTAGGTCAAGTTCAAAACTGGGTCACATGTGCCAAAAACTAGGTCACTATGTCAAATAATAGAAAAAACGAGGTCATACTCAAAACTGGGTCATGTGGGAAGAGGTGAGCAATTCAGGACCATCATGGTCCTCTTGTTTTTTCTTGTTTCTAATACGTTACTCCCCATATTGGGACAAGCACATGCATTGGGGAGCATCATTCAGTTTTTTTGGTTCCTTGTTTTTTGTTTGTGAAAAACAAGCTCAAGTTGAATGTTTTTATTTTCCCCCATTCAAATATCATGATTCCTTTTAGATGTTGTTTACATCTATTACTCTGCCAACTTCAAGCCAGTAAATCTTAAATAGTGCATTGTATTGAAAATTGATTGAGGGGCTAAAAGTCTCAATGCTGTTGGCAATAAAACAATTAACCTGGTGTGGCCAGCACTCATGGTTTGCATGTGTATTTCCTGTTAGCTGCTGAAGTTAAAGTGACAAAGTGAAAATTCTGTATTAAAATTTAATTAGTCCTCTGCTGGTTAATAACCAGTGTCAGGGACAATAGGATTGCACTTTTCTGTCTGTCATTACATCTGTTGTCCACATTTTCATGTCCAGTCCATAACTCTTGTCATCCATCAAGGGATTTCAATATTACTTAGCACAAATGTTTCCCATAATGAGACAGCATGTCATGCACAAGATTTGGACCCTTTACTCTAAGGTCAAAGTCAGCAGGTTTTTAGCTCACCTGAGCGTGAGCTATTGTGATCGCTCACCATCCGGCGTCTGTTCGTCTGTCCAGCATCCGGCATCCATCCACACTTTCCTTTAAACAACATCTCCTCCTAAACCACCAGGCCAATTTTGATGAAACTTCACAGGGATGTTCCTTGGATGGTCTTCTTTAACAATTGTTCAAAGAATTGAATTCCATACAGAACTGTAGTTGCCATGGCAACCGAAAGTAAAAATTAAAAAAATCTTCTTGCCCAAAACCACAGGTCATAGGGCTTTAATATTTGGCATGTAGCAACATCTAGTGGTCCTCTACCAAGTTTGTTCAAATTATCCTCCTAGGGTCAAATATGGCCCCGCCCTGGGGGTCACATGGTTTACATTGACTTATATAGGGAAAACTTAGAGAAAATCTTCTTGTCCAAAACCACAAAGCTTAGAGTCTCAATATTTGGCATGTAACATCATCTAATGGTCCTCTGTGACGTTTGTTCAAATTATGCCCCTGGGATGAAAAGAGCCCCCACCCTGGGGATCCCAAATTTTACATAGAGTTATCAAGGAAAAAAACTTTAATAATATTCTTGTCTGAAACCACAAGATCTAGGCCTTTGATATTTGGCATGTAGCATTGCCTTGTGGTCCTCTACCAAGATTGCTCAAATTACCACCCTGGGGTGAAAAGAGGCCCTGCCCCGGGGGTCCCAAGTTTTACATAGACTTGAATAGGAAAAAACTTTAAAAATCTTCTTGTCTGAAACTGCAAGGCCTAGGCTTTTGATATTTGGCATGTTGCATGGCCTATTGGTCCTCTACCAAGATTATTCAAATTATGACCCTGGGGTGAAAAGAGGCCCCACCCAGGGGGTCCCAAGTTTTACATAGATTTATATAGGAAAAAACTTTAAAAATCTTCTTGTCTGAAACCACAAGACCTAGGCCTTTGATATTTGGTATGTAGCATTGCCTTGTGGTCCTCTACCAAGATTGTTCAAAATTTTACCCTAGGATGAAAAGAGGCCATGCCCCAGGGGTCCCAAGTTTATATAGGAAAAAAATCTTCTTGTCTGAAAGTTCAAGGTTTAAGCTTTTGATATTTGGTATGTAGCATTGCCTAGTTGTTCTCTAACAAGATTGTTCAAATTATGCCCCTGGGGTGAAAAGAGGCCCAGCCCCAGGGGTCACTTGTATGAGTTATATAGGAAAAATTTTCTTTAAAAATTATCTGATCATATTTCCTCGACTGTTTAATTATAATTACCTGATGACCCCAAGTAATCAGGGGTCATTTGACTGTGACCTTGACCTACTGACCTACTTTTTAGCTCACCTGTCACAAAGTGACAAGGTGAGCTTTTGTGATCGCGCGGTGTCCGTCGTCCATGCGTCCGTCCGTTTTTCATGGGATCTTTCTGAAAATTGGTCAGAATGTTCATCTTGATGATATCTAGGTCAAGTTCGAAACTGGGTCACGTGCCATCAAAAACTAGGTCAGTAGGTCTAAAAATAGAAAAATCTTGTGACCTCTGTAGAGGCCATATATTTAAAAGATCTTCATGAAAATTGGTCAGAATGTTCATCTTGATGATATCTAGGTCAAGTTTGAAACTGGGTCACGTGCCATCAAAAACTAGGTCAGTAGGTCTAAAAATAGAAAAACCTTGTGACCTCTCTAGAGGCCATATATTTCACAAGATCTTCATGAAAATTGGTCAGAACATTCACCTTGATGATATCTAGGTCAAGTTCGAAACTGGGTCACGTGCCGTCAAAAACTAGGTCAGTAGGTCTAAAAATAGAAAAACCTTGTGACCTCTCTAGAGGCCATATTTTTCATGGGATCTTCATGAAAATTGGTCAGAACATTCACCTTGATGATATCTAGGTCAAGTTCGAAACTGGCTCACGTGCCATCAAAAACTAGGTCAGTAGGTCAAATAATAGAAAAACCTTGTGACCTCTCTAAAGGCCATATTTTTCATGGGATCTGTATGAAAGTTGGTCTGAATGTTCATCTTGATGATATCTAGTTCAAGTTTGAAACTGGGTCACGTCCGGTCAAAAACTAGGTCAGTAGGTCTAAAAATAGAAAAACTTTGTGACCTCTCTAGAGGCCATATATTTCATGAGATCTTCATGAAAGTTGGTCAGAATATTCACCTTGATGATATCTAGGTCAAGTTCGAAAGTGGGTCACGTGCCTTCAAAAACTAGGTCAGTAGGTCAAATAATAGAAAAACCTTGTAACCTCTCTAGAGGCCATATTTTTCATGGGATCTGTATGAAAGTTGGTCTGAATGTTCGTCTTGAGGATATCTAGGTCAAGTTCGAAAGTGGGTCATGTGCCGTCAAAAACTAGGTCAGTAGGTCAGATAATTGAAAAACTTTGTGACCTCTCTAAAGGCCATATTTTTCATGGGATCTGTATGAAAATTGGTCTGAATGTTCATCTTGATGATATCTAGGTCAAGTTCGAAACAGGGTCATGTGCAGTCAAAAACTAGGTCAGTAGGTCTAAAAATAGAAAAACCTTGTGACCCCTCTAGAGGCCATACTTGTGAATGGATCTCCATAAAAATTGGTCAGTATGTTCACCTTGATGATATCTAGATCAAGTTTGAAACTGGGTCACGTGCCTTAAAAAACTAGGTCAGTAGGTCAAATAATAAAAAAAACCTTGTGACCTCTCTAGAGGCCATACTTTTCATGGGATCTGTATGAAAGTTGGTCTGAATGTTCATCTTGATGATATCTAGGTCAAGTTTGAAACTGGGTCAACTGCGGTCAAAAACTAGGTCAGTAGGTCTAAAATTATTAAAATCTTTTGACCTCTCTAGAGGCCATATTTTTCAATGGATCTTCATGAAAATTGATCTGAATGTTCACCTTGATGATATCTAGGTCAGTTTCGAAACTGGGTCACATGCGGTCAAAAACTAGGCCAGTAGGTATAAAAATAGAAAAACCTTGTGACCTCTCTAGAGGCCATGTTTTTCATGAGATCTTCATGAAAATTAGTGAGAATGTTCACCTTGATGATATCTAGATAAAGGTCGAAACAGGGTCACGTACCTTTGAAAACTAGGTCAATAGGTCAAATAAAAGAAAAACCTTGTGACCTCTCTAGAGACCATATTTTTCAATGGATCTTCATGAAAATTGGTCAGAATTTTTATCTTGATAATATCTAGGTCAAGTTCAAAACTGGGTCACATGAGCTCAAAAACTAGGTCACTATGTAAAATAATAGAAAAAACGACGTCATACTCAAAACTGGGTCATGTGGGAAGAGGTGAGCGATTCAGGACCATCATGGTCCTCTTGTTTTGTTTTTAAGATACAGCCTTGAAATTTGGATGACATATACAGTTTTGCACACTGATCTTAACAGCATAGAAATTTGGACCAGTCAATAACTTTCGATAAAGATTTCAATACTTATCTTTAATATTCTTATCCCAGACCTACTGACCTACTTTCTTGTTTTTGAAGCTACAGCAAAAGGATTTGGACCACATGTATAATGTTTGATACAGATTTCAATAATCTTGAATAGTCTTAATTGTGACCTACTGACCTACTTTTTCTTTTTTGAAGTTACAGTATAGAAATTTGGACCACCTGTATATTTTTATACAGATTTCAATACTCATATTGAATAGTCTGAGTTGTGACCTTCTGACCTACTTTCTTGTTTTTGAAGATACAGCATGGAAATTTGGACCACATGTAGAACTTTTGATACAGATTTCAATACTCATCTTAAATATTATAAACCCTGACCCACTGACCTACTTTGTTGTTTTTGAAGCTACAGCAAAGAGATTTGGACCACCTGTGTAATTTTTTAACAGATTTCAGTACTTATCTTTAAGAATCTTTACCATGACCTTCTCACGTATTTTTTGTTTGTTTTTGAAGCATTAGCAAAGAAATTTGTTCAACGAAGCAATTAAACTCAGGTGAGAGATATAGGGCCATCATGGCCCTCTTGTTTTTTGCTGTTAGGTCTCTAACTCAATCCATGTCCAGTCTCTAACTCAATTATCCATCAGAGGATTTTAATGATACTTGGCACAAATGGTCCCCATAATAAGACAATGTGCCGTGCACAATTTTCAGACCCCTAGCTTAGACGTCTTGTATTATCAGGGTCTGTTTCGTGCACTGTCCAGAACTGTGCCATCTTGCAACATTACTTGGCTAAAAAGTTCCCAAAACTCAGACAGTGTGTCATGCCCAACACCCAAAACCCTAGGTCAGAGGTCAAGGTTGCACTTGGAAATCAAAGATCAATAGTGTTTGTTTTTTCCTGTCTGTACATAACTATGTTATTCTTAAAGGAATTTAAATACATTGTATTACTTGTACAGATTATCCCATAATGAGAGGATATGTAATGCATAACACCCAGACCCCTAGCCCAAACATCGAGGTTACACACAGAGGTCAGATATCAATAGTTTATTTTTCCTGTCCAGGCCATAACTCATCTTTGAAGGGATTTTAATTTTACTAATCACAAATGTATCTTATTATGAGGTGAAATTTCTTGCACAACACCTAGATCCCCTACCTCAAAGATCAAGCCACACTTGTATGTCAAAGGTTGATAGCATTTTTCCTGTCCAGTCCATAACTCCATCATCCTTGAGGCATACAGACACTAAATAGAAAAATGGTGCGAAAAAAATGGTAGTCGCATAATGGCGGATACAAATAGTCCTCAGTTTTTTTGCTCTGTAGAGCTATTTTCCTTATTTTCTTTGCAATTTTTTTGCTAAAATCACATGACAGATCTATGCTTGACATGTAGGTAGCATTTTCATACTGAAATAACAACATGACAAATTTTTTCATGGAAACTTAGATCATACACCACCAGTATAATTTGAGGTCTCATTTTTTAGCTGATTTTGCAGTTTGTGTGTTTGACTGAAATTATTTTTCTTGCATCAAACATGACCCCCACTTTTCTTTTGATTTTTCTTTAGCAATGACAATATTCTTCAAGAAAATGTAGGTTACAGACATTTAAAATGTGTCCTGATGTGTGCTGTGGCCATTGGAAATAGATCAATTTTATATAGAATAAAGAACAACAACTATTTAGTGTGTTATAACCTATAAGATGACATTGGTAAAAATTGAAATCTGGCCAGATGATGGCGGAAATGGGCTACTTTGATTAGAATTTAATAGAAAATGACAAATTTATTGCAATTTTGTTGAAAATGAGGATAAAACCCCAAAATATCACATTTTCACTGTTTTGAGTGTTTTTTTTTTTTTCAGAAACTGCATATCTATAGCCTGCTGATTGCTAATTTTTGGTCATCAGAGGTAAAAGTGAACATATTTAACAGTTCAGATGAGTAATTTGTATGCAGATCAGAGTAGAAAATGTCAAAACAGGGCTAAACAAGGCTGCATTTAGGGTAACTGCTTCAAAATTATGTCGCGACAGCTATTTTTGACGAAATCTGACGCTTTGTCTTATGGTACTGAAAATGCCATAAAACCTTAGAAACTGTTGATATCAAGTTAAAACCTTGTATTTTTTCACGCATTTAGGTTTCTTGTACATTTCAAATGAAACTGGCACAGTGTCAGAGAAAAAAGTTTTTCTTATAGGCATACAGACACTAAATAGAAAAATGGCGCGAAAAAAATGGTAGTCGCATAATGGCGGATACAAATAGTCCTCAGTTTTTTTGCTCTGTAGAGCTATTTTCCTTATTTTCTTTGCAATTTTTTTGCTAAAATCACATGACAGATCTATGCTTGACATGTAGGTAGCATTTTCATACTGAAATAACAACATGACAAATATTTTCATGGAAACTTAGATCATACACCACCAGTATAATTTGAGGTCTCATTTTTTAGCTGATTTTGCAGTTTGTGTGTTTGACTGAAATTATTTTTCTTGCATCAGACATGACCTCCACTTTTCTTTTGATTTTTCTTTAGCAATGACAATATTCTTCAAGAAAATGTAGGTTACAGACATTTAGAATGGGTCCTGATGTGTGCTGTGGCCATTGGAAATAGATCAATTTTATATAGAATAAAGAACAACAACTATTTAGTGTGTTATAACCTTGAAGGGATTTTAATGAACTCTATCCCATAATAAAATGACATTTCATGGGCTAAACCAGACCCTTAGTCACAAGGTCACTCTCCGGGTCAGTTATCAATAATTTTTTTCCTGTTTGGCTCATAACTCTTTCATCCATCAAGGGATTTTGATATTACTTTATTTGAATTTTCCTCATATTAAGACAATTTGTGATGTGTAAAACCCAGATTCCTTACTAAAGGTTCATGGTCACACTTGGAGGTCAAAGTTCAATAGGCTTTTTTCTGTGTGCGCCTTAACTTTGCCGTTCATTAAGGAATTTTAGTGGGTCTTTTTTGCACAAATCTTCCCTAAAATAGGACAATTTGTCATGCACAACATTCAGGCCCCTTGCTGAAAGATCAGCTATAAAACCTGTATAAAGATCCTTTGGAACCATAGAATGCAACCAAGCCGAATAATAGCACACTCAGTTTGATTGAGTCTGTTCGTGAGAGGTAATGAAATGTACAACACCTCTCATGTCCCCTAGCACCAGCTTAAGCAGAAATCTATTATAGGGTCCTCTTGTTTGCTCTGGCAGCTTCTTAAAGGGGCCAAGTGCCCCAATTTGAAAAAGATTCAGGGAGGATCTTACAGTGATGCTACAGACTAAGTTTGATGAAGATCCATCGAGCTGTTCATGAGAGGAAGTTGTTTAAAGGTTTTCCCATTTTTATCTCTTGCAATCCCTAAAAGAGGCCAAGTGCTACCATTTGAACAAACTTGGGAGAGCCCCTTACAATGATACACAGACCAAATGTGATGGGAGATCAACAAGTGATTCATGAAATTAAGTTGTTGTAAGGTATTTCTGTTTTAAGCTCTTGCAGCTGGTGACCAAACCCTGTGGGGGCCATTTATCTACCTCCAGATACAAAGAATATGGGGCTTTATCGGAATCAAATATGTCTGTTCTTTGGTCTCTTAAATTATACCCCCACCAAACATGTTTGGGGTGTGGGGGCTATATAGGAGTCAGTTTTTAGCTCACCTGAGCACGAAGTGCTCAAAGGTGAGCTTTAGTGATCACCCTGTGTCCGGCGTCCGTCGTCGTCCGTCGTCCGTCCGTCCGTCGTCAACAATTTGACTGTTAACACTCTAGAGGTCACATTTTTGACCCAATCTTAATGAAACTTGGTCAGAATGTTACCCTCAATAAAATCTTGGACGAGTTCGATATTGGGTCATCTGGGATCAAAAACTAGGTCATCAGGTCAAATCAAAGGAAAAGCTTGTTAACACTCTAGAGGTCACATTTTTGGCCCAATCTTAATGAAACTTGGTCAGAATGTTACCCTCAATAAAATCTTGGATGAGTTCGATATTAAGTCATCTGGGGTCAAAAACTAGGTCATCAGGTCAAATCAAAGGAAAAGCTTGTTAACACTCTAGAGGTCACAATTTTGGCCCAATCTTAATGAAACTTGGTCAGGATGTTACCCTCAATAAAATCTTGGACGAGTTCGATATTGGGTCATCTGGGGTCAAAAACTAGGTCACCAGGTCAAATCAAAGAAAAAGCTTGTTAACACTCTAGAGGTCACATTTTTGGCCCAATCTTAATGAAACTTGGTCAGAATGTTACCCTTAATAAAATCTTGGACGAGTTCGATATTTGGTTATCTGGGATCATAAACTAGGTCACCAGGTCAAATCAAAGGAAAAGCTTGTTAACACTGTTGAAGCCGCATTTATGACTGTATCTTCATGAAACTTGGTCAGATTGTTAATATTGATGATCTTAAGGTCCAGTTTGAATCTGGGTCATGTAGGATAAAAAACTAGGTCACCAAGCCAAATCAAATGAAAAGCTAGTTGACACTAGAGGCCACATTTATGACCATACCTTAATGAAACTTGGTCAAATCTTGATGATCTATAGCTCAAGTTCAAATCTGGGTTAGGTGGGGTCAAAAACTAGGTCACTAGGTCATATCAAAGGAAAAGCTTGTTAACACTCTAGAGGCCACATTTATGACTATATCTTCATGAAACTTAGTCAGAATGTTAAACTGATGATCTTTAGGGCAATTTTGAATCTGGGTCATGTCGGGTCAAAAACTAGGTCACCGGGTCAAATCAAAGGAAAAGCTAATTAACACTGTAGAGGCCACGTTTATGACCATATCTTAATGAAACTTGGTCAGAATGTTAATCTTGATAATCTTTAGGTCAAGTTTAAATCTGGGTCAGATGGAGTCAAAAACTAGGTCACTAGGTCATATCAAAGGAAAAGCTTGTTAACACTCTAGAGGGCCACATTTTTGACTATATCTTCATGAAACTTAGTCAGAATGTTAAACTTGATGGTCTTTAGGTCAAGTTTGAATCTGGGTCATGTCGGGTCAAAAACTAGGTCACGGGGGTCAAATAAAAGGAATAGTTAGTTAACACTTTAGAGGCCACATTTATGACCATATCTTAATGAAACTTGGTCAGAATGTTAATCTTGATGATCTATAGGTCAAGTTTAAATCTGGGTCAGGTGTGTTAAAAAACTAGGTCACTAGGTCAAATCAAAGGAAAAGCTTGTTAAGACTCTAGAGGCCAGATTTATGACTGTATCTTCATGAAACTTCATCAGAATGTTAATCTTGATGATCTTTAGGTCAAGTTCGAATCTGGGTCATGTGGGGGCAAAAACTAGGTCACCAGGTCAAATCAAAGGAAAAGCTAGTTAACACTTTAGAGGCTACATTTATGACCATATCTTAATGAAACTTGGTCAGAATGTTGATCTTGATGATCTTTAGGTCAATAGGTCAGGTGAGCGATACAGGGCCTTCATGGCCCTCTTGTTTATACCCCCACCAAACATGTTTGGGGGGGGGGGCTATATAGGAGTCAGTTTTGACGCGTCCTGTCCCGTCATGTCGTGTCGCGAAATCTATTATCTCAATTATTAGCTCACCTGTCACAAAGTGACAAGTTGAGCTTCTGTGATCACGCGGTGTCCGTCGTCCGTCCGTGCGTGCGTGCGTCAGTCCGTAAACTTTTGCTTGTGACCACTCTAGAGGTCACATTTTTCATGGGATCTTTATGAAAGTTGGTCAGAATGTTCACCTTGATGATATCTAGGTCAAGTTCCAAACTGGGTCACATGCCGATAGAAACTAGGTCAGTAGGTCTAAAAATAGAAAAACCTTGTGACCTCCCTAGAGGCCATATATTTCAAAAGATCGTCATGAAAATTGGTCAGAATGTTCACCTTGATGATATCTAGGTCAAGTTCAAAACTGGGTCACGTGCCATCAAAAACTAGGTCAGTAGGTCTAAAAATAGAAAAACCTTGTGACCTCTCTAGAGGCCATATATTTCAAAAGATCTTCATGAAAATTGGTCAGAATGTTCACCTTGATGATATCTAGGTCAGGTTCGAAACTGGGTCACGTGCCGTCAAAAACTAGGTCAGTAGGTCAAATAATAGAAAAACCTTGTGACCTCTCTAAAGGCCATATTTTTCATGGGATCTGTATGAAAGTTGGTCTGAATGTTCATCTTGATTAAATCTAGGTCAAGTTCGAAACTGGGTCATGTGCGTCAAAAACTAGGTCAGTAGGTTTAAAAATAGAAAAACCTTGTGACCTCTCTAGAGGCCATATATTTCATGAGATCTTCATGAAAATTGGTCAGAATGTTCACCTTGATGATATCTAGGTCATGTTCGAAAATGGGTCACGTGCCTTCAAAAACTAGGTCAGTAGGTCAAATAAAAGAAAAACCTTGTGACCTCTCTAGAGGCCATAGTGTTCATGGGATCTGTATGAAAGTTGGTCTGAATGTTCATCTTGATGATATCTAGGTCAAGTTCAAAAATTGGTCACGTGCCATCAAAAACTAGGTCAGTAGGTCAAATTATAGAAAAACCTTGTGACCTCTCTGAAGGCCATATTTTTCATGGGATCTGTATGAAAGTTGGTCTGAATGTTTATCTTGATGATATCTAGGTCAAGTTCGAAACAAGGTCATGTGCAGTCAAAAACTAGGTCAGTAGGTCTAAAAATAGAAAAACCTTGTGACCTCTCTAGAGGCCATACTTGTGAATTGATCTCCATAAAAATTGGTCAGAATATTCGTCTTGATGATATCTAGGTCAAGTTTGAAAGTGGGTCACGTGCCTTCAAAAACTAGGTCAGTAGGTCAAATAATGAAAAAATGTTGTGACCTCTCTAGAGGCCATATTTTTCATGGGATCTGTATGAAAATTGGTCCGAATGTTTATCTTGATGATATCTAGGTCAAGTTCGAAACAGGGTCATGTGCCTTCAAAAAGTAGGTCAGTAGGTCAAATAATGAAAAAACGTTGTGACCTCTCTAGAGGCCATATTTTTCATGGGATCTGTATGAAAGTTGGTCTGAATGTTTATCTTGATGATATATAGGTCAAATTTGAAACTGGGTCAACTGCGATCAAAAACTAGGTCAGTAGGTCTTGAAATAGAAAAACCTTGTGACCTCTCTAGAGGTCATACCCTTGAATGGATCTTCATGAAAATTGGTCAGAATGTTCACCTTGATGATATCTAGGTCAAGTTTGAAACTGGGTCACGTGCCTAAAAAAACTAGGTCAGTAGGTCAAATAATAAAAAACCTTGTGACCTCTCTAGAGGCCATACCTTTCATGGGATCTTCATGAAAATTAGTAAGAATGTTCACCTTGATGATATCTAGATAAAGTTCAAAACAGGGTCACGTACCTTCGAAAACTAGGTCAATAGGTCAAATAATAGAAAAACCTTGTGACCTCTCTAGAGACCATATTTTTCAATGGATCTTCATGAAAATTGGTCAGAATTTTATCTTGATAATATCTAGGTCAAGTTCAAAACTGGGTCACATGAGCTCAAAAACTAGGTCACTATGTCAAATAATAGAAAAAACTTCATACTCATAACTGGGTCATGTGGGAAGAGGTGAGCGATTCAGGACCATCATGGTCCTCTTGTTACTAAATGGATTTGATTCAAATTAAAAATAGATGTTCTACTTTATCAACCACATCATGTGACACAAGGTGCATAACTGTGACACCAACGTTTCATGAATTATGCCCCCTTTTATTTAGAATCTAAGGTTAATTTTGATGCATTTTCACTATATCTCAGTTATTTCTAAATGGATTTGATTTAGACTTTAATAAATGTTCTACCTTATCACCCACATCATGTGACCCAAGGTGCATAACTCTGACACCAACTTTTCATGAATAATACCCCCTTTTACTTAGAATTTAAGGTTAA
Organism: Mercenaria mercenaria; assembly: GCF_021730395.1. Taxonomy (NCBI): domain Eukaryota; kingdom Metazoa; phylum Mollusca; class Bivalvia; order Venerida; family Veneridae; genus Mercenaria; species Mercenaria mercenaria. The sequence goes on along the minus strand of NC_069364.1, from coordinate 35,868,648 downwards.
TTTTGATGCATTTTCACTATATCTCAGTAATTATTAAATGGAATTGATTCAGACTTAAAATAGATATTCCACCTCATCACCCACATCATGTGACACAAGGTGCATAACTCTGACACCAATTTTTCATGAATTATGCCCCCTTTTACTTAGAAATTAAGGTTAACTTTGATGCATTTTCACTATATATCATTCTGATTGGCTTAGAGCCAAAGGGAAGTAACCTTTTTAGCTCGACTATTCAAAGAATAGTGAGCTATTGGACTCGCCCATGCGTCAGCGTCCGCGTCCCGATTTTGGTTAAGGTTTTGTATGTAAGCTGGTATCTCAGTAACCACTTGTGGGAATGGATTGAAACTTCACACACTTATTCACTGTGACAAACTGACTTACATTGCACAGGTTCCATAACTCTGTTTTGCTTTTTTACAAAATTATACCCCTTTTTCGACTTAGAAATTTTTAGTTAAGGTTTTGTATGTAAGCTGGTAACTCAGTAACTACTTGTGGGAATGGATTGAAACTTCACACACTTATTCACTGTGATGAACTGATCTACACTGCACAGGTTCCATAACTCTATTTTGCTTTTTTACAAAATTATGCCCCTTTTTCGACTTAGAAATTTTTGGTTAAGGTTTTGTATGTAAGCTGGTATCTCAGTACTAACTAATGGGAATGGATTGAAACTTCACATACTTGTTCACTGTCATGATCTGACATGCACTAAGCAAGTCCCATAACTCTACTCTCTTTTTTTTCAAAATTATGCCCCTTTTTCGACTTAGCAGTTTTTGGTTAAATTTTTGTATGTAATCTGATATCTCAGTATCCACTAATTGGAATGGATTGAAACTTCACACACTTGTTCACTGTTATGATCTAACATGCACTGTGAAGGTCCCATAACTCTACTTGGCATTTTTACAAAATTATGCCCCTTTGACTTAGCAGTTTTTTATTAAGTTTTTGTATGTATTGTAAGCTGGTATCTCAGTATCCACAAATTGGAAAGGATTGAAACTTCACACACTTGTTCACTGTCATGATATGACATGCAGTACAGAGGTTCAATACCTCTACTTTTCATTTTACAAAATTATGCCCTTTTTTCAACTTTTGTATCCTTTCAATTGACAAGGCTGTTGAATAGTCGAGTGTTGCTGTCCTCCGACAGCTCTTGTTTAGCTCACCTGTCACGAAGTGACAAGGTGAGCTATTGTGACCACTTGATGTCCGTCGTCGGTCAACAATTTCTAAAAAAATCTTGTTCTTGAAAACCACTGGGCAGAATTACACCAAACTTCACAGGAATGATCCTTGGGTGGCCCCCTTTCAAAATTTTTCAAAGAATTGAATTCCATGCAGAACTCTGGTTGCCATGGCAACCAAAAGGAAAACTTTAAAAATCTTCTTGTCCAAAACCACAGGGCCTAGGGCTTTGGTATCTGGTGTGTAGCATCATCTAGTGGTCCTCTACCAAAATTGTTCAAATTATCCCCCTAGGGTCAAATATGGCCCTGCCCCAGGGGTCACATGGTTTATATAGACTTATATAGGGAAAACTTTGAAAATCTTCTTGTACAAAACCACATGGCCTAGGGCTTTGATATTTGGTATGTAGCATCATCTAGTCGTCCTCTACCAAAATTATTCAAATTATCTCCCTAGGGTCAAATATGGCCCCGCCCCGGGGGTCACATAGTTTATATAGACTTATATAGGGAAAACTTTGAAAATCTTCTTGTACAAAACCACATGGCCTAGGGCTTTGATATTTGGTATGTAGCATCATCTAGTGGTCCTCTACCAAGATTGTTCAAGTTATCACCCTAGGGTCAAATATGGCCCTGCCCCGGGGGTCCCAAGTTTTACATAGACTTATATAGGAATAAAAGTTTAAAAATGTTCTTGTCTGAAACCACAACACTTAGACCTTTGATATTTGGTTTGTAGCATTGTCTTATGGTCCTCAACCAAAATTGTTCAAATTGTACCCCTTGGGTGAAAAGAGGCCCTGCCCTGGGGGTCCCAAGTTTTATATACACTTATATAGGAAAAAAGCTTTAAAAAATCTTCTTGTCTGAAACCATACAACCTAGGCTTTTGATATATGGTATGATGCATTGTCTAGTAGTCCTCTACCAGAATTGTTCAAATTATGCCCCTGGGGTTAAAAGAGGCCCCGCCCAGGGGTCACTTAGTTATTATGTGAGTTATATAGGAAAAATACTTAAAAAATCATCTGATCCTATTTCCAAGACTGTTTAATTATAATTACCTGATGACCCCAAGTAATATGATGTCACTTGACTGTGACCTTGACCTACTGACCTACTTTCTTGTTTTTTAAGATACAGTCTTGAAATTTTGATGACATACACAGTTTTGCACACAAATCGTAAAACTGAATTTTATTGACCATTAATGTGACCTACTGACTTTCTTAATATTTTATCATCAGTTTGACATTTGAAACATGTAGCTCATATTACTCAGGTGAACGATTCAGGGTCATCATGACCCTCTTGTCTTATGTTGTTGCAGAAACATTGTAATTCAGTTATCTAAGGCAAAGCAAATTCCACCATATTTTTCATATAAATGTTATTTGTGTTGTCATGGCAATGGAAATTCCAAAGCATCCATTCATCATGAAAATATAGAGGTGTATAGTTAAAAGGCCCGTGATGAAACCAAAAATATACGGATAAGTTATTTATGAGTAAAATCACTTTAAACTGTTACTAAATATTCATAAGCTTGATATTTGGTAAGTGATACGCATAATTTGTTCCATTAATGACTTGAAATATACACGCCATTTACGACGTCATCATACTGCTTTCGTGACGTTCTTAAGGTGGAATGCGCCCCAAATTTTTTTGCCGAATATTGTCCTGAAATTTATACTGTACAAAATTCAGGATATATGTGATTGAGTTCCGGTTTTTCTTTTTCGCCATATGGTTCATGTTTTTTGCTATTGTGTCACAAACATGGCCCCTGACGTCACTTTTCCTGCAACGCCGAGTTCCGAGTGTTTTCGGCATTCTTCCTTTCCTGTGCTCTGAATGTCATATAAATGAAAAATACAAAATAATGTTCATTTTGCAAACAGAAAATACTACTCAATGGTATAAAATTCAGTGAAATGAAATTGACGCTTAGGACGTCAGTGACGATTTTGTGACGTCAGAATGGAAAAAATCACATCAAGTTTTGCTAAAAATTTTGCCGTAAAACTCAGTTTATAAAAAATCGGCTCGATAAAAAACCGTAAAATTTTGGTATGTTGTTTCGCAATGTGTGTATGTCTAGCAGACACATAAATACTTAGGGGTCACCGACTTTAATTTTTTGCAATATAGCATAACTTTACCCTCACCCCACATGGTTTGTGGCTATATGACGTTAGAGTAAAAAGGAATGTGTTTCAACTTACACAACTCACGTTCGTGTTAAAAACGAGATGTATTTATTATAAGAAATGTTCACGATATATTCGATCTCAACTTCAGATGTCATGTACTAGTGAAAGGAAACACCTTTGACAAAATGTATATCTTATACAATTGTCCGTAAGTATTTGACCTGACACTCATCAATCTTCGCTAATATTTTCGGACGTTTTCGTTCCTTTACACAATATTGTACCCTGAAAAGATCTAAAATTATACAAATAACCTTTATAGTTAACCGTCTGACTTCCATGCAGGTTACCACAGGTACGAAATTACGGCAGACCATTTTTAGCGCACCTGTCACAAAGTGACAAGGTGAGCTTTTGTGATCGCGTGGCGTCCGTCGTCCGTCCGTCCGTCCGTAAACTTTGCTTGTGACCACTCTAGAGGTCACATTTTTCATGGGATCTTTATGAAAGTTGGTCAGAATGTTCATCTTGATGATATCTAGGTCAAGTTCGAAACTGGGTCACGTGCGGTCAAAAACTAGGTCAGTAGGTCTAAAAATAGAAAAACCTTGTGACCTCTCTAGAGGCCATATTTTTCATGAGATCTTCATGAAAATTGGTCAGAATGTTCATCTTGATGATATCTAGGTCAAGTTCAAAACTGGGTCACGTGCCATCAAAAACTAGGTCAGTAGGTCTAAAAATAGAAAAACCTTGTGACCTCTCTAGAGGCCATATTTTTCAATGGATTTTCATGAAAATTGGTCGGAATGTTCACCTTAATGATATCTAGGTCAAGTTCAAAACTGGGTCACGTGGGGTCAAAAACTAGGTCAGTAGGTCTAAAAATAGAAAAACCTTGTGACCTCTCTAGAGGCCATATTTCTCAAGAGATCTTCATGAAAATTGGTCAGAATGTCACCTTGATGATATCTAGGTCAAGTTTGAAACTGGGTCACGTGCGGTCAAAAACTAGGTCAGTAGGTCTGAAAATAGTAAAACTTTGTGACCTCTCTAGAGGCCATATTTTTCATGGGATCTTTATGAAAATTAGTCAGAATGTTCACCTTGATGATATCTAGGTCAGTTTCGAAACTGGGTCACTTGTGGTCAATAACTAGGTCAGTAGGTCTAAAAATAGAAAAACCTTGTGACCTCTCTAGAGGCCATATTTTGCAAGAGATCTTCATGAAAATTGGTCTGAATGTTCATCTTGATGATATCTAGATCAAGTTTGAAACTGGGTCACGTGCGGTCAAAAACTAGGTCAGTAGGTCTGAAAATAGAAAAACCTTGTGACGTCTCTAGAGGCCATATTTCTCAATGGATCTTCATAAAAATTGGTGAGAATGTTCAGCTTGATGATACCTAGGTCAAGTTCGTAACTGGGTCATGTGCGGCCAAAAACTAGGTCAATAGGTCGAAAAATAGAAAAACCTTGTGACCTCTCTAGAGGCCATATTTTTCATGAGATCTTCATGAAAATTGGTGAGAATGTTCATCTTGATGATATCTAGGTCTTCAAAAGTGGGTCACGTGCCTTCAAAAACTAGGTCATTAGGTCAAATAATAGAAAAACCTTGTGACCTCTCTAGAGGTCATATTTTTCAATGGATCTTCATGAAAATTGGTCAGAATTTTTTATCTTGATGATATCTAGGTCATATGTGCTCAAAAACTAGGTCACTGTGTCAAATAATAGAAATAACGATGTCATACTCAGTTCAACACTGGGTCATGTGGGGATAGGTAAGCGATTCAGAACCATCATGGTCCTCTTGTTTGAATTCAGTATAATGAAGTGTTACCGTATTTGCTTTTATTCTTACAATCTTTTGCGAGGATTTTCACAAATTCTAATTGATTTCTCTTGTAGTTTCTATTTTCGGGAGTAATTTCTCTTTTTATCTTAGATACCTTTAAAGATTTTACTCGACACTTACTACAAAATATCTTGAATACAAGTATATTTCTTTCAATAAATGAACCATAAAAAAGAAATAGATAAGTGTATTAATTTTCCGTCCTGTAAAATTTGGAGATAAAATTTAAAAAAAAAAAGATGATAGACTGAGGACTACAACCCACAACTCCGAGATTGATTGCTAATCATTTTGTCCCCGCAGCTACTTGCACATGCGATATTTTTTAAATCCTATAAAGAATACTTACGCAGTAGTTATTTCTCTATTGAGGGCCAGGTCAATACTAATGGACAATATATCCACTTTAATCATCCATTTGTTATCCCTATTGATGGTTTCAAAATGCAGATTCAAAAAAGATGAAGAAAAGATGTTACTTATTTTCCCAGTCTAAGGCAAAATGCTAATTTTGCTTTGTAAAAAAGCTAGTATGCGGTCAGTTGATGATTTAATTTCGTGAAAATAGGTACTTAAACATGTTTTAAACATTTAGAATTTTCGTTCTTATGTAATTTTATGACATGAGGGTTTGCCTGATTTTACCAGAAATATTCATCGACGCATGTCGGACTGTTGCTCCAGTTCACATGTATTATCAGCACGAAAACAGTATACCAGATCCTGTATCTGATATGAAATTACTATTTTTTACATGGATTAATTTATTGTAAATCATGAAACAAATTCTACAAATTTAGACACCAATCTCCACGAGATTACGAGTTGAGAGAAGAGTTTGTTCTATACGCATAATGCTGAGCAACTGGTATCACTTTTTTATATCCTAGGTAAATGACTAGAGATCAAAGCCTCGACCATCCGCACGAGACAGACAAAGAGACAAAGACAGTGAGGTCATAGTAAGGCAGAGTAGCTAGTCCAGCGAACAGACTTTATTCTTAGAAAAAGATCTTCAAATGACTATTAATAAAGTATTGCAGCTGGTCAGACGCAGAGAATTTATTCTTGAGACGGTGTCTTTTTATTACAATCAAGCACAAATGCTGGTCCGATGTAAATAATTTATTTCTTGGCGGGAACCTTCTGATCAAGTGCAGTTACAAGCTCTTAATAATGAATGCTAGAAAATATTTCATAAAACCCTCACCAGTTGCAGCTTTCAGATTTTGAGAAGTACGGAAAAAGTAAAAGCCATTTCTGTTTCTCCGGATGCCCTGGATATAGATGTAGAAACTGTAGTTTCGTGTTCACAATCTGAACACTTAAATGTAAATAATTATAAGTCATTTCAAGGAATCAACACACATAATACATATTGATTAACCAATGATCAAAAGTCTTTTTCGATAATATCCTTAGATGCGAAATGTCATTTACATAATTTACACCCTGTATCAAATATCTCATTAAGATATTTCAGCTCCGTAATCACTTGAATGTTATTACATGTTTAAAAAAATCGACATTTTTCTTTAACACTTTCTTAGCAAATGTCACCATATGTCTCTCAATACTTTCATGCCAATTCATTTCATCAATTCATTCCGAATTTACCGTTAATACATGCAGCTTCGCATATTCTTTAGATTATTTTGTTAAAAAAAAATGACGATTAAACGTGTCATGTCTTAATGGGGTAGGGGTAAAATATCGTCAAATATTGAAAAATTAAAGTTGGTGACCCCTAAGTATTTATGTGTCTACTAGACGTACATACACTGCGAAACAACATACCAAAATTTTACGGTTTTTTATCGAGTCGAATTTTTATAAACAGGATTTTAAGGCAAAATTTGTAACAAAACTTGATGTGAGTTTTTCCCTTCTCATGTCACAATATCGTCTCTGACGTCCTAAGCGTAAACCTTAATTCGCTGAATTTTTAGCTCACCTGTCACATAGTGACAAGGTGAGCTTTTGTGATCACCCGTCGTCAGTCCGTGCGTCAACAATTTCTTGTCTGCACGATAGTGGTTTCATTTATGATTTTATTTTAACCAAACTTGCACACAACTTGTATCACCATAAGATCACGGTTCCTTTCTTGAATTGGCCAGATCCCATTATGGGTTCCAGAGTTATGGCCCCTGAAAGGGCCAAAATTAGCTATTTTGACCTTGTCTGCACAATAGCAGCTTTATTTATAATTTAATTTTTACCAAACTGGCACACAACTTGTATCACCATAAGATCTTGGTTCCTTTCTTGAACTGGCGAGATTCCGTTATGGGTTCCAGAGTGATGGCCCCTGAAAGGTCCAGAATTAGCTATTTTGACCTTGTCTGCACAATAGCATCTTCATTTATGATTTGATTTTAACCAAACTTGCACACAACTTGTATCACCACAAGATCTTGCTTCCTTTCTTCAACTGGCCAGATTCCTTCATGGGGTCCAGAGTGATGGCCCCTGAAAGGGCCAGAATTAGCTATTTTGACCTTGTCTGCACAATAGCAGCTTCATTTATGATTTGATTTTAACAAAACTTGCACACAACTTGTATCACCACAAGATCTTGCTTCCTTTCTTCAACTGGCCAGATTCCTTCATGGGTTCCAAAGTGATGGCCCCTGAAAGGGCCAGAATTAGCTATTTTGACCTTGTCTGCACAATAGCAGCTTCATTTATGATTTGATTTTAACAAAACTTGCACACAACTTGTATCACCACAAGATCTTGCTTCCTTTCTTCAACTGGCCAGATTCCATCATGGGTTCCAGAGTTATGGCCCCTTAAAGGTCCAAAATTGGCTATTTTGGCTTTTGCAGCCATATAGAGACTTCATTTATGGTTTTATTTGATACAAACTTCCAAAATATCTTCAACAACAATAAATCTTGGATTCCATGACAAATCAGATCCAATCATAGGTTCCAGAGTTATTTTATATCTGATTACCTCCCCTGATTGTAATCAAAATGGATTTATATCAGTAAGTACTTATAGGACTTATTTGAAATTTCATTATTGTTATTAGTTGGACTGAGACAATCAGGGTAGATAACTATGGACTGATTTTTATGTCAAATTACCTCCCTTTATTTCAAATTAAAATGGGTATATCTCCATAACTAATGAAGATACTGATCTGAAATTTCATTTATGTCAACAGATTTATTTGGCAGATCCTTCTTTTGTTCACTTACAATATTTTTTTTTATTACTTCCTTTAACGTTACTATAAATAGCTTATTTTTAGTAACTTTTTTATTATTGGCCGTATGGAAAAACCGAGACCACTTTTCTGTGGTACAACATGGATGGTACCTCCAATTTTTAGGTGTATTTTGACATATCTATACCTTGTAAGAATTTTTTTTCTCTTTTTGGTTAAATTTCTTCCCTTTGTTTTTTTCTGAGGACCTTCTTGTCCGCAAGGGCAATGATAACAGGTGAGCGATATAGGGCCATCATGGCCCTCTTTATACCATTAAGTAGCATTTTCTGAATGCAAAATGACAAATATTTTGTATTTTTCATTGATATGACATTCAGAGTGCAGGAAAGGAAAAATACCGAAAGAACCCGGAACTGGGTGTTGCACAAAAAGTGACGTCACGGGCCATGTTTGTGACACAATAGCAAAAAACACGATAAATATGACGACAAAGTAAAACCGGAGCTCAATCGCATATAAATTGAATTTTATACAGTATAAATTTCAGGACGAAATTCGGCAAAAAATTTTGGGGCGCATTCCACCTTAACGCCCAATCTCAAAATGCTTTCGGTGACTTACTTAAAAGCATTGTATCTCTTCAAATAGTGAAGATAATCACTTCAAATTTACAGATTTGAAAAGTAAAAGACTGTTCTTGATGAATATTTTGTTATCTCAATTTTGAAATTTTTGTCACTAATACAGGTTTTCTCATGGAACGCCCCAAATATATTTTTCACTGGGGCTTTGACCGTGAAAATGTTTTCGCCCGATAACCTGAGAATCAATTGACCCAGAACCTTTGAATTTGAAGTATGATTGGGCTTACAATTTAGATGACCCCTATTGTTTTGGGGATTAGTAAGTCAAAGGTCAAGGTCACTGGGGCCTGGACCTTGAAAACTGTTTCCACTTGATAACTTGAGAACCACTCCACCTAGAAGCTTTAAACTTGACAGCATGGTTTGGCTATAAAGTAGATTACCCCTGTTGTTTTTGAGGTCAAAGGTCAAAGTCACAGGGACCTGAACCTTAAAAATGGTTTCAGTGCAACTTTAGAACCACTTAACCAAGAGCCTTTAAATTTGACATCTTGATTATACCATATTGTTATTTGGGTCAGTAAGTCAAAGGTCATGGTCACTTGGGCCAGAACCTTGAAAATGGTTTCTGCTCAATAACTTAAAGATCCATTTGACCAAGAACCTTCAAACCAGGTAGCATAAACTTGATAGCATGATTGGGCTTATAAAGAAGATGACCCTTATTGTTTTGGAGGTCATTAGGTCAAAGGTCAAGGTCACAGGGACCTGATCCTTGAAAAACATTTCCATGCAATAACTTGACTACCACTTGACCCAGTATTTTCAAATTTGATAGCATGATTTGGCTTATGAATTGATGACCCCTATTGTTAAGCGGGTTTAGCAGGTCAAAGGTCAGGTCATAGTGATCACAGGACGGAATATTGGACAGGCCATTGTGAGGGCATATGTGTTTTATAAACTGCTGTTGTTTATTTTTTTCTTTAACATTGCCACAACAACGTTGGAATAAAATTCTTTGAACAATTGGTAGAGGACCTTCAAGGAACATCTATGCCATGTTGTATCAGCTTCCACTAATTGGTTTTGGAGAGATATCATTTAAAGAAAACTGCAGACAGATGTAGGACAGGCAGTAATAAATCACCCTTCATGCTCAGGAGAGCTGCTTATGTCAAATGGACAGAAGTGTGGCTGAAATTGCACTAAAAATGTTTATGAAAGTATATTAGTATAAATATTATTATTAAAGGCTCGCAATGCTTTATGAATACTGCAAAAAAAGTATGTCAGTTCTTAATTTACACATTTAATAGTACCCCCATCACGATAGATAGAAATATCTAACAACTACAAGGCTGTCCTTATCTGTCAGTATTTGCTACGAGTAATCAAGCTTCTGGTGTAAGTTACATATTTTGTGAGAGTAACTTTTCAAGCATTAACACTTTATCTAGAGTATGCACATATGCAAGTAGAATGTATCATGCAGTTTGCTCATGCATATTTTTAATCACATCTGTGTAATTTAGCATGTATTTAGTTGTACGTAATGTTCGTGAGTTAGGAATCAGTTTCCATGTCATGTACATATGTCAGTTTTATTTATTCAAATTTTGCATATTTATTTTTCATGTATTTTATGTTGCAGTGCAATTGTTTTACAAGTTTCTTTGGATTTGTTTTCCAAACCTTGTATGCTTATAAATAACTCAATCATTTTAATTACATGTATAAAAAATGAAGGTGTACAAATCAAGATTTGTTTCATGTCAGTTTTATTATTTTCTAGCAGGGCTATGGCCCTTTTACTGTACTTTTTAGCTCAAGGTGAGCTACTGTGATAGTCCTTTGTCTGCCATCTGTCACTTGTCATCAACAGTTTGACCTTTAACACTCTAGAGGTCACAATTTTGGCCAAATTTTACCAAAAGTTTATCAGCATGATTGTTATCCTCAAGAAATTCTGGGAATTCCATGCCAGGTCATGTGGGTTCAAAAACTAGGTAAATAGGGAAACCTTTTTAACATTGTAGAGGCCACATTTTCTATCTCATTTTCATAAAACTTAGAATATTTGTCTTTATAAAAGCTATTTCTGTTCTGAAATTCGGTTACCCGAGGTGTTAAACTAGGTCATTAGGTCAGATTATAGAAAAGCCATATAAATACATTTTCATATTGATCATCATAAATCTTTGTCAGAACTTTTGTCTCCATGAAAAGTAGGTAAGATTAAAATTAAGTTACAGGAGGTTGAAAACTAGGTTGCAAGGTCACTTCATAGAAAACGCCTTGTAAACTCTCTAGAGGCCACCTTTTCTACTTGATATTTTTACAACTTTGTCAGAATGTTTGTCTGTATGAAAGGGCTCGATACGGTTTGCATTGAAAAATGGCCTTTCATGCAAATTGCTTAAATTAAAATGGCAAAAAGTATCATCCTTTTAAATGATAAATCTTAGAAAAATATTACGAAATCTTAAAAATTGCTTCTTTTATACGCCAATATTTAACCCGACTATCCGAACAAAAATATACCTTTATGCGTCATTTTGACGTTACGTGAAACGTTATTCAACCCTTTGTATAGATAAAAGAAGTAACCGGCACTTTTAACAAAATTATATTACGCAGGCGAACATGTTAGTGTTCTTAAATATTTTATTTATTACTTTACTAAACACACCGTGATTAATGCAGAAAAACAAATCCCTTCTTTGATTCCGATAAGAATATAAAATATAAAAAGTTATTTATGATGTTGATGGTATATTCACGGCTGTGCATTACTGTCATGCAAAAGTCGATACGACTGACATGTATTTCTGTGTAAATATAAATCTACTATATAAAACATATATAAGCATCTTAGGTGTCAGAAACATCATTTAGGCATATAATATGTTATTTTAAAACAAAATAATTTACGCATAGGGAGATACTTGATTTTATTTCTTTCAGACAAAGATTAGCAGATTCGTTTTATCTATTTAAGAATGCATGAATTTCTGTAAGAAAAAAAATCACCTTTAAGAACAGTAAAGAAACTTGTTTTTCATTTAGTTTATAGACATGATTTCAACATTTTCTTTTAAAGTAACCACCGAAGAATGTCAGATGCGCAAGCAGTGTTTTGGTTATTCATAAAATATAAATGATTGGAAAGAACAATTTTCAAGGAAAACTTTTACCATCTAAAGAATAACTTACAGTCTTTCCTATTAGTTAAAAAACAATTTTATTACGTTTGATAGCGTTAAGAATTAACAAGCAGACTTTAATGTGTGGAATGTCCAAGTTAACTTGCATTTCGATCAATATTTCTGCAGAAGTGTTGCGATCATTTACGTTAGCTCGCTTGGTAAAGTACAACACTTCAAATTACAGGTCACAGGTTTTACTCCCGGATGAGGAACTGTTTTTCCGTGAAATCTTTACTAAACATGTGATTCATAGATGGTAGTAAATGTTTAGTTTTAGAGTTAATTCAGCTGATAAAAGTTTAAAAGACAGGAAAACAAATAGAGCAGGTTTTATCAACGTTATCACAACCGTCATCATTTCATCCCAGACTGACCGAATAATGTCGCCATATCACTTTTCCTGCGGATGATCGAGTTTGTTCTATTTGTATCCGAGGGATTGGAGCATTGACGGGGGGGGGGGGGGGGGGGGGGGGGCGCGCAGTTGCTATCAGTTTTCTATCAAGTTTCCTCAGAATATTCAGCAAGGGTACTGGATTATGCGAATTCAGATGTCAAACCATTATCACGTTTGAAAAAAAACCTAATAGTGATTGTGTGATGTTGCAAAATATAAAAAGCGATCTTTTTTTGTAGCTCAGTACAGTATCGTGGGAAAATCGACACAATAGAATGTTGCGTTCTCACATAGAAAAGATACACATAGGGATCAATTGATCCAGTATGTTCACATTAGATTCATAAATAATAATTTGTATTTTTCATACGTGACCTTACACTACAAAACTGGAAATCTTGTATATTGAAGACACAAAATTATCATCGAACTTTACGCAACTCCATATTTCTATAGCATTTTGCATATAAAGATGATGTCTTTTATAAATTTTAGTCTGAATGGTTGACATAAACAGTTTGTTTTCATTGAAAATGGATGGAACATGTGCTCTTTTTTCCTGCCAAAATATCACATATCATTAGATAAGCAGCAGATTTATCTCAGATTTGTTTGTGTTCCTCTAGATGTACATTCATATAACATTCTAATACTAAAGTGGATAATAAGATAACAATAAAGAAAATAAGTTATGTTCTTGATTCGTTGAACCTATATAAAGAATATTTATCATAAATGCATATTAAGATGATGTATAATAATGATGTCATCCTCCGCCGCACCGCTTTTGTATTTGCTTTTTCCTTCACATAATCTTTAATTTCTAGATTAAGTAAGGAAATACACTGCATAAATATCTCTTTCCTCTGTATATCATTTATTATTAAGGTATCTGTTTGCCATGCTCAGTTAAATAAAGGGAACCATTTCCTAAAGTTATACATGTACTATACATTACCTGCGTTTGCATGTCGGCATAATTGTGCAGACCTGTTTTAGAATAAAAAAGAATAACAGTAACGTGCAACAAAATTTAAAGTGTTTTTTTTTTTGTTTTGTTTTTTGACAATTTAAAAATGAACAAAACGATTACCCATTACATATGTTTCTCATATGACTATAAACATTACATGTCTTAAAAATCAAGTAGCAAGAACTCATTTGAATGGTTTTTAACATTATGTTCATTTATATGGAAAGAATAAGCAGAATCAAGGAAAGATTGATGAAAAATATGGATACGAAATAATTATAAGTTGTTGATTCTTTATAAAACTACAAGTTAGCTCTTAACGGTATATTACTCTAAGAAGTACGTGTTTCAATACCTTGAAAATATCCGTTTATGAAATTAATTTGGTACGTTGCTGAAGTTATTTTCTTGCCTGTCAGACAAGATTTTCCCGTGTTTTTGCCAGTTATGGAATAATTCGTCTTACACCCCGAGGAGTAAGATTACTCATGTGCTGTAGTTTATGAATGAATGCGTTAATTCATACACTACCATAATAATACGAGGGGCGTTCAATATGTAATGTTACTCCATATAACCGCTGGTTATTTTTAGATGCAGTTTTTTGGCACATGATAGAGCAATTTATTGGGAACACAATGCTATATAAATTATAAAAAATCGGCAGGTTTAAAGTAAAAATATAATCATTTGAGTGAGGTGTTCTCAGGTATACTGGACCATAATCATAATTTAGGTTTGTCCTGGGCATCCAGATTCTCAGAAAAAAAGAATAACTTGTAAAATCACAAAATTCTATCATTTTTCTACGAAGTACCGCAATTTGTGATGAGTTTGCTTTTGTTTTAAACTATTTATTGCATTTTTATGCCCCCCTTCGAAGAAGGAGGGGTATATTGTTTTGCAGATGTCGGTCGGTCGGAATGTAGACCAATCCGTTTCCGGATGATAACTAAAGAATGCTTGGGCCTAGGATAATGAAAGTTGATAGGGAGGTTGGTCATCACCAGCAGACGACCCCTATTGATTTTGAGGTCTGTATGTCAAAGGTCAAGGCCACAGTAACCCTGAATAGTAAAACGGATTCCAGATGATAACTCAAGAACACTTGGGCCTAGGATCATGATAGTTGATAGGGAGGTTTGTCATGACCAGCAGATGACCCCTATTGATTTTGAGGTCAGTATGTCAAAGGTCAAGGTCGCAGTGACCAGGAACAGTAAATTGGTTTCCGGGAAATAACTCAAGAACACTTGGGCCTAGTATCAGGAAAATTGATAGTTAGGTTGGCCATGACCAGCAGATGACCCCTATTGATTTTTAGGTCTAAGGTCAAGGTCACATTGCCCAGGAACAGTTAAACGGTTTCTGATCTTCTTGTCCAAAACCATAGGGCCTAGGGCTTTGATATTTGGTATGTAGCAAAATCTAGTGGTCCTCTAGCAAGATTGTTCAGATTATTTCCCTGGGGTCAAATATGGCCCAACCCCGGGGGTCACATAGTTTATATAGACTTATACAGGAAAAAACTTTGAAAAACTCTTGTCCAAAACCACAGGGCCTAGGGCTTTGATATTTTGTATATGACATCATCTAGTGGTCCTCTACTAAGATTGTTCAAATTATTCCCCTAGGGTCAAATATGGCTCCGTCCTGGGGGTCACATGGTTTACATAGACTTATATAGGGAAAAACTTTGAAAATCTTCTTGTCCAAACCACAAAGACTATGGCTTTGATATTTTGTAATGTAGCATCATCTAGTGGTTCTCTACCAAATTTGTTCAATTATCCCTCTAGGGTCAAATATGGCCCTGCCTCAGGGGTCATATGGTTCATATAGACTTATATAGGGAAAAACTTAGAATCTTCATGTCCATAACTTACATCATTCAGATTTGGACCACATGTATAGTTTTGAGTGGCAAGATGAACCTTGACATGAGTTGACCTTGATCTTGACCTAATGACCTACTTTCACATTTCTGTAGCTACAACCTTCAAATTTGGACCGCATGCATAGGTTTTTGTTCCAAATAGAATTTGACCTTGATTTTGACCTAGTGACCTACTTTCACATTTCTCAAGCTACAGGCTTCAAATTTGGACCACTTGCATGAAATGTGGAACATTCAAAAATGGCTGTGTATGGCGTTAAGATCACTCTGTAATCTCTTGTTGGGTTAATAGGTTAAAGGTCAAGGTCAGATTAAACCAGAATGGTAGAACTTTTGTTTGCAGTGAGCATATAATTTCTGTTCCTTGTGCAATTACTGAATGCATCAAGGGGGGCATTTCGTGTTCGACGAGCTCTTGTTAATTTTACAACACAACTAAAATTCTAAACTTGAGGTTGATTCCGTCTGGAATGGGTGTTGAGAGCGATTAATCAAAGTTGTAAGAACTAGTTACACAATCGAGAATTAAGATACTAGTATCAACTTAAGATACAACTGGGACTGCGTTTTGGGAGAAGTTGAGCGATAACTTTGCCTTAAAATATTTCACTTCGCCCTTCCCGCCCAAAAGAGCAAAGTTCCAGTCGCCCTAAAATTGGATGAAAGAAAAATATAATCAGCAATAAAGTGCGCCAAGATTATACGTCTCGGTTATGTAAAGTCTGTAACACAATACGCAATACACGGAATCTCACCGGGAGGCACGCACGGCAAAACGTGTCCATGACAACAAAAGATTATCACTCAATTTCAGGTTGACGCCGCTGAATTAGCTGCTAATTGTTTGCAGTTAATGTGATTGCAGTAAACGATGATAAAAGAATAAAAAGTAATAATTGAAGTTGACCAAAATCGGAGATTAGTGAGCCCGAAAAATTCGTAAAACAGCGTGTCAGACTCAGTACTTAATTACATGTCAGTCAGCCTACTGCCATACTTCCGTTTGTGGCGGCTAACAATATTGAAATTCACGAGATTTTTATTGACAAGGGGAGAACTTTCGAACTCGAGAAGCATCAAAGAAAATTCTCACGGGTCAAGCCGACGCACGGGGCATTTTGTGTGCGGGTCAAAAACGAGTTTTTCTCGATTTTCACGGGTCAAAACCCGGAACCTCGAGTCAACCGAACGCTTATCACAGTTTCGGAAAAAAGTCGTTTCGAAATTTTGGTTGCCGGGTATGGATCTAGAACACAATGTAGACTACCCGTTACTCCCGACGTTTATTTCACATTTTCTCCATCGGGATCTGCTTTATCTTTACTTCTCGGTCTGTATTTCTTTCATTAAAAACATATAAAGTTAAATATAATGCCGTTGACAAACTATTAAATTGGTTGTTTGATAAAAATAGCAGATGACTCTTTAGTTCATATTTGATATGTATAAAAGGGAGGTAATACATTTAACCAATTATTACATTTTTATGTCAAAATACGTTGTTTTTTTAAAATATTACCCCTGAGTTTTAAGTCTTTATCTACTGATCAATACAAACAACATTTCATTGAAAGTTCGAGAGTTTTATAAACTGTGTAGTTTGTCAAATTAAAGGAAGTATATATTTAATTTTTAAACCCGAAAAGCTCACATACGTGAACAATGCCACATTGAATAGGTTCATTGAAAATGCTGCTCTGGGACGGATGAAATCCGAGAAATAATAAGTACTGGTTGTATGTGGGTACTGGTGGTATGAGGAAACATGTGTTGTAACAAGTTGTCAAACATTTTACAGTAAAAACAGTGCAAAATTTTATGTGTACTGTACTGCTGAAACATTGCACTGTTTTTATTTATATGTCATAAACAGATAATAGTATAATACTAAAAATGAAACTGAATACACAATGTCATTGCTATGTAAGCAAGGTCCTGTTTCACGTTCGCAAAACTTCTCCCTATTTCTCCTGAAGGGAGAAGTCACTTCTCCCTAATTTTCCAGGCTAAGGTGGTCCCTGATACAAGAATTTTTTTAATGATGATTATCGTGCCTGACAAAATTGCAGAGGCTTATTGTACTCAACTTATCATTTTTTGAGTAAAAATATACACACTCAATTTACAACTGTTACAAACTTTTTTATTTTAGTTTTCAAATGTTTTTGTGAAGATCATGATTTGTTTTATCTGTTTAAACTGAAAATTGAACTGTAGATCTAGTTGTTGAATAGTAGAATCAAGGAATTGCATATTAAAATATCAATGTTTTGGACATAAAATTGTCCAGTATACCCGAGTACACCTCACTCAAATGATTATATTTTTACTGTGAATCTACCGATTTTTATAATTTATGTAGCATTATGTTCCCAATAAATTGCTCTAAAATGTGCCGAAAACCGCATCTAAAACTAACAAGCGGTTACAGAACTACTTACAGAGTAACATTACATATTGAACGCCCCTCTTAAAGTGCTTAAAAGAAAAACATTTATTTTATCTTATTTTTTCTATTGATTGAAGAATACTTTATGCAAGAAAAAGAGTCTATTATAGCTGAAGATGCAAATGAAAATATCTCGCTCTCGGGCAACTGTTCCGCAGTAAATCGGCCGAGACTCGTTACCACCTAAACAGTTAACTTCAAGCCAGATGTTCCTTCGGCACCTTCAACCAGTGAAAAAATTCTTACAGTCTACCTATGTGACATCACAAATACATGTATTCAGATCAAGCGACACAAAATGTATAGTGCACTAGCTCTAAAAACGTTTTTAAATTAGGTTTTCTTGTTTACTCCTCAGAAATAAATATGACTCCCGACACCTGTAGTCCTTTTAAGAATCGGTGTTTGATAAAAACAGCTGTTTTGTATTATTCGATTAATGCATTGTGTAGAGATAATTTTTCTAAATATTTAGAGCATTTTTCTTAAAGAGCAAATGGAATTTTCTTTAAGATAAATAAAATTTTAAAGCCTGAAGAAAAGATACAGCTTGTTAAAATGTTCAGAGAACGCTTATATGAGGTCAGATCTTCGCAAAATACTCCTCATCTGCAAACAGTAAACTTTACAAAATTTGTTACATGATAAAGGATATTCATTTATCTACATGACCATGTAAAAAGTTAAAAGTTTATCCTTTGCGGATATCGTTTATTTCTTAATTATATACCAAATATCACTGTTTTTCTTGCGTTATATAGCTTTTCCCACACAAATGACGTCATCAGTAACGTCACAACTGGTAACGTTCTTTTCGCCACGGTGTTCAATATATGACTGTAGATGTATTGGCAATACTTGTTTATCAAAATATTTAATTTTATTTTTTCCCATTATTTTAGGCCAATTTGTATAGGGAAGCATACCAGGCCCTTTAGAACTAATTTAAAACTGGGTTCCCTAAGCACTAGGTAAGGTCATAAAATATCATTATTAGATTCCAAAGGCCACATTTTCTCCTTTATCTTCAAAAAAAACTATAGAATGTTTGCCTCTATGAAATTTAGGTAAGATTTAACCCTGGATTATAGAGTTCTTTAAATAGGTCACATGGTCAAATGATAGAAAAAACGTTTGTCTACTTGATCATCATGAAACTTAGACAAATACCAAAATTCCAAAACTTGGTAACAAGGTTAAATCATAGAAAAACTTGTTTACCCTCTATAGAGGAGGCCACATTTTCTACTTGAACTTTATTAAACTTTGTCAGAATGTTTGTCATTAGGTCAGATTTGAAACTGGATTATCTAGGTCAGGACTAGGTCACTAAGTCAAATCATAGAAAGAGACCTAATTAACATTGGAAAGGTAACATTGTTTACCTGATCTGTGTGATGCTTGGTCAGAATGCTTGACTAATTAAAATCTATGATAAAACTAGGTCATAAGGTCATTTCATTGAAAAGCTTGGTTAATGATCTACCTGATTTACATAACACTTGCAATCATTTTTTCATATATGTATGCAGTATTTCCTATATGCATATAACGGGTTCTTTAAAAAAAATTCTTGTCAGAAAATGCTGACCCAATTTCAGACTAATTTCAACTTTTTTTTTGTACAATAGCTAAATTATGAGGCTTAATAGGTAAATTAAACGAGGGTTATCAGTTGGCATATAAGGGAGGACTGTTCTAGAAAGGTTCAAAAGCTACACATGTATACCATCAAGGATGTACCTCTGCGTGTTGGTCTTTGGATGACAGTATGTTAGAGAGTTTCGAAAACTTACGAACAAATCTACATTTGGCAGCGGGCTACATCAACAACAAATAATATATAGTCTTGACGTAATCAATACTACTTTCTATGATCACCAGTCTATTGTACATATAATATTTGAGTGAATGTTTTCTTGACAAATTGTTATGTATTATATAAATAAGGCTACTTATTATGCCCCCCTTCAAAGAAGGAGGGGTATATTGTTTTGCAGATGTCGGTCTGTCGGTCGGTCTGTATGTAGACCAATCCGTTTCTTGATGATAACTCAAGAACGCTTGGGCTTAGAATCATGAAAGTTGATAGGAAGGTTGGTCATCACCTGCAGATGACCCCTATTGATTTTGAGATCTGCATGTCAAAGGTCAAGGCCACAGTGACCCTGAACAGTTAAACGGTTTCCGGATGATAACTCAAGAACGCTTGGGCCTATAATCATGAAAGTTGATAGGGAGGTTGGTCATGACCAGCAGATGGCCCTTATTGATTTTGAGGTCAGTATGTCAAAGTTCCAGGCGAGAACGATGCTCACAGAAATGGAGTAGGCATCCTGATGAACAAGACAGCCTCTAGAAGTCTTCTAGAATGGGAGCCCATCAATGAAAGGATCATTACTGTTAGGTTCAAGTCCAAATTCCAAGAAGTCACTATTATACAGTGCTACGCCCCTACCAATGCTGCAGACCAGGAGGAGAAGGAGGACTTCTACAGCAACCTACAGAGCGTCATCGACAAGACTCCAAACAGAGATATTAAGATCGTCATGGGTGATATGAATGCGAAGGTTGGTAACAACAACGTAGGAAATGAGGTTATAATGGGGAAAGAAGGACTCGGGGAGATGAATGACAATGGAGAGTTATTCACTGACTTCTGCGGACAGAATGACCTTGTGATAGGAGGATCCATCTTCCCCCACAAGAATATCCATAAGTCAACTTGGACTTCCCCAGATCATACAGTGAATAACCAGATTGATCACGTGACGATCTCACGCAGATGGAGAAGAACCCTCACAGATGTCAGGGCCTACCGCAGTGCAGATGCTGGGTCAGACCACCAACTGGTAATAGCGAAGCTGCAAGTACGCATTGCCCGCGTTAAGAAGTCAGAACAGCAACGCCAACCCAGATTTGACACTACCAAGCTACGACGAGAAGAGGTGAAAAACTCCTTCAAGATATCCCTCAAGAACAGGTACCAGGCCTTGGCAGACCTAGAGGATGGCTCAATGGAAAAGAAGTGGGAGAGGGTTAGATGTACGTTCACCGACACCTGTAGGGAAGAACTAGGGCACAGAAAACGGACATACAAGACCTGGCTTTCAGATGGCACCATCATAAAGATAGAAGAAAGGCAGACAGTTAGACAGCGTCTGCTCCAAACCAAAAACAAGGGCACAAAAACACGCCATCCAACAAGAGTACTCCATCTTAAATAGACAGGTAAAAAGAAGCGCCAGGGCTGACAAGAGAACCCAGGTAGATAAACTGGCAGAAGAGGCACAGACAGCAGCCCATAGAAACGACATGAAGACACTGTATACTATCACCAGACAGCTGACAGGCAGGAAGGGAGGAGGAACCAACAACAAGCCAGTAAAGGATAAAGATGGAAACGTCCTATCCAAACCAGCGGAACAGATGGACCGATGGAGAGAGCACTTTGACTCTCTTCTAAGTGGTACACCAGTTATAGATCCACCACAGTTAGAGGCTGGAGAAGTGCTGGAGATAGACATAGGACCCATAACCAGGAAAGAAGTTATCTCAGCCATCAATAAGCTGAAGAACGGAAAGGCTCCTGGACCTGACAGCATCCCACCAGAGGCACTAAAGACATCAGCAGCAGCTACAGCTGACATCATTTAGGGCCTACTACAGACTATCTGGGATGAAGAGACAGTACCAGCTGAATGGCAGAATGGGTACATTGTCAAGCTGCCAAAGAAAGGTGACCTCAGCGATTGTCAGAACTGGCGTGGAATCCAGCTGCTCTCCATACCTAGTAAAGTCCTCACTCGCACTATCCTAGAGAGGATGAAGAAGGCAGTAGACTCACAACTGAGGGAAGAACAAACAGGCTTCAGACCTGGAAGATCTTGAACAGACCAGATAGCTACTCTCCATATAATCATAGAACAGTCTATAGAATGGCGATCCCCACTTTATGTCACCTTCATTGACTTCAAGAAGGCCTTCGACATGATAGACAGGACTGCAATCTGGAGCATACTCGCACACTACGGTATCCCAGACAAGATCGTCAACATTATTCGGAGCATGTACAACAACAACACCTGTCAAGTCATCCATGACATGAACCTTACAGATCCCTTTGCTGTCAATAACGGAGTACAACAAGGATGTCTACTGTCTCCTCTCATCTTCTCACTGGTGATTGACTGGGTGATGAAAGCAACAATGGAGCAACCTAGAGGGATCCAATGGACACTTACCAAACAACTCGAAGACTTGGACTTTGCAGACGACATCGGTCTCCGGTCTCACACCCACAGACAGATGCAAGAGAAGTAAAGCATTTACAAGCTGTAGGAAGACGAACTGGCCTGGAAGTGAACAGAAATAAGACAAAAAGCCTGCGGATCAATGCGGCCCAGGATACAGCTATCCTCATAGAAGGGGAACCTATAGAAGATGTACCCCAGTTCACATACCTCGGCAGTGAAGTCAGTAACACAGGAGGCACAGAAGAAGATATAAGGTCCAGAATAGGAAAAGCTAGGTACGCTTTCATCACCTTAAAGCCAATCTGGGACAACAGGGCCATACACCTCCGGACAAAGATCAGACTGTTTAACACCAATGTTAAAACAGTTCTGTTATACGGCTCAGAGACCTGGAGATACACAAAAGCACTAGACAAGAAACTCCAGGTCTTCATCAATACAAGCCTGAGAAGAATCCTCCGCATCAGATGGCCGGAACGAATCTCAAACCAGGAGTTGTGGCAAAGAACCAACCAAAGGCCAATTGCAGAAGAAATCCAGATGAAGAAATGGAGATGGATTGGCCACACCATTAGAAAAGGCTAATCATGCACAGCCCATCAGTCTCTGGACTGGAACCCGCAAGGAAGTCGCAGAAGAGGTCGTCCCGTGCAGACATGGCGGAGGACCCTAGACTCTGAGCTACAAAAAATCCAGATGTCTTGGGGAGAAGCTAAACAGGTTGCCATGGACCATACCAGATGGAGAGCTGTTGTGAAGGCCCTATGTCCCTCCAGGGATGAAGAGGACTAAGTAAGTAAGTAAATGTCAAAGTTCAAGGTCACAGTGACCAGGAACAGTTAAATGATTTCCGAATGATAACTCACGATTGCTTGGGCCTAGGATCGTGAAAGTTGATAGGGAGGTTGTTCATGACCAGCAGATGACCCCTATTGATTTTGCGGTCAGTATTTCAAAGTTCAAGGTCACAGTGACCCGGAACAGTTAAATGATTTCCGGATGATAACTCAAGATTGCTTGGGCCTAGGATCGTGAAAGTTGATAGGGAGGTTGGTCATGACCAGCAGATGACCACTATTGATTTTGAGATCTGTATGTCAAAGGTCAAGGCCACAGTGACCCTGAACAGTTAAACGGTTTCCGGATGATAACTCAAGAACGCTTGGGCCTAGGATCATGAAAGTTGATAGGGAGGTTGGTCATGACCAGCAGATGACCCCTATTGATTTTGAGGTCAGTAGGTCAAGGTCACAATGACCAGGAACAGTAAAACGGTTTCTGGGCGATAACTCAAGAATGATTGGACCTAGGATCAGGAAAATTGATTGGGAGATTGATAATGACCAGCAGATGACCCCTATTGATTTTGAGGTCATTTGGTCAAAGTTTAAGGTCACATTGGCCAGGACGATAACTTGAGAATGCTTGGGCCAAGGGTCATGACAGATGATAGAGGGGTTCATCATGACCAGCAGATGACCCCTATTGATTTTAAGGTCAGTAGGTCAAAGGTCAAGGTTACAGTGACCCAGAACATTTAAACCGTTTCCAGACAATAACTTGAGAACGCTTGGGCCTAGGATCATAAAACTTGATAGGGAGGTTGGTCATGACCTGTAGATGACCCCTATAGATTTTTAGGTCTGTAAGCTAAAGGTCAAGGTCACATTGACCCGGAACAGTAAACCCTTTCCAGATGATACCTTGAGAACGCTTGGGCCTAGGATCACTAAACTTAATAGGGAGGTTGATCATGACCAGCAGTTGACCCCTGTTGATTTCGAGGTCAATAGGTCAAATGTCACATTGAACCAGAACAGTAGAACTTTTGTTTACAGTGAGCAAATAATTTCTGTTTCTTGTGCAATTACTGAATGCATCAAGGGGGGCATTTCGTGTTCGACGAGCTCTTGTTAAGAATAGCCATTGTGTCGACTTCCACAAAACAAAAACACAATTTTCAGATATATAATGTTTTGACAAATAAGGACCATGGGTCCCTTCTCTTATTCTTAACTATAAGCTAGAAGACATAAATTTAAATGTATTTCCATGTAGCTAGGTTAAAAGTATCGAGTAGAATAGAAAAATCCAATTATTTTTCAAAATTCAACACGATATCACATAATACACCAACTTTCACAATTCTTGGAGCACGGGTTGTATAATTCAACACATTTCTGCGAAATCAACTTCTAGTTTAGCTGACCCTAGAAATACAATGTATTGATGTCACGACTTGAATAAATTAATCGTGACACCTATACATTGAACGTGTTGCAACCCCACTTCTTTAATTCATGGGCTGTTGCCTTTAAACTCCGCTACCTTGTTAAAAATAAGTTTCTACAAACGACCGACCCTGCTAAAACAACAGTAGAAGTCGGTGGGGTCATGATTTCCGGATGATAACTCAAGATTGCTTGGGCCTAGGATTGTGAAAGTTGATAGGAGGTTGGTCTTGACCAGCAGATTACCACTATTGATTTTGAGATCTGTATGTCAAAGGTCAAGGCCACAGTGACCCTGAACAGTTAAACGGTTTCCGGATGATAACTCAAGAACGCTTGGGCCTAGGATCATGAAAGTTGATAGGGAGGTTGGTCATGACCAGCAGATGACCCTTATTGATTTTGAGGTCAGTATTTCAAAGTTCAAGGTCACAGTGACCTGGAACAGTTAAATGATTTCCGGATGATAACTCAAGATTGCTTGGGCCTAGGATCGTGAAAGTTGAAAGGGAGGTTGGTCATGACCAGCAGATGACCCCTATTGATTTTGAGGTCAGTAGGTCAAGGTCACAGTGACCAGGAACAGTAAAACGGTTTCCGGGCGATAACTCAAGAACGATTGGACCTAGGATCAGGAAAATTGATTGGGAGATTGATCATGACCAGCAGATGACCCCTATTGATTTTGAGGTCATTTGGTTTAAGTTCAAGGTCAGATTGGCCAGGAACAGTTAAACAGTTTCTGGACAATAACTTGAAAACGCTTGGGCCAAGGGTCATGAAAGATGATAGAGGGGTTCATCATGACCAGCAGATGACCCCTATTGATTTTAAGGTCAGTAGGTCAAAGGTCAAGGTTACAGTGACCCAGAACATTTAAACCGTTTCCAGACAATAACTTGAGAACGCTTGGGCCTAGGATCATAAAACTTGATAGGGAGGTTGGTCATGACCTGTATATGACCCCTATAGATTTTTAGGTCTGTAAGCTAAAGGTCAAGGTCACATTGACCCGGAACAGTAAACCCTTTCCGGACGATACCTTGAGAACGCTTGGGCCTAGGCATTGTGTCTACTTCCACAAAACAAAGACACAATTTTCAGATATATAGAATAATGTTTTGAGAAATAAGGATCACGGGTCCCTTCATTTATTCTTAACTATTAGCTAGAAGACATAAATTTAAATGTATTTCCATGTAGCTAGGTTAAAAGTATTGAGTAGAATAGAAAAATCCAATTATTTTTCAAAATTCAACAGGATATCACATAATACACCAACTTTCACAATTCTTGGAGCACGGGTTGTATAATTGGTCTTGACCAGCAGATGACCCCTATTGATTTTGAGATCTGTATGTCAGAGGTCAAGGCCACAGTGATCCTGAACAGTTAAACGGTTTCCGGATGATAACTCAAGAACGCTTGGGCCTAGGATCATGAAAGTTAATAGGAAGGTTGGTCATGACCAGCAGATGACCCCTATTGATTTTGAGGTCAGTAGGTCAAAGGTCAAGGTTACAGTGACCCGGAACATTTAAACCGTTTCCAGACAATAACTTGAGAACGCTTGGGCCTAGGATCATAAAACTTGATAGGGAGGTTGGTCATGACCTGTAGATGACCCCTATAGATTTTTAGGTCTGTAAGCTAAAGGTCAAGGTCACATTGACCCGGAACAGTAAACCCTTTCCGGATGATACCTTGAGAACGCTTGGGCCTAGGATCACTAAACTTAATAGGGAGGTTGATCATGACCATCAGTTGACCCCTGTTGATTTCGAGGTCAATAGGTCAAATGTCACATTGAACCAGAACAGTAGAATTTTTGTTTACAGTGAGCAAATAATTTCTGTTCCTTGTGCAATTACTGAATGCATCAAGGGGGGCATTTCGTGTTCGACGAGCTCTTGTTAAGAATAGCCATTGTGTCGACTTCCACAAAACAAAAACACAATTTTCAGATATATAGAATAATGTTTTGACAAATAAGGATCATGGGTCCCTTCTCTTATTCTTAACTATAAGCTAGAAGACATAAATTTAAATGTATTTCCATGTAGCTAGGTTAAAAGTATCGAGTAGAATAGAAAAATCCAATTATTTTTCAAAATTCAACACAATATCACATAATACACCAACTTTCACAATTCTTGGAGCACGGGTTGTATAATTCTATAATTCAACACATTTCTGTGAAATCAACTTCTAGTTTAGCTGACCCTAGAAATACAATGTATTGATGTCACGACTTAAATTAATCGTGACACCTATACATTAAACATGTTGCAACCCCACTTCTTTAATTCATGGGCTGTTGCCTTTAAACTCCGCTACTTTGTTAAAAATAAGTTTCTACAAACGACCGACCCTGCTAAAACAACTGTAGAAGTCGGTGGGGTCCACCAAACTAGAAACTTGACCTATCTTCCCGAAAATCCTGCTGTTTCGACTTCCACACATGAAAAAAAAAAGAACTATATACATAAAAATCGTGTTATGAATGTTTTTACAATTAAGGAATACGGATCTTTTCCCTGTTTTTTTTGGTTTTTTTTAGAAGATATATATCGAACTTATATAAGCTGCAAGTCATTAAGCAAAGCACTGGCGGGTCACATGAATGGAATGTAGGGTTACATCGAGAGAAGACGCAAATGCTCCCTTGTGATGCTTTGATTCTATCTTGCATAAATGAAATCAAACAGTTTCATTAATCGGGGAAACATACGAAGGCCGACATCGAGAAACTTCACATCATCATGCAAACGCCCCCATGTGATATCCTACATAACTAATCACTCGTTATGTACTGCTTTGATTCTATTTTGCTTAATGATCTATTTTAAAGACTCTGTAGTTGTTACTCTATTTTATTAACGTTTCGTCCTTATGGCCTTTATCAAAATGACAAATTTCGAGTAAATTTCTACATCATGGCATTTTACAATTGTAATACAAATCTTGACTTACCGGAAATGCCAATTTTGTAAATAATGAAATAGGTCTTGTAACATTACATATTGAAACAAATATTTAACATAAAAAACGTGCAGATGCAGCACGATTGCATGCATAACATAGTACATATAATGCTACATTAACAGTCAGTCAATGTTTAAGTTTAATAATTGTCCGTAGCAATATATATCCTACAGCTGTATTTACAAATGTACATAAAAATTGGAAATCTTAAACAAATATTTTTACTCAATTTTACATCAATCGTGAAAAAATATTAAAAAGATAGAATTAGATATAGGAAATAAATAATTTGAATCGGTCATTATAAAAGCTGTACAAAAATAGGAAAAAAAATAAGAATAAAGGGAAGTAATTCAAAAATCCAATATATTTTTAGACGAAATCAAACACTTACTTATATAGCAAAGGCTAAATTAGAGAAATCTTTATAATACGTTTCTAACTATTTTTATCGGCATATTTTCATGCGCTTCGGTCATATCCGGGGTTTTCTGAAATGTTTTAAAGGAATACACTGTTCACTTTTCAAATTAGCCATGATTGATGGGTCAACAGACCTAAAAACATATTTTTCATGCGAAATGACGCATTCTTTAACGGTTAACCTTTCTGTCTTTACATATGTATTAAAATATCAATGGACTGTAGAACAATGTTCAGAGAACAGTTTATATCAATAAAAATATCTGTCGATTAGCCCGAAAATCGGGTAAAAACATTACGGCGGATTAATCTGCCTTTCAGTGAAAACTGTCAGTATGATATTCTTGCAATCTCTGAAATACAGTAGTGATAGGTCTCAACAGCTTCGCAGTTTCAACCTAAACACAACAATATCAACATCATATCCAACATTAAGGTAGTTCTGCACGTTTGAAAAACCGGAAGTGATGGGGTAACGTTGTTTATCCGGAAAACGTAGAATAAAGCCTGGATACGGCGTACGGAAATGAAAATCAATTTATAAACTAATCAAAACCTATGAGTAAATTTATTACCATGGCACTGTTGCTATATTTCTAAAGTTAAAATATGATATTAAAACATACGGCACGTTAAAAAATTCAAAATAATGTATTAAAATTAGCGTGAAATGTCCGCTTCACTTTAATCATGGTCAAATATCTCAAAAGTAAGCACACGGACCTATACGTTTTATTTCACCAAATTATAGTCCATGTGTTTATCAACAACCGTAAGAAGTTTCATAAAAATCTACATTGTAGAAAAAATTCTATTCGCGAAAATGTTATGAAATTTATGATTTTTACATAGACTCCCATTATGAAATATTACATAAGGTCCAAATTTTTCAAATCAGTCTAGCAAAAAATCAAGCACACGACCCTATCTTTTTTATTTGTTGAATTTTCTAGGTATATTCTGAAAAATTTCGATCCAAACGTGCAGAACTACCTTAACTAGGTATATTTTATCTCTTTTTATGCCCCACTTCGAAGAAGGAGGGGTATATTGTTTTGCAGATGTCGGTCGGTATGTAGACCACTCCATTTCCGGATGATAACTCAAGAACGCTTAGGCCTAGTATCATGAATATTGATAGGGAGATTGGTCATAACCAGCAGATGAGCCTTATTGATTTTGAGATCAGTAGGTCAAAGGTCAAGGTCACAGTGACCAAGAACAGTTAAATGGTTTCCGGATGATACTCAAGAACGCTTAAGCCTAGGATCATGAAAATTGACAGGAAGGTTGATTATGACCATCAGATGACCCCTATCGATTTTGAGATCAATAGGTCAATGGTCAAGGTCACAGTGTCACAGAACAGTTAAATGGTTTCCGGATGATAACTCGAGAATGCTTGGGCCTAGGATCATGAAAGTTGACAGGGAGGTTGGTCATGACCAGCAGATGACCCCTATCGATTTTAAGGTCAGTAGGTTAAAGGTCAACACTTTCTATTCAATTTTGTCATTAAAATAATAAGAAAAAAATACTTCAAGTCGGGGGACAGGGGTTTCTCAATCTGACTAAAGTACTTGATCTTCTAAATAAAGATCTGAGTATGACCCATTCACATTTATCTTTCTGTATATTTGGATTTCCGATATTGCTATTTTTCACCCGGGACACCGGCTGCCTGACACCTTACGTGACCAAGTCCGTACTGTGACATATACTATCTCTCAAAACATGAGGGCGCAGTCATGGTGTGGTCGTCATGAGAATTCTAAACATGAAAAACCCAGGCTAAATACAATGTATAGATTTTTTAAACTTCTACTTTCACTTTCAAAATGTTGAAAGCAAGGCTCTGATTGGCTAGCGGAAGGGTTGTCAGAACGAGTCTATCAATAGCACGTCTTCAGATCCAAAGCATAGGAGGTATCCTTCAGTCAGATTGGGGGTTTCTAAAAAAAATAGAATGAGCCTAGATGAATGGTCACCGGATCTATGATGGACATACATGTAAATTTCGGTCAGTGAAAAAAATGTGAATTTTGGAATTTAAGAACATTATAGAACAGGAAAAAAAGCAATGACAGTTTGAACAATGGAAGTTTTACAAAGGTGAGAATGTTTACAAATTAGCTGAAGGTGGTGTAATATTCTAAGTCAAACTAACTTAGATTAGATAACACTTTTATAAAATGCTGAAACGTTTTCAAAACGGAACAGAAATTATTTCAGGGACTACATCTTCCGCTGAATGCAATAACTAATAATGATGGCGGATTATGGTTTCATCGGTCACGCAAAATATTGCAAAGGGCTCTTTCATGTAGTTCATGTAGAGTAGAAGCCAGAACATCCTTAGATGTTAAATGTTGTCGCTTCTTAGGCCCGCAACAAGACATCTGAATCCCCACATTGTCAATAACTGTCCAATCTGTCGTTTTGATGTCCTCTTTTTATAGCGGAAATGTTAGCTTTATTATAGTCAAATCTTGGTGCATTATTGGTCTTTATCTCTTTAAAACAGATAAAATCAAAAATCAATGTCAAGTGATCACTTTTTCCTACCCCTGGATTGTATGTGAGTTCTGCAACCATGTCTTCCTCATTTGTGAAGATCAAGTCTAGAATGGACGGTTCATTTCCTGGATGGTATCTTGTTGGCTCCTTCACATGTTGTTATAAAAACAAATCCTTAACCTCTATAAATTCAGTTTCAGGATGATGTTCACTTGTACTTGTTGCAAGTAAATCCCAGTCAATGTTTTTGAAGTTAAAATCACCTATCACTAAGAGGTGGGAATAGTTCAACGCACACATATGGTTTAACATTTCATACATTTTGTCCTGATTTATTCTGTCGCTATTTGGACTTTTATATATACAGCCAATCAAAACCTTATCATTTCTTTCAAGATCAATTTCTACCCATACAGATTCATTAAAATTGTTAACTTTTTCAATCCTAATGGCACGAAGTTCTTGTTTTACATAGATCACTGTTCCACTTTTACCATTTTCACCAAAAAATGCATCATATCCATTTATTTTGTATAATTCTTCCTGGGTACAGTCAATAATAGAGTTTTTCGGATATACTTCAGTTATTGCCAAAATATCACATCTCTTTTCAGACAAAATTGTTGTTAATTCTAGCTGCTTTTCTTTCGTGAGACAATCTGCATTAGTATATAAGACATTTAACATGCTCTTTACATAAAATTACAAATCAATTTTTGAAGTGCGTTTATTCCCTTCATTATACCCCCACAAAACGAAGTTTGTGGGGGGGGTATATAGGAGTGAGCTTGGTGGATGGTTGGTCGGTCGGTCCATTGGTTTTGCATGGTTTCCGGATGATAACTCAAGAAAGGCTAGACCAATTTAAATAATTTTTGGTACACAAGTGTAACATCAGAAAATACAGGTCAAGTTTGAATTTGGGGTCAGTAGGTCAAAGGTCAAGGTCACAGGGACCCTGAACAGTTAAACGGTTTCCGGATGATAACTTGAGAACGTTTGGGCCTAGGATCATAAATTTTGGTACACAGGTGTAACATCATGAAATGCAGGTCAAGTTCGACTTTGAGGTCTGTGGGTCAAAGGTCAAGGTCACAGGGACTCGGAACAGTTAAATGGTTTCCGGATGATAACTTGAGAACGCTTGGGCCTAGGATCATAAATTTTGGTACACAGGTGTAACATCATGAAATGCAGGTCAAGTTTGACTTTGACTTTGAGGTCTGTAGGTCAAGGTCACAGGGACTTGGAACAGTTAAATGGTTTCCGGATGATAACTTGAGAACGCTTGGGCCTAGGATCATTAATTTTGATACACAGGTGTAACATCATGAAATGCAGGTCAAGTTTGACTTTGAGGTCTGTAGGTCAAAGATCAAGGTCACTGTGGCTTGGAACAGTTAAATGGTTTCCGGATGATAACTTAAGAACACTTTGGCCTAGGATCATAAATTTTGGTACACAGGTGTAACATCATGAAATATAGGTCAAGTTCTACTTTGAGGTCAGTAAGTCAAAGGTCAAGGTCACAGTGACTTGGAACAGTTAAACGGTTTCCGGATGATAACTTGAGAATGCTTGGGCCTAGGATCATGAAAATTGATAGGGAGGTTGGTTATGACTAGCAGATGACCCCTAATGATTTTGAGGTCAGTAGGTCACAGGTCAAGGTCACAGTGACCCGGAACATTTAAACAGTTTGCAGACAATAACTTGAGAATGCTTGGGACTAGGATCAGGAAACTTAATCTGGAGGTTGGTCATGTCCAGCAGATGACCCATATTGATTTTGAGTTCCAAAGGTTATTTAAACCTTTTACGGATAACTTGAGAATGCTTGGGCAGAGGGTCATGAAACTTCATAGGGAGGTTGATCATGACTAGCAGATGACCTCTATTGATTTGTGGTCAGTAGGTCAAAGGTCAAGCAAGTTCGGCTTTGACATTGGCTTAGTTCTGTGATAAGGCCATATTGTGGGGGTATAATTCGTCACTCCTGTGACAACTCAAGATACAATCAGTAAAAAACATTTTCATTCTTATTCACAGTTAAAACATTAGTCAGTTTGGCTGCAGTTTATGCACGGTACTGCAGTCAGTCACACGTGCTTCAACTGGAGCTCCTAAGTTATAGTGACCACCGGCCTGAATCCCCCTTGAATAGTTACATCATTGCTCTCACGGTTTTGACTAATATTCATTATAGTTTCATCACTGAAAACATCACGTACTTGTTGGCTGAAGATGTTAGAAGATAACTCCATGGGACTGTTACCTCCAGTTGGTGGTACTAATAGAAGGTTTGTTTTTACGTTGTTTTCATTTTCTTCTTTGTTTCTCTCTCTTCGGTTTTTGAGGTCACTTCGTTGCTCCATTGTAAGGTCTTTAAAGATGACTACTTTTACATATTTGCCCCCTGCTTTACTTCCGATGTTACATATTTGCCCCCTGCTTTACTTCCGATGTTTGAAGAGTTATCTAAAAGTGCCTTTCTTTGCTTCCTGTCCTTTAAGATGACCTTGAGTACACGAGTTTTTTTGTTGTCTTTTTTTCCAAGTCTGTATGTCGTTTCAGTAAGTAAATTAGGTACACCAATTGCTTCAGCTATTTCTTTCAGATTTTCTTCATCATATTCCTTGTTTTCTTTACCAGTTTTTTTTTTGTACCATCTATTAGGTTGAACACCGCTATATTTAGTTCCCGCCTTCTTCTTTCATCTAGTTCCTTTGTTCTGGTGTCAACGATTTTGTTGATTTTTTCCTCAATGTCGTCCATTATATCAGACTTCACTCCTTTCATCTCTTCTTTAATTGTGTCTTTAGCACCAAAATCTATTCTTTTGACCTTTTCTTCTAGTGTTGTTAATCTTGACTCCTGTTTTTAGCTCACCTGTCACATAGTGACAAGGTGAGCTTTTGTGATCACCCTTCGTCCGTCGTCCGTGCGTCCGTGCGTCCGTCAATAATTCCTTGTCTGCACGATAGTGGTTTCATTTATGATTTTATTTTAACCAAACTTGCACACAACTTGTATCACCATAAGGTCACGGTTCCTTTCTTGAACTGGCCAGATCCCATTATGGGTTCCAGAGTTATGGCAAAGAAAAGGTGTATACAGTTTTCTGTACAGGTCTTCATTGTCAAACCTGTCACAACACATGTAGTCCAAGGGTTAAGCCTGTATACTTGATCATTATTTCTTCTCTTGAGAAGGAATATTATAGTTTGGTTAGTCACACTTGACTGAGCTACTGATATCGAAAGCTGTTGTCATTACAAGCTGGCCAGTCAAACTCCGTGACCTTATAGGTTAAAGGTCAGCAATTCAAATCCTTCTTTGTTTCATATAAAAAAACGACAACTTCATGTTGTCTTTACGTATCTTTGGAGAACATCACTTTTTCCTACACCAATTTTTCATGAAAGTTCTATCACAAATTAACGAAAAAATGAAAAGAAAATAGGGGGTAGAATAGTTCCTAGTGAAATGCCAGTCAGTGTGGTCTGCTACCCAAAAAATGGCGCATATTTGCTCTCCTCCGCGCAATAAACACCTACTTCCGGTTTCGATCTGCAAAACTTGCCATGTGGGTTGTATGAACATGAAAACCGTCTCATTTCATGCAGAATATATTCTAGTAGCGAAAAATTGTGATTAAAGCACTCGTTCTACACGAATTTGCGCAGAAAATGGGAAAATTAGGATCTATTTATTATGGACTTCTTTCGACTACACCACGGAAGCACATTTTCGACCGAATTACTGACCTTATTCCTATAAGAAATGTTTCTTATCAAATTTCACACCATTTTCATCTCTATTTCCAAGAAAGATGTAATACCAAACATATTGCCAAGTTTCATTGTGAAATTTCGAGATTTTATAGAAATATAGGCATTTAATTGAAGCCACCCCCCTCCCCAAATTTACAGGCAAAATTTTTTGGCCCTATGGTCCTTTATTGTATATTTTGGTAAAAGTTTCAGTGTTTTGCATTAATTTTCACTGGGATTCTGAAATATCATTCATTCCGTCATGAATAAGACACAGAAGGATACATTTTGTGCATTTTCTGACATTCTGGAGACAAAGTATTGGCTTTTAAATCCCAGAAATCGCTGCTGAAATAGGCGCATCTACATAAAATAAGGTCAAAATTCAAAATTTTTCAAATTTCATTATTGTTTTGCATTGGAAACACTCTTTTATATCATATACAACCGATTTATGACTATAAAGACTAATTGCGATGTGTTTCAAGAAGAGTCTTATTTCAGCTCTTATAGGTTAAAGGTCAGTAATTCAAATCCTTCTTTGTTTTATATAAAAAACGACAACTTCATGTCGTCTTTACGTATCTTTGGAGAACGTCACTTTTTCCTACACCAATTTTATATGAAAGTTCTATTACCACGGTGGCGATACCCTGGGTATGCAGGGGTGCAAAATGGCGGCAGAATCTCTCGATTCAGGTAACATTTTTCATTATTACCGTCTTAATACTTAACCAATTTTAACGAAATAAAGACGAGTGCCCGCTCATAAGAATACTACAAACCCTCGGCTATAAAGCTTGGGCTGTGAGTTTCGTAGTTTTTGTGAAAAGTGCAACGGCGCATTCTGATGCAAAAATGCAACTGCTATGTAGGGGGCATTTTTAAGAAAATGAATAAACCAACTATCCCCGTGTGTTTCGAAAAACGGCTTGTAGGGGGAAACCGGCTTGACATGTTCCAAAGCTGTTGTAGAACTTTAGCAAGTGAAATCGCCAGTTTTCGGCAATTCCGGGCGATTGAAAGGAAATGCATGTGGGGAGGTGTTTTCATTATGTTATGTGGGGGTGCTTTGACATGTGGTGGTGACTCGAGTTAACTGCCTGCTAAAGACACGCAAAAATACGGACAAATAAAGCCAGCGAAAAATACTTTTAACTGTTAGGGCATATTATATGTCAATATATATTGTGATGATGTCCGTCCGTTTCGTCTTTGCAGTTTCTTCTCAACATCTTTGGCACTAAAACTTGAAACTTGATCACGATAACTCTAGGGCCCTTTTGGAGAGTGCATTTTCATACGACACCTAGATATAAAGCTTTAGGTGTCATAAGGGGCCTGGATCTATTATATTAAATTTGGCCATAACTTGTTCTAAATTTGTACTTGAAAAATTTTGGGTTTTAATAATCAAATAACACCTTGTTGACAAGATTTAAATTATATTCTTTAATATTTGCCCTTTTACCTATATTTGACTTTTCACCTTTACTTTTAAAAGTGGGACCATAGTCATTTTGATGTCCATCTGATATTTGACATCTACTGTTTAAACGCTAAAAACAGTTAGTTTTGCTGTAATGTTTTTTTTTTTTTACTTCACACATTTGACTCTATTCACAAATACCAATTCTTGTGACAAGAGTTCACTTTGATGTATTTAAGTATGACAATGTCCTTCATTTACTTTGATTTTTGCGTTTAAAAATCGAAATAATTAAAATCCCCATAACCTTTGTCAGATTTTATAACCAACTTGGCTGTAATGTAAACTGAACAATCCATGCAAAAAAAAAGCGGCGTATATACGCGATGGTATCATTTGACAAATTCTAGTGATTTATTGTAGCCCTTCACATTGTGGCAGCGGACGAAAACACATATTACTTTTAGGCAGGTCAATAAAACTGCAATTACCAATAGAAAAGTCATTTATTGTAATGTTACATTCAATACTATATATAAAAAGTTGTAATCACTTCACTTTTCCAAATGAATGCAATTCTGTTTCAGTATTGCTATTATACGACAAAGATTGTCTTTATTAATGAAGAAAAACGCTTCACGATCTCGTTTACCACCGGTGCATATGTCATGTGAGAATAGTAAAATTTAATTTGAAATACAAATGCTGTTTCAGTAAGACCAACCCCGACGTATATTACTAAAAACATATCTCTCCGTTGCCGCTTTGGATTATTTGCGAATTTTTGCGACGGGGTTTATATCAGTTGATCGGCTGCATCTCCACAACCAGGAACAGCGATGGTAACATTCATAAAAACTCTTTTAAAGAAATTGGAAAAAATATTAAAGGGGGCATTAGAAATTGTATTGTACTGAAAAATAGTCATGACAGTTGAAACTTAAAATATTCTATGGTTCTAAGTGGTAAAGCAGTTGCCTAAATAACGATTTTAAACATTTTCGGTATCACTATCTTTCTCCTTATTTTAAAAAGAAACTGTACGTAAAACATAATATTATTGCATAGAACCTTTCAATTCTTTTTTTTTTAATTGCAAGAACCGTGTTGGCCCGTATAAATTTACTGCTAGTACATAGAGAAATATTGGCCGTTCGAACAATATTTTGATGGGTCAAACTCGTTCACATACACAGGCTAAATTTCAAATATACAAAAAATTCGGTTTGAAATATCGTGCTACGATTTTTACTTTCACTATATATTTCTACTAACACGTTTTTTCTTTTTTTTTTTTCAAAAGTAAAAACAGTTAAACGAAAAATTAGGTAAGGAAACATTGCTGCCACGGCACTCGTAGCACCCAAAACAAACAAAACAAATATTGGTAGTGGGGCATGGAAATACGCTAACGCTATAAATACGTGAAAACTAAGAAAAAAAAAAGATGTGTTTTTTGAAGCACAATGCCCCCGTAGAAATATGAAGCTGGAAAAAGAGCTATTGTGCTTGACGTGTAAATATGTCAAAAAGAATACCAATGTCAAATGTTTATTTACCAATGTAATGGCATGTACCAAAGAATGGGATGTGTTGAATATGGAAGGATTTCATAAAAAAATGAAAAAGTAAAAGGTAAAACTTAAAAAAATTGCTAAGTGGTTTGGGCCCCGAAAAAGTTATCTAGAATATAATATGGGGGGGGGGGGGGGGGGGGGGGGGGGGGGGAGATGCTCAAGTCTTTAATATTAATATTGTCTATAAACATTTAAAAATCAATAAAAAACAAAAAATAAATAACCGGTTTCACCCGTTCAACGCGGATCTTCAGATCTCCTCTCTTTATATATAAAGAAATGAATCATTCTTAGCATTTAATTTGATAAATTGGAAAATTGCCAAGTGTCTTACCATGAAAAAGTTATCCTGAAGGTCATTGTAACATGTCTTATATCAATGTAAAGGCAATATGACAATGAGTAAAGTAGTGAGTTTCAAACACATCAATTAAGAAATGAATTATTTATATGATTTTTTACGTTTGGAGAGAGAGAGGAGAGAGAGAGAGAGCAACAAAGATACTGTTCCCCGATTTAACGGATACGGGGCTAAAAACACAGGGAATATTATCAAAATCAAGTACGAATCTGAACGGGCGGAGTTTACAATCTGTTCCAGAGATATTACCTAAATGTGTCCGTAGAAGGCATTTAATGTTTACTTCACATCCACCTTCAAAAAGAAAACTTTTGATAAGTTTTTTTTCCACTGAGATAATTTCTATCCCCTATTATATATACTTTATATATCAAATGATCATATCACTGCGTGCCTCTAGCGCCCAGCAGCCAGTTAACTTGAGTCACCCCCAATGTCAAAAGCACTCCCACATAACATAATGAAAACACCCCCCCACATAGCATTTCCTTTCAATCGCCCGGAATTGCCGAAAACTGGCGATTTCACTTGCTAAAGTTTTACAACAGCTTTTGAACATGTCAAGCCCAGTTCCGCCCTAAGCCGTTTTTCGAAACACACGGGATAGTTGGTTTTAGGGCATTTTCTTAAAAATGCCCCCCTACATAGCAGTTGCATTTTTTGCATCAGAATGCGCCGTTGCACTTCTCACAAAAACTACGAAACTCAGCAGCCCAAGCTTTATAGCCGAGGGTGTAGTATTCTTATGAGCGGGCACTCGTCTTTATTTCGTTAAAATTGGTTAAGTATTAAGACAGTTATAATGAAAAATGTTACCTGAATCGAGAGATTCCGCCGCCATTTTGCACCCCTGCATACCCAGGGTATCGCCACCGTGATTACAGATTAACGAAAAAATGAAAAGAAAATAGGGGGTTGGATAGTTCCTAGTGAAATGCCAGTCAGTTGTGGTCTGCTACCCA
The DNA here is from genome assembly GCF_021730395.1 of Mercenaria mercenaria. Classification (NCBI taxonomy): domain Eukaryota; kingdom Metazoa; phylum Mollusca; class Bivalvia; order Venerida; family Veneridae; genus Mercenaria; species Mercenaria mercenaria. The sequence goes on along the minus strand of NC_069364.1, from coordinate 35,830,212 downwards.
AAAAATGGCGCATATTTGCTCTCCTCCGCGCAATAAACACCTACTTCCGGTTTTGATCTGCAAAACTTGCCATGTGAGTTGTATGAACATGAAAACCGTCTCATTTCATGCAGAAAAGTATTCTAGTAAACGAAAAAGTGTGATTAAAAACCTCGTTCTACACGAATTGGCGCAGAAAACGGAAAATTGGGATCTATTTATTATGGACTTCTTTCGACTACACCCCCGGAAGCACATTTTTGACCGAATTACTGACCTTATTCCAATAACCTCTGATGTTAAAACTATTCTTTCCTAACTGAGGCGACTCTCTGACTGAACGCGTCCATGGATTACATATTACTAAACCCGAGGATGGTTGACTGATTCTTTTATTTCCTCCATTCTTGAAGAACATAACATATGTACAAACAAATTTACATGTTAACAACTAAATATTATCGTTGTCTTCAAATGCATTTTTAATATGTGAAAACAAACCCCATTGCGACCCTCTAATCATGTGTAACAAATTCACGCATCGAATTATAACGGATTGACCGGGTCAGTGTCTTATTGCCGTATTTACTCAACTGAAAGAGGTAACAGATTTAATTTGTTGTTGGATTTAACAATTTATGTTAAATAATAACTAGCGTAAATACCTACTTGACATTTTTTGGCAGTATAAAACAGACATTGCAACCAAAATTTTACAAGATGATCATTATATATTTATATAGATGTGCACTTAGAAGGAACGTTTGGTATGCTTTAACTTGTTTATATACTTCATTTACTCGGGGGAAAGTAATTATGTTTAAGGAAAAAGGCACGACAAATTGCATAATTTTAGATAGCGGCCAGACTGCTGGTTGAATATATGTCGTAAAATATTTTGATGTAGACAGATGGGAGAGAGATAGGGAGAGATCCGTTAGGGCAAAGTCATGTGAAAATGTTATGTTTAAATTAATAAAAAGACTGTTGCTATGTTAAATAAAAACTGGTTAAAAGGTTATCACACTGGCCATAGCTTTCGCAGAAGCGGTGGTTCCAACACCACGGCGGTGGAGGATTCGTCGCAGAAGCGGTGGAGAAATATGGCCGACTGACTATATTTACGCTCTCTTCAGTACTTTTTCTAACGAGTGTTTCACGTTTGACTGAAAACAACCAGTGAGAAAGGAGCCCACATGTTTATTCTTCCAGCCACAAACACTTGTTCAGTGCAATTCTTTGTCATTAATGTAAACACTTCTGTACAGTTTGACGAGGGACTTCCGTTTTTGTAGAATTTCTGTCAGAAATGGTAAAATCTTGTACAAAACGACCCCTGAGCACGTTCGCTTCAAAATGTAAGTCTGACAATGTCAAGCAGAAACTTTTTCTCCATAATCGGTGATTTTTCATTGCAAGCATACAAAATGATCAATCAAAAATCATTCCAACGCAGTGTGCGGTGGGTACAGTTGCAACGCATTACGGTGGGTCTTGTTTCTTTAATGTTCGCTGTTGACTTTAAATTGGAGTAAACAGCATTTTCCCAAAATTTTGATTGGGTAGGGCCATGAAATCACTATGACATTAGATAGCAACAGAAACTGAAAGTTTAGAATAAATATGACATTGATTTGCACATCCGTAAATACATAATATCAAGTGACACTATTAATTTTCTGATTTTACCACATGCTACTTCTGCATCGTATGATAAACCAACTTGACTAAAGTACAATACAATTACTAATACTTAGCATATCTTAACAAAATGCCATTGAGCAGCTGTGTTACTGGAGTTAAGACTTTTTACAATAGGCTAATTTACCTCTTCTTCAACAATATCCTTTTATTTTTAGACGTTTACCACAGAATCTCAAAGTGTCAAGGAAAAAAATTAGATTTTTTCTTAGTAACAAGACGAGATTATTTGATTGCCCTTCGTCCGTCGTCCGTCCACAATTTCTTCTGAACACGATAGAGACCTCATTTTTCAACATATTTTAATCCCTGAAGGAGCCAAAATGTTCACCTTATGAACATGATAGCAGTGACATTTTACTTTCGACTTTTACCACACTTACACACAAATTAAGTCACAATAAGGTCTCGGTTCCTATTGAAAACAAGCTAGATTCCATCATTCATATGTTCAAGAGATACTACCCATGAAAGGGGCAAATTTTCTATTCTGACCCTCTCAGCCATATAAGATTTCATTTATGCTTGGATTTGATACAAACTTGCATATGTGTGCCCAAACTCATGATCGCGCTACGTCGTTTTGAGCCCGAAAATGAAAGTGGAAACGTAAACAAAAATTATAAATCAGGGCATAAGTTTTGTTATTCAATATATTGTGTATATATCATGTACATCATTCGAAACCTATTTGAAAGTGTTACCCACGGTACAACAATTGTCCCGCCGAAACCTTCTCGTTTTAACGCTATTCCTGTTCAACCACTTTCGATAGTATGCGCTCAATGTGCAAGTCTATTGAATTGATCAGGTCGGATATCCGGGCACTTCAGCGTATCGCGTTGCGTAGCAACAAGCAGAGGTGACAGCAAACGCTAAATTGTAATTGAAAAGCGTTTCATGTTTCACTAGTGCTGGTTGTTTTCATTTGCTTAAAGTAAAATTTTGGGCAATATTAATAAGTCAGTGAATTTATAATGTAGCTTGATGTTCCAGAAATCACTCCCGAGAAAGAAACCTTTCTTTTTTAGGTTTCAGACGTGATATTCATCATTGATCCGTGTAAGCTGCAAGGTCTCATATTTGTGACGGACTGGATGAAAATTATAATTTAAAAAATCGGAGGTCTTTTTAAAGTAAATAAAACAGAAAATCTATTTCATCTGATTAGGTTTCTCCATTCGTTTCACTTTTCTCGTTCTATTTAGTAGCCTGCCATTAAAATAGTTCTGAAAGCCAGATAGCTTATACTATGGTGTCAAAAGTGATTCAGTCACTCCAGATTTAATCAAATCAACACCTCTTACCTAAATTCTCATTCGTATGAAATTTAATGAGGGGTGTCATAATTTAAAGCTTATGCCACATTATGCGTAAATATTGGAGAAGGGATTTTTTTCTCCCTCGAAGGGTATCAGGATCACAATAGCATTTATAACACAAAGCGGTTTTTTATATGTTACAATTGTTTTAAATGTAATATGACATCTAGAGCTACTGTGTTACACGCGGAGATAAAATGATATATATAATAACTGCATGCTAGTTTCTTTTTTACGAAAAGCCAGGACGTATCAATAAATTGATGACTTCCAATTACGAAAATACTAAAAAAAATACTGATCTCTGTTTTGTCAATTATTTAAAACTGAGAACGATAATTTGCACGCTTTGTCTAGAACAAAGAAGTATAAAATTCACAGAATGGCAACTGGCTGTAATCTCGCGGGAGCTCGTGTCAGAGCGTGATTCGGCGTTATCTTACTAAAAACAAACATCGGCGAGCATGGAGTTACAATTTGTACCTTTAAAACTACATTTAAAATACATGTTAGCTTTTAAAACAAAATTAGTTTAATTTGAAATGGTCTTAAGACACGAAGTACACGTTTTTTTTTGGCCATCGAAAGAAGCGTGGTCATATGGTGATAATTATTTTACCGATGAATAATTGCTTTCGCATACAGAATGGCGCGTGGAGAAAGCGCCACTTCCGGTAAACGAGATCTCGTTCTTTTGTCACGGGAGGTTGGCGAGATTTGCTCTATATACCTTTCAAGTTGCTAATCTATTTATTTTTATAGCTCTTTGTCTAGAATAATGTTAGTCATATCTTGTAGTTTTCAATATCCATTTTTTTTTTTTTGTTAATTGTTAGACTGTCACAATTGACTGCTTCCACATACCACAAAATTAAAGCATTCATTCCAGTCATAAATCACTATGGAAACCAATCAGTATGTGGTATATTGATGAAAATCAGTTTTGACCAGTTCCTAATGACTATCACTTATTAATAGATTGATTTCCTGTTTGTTTTATCCCTCTAATGTACCCCTTCGGGGCCTTATGGTAATTTCCTGTCTTATCCGTTTGATGTATGCCTTCAGGGTCTTATGATATTTGGAAGGTGCACATTATTGTTATTTGCGTGTCAATTGACAAAGGGATTAATAGAGCTACTACATAAAAAAACTTTAACCAATACACATGCCCGAACATTTAGTTCATTTGAAACTTTAAAATTAATTCACCAAACTATTTTTTGGCTGGAAGGACATTTCTTCAAAAAAAAAAAAAAAAAAAAAAAAAAAAATGTCTGCAATAAGATTACATATAGAATAAAGTATAAGTTTTCAACTTTATTTAAATGACTTTCATACTTAATGTACTTCGACATTATAGCATTTTACATTAACTAAATAAAATATATCGCACAAAGTACATTTCAGAAAATGGCAACAATATAATTATTTCAGAGCATTAAAACATGTAGAAAATCAGCTTATTTAAAAAAGACATAAAATATCAGAAAATTAATTTACTGTTTATTTGATCTGTTCTTTCTTAAAAAGAAAAAAAAATAAATTTCAAGACACTTGAAAGAGATGAAAGAAACAACTGCTACGATTTCAAGCAAAGAAGTTGAATAAAAAAAATGTTTTGTTCTCAGATATTTAGTTTAGATTAATATATATATAGCAAACTGAGAAAATGTTGAATAAGCTTGGGAACTTGTTTTAATCATATCTGATCCGTAGCGCCGAAGAGCAGACAATACATAACCTGTCACTTTTTCCAGACCGTTTTTAAAATGCCACAAAATCAATTATCACAAAAACCCTACTTTTTTAAAAAAATATATAGATTGTACCATAGCGTAAGGACTGCAGATGATAAAAAAGATGACTCTTGATTTGTTTTATTTGAGAATTAAAACATCACAACCCATACCGCTAGTTAATTCGCTACGAATTGCGAGGTCCTGCTTTCACCTCCAAGGTAATTTGCATAATCGATTGCTCCGGATGTGACGTCACGCCGACCTGATCATTCAGTAATGTTTATCTTGATGATTCTAAGGCTAAGTTTAATATTGAAAGATAAACGGAGAAACAGAGTACATGTACAAGCAATTAACAACAGACAAGCAGAAAGAAATGTTACAATAAATGATAGACACAAATTTCATTCTCCTGTGAAAACTGTCACAGCGCCAATCAAACATATTATAAGAGACCTTTAACTCCTTGTTCTATTGCCAAGAGGACGACAAGGAATCAACTCATTTCAGTTATTCTTATTATAACAACTGAAGAGAAATTACAGCTGGGAACATATTTAAATATGCTAAAACATTATTAAATCAAAGCGCTCAAAGCGCTGATGGTGGCTGCTAATCAATGTTTAAAATATTACAAAGAAAGCGACAGCTGGGGAATTGTTAATATAAACCATAAGAACTTTTTTTTTTTTGCATTTTTTTTTTATCTTCGGCTTTGGTTTCAAAATTAATCCTTTTTCACTGCCAGTCATTGTTTACATACACACTGATTCAGTCTTTAACGAATAGTTTTGATCCTTTTTGATTATTTGTGACGAAAACTACAACATAAATTACATCGAAGATGTTTTACTATGAATAAATAATACAAGCTTTTTTCTCCAAATCATTCAGCTTTTATGATTTCTTTTTAAAGCTTTTGGGCAGTGTCTGTCATGAATTATTATACACACTGATTTAGGCCGTATCAGATAGCTGTGGTTTTCATGAGACTTTTGTGAAAGAAAACAACACAAACATGCACCACAAATGCACCTCAGAATGTCAGTTCTGCAGCCAGTGTATTTTAGAAGTGCATTATCACTCCATCTGTTATACTCAAAAGTTCGCTAGACTTAACAGCAGGCTTCGCAAAAATGCTGGACATTAAGTCAGACAAACTTACAATTTTAGTCAGACCGAGAAAAACGTCGAAAAATATGTAATTGGCGAAACGAAACCGTTTTAGTTTTTATACATATATTTGTATCAATCCAGATATATTGAGACGCACGAATAAGCAATTTTTTCCACAAAAAGTGGCCGCAATGCCGCATAAGCGACGTGCTGAGCATTGGAAAGCTGAGGCAGAGACCCAGAGTTTGGTAATCTAATAGATAGTAGGAGAGTTCCAGCTTATAGACGGTTCAGCGTTATTGGCGAAATACAGCCAAGGCATCGGGGATATACCTATATGGTATCGGGCAATCATATAGAGTTGCAACTTCAATTAAGAGGACATAGGCTGAGCATCTATGCGACTTGTACATTGTTGTTCAAAGACATTGTCTGAAGGGAACTTCGACACAAAGACCAGTCAAGTATAGTGCCTCCAGCCTATAGGAGTTTAAGCTGCTGATTTTGAGCTGAAGGTTGATTGTTGAAACATTGAATAATTTTTGCCTGATCCCTGAAATTATCTAGCTCATAATTGAAATCATTTACGAATCATTAGTTCACGAATCATTTAGGCAAGGTAGCCAGAGGAAAATTTTATATACGAGTTAATTGGTCTCACCAGCTATACGTTTTAACAAAGGACATTCTACATCGTTTGTCAGCTAGTTTACCTTAGACACATAGTCACCTTAGCGGTAGGACCCATTTCATTGTTCAAGATACTAAAGGCGTAGGCACTTCCCTGGGTCATATAACTCGTATCCTGACAATGATAATCATTACAAAGTCATATAACATTACATATTTCTTTGGCAGTAGTATTTTAATGCATTCAGAAATTTATTATGAAATAGTAATTTATAATTTTTATTTCTTGACAAATATTTAACCACAGTTAATATATCAGTGTGTGATATTTCGATCATATTAATAAATTTCTTTCTTCGTTCACTAAAGAAATATGTCTTGTAAATACAGTATGTTATTACGCTGAGTAAAATATTAATATCCTGGTATTCTTTATAATCAATTTTGTAACCAATTACTATGTTATTCATATTTTTCACCGATTTATTTAAACCACATTTACTAAATACTTTATGAACGATCTTCCAGAAATCTGATAAATAACTGCAATTAATGAAGAAATGACAACTGTCTTCAATGCAATTACAATGATGGCAGTTCGTGCTATCTATTATTTTCCAAGTAAAAAGATTTAAGTTTGTAGCAACAATACGATGAATCAATTTATATTTTAGCTGTTTGATTTTATTATAAGGAATAAATTTGTTTAAAAAATAGTAAAATGCATTCCAGTTTATTTGATGACCAAGTTGTGTTTCCCAATACCTATGAATATACGGAGATTCAGTTATCTTACTAACAAGTACCATGTATATATTCTTATTGGTAACTTCAGTAAATGGTTTCCTTTTTACATCAGGGAAGGTTAAATTTGTTCTAACTTTAGACAAATAGGAGTCTTTTGATTTTAAAATTATTTTCCATTCCTTAGGAATTGCGTTTTTCAGTTTGTTTATTTCTGATATCCAGTTATTTTTTACCTTGAGACTATTGAGTATTCGATTTATATCAAGTTCACCTTTCTCTGACAATAAATCATCAACAAAAAGTATATTAGAATCCATCCACTTTTTGAGTATAATACATTTTCCTTTATGCTTAATAAAGCTATTACCCCATATGAACTTTTGTCTTATTTTATCAAAAGTTTCTAGTTTACTATTGTTGTGGAGAGATCTGTTGAACTCTATCCATATTTGTAACACATTTTTATAAAATGAAGGTAGAGATAAAAGTTCTGACTGTGGTAGTGATTTAATAGAATCTAAATTCATCCTAAAAACTAAGAAATTCCTTCCATATTGATTTAGGAAAAAAGCAGGGATAACCTTCCAATTCGCGTTTTCAGCAGAAGTTAAATTTTTTACCCATTTAATTTTCATTGTTTTAGAAAAAGAATCCATATCTACCATATCAAGGCCTCCATCACTGTCATGGCTAATTATAATTGAACGACTTATTTTATCATTTTAACCATTCCAGAGAAACTTAAAAAATATGGCGTTAATCTGATTAATGATATCTTTAGGTACTTCTAAATTTTGCAATAGATATGTGAACTTTGGTAAAGTTAAAGATTTCAGTACAAGAATTTTCCCATAAAATGTCAACTTCTTTTGCTCCAATTTGAGAGAAGTTTTTGGAATTGCAGAAGTTTTTCATTCCAGTTAAGGTTATTACATTCGTCTTTTTTGTTACCAAAATACATTCCTAATGCTTTCACGTAATTATTTTTAAAATTTACACCGTAAATATTTGTGCATGTATTTTTCTTCTGTTTTCCTATCCAAGGACCTTCTGTTTTTTCTTTTATTTAATTCCAAACGTGAATATTTGCCAAATTCTTCAATCTCGGCGATTGCAGTAGGAATTTCATTGTGATTTTTGGGGACAGTGCCACCAGATTTAACAAACCGTCTGTCAATTTCCTTGTCGAGCTTATGACCAACCTGACAACACAAGCAAAACAAGTTCCAAAGTTTTGACCTAACATAACTTCATTTTTGACGTTTTGCATTACATTTTTTATCCAGATATGATTAAATAGATCTACACATTTTATATTAACAACAGTATCTGAAGGTTAAAGGTCAGTAATTCAAAGCCTTCTTTGTTTCATATAAAAAACGACAACTTCATGTCGTCTTTACGTATCTTTAGAGAACATCACTTTTTCCTACACCAATTTTTCATGAAAGTTCTATCACAAACTAACGAAAAAATGAAAAGAAAATAGGGGGTTGAATAGTTCCTAGTGAAATGCCAGTCAGTTGTGGTCTGCTACCCTAAAAATGGCGCATATTTGCTCTCCTCCGCGCAATAAACACCTACTTCCGGTTTCGATCTGCAAAACTTGCCATGTGGGTTGTATGAACATGAAAACCGTCCCATTTCATGCAGAATGTATTCTAGTAGCGAAAAAGTGTGATGAAAGCACTCGTTCTACACGAATTTACGCAGAAAATGGGAAAATTAGGATCTATTTATTATGGACTTCTTTCGACTACACCACGGAAGCACATTTTCGACCGAATTACTGACCTTATTCCTGAAGAAAACTAAAATGCATTGTAAATATAAATGATAATAGATCTACTTAAGCGTAAGAATATAAAGACGCTTGATTTGATCACGTGATCGATTCTGAAACCGACATTTGTTTTGATCATGTGACCTATCCTGAAACCTAATAATCCCAAAAATGTGTTCTTGATTCTGTGTGAAAACAGCAACTACTAGGAACGCCACCGATAAGCCGATAGATTATTGATTTTTCATTGCCGTGCCTCGACACCGTTGTGGAAGTGTATAATCGGGAAACTTTATCAGTTTGCAGCGATCAGTACAATTTATCAGTAGACGAATCTATAAATATGCCAAACTCCAACGCAATGATCTCCTTTGCCGCTTCGCTCATTGATCACTGCTAACACAATGTTTTTAACTAAAATTCAGCTAAGTGGACTTCTTTTAATGATATGATTATTTAGTTAATTTTACCCCAATGTTTTCGAAGTTTACACTTCTTATAGCACAGGCGAATGTTCCATAATAAAAAATAACGATTATGAATGAAAATGGGTAATTATTTACACGACTGCTAAGTATCCTGAAACGAAACTGAAAGTAAAGTAAACAAACGAGTATGTCGACGTTAATCTTGATGCCATTCACGATAATCATGCTACCATTGACCCCAAGCCGAAACAGATAGAGGCTTTTGAATATTTTCCTGCTGGCCAAGATATGTTATTGTCAAAAGTTTGGTAGATTTCTGTATAATATCAACATATAAGTTTATTTTAAAACCGATCATCACGTGATGAACAATGGTCACGTGAATGTTGTGTTGGCAGTGATCAATGAGCAAAGCGGCAAGGGAGATCACTGCGTTGGAGTTTGTAGATATGCAGCAACATCCTATTATAAGGAAAAAAATGTTTGATTTTTCCATGAATTTGCATTCATTCTCAAGGTACACCTATTTTACAATGATTCTGCTTAGTTTTGGTGCAAAATATTGAGAAAATATAGAGTAATCACAGTCCATTACAGGTCACCCCCATCCCTAAAAATACGCGAAGTTTAGCACTGTGCAAGTAATATTTCAGTTTATTTTACCTTATTCGTGGAATTTTCATTTAAGATCCATTTAATCGTTACGATGTTTGTCATTTTCAATCAGAAACATGCTAATTTCAATAATATTTAGACAATTGTAGTGCTAAAATGCGAGAAAAGACATTTCCTAGGTCCTTAAACGGACTAAAATAGAGTCACCTGGTCGAAAATTCGATCTAAATTCCAAAAACACGAGAAATTTAAGTTTTCAGCCATTTGTTACCGTTTGACATCATAAAGTATAGATTAATGGCATTTCCATTCATTTTCGAGGAGTTTCAGAAAAAAAACATGTATTGTCCCTTATAGGCTGAACACCACTAAATCCAGCTGTTCTTTATTTCATATAAAATCCACTTACTTCATAACGGTTTTACGACATTTTCTAGCATATCAGATTTTCAGAGACTTATATTCCCATAAAGAACTAGATCGCTACTTTAGAAAAACAAAAAGAGAAGGGGTTGTTAACTTTTATATAAGAAAACTACAGTTCATTAAATACAACCCGCTGAATTTACTACTTTTCGCTTCTTTCAGTTTCTCTTTTTCGAGACATTAAATTCTTACGCCGCTATTTTTACCTAGCATGCGATTGGAACATGCCGATTTCAATAGAATGCAAAGTGATACATACTGAAACGCGGTAGGGTAGAAGTAAGCACGTTGCTGTCGAGAAAATGCACTAGGAAAGGAAAAAAAGATTAGTACTATTTATATTTGGACTACTTGTAGCCTAGATCCCGATTCGCATTCTGTAAAATATTTTTCCGTGCAGGTGTTATTTCTAAAATATTAATTCAGAAAATACAGTGCTGAAATGAAATACTTTTAGCATGTCTAAGAAAATATTTTCAATAGACATGTTATTTATAAAAATTAATACTATAAAAAAACACCAAAAAAACAACAACAGTGTTTTCTTGAAATAGAATAGGTTTGAAAAAATCATGACTTATTCGTCTGATTGAATCTATGACTTATTTGGGGGGGGGGGGGGGGGGGGGGGGGGGGGGGGTGCGAGAATTAATTTGACAGTTTGATCTTTTATAATTATCATATCATCTAATCTAATAATTGGCAGTAGATTTTTTCTCTAATTGTTTAAATTCGTAAAATCAACTATGAACAGATTAGGCCTACTTCTGTTTTACACCAACTATTAAGAACATTTTAAAGCTTAAAGGCATATTTATGTACTTTGTCGGACCGTCCTAATTCGTGATTGTATTTAGTTTTTTGGGATCTCTATAAATGGGCAAAATTTCAAGAAACTGTTTGTTAGAATTTCAAGAGTAAAAAATCTTTAGAAATGTCTTTAATTAATGTGAAGCTTTTTATTGATATTTTGTTCTTTGTATGAATGTTATCTTTTTGAAAACTATGATTGTTAAAATGCTTATAAGGTATTTTGAAAAATGCATTAAGGATTCATTCTGTGTCAGCCAGATGATTGATCCATGTAAAAAATCAAGGTTTATAACAAATACTTCATGAGTTATTCCCTCTTAGAATTAGAATACTTAGAATTTCAGGTTAAAGTTTTGATGCACTTTCGCTCTATTATAACTGAATGGATTTGGTTCCTACTTAAAATCGTTGTTCAACATCATCACCCACATCATATGACACAAAGTGCATAACTCCGGTACAAAATTCTTAATGAATTATTTTCGCGTTTTACTTAGAATTTTAGGTGTTAAAGTTCTGATGCACTTTCACTCTATCTCTGTCATTAATTAATGGATTTGATTCGAACTTAAAACAACTGTTCAGCATTATCACCCACATCATATGACACAAGGTGCTTAACTCTGGCACCATTTTTTTCATGAATTATGCCACCTTCACTTAGAATTTGAGGTTAATTTTGATGCATTTTCAATACATTTCAGTTATTACGAAATGCTTTTGATTCAAACTTGAAGTAGTTGTTCCATATCAACGCCCACATCATATGATATAAGGTGCATAACTCTTGCACCAATATTTTATTAATTATGCCCCCTTTTTGCTTAGAATTATAATTATATAGAGTTCTGACACACTTTATCTTTTAAATTATCTCTCTTATTAATATTTTTGACACAGACTCTTTGAAAGCTATCGTGCAATATCTTCATCCACCATTGGAGTCATTAAACACTCAATAGACAGCTCCAGTTTTCTCGGATTTGCCCAGTTTGACTATCCAGCATCAAAATAGTCGAACGCGCTGTCTCCTGTGACAGCTCTTGTTGATGAGCCTGCTGGCGGTGAGCTTGACGTAGTTGTCACAATAGCTGTCCGATGTGTGTACATCTGTGCATGCGTCTGTCTGAGTTTATTAGGGCTGTAATTTATCCATAGATCAAGAGATTCTTAAATAACTTGCCTTAATGATACTATGTGTCAGAACCAAGTTGGTAGCTTAAAGGTGAGGATAATAATCTGAAGTCAAGGGTCAAATCTCTGTGCTGTTGTGCTTGTCTTGGCCATATTCAGCAATGTATTGAGAGATTCTTAAATACTTTTGCACAAATGTTTGCCTCAATAAGATGATGTGTCATGTGCAACAACACCATTTGTATCATTTCCTCAGCTTTTTTTAAAAAAAAAATTGGGCTTGCATATTACTTTGAAAAATGGAACTTTTAATATGCCTGTCTTTTGTTAGACTGTCAGGAACACATGATGTCAAGACATAGAGTGCAAACAGAAGTATTGAAGAAATTGAAATACATTGTTTAGCTTTATCTTTTTCATTTTATCATACCTGGCAATGAAAGTTTTTTGTTTGTCGATGAACAATTGCTATTAAAAAAGACTAGATTTTTTTTATCTTTACCTTTTGAACAAAACATAGAAGTGTATACAACACAAAGTTAATAAATTTATTGAAACAAGAACTTGTTTCTGTTTATTGTTGTTCACCTTAAAAGTTGTGACCACTCCATTTCTTGCCACACACCAGTGTATTACACAATGCCTGTATGTACTTCCCTGACATGAATGTGTTACTTCAAGTCTTGAAACTGCAAAGCACTGCCCTCATCAGTCCTCTCAGTACTTTGATTTAGAAAAAGGGTGGTATCATCCGCTAGTTGTGTCAGTTTCATTTGGTTAGATACATCAGTTTTTACAGTTATTCCATACATACATTCCTAACACTCTTTAACATTTGTTTCTTCCTTCTTGGTGTCAGCCTTTGCATCTTCGGGTCTTTCGTTATTCTTTTACAATGCTTTCTAGTATCAGATCTTCTGCTATCATCCCTGTATCCTCTTCCTCTGTAACCATATATTCTAGATCTAAAAGGAGCTGTACCTCTACCTTTGTATTGGTTCCATGATTCTTGATATCCTCTATTAGATGATCTACTTTCAGAATTTTGTCTACTTCGATTTCTGTCTCTTGTTAATTCTTCAAGCTTTGTCTCCATTTTTTCATTTTATCAGCTGAGTCCTTCAGTATAGTAACTTGTTCTTTGTAAGTTGCTTGCTGGCTATTTACTTGTTTTGGAGTATCTGTAACTTACGCATCTTTTGTCAAACTTATTCCTTTTGAAGGTCTTCGAAATCTTTGGCTGTTTCATAGCCAAGTCTAGTCGCATTCTTGAGATAATCACTGTACAAGTATCTCCAAAATCTGCTTCTAAACATTTCATCTTTCTGACTTTTGTATATCTGATTTTTCTCAAGTGCTATCTGTAGCATACTTCCTAATCTAATTCCCTATTCTGCTAGGGTTTCATCTTTTCTTTGTTTGGATTGGTAGAATTCACCTAAGACTGATTCTCCAGATCTTACACTGCCGTATATAGTTTCTAATTTATTAACACATTCTCTTGTAGACACATCTGTACCTAATGTTAGAAGTATCCTTCTTATAGTTCGACTCGAGGAATTTCTAACAGATTGCCCCAGTATATCCTCCTGATACAGGCCAGATTTCATCATCACTTCGACCTCTATCTTCCACTCTTCGAAAGAACTTTCAACGAACTTCGGTACTGTTGGTTTATATATATGTGACTTTATTTTCTCTCTTTCTGTAATCTGTTTTTCAACGATATCTACTATTTTATCTTCATCTTCAAATATAGGGCTACGCCACTGATTTCTGTGTATAGTTTTCTTAACTGTAGGCTGAATTCCTGCGTATTCATCATCGTTGCTCATTTCTTTATCAGTTACTTTCAAGGCCTTTTCCTTTTCATGCAGACTCTTTTCTAGAGTTCTCTCTTGTTCTTTGAGATCGTTTAATCCCTTTTCTTTAAGCCGCTTTTTCTCTTGCCTTTCTCTCAGTAATCTTTTAACTTCTTTTTCTTTGCGTTCATCTCTTTTAATATTTGCTTACTCCTTAGCTTCAACTCCGCTGTCTTCTCCTGTGATTGAAGTTTTTGTATTCTTCTTTTTATTTCAGTTTCCTTCTCATCGTCTGCTTTATCTCTATCAAAATCATTCTCTACAAAAGCGTTATTTCTTTTCAAACGCCTTACAGTATCAAGGTCATCACCATATGTATACTTGTCACTATACTTTCTTTCTGTCTTATATCTAATTTTATCCTTGTCGAAATGAGCTTCAGAACCTCCTTGTTTTAAATAAAAGTCTGTATCTTGGCTTCCTGTTAGGCGATTTTGTTTACTTTGCAAGGCATAATCTTCATTTCCATCTCTTCTTGTACTGCTTAACAGAGCTAGTGAATTATCATATTCTGCAGCTTTCTTTTCAATCCATTCTAATTCTTGTTTAAATTCAAAGCCATTTTCTCCATCTCTCTGTACACCATCAATATTATCTCCAGTTTGTCTTTTTGCATAACTAACTCTTTGTTTATCCTTTCTTGTGTTTACATGAGTTAGGTTACCTGTCACATCTCTTGTTTCATAATCACCTAACTGATCCTCATATTCACTATCAATGTCACTGATATCTCCTTTTCCTGCTTTAATCAGCAACTGTTGTTTTCTTTCTTTAAGCCTTTTCATTTCAAGTTCAATCATTTGCTTTTCCCGTTTTAAAGCACTATTTCTTCTATCCCTGTCTCTAACTGCAGTGTTTTGACTTGGTAGCCTCAAATCTACAAGTTCAACTTGAGCCATACTTTCCTATCTCCTATCCTGCTCTGTTAAGCCTTGTTCCTGACTTCTACTTTGTGGATGTGTCTGATAGTGTATGTTCTCTCGGTCCCCAGGGTATGTATCTCCGTAGTCTGTCTGACTATATCTTCTGTTTATTTCTTGTATTTCTCTTTCCTTATCAACAGTAGACTTTTCTCTTTCTAATGCTTCTTTTTCTCTTCTCTCCCTTTCTATTCTTTGTCTTTCCTCCTCCTCTAAAGCTAACCTCTCTCTGTTTTGTCTCCTTAATTCTCTTGCAGATATATAGTCAGCCATAGTGAATATTCATATCTCAATAGTCTTCTTTCACAATTATACACAGTACACAATATCTGTACTATACACCATATAAAACTAAGCTACAAAAAATAACTTCAACATTTTTCAATTGAAGTTTCACAAATAAACACAATAATTCACTTTTATATCTGAAACATCACACAACAGTTTAATTAAAACTGTTCTGTTCTGTTTGTATATAACAGTATGTGCACATTTTATTGAATAAAGAAAAGTGCGACAGTATTATATTTTAGTAAATAAAAATACTGTAACTGAATAAAGACAACTAATACACTCTCATATTATATTTAATAAGGATACTGCAACTGTCCTATAAAGCAGTGAAAAAATGTATATATCTATATCCAGTATTGAAATAATATATTTCAATTCTGAATGAAGAAAAAAGGAAAAAAATATTGGTCAAAGGCAGGATTCAAACCAACGCCTATCACGCTATAAAGTTTTCACGTCTAACGCGCTATCCGCAGTCCGCTTTATTATACTATCTATTTTTCGAGTACTGATAAACAAGCATTTAACGATACCCGATTTCAGTGTAACTGGCTAGGGAACTTTAACTTTTATTTTAGAATGAAAGGAAAGCCGAGGATATTCAATTGATTTGTATCGGTAGTGTATTTAAAACAACTATCACATTTTACTACCTATTAAAAATGCTATGGAATACAAATACACCGTTTTATTTCCACGTTTTGACACGAGATACGTGTAATTTAGCACGGTTTATTTTGTTCCTGATCGGCGAAATTCGCGAACTAAGGTATTTGTAAAGTCTTAACCACAGGTGGCAGTATCATTGATTGGTCACCCCCTCCCCACCCTAAGACTCCTGATACAACCCTGAAAAAAATTCTGACATTCTCAGGTGTTCCTTAATATCCCTACCGTACAAGACCCTTGATACAACCCTGAAATTTTTTTTTTCAACTTCAGTACTTAGTACTGTTTTGATAGTTGAAAAAAAAATCAAGGTTATATCATGGGTCTTGTACGGTGGGGATGTTAAAAAACACCTGAGAATGTCAGATTTTTTTCAGGGTTGTATCAGGGGTCTTAGGCGGGGAGGGGGGGGGGCGGGGCGGACCAATCAATGATACCGCCACCTGTGGTCTTATAGAAAAGGCCATTTATGAAAAAAAGGGGAAAAAAACTCGCAAAGAATTGATTTTTGGTGAAAGCATTATACAATATGTATCTAACAGCATACTAAAAGTATAGAATGTTATCATGGTGCAAAATGCATGTTTTGGGGTAAAAAGTTAAAAAATATGATTGGAACTGTGAATTTCTGGAATCGGTCCATAATGATGTCAAGTTTTTAGCTCGACTATTCGAAGAATAGTCTAGCTATTCTACTCACCCTGGCGTCGGCGTCGGCGTCGGCGTCGGCGTCACACCTTGGTTAAGTTTTTGCATGCAAGTACATACAGCCATCAGTGAAAGGCATATAGCTTTGAAACTTATTTCTTCTTTTTCTAGGTCAATTACCAACCTCTCTGGGTCAAGTCCCATAACTCTGACATGTATTTTGAGCAAATTATGCCCCCTTTTGGACTTAGAAAATTCTGGTTAAAGTTTTGCGTGCAAGTACATACAACTATTTCTAAAAGGCATATAGATTTAAAACTTATTTTTTCTTTTTCTAGATCAATTACCAACCTCACTGGGTCAAGTCCCATAACTCTGACATGTTTTTTGAGCAAATTATGCCCCCTTTTAGACTTAGAAAATTTTGGTTAAAGTTTTACATGCAAGTTATTATCTCCAAAAATAATGCAGATATTGATTTGAAACTTCACATGTGTCTTCGGGGTTATAAAACTAGTTGATAGCAGCAAGTCCCATAACTCTGACTTTCATTTTGGCCAAATTATGCCCCCTTTTGGACTTAGAAAATTCTGGTTAAAGTTTTGCGTGCAAGTACATACAACTATTTCTAAAAGGCATATAGATTTAAAACTTATTTTTTCTTTTTCTAGATCAATTACCAACCTCACTGGGTCAAGTCCCATAACTCTGACATGTTTTTTGAGCAAATTATGCCCCCTTTTAGACTTAGAAAATTTTGGTTAAAGTTTTACATGCAAGTTATTATCTCCAAAAATAATGCAGATATTGATTTGAAACTTCACATGTGTCTTCGGGGTTATAAAACTAGTTGATAGGATCAAGTCCCATAATTCTGACTTTCATTTTGGCCAAATTATGCCCCCTTTTGGACTTAGAAAATTCTGGTTGAAGTTTTGCGTGCAAGTACATACAGCTATTACTAAAAGGCATATAGATTTGAAACTTATTTTTTCTTTTTCTAGATCAATTACTAACCTCACTGGATCAAGTCCCAAAACTCTGGCATGTATTTTGGGCAAATTATGCCCCCTTTTGGACTTTGAAAATTCTGGTTAAAGTTTTACATGCAAGTTACTATCTCCAAAACTAATGCAGATATTGAATTGAAACTTCTCATGTGCCTTCGGGGTTATAAAACTAGTTGATAGCAGCAAGTCCCATAACTGATATGCATTTTGGTCAAATTATTCCCCCTTTTGAACTTAAAACTCTTTTGATATTTAACTTTTTTGGGTAATATTTTCCTGCTTCTGGGTCAATATTTCGAATAGTCGAGCTTGGCTGTCTTACGGACAGCTCTTGTTTATTAAGAAAGCGAAATTTTGCATAGTAGTAGAAAATTATAACACAAAAAAATTAAGCTCATGACTATTTGAAAAAAAATCCAAGATGGCTGCCAAAATCCAAGATGGCCGCCATTAAATCTCATTACACAGGAAAACCGTTTAAGCATTTCACAAAGTTCAAATAGTGTGAAAAATGACCAGCATCATAGAAGATACAAACAGTTTATTTCAAAACACACAAACTTCAGTCTTAAAAAATTCAAGATGGCTTCTCAATTCCAAAATGGCCGCCATACGGTCATTTAGACAATACAGATCATGAATAAAGAAATGGCTCTAAAAATGGTTTGAAAATATTTTTCTTGCATCAAACATGACCCCCATTTTTTCTGATTTTTATTTAGCACTGACAATGGTCGTCAAGAGAATGTAAGATAAAGACATTTAAAGTAGGTCCTGATGTGTGCTGCAGCCATTGGAAATATGTTAATTGTATATAGAATAACGAAGAACAGCTATTTAGTCTGCTGTAACATACAAGGGAACATTGGCAAAAATTGAAATCTGGCCAGATCAGGATGGGAAAGGTCTAATTTGACTAGAATTTGATCATGTTGATAGAAGATGACAAATGTATTGCAATTTTGCTTTAAATATTGATAAACATAAAAAGACCACATTTTCAATGTATTTGTGTGTGTGCACAGTATTTTTTCTCAAACTGCATTTTGGTGTTCTAACGATTGCTAATTTCTAGTAGTTAGAGGTAAAGTTGAACATATTTTACAGTTTAAATGTGTAATTTGCCCTAGCAGTGTAGCAGATCGCAGTAGAAAATGACAAAACAGGGCAAAAGTAGGCTACAGTTATGGTAATTGATTGAAAATTATTTTTGCCAAAATTTGACGAGTTGTCACATGTTACTGAAATTGCCATAAAACCTGAGAAATTGTTGGTATAAACTGAAACCTTGTATTTAGGTTGTTTGTACATTTCAAATGAAACTGGCACAATCTTAGAGAAAACGTTGATCTTATAGGCATACATACACTTAATAGGAAAATGGTCAAAAATCGTAGTCGTATAATAACGGATTCATATAGTCCTCATTTGTGGCTCTTTAGAGCTATTTTCCTTATTTTCTTTGCAATATTTGCTGAAATCAAATGATAGATCTATGCTTGACATGTAGGTAGCATTTTCATAATAAAATAATAACTCTACAGAATGTGTCATGTTGACTTAGATCATACACTACCACTGTAGTATGGGATCTCATTGGTTAGCTAATTTTGCAGTTTGTGTGTTTGACTGAAAATATTTTTCTGCATCAAGCATGAACCCTGCTTTTCTTTTTCATTTTATTCAGTATTGGCAATATTCTGCAAGAAAATATAACTTACAGACATTTTAAATAGGTCCTGATGTGCGCTGCAGTCATTGGGAATATGTGAATGTTATAAAGAATAAAAAAAGAACAGCTATTAAATGTGTCATTACCTTAAAAAAACATTAACTGAATACATTTTACTAAAGTACGATTCGCAATAGCATAGAAATCTATATCATAACAACACTTCCACATAACATATGTAAATATCGGGATACGAGTTATATGACACAGGAAAATGCTTACGCCTTTAACATCTTGAACAATGTAATGTGTCCAATCGCTATGGAGACTGTGCTATGTTAAAACGTAGAGCTGGTGAGACCATATACAGTACCTTATAAATTTTTTTTCTCTGGCTACCTCGCCTTAATGATTCATGACTGTAATGATTTCAGGGATCAGACGAATCACTCAATGTTTCAAACTAACAACCTTAAACTAATGATAATCAGCTCAAACTCCTATAGGCTGGGAATACTGTGTTTAACCCTTTTTTTTTTTGAAGTTCCTGTCCGCCAATGTCTTTGAATTGACAACATACGATGGTCCTTTCGCATAGATGTTCAGCCGGTGTTCTCTTATATGAAGCTGCAACTCAGTATGATGCTCCTGGATGCTCAGCGCTTATATGCTTTAAAATATAGCATTAAAATGACCAAAATGCCTTGGCTGTACTTTACCGATAACGTTGAACCTCGTTCTCTTACTGACTCAGACGATTACCAAACCAAACGTCTCTGTCTCAGATTTCCAATGATCAGCCTGTATTTTCTATCATCTATCCCGTAAAGGTTTAATTTCTATGCGCTGGCATTAACGCTCGAGACCTAGTTACAATACTGCAACTCTTCTTTAGTCTCAAACGTCTTTTTTATATAATTTATCTGCCCTGACAGTGTAGCTGCAACCGCTTTTTTTTTCAAGGTACTGGGATAAATTATAAGTTGAATCATTGATGTGTGGATACATAATGACTTCATTGTAATTCATCCACTCATCTATACCCTAGCAGAGGTGTGCTTTGACTGGTGCTATTTATGAAACTTGTTTCTGATTGGCCCAAATTCGAACATATTTTACATTGAATACACGAGTACATGATCTAACAAATAGTTGGTTATGACTGTATATAACATAATGTGCGATGCTGAGATCCAGCTATGACTGTTATTAACCCAAGTCGTTCATAAGGTTATAACACACTAAATATCTGTTCGTCTTTACACTATATAAAATTGACATATTTTCAATGGCTGCAGCACACACATCAGGACCAATTTAGAATGTCTGTAACTTACAATTTATTGAAGAATATTATCAGTGCTGAATAAAAATCAAAAGAAAAGCGGGGGTGATGTTTGATGCAAGAAAAATATTTTCAGTCAAACACACAAATTGCAAAAATAGCTGAAAATGAGACCCTAGATTGTAGTGGTGGTGTATTATATAAATTTCCATGACAAATTCTGTCATATTATTATTTCATTGTGAAAATGCTAAGTACATGTCAAGCATAGATCTTTCATGTCATTTCAGAAATATAATTGCAAAATATAAGGAAAATAGCTCTACATAGCAAAAAAAAAAAAGGAAAAAAAGGAAGAGGACTATTTGTATCTACCATATTTTTCATGCCATTTTCCTATTTAATGAAGAAGACAAGAGCTGTCAGTGAACAGCACGCTCGACTATTCTCAGTGCTTGATAGTATAATATAAGCTATGAGTAAAACTTTAACATTACAATAAGCATATTCTTAGTTGAAAAGGGGCCATAATTGAGTCAAAATGCTTGATAGAGTTGCCTCCTCCTTTTTTACAGAATGTGGTCATGATGGTAAACAAGTATGCAAAATATGAAAGCAATATCTCAATGGACTTTGAAAATATTTGGGATGGTACGCAAATTTTACGTTACAATAAGCATATTCTAAGTCGAAAAGGGGCCATAATTCAGTCAAAATGCTTGATAGAGTTGCCGCCTCCTTTTTACAGACTGGGGCCATGATGATCAACAAGTATGCAAAATATCAAAGCAATATCTCAATGGACTTTGAAAATATTTGGGATGGTACGCAAACTTTAACATTTGTGTGATGCTCACACACGCTCACGCCGACACCGGGGCGAGTAGGATAGCTCCCCTGTTCTTCGAATAGTCGAGTTAAAAATTAACTGAAAACACTTTTTAATGTAATTTTGCCTCAAAACCATGATTATCATATGGGAAATGATCTTACTAAGAAAGAAAAGTACCCATACTTGTATATTTTGTTAATAAATAAGAAAGTTATTCAACTTATTGCTGCTTTACGACAATTTCTACTGCCGAATGACTCGGCAATTTTATCTCTGTACTTCACTATTGCCCCGTATTGAATCTGCTGGCAGAATGTTTTCCATCTTAGGTAAACTGCATACTGTAACTAACAATAACCAGCTTATTATAAAATTATGTAAAAGCAATGATATGAGACAATTTGACATAAAATCGACGACAATTCTGGTTTAAATGTCGTTTTTATGGCGGCCATATTGGATTTAAGACGCCATTTTGTTTTCTTCTAAATTTCTAATTAGTTTACATTTTGCACAATACAGTAATCTAATGTTGTGCCAAAGTTGGACCTCGTTAGATGCATAAATATGTTGTTATGAGCCAGTTCCAGAAATCCGCAGTTTCATTAATATTTTAAACATTTTAACCCCAAAAATAGACATTTTGCATCATGATATTTTTCTATACTTTTTATATGTTGTTGCATACATCTTGTATAATACTTACACAAAAAATCAATTCTTTGCGAGTTTTTTCCTTTATTTGGCATTTTGGCCATAAATGGCCTTTACTATTAACCAGGCTTTACAAATTTATGAGGGTACCCAACTTAGGACAACGTGAAGTGTAATTCTATTTCACGCTGTATTCAATACACAAGTTACGCAGTGCGAGTGTATCAGTTTCACAATGTCATAAACTTACGCAAAACATTTTTTTTAATCTTTGAACAACACCAGATAATTAAAAAGATGGCAAAAATATTTTATTAATGTCACAACAAGTATAATTTTGAGGCTGTCCCCAATATCTGGACAAAAAACTAGTTCAATAATAATATAGGTATAGGAAATAGAGATCAATATAATTGCACCTTTACTAATCCTACCAGGTGTTCTGTATTACAAAAGTGGATCTATTGTGACATTTTGATACAAGCAAAACTGTATTATCTGCACTATTATTTACCTACTGGTACTTCGTTTTATTATTGGCTTGTTAAAAGTTAATTTTTTACCATGTAAGTTGACAGAATCATAGGAACCATGTCTTGAGGGGTAAATCAAACACAAATGAATAAATCCTTAATGATTTTGTTGTGCAAAAAAGTATGATATTGTGTCTTAAACAGTTTTCATTTTCCACTCAATTGTGTAATTGCAAGGGAAGTAAACTAATAGATCTCTACTTATAAGTACTAGCCCAAGGCAAGAGTTGTCATTCTTTGTGGATCACAACTTTAAATTAAAAATTAAAACTTCTTTTATTGATATTAACAAAACTATCATAAACTTCACATTTGTGAAATCATTTTTGGTTATTTCAAGGACTTGGAAATTAATTTCTAGACTTTATTTAATGTAATTCTATCATTGAAAATTTTAGGGCCTATCTCTAAATAATACACCTATGTATGCACTAAACACCTGACGTCTAACGGTACCTTGCTTTTGACTTTACTGTATAACTGGGGAAACATGTCACCTGCGTTCATGTATATGTCGATTGTTTAATATGTAATGTGATGTTGTCCTACATTTTGTATGTCTTGACAATAATTTGGTATTAACAATTTATGAATACCTGCCACTGAAAAAAAATACACACAGCGTCGAGGCACCCTGATAATGTCTCTAGTTGCGACTTTCTATTAATTTCTAACGATATAGAGGCCCTGATTAACCAAATGCATGCATGCTAAAGTTTATAACCCTGGTGTCCGTAAACAAGTTCAGCTGAATATAGCTGTATGTTTTGGCCATATGGTACCTTGGATGTTGAGAGTAGGTCCTACCAATGATTCATCCTGCATGTGCTGTATATCCGCCAATCGGTTGAGGCATTGTCAATCACGCTGGTCGCCATTTGTCGCCGGCTGCCAGTTAATGTTTTGGTCGGGGGTTGGTCGGGGGTTGGACGTGACATAAGAAGAGGACACCTCATATTTGTTGTGTCATGTATTGTCTCAACTCAGTATATAAATCAACTGAAACATATACAAAATACCATAATAAATAAACAGCTACTGATCTAAAAGTACTGTATTGGGCAATACTTGAAACATATTAATGGTCAAGCGATAACGGGATTGTCATAACCTGACATACGGGCCTCAATGTATCTGTAGTTTAAATGCAGGTATTGCATCATCTTTTTGTAAATTTGAGGTTTTGTTTTACGCATAAAATACCTCTCATGTTTTTCTGTATTTCATAACTTAAATTTCCATGTAAATTTTATTAAATTCGGTTCAGTAATAAGAAAGTTGATATTTTCTAAACGTCAGTAATTTATGTTTTTATCCCCAAAACCGCTATAACGGGCCTTAAATTCGCGCCAGAGTAATCGGATTTCATGGCTATGTCGTGATTCCCGTGAAAATCGAAATAGCACGAGTTCACGCATATGCCGTGAGTCCCGTGAAATCCAATATTTGGCAGGACATAACCCTACAAATAGACTGGACTAGATATCTTTAGTGCACAATATTTTTGACAGTCAGACAAAATTATGTCACTTTGATTTTCTTGGTAGAAATTTTGCTCGATCGAGCTTCTTCCACCAGACGACTTTTTACCTGGTGATGATGTCACGACCTGGAAGTATTTTACCCAAGGTTCACTTGATTTTACTCGCCTGGATGTGAATTTCCCAGCGCAGAGATCCTTCGTCCCATGGTTGTGCCTTAACCGCCAAGACGCTGATTGGGGAGCCAAAAAGGAGTCGACGTTTTCACGGTTTAACGGGATATTATTTTAAGATTAGTTCTTTGTGCTACTTTAAGTTTGAAGTAAAAGGAAACACCTGTGATACGTCACGCTAGAAATGAACTATAATTTATAGGACTGTACATCTTCTAGAAAACAGATACGGAATTCAGATTTTTTTTTTTTTTGATTTTTTCTGTTCGTTCTTTTCTTCTAATAAGATTTTTTTTCTTCATTCATTGTAAATAATCATTTTCTGTAAATAAACTTGTAAATATTGTGATGAGTGTTAAGTTGTTCCGATAGTTGCTGTCCCCAGTTCGTCCATATCCTGTCACAGGGATCGCGATAAATACCTTTTTACGTGGACAGCTGAAATAATGCCAACAATTCATCGCACCATTGCTATAATTAACAATACATCAATCGACAAATAAGTACATGTAGTTGTAGATAAAACTTAGCGGTACAAGTTTATAATAAATACCTGCAGATATGTATATATGTCTACAGAATGTTGGAGACCCGCCCGCTTAGCTCAGTAGGGAGAGCGTTGGTCTACGGATCGCGGGGTCGCGAGTTCGATCCTCGGGCGGGGCGTATGTTCTCCGTGACGATTTGATAAAAGACATTGTGTCTGAAATCATTCGTCCTCCACCTCTGCTAATTCATGTGGGGAAGTTGGCAGTTACTTGCGGAGAACAGCTTTGTACTGGTACAGAATTTAGGAACACTGGTTAGGTTAACTGCCCGCCTTTACATAACTGAAATACTGTTGAAAAACGGCGTTAAACCCAAAACAAACAAACAAACAAACAGAATGTTGGAATACTTGTTAGCACAAAAATATGGCGTTACACTGATGTTTTGTAAAAATGGCGAGTGCGAATGTGAATATTCAGTTTAGGTCATGTGATTTAACTGTCAACAGTACGTGTCCGTTTATGGTCAAGAGGAAGCAAGTACTAATTTTACTAAACTATAGTAAAAGCTACTGTTGAAATACTGTAACACTACATTTACGAACCAGAGGTGTTTATTAGATGGTATTTAAGATGGACAATGAAACAATAGACAGTATGTATCTATCAGCAATATAGTTTATATGATTATTTATTTTGATCCCAAACTATGACACATCTTAAGCATTGACTTGTTCACCAGCAGGACAATCAGAAGAACTTACCGCTTTGTCAATAGTCCGCTTTTCCGGCCGCAGGCCGGTATTGATTTTACCTTCCTGTAAGTATCTGGGTTGAAGGTCATTTAACAGCTGGTTAAAACTGTACATTTTGATTGGTGAATGATAATTTCCACAGGTTTTCGAGTGGAATAGATAGTATTTTTTAAGGGATGTGCAGGTGCTCTAAGCTGTTTTGTTAGTATAATACGTCACAAGACTTCTGTGGAAATAGCTTACGTCATACACCTGAATCCCCACGGTGATGAAACTGCAGAAGAGTTCAACTACAAACCTGCCACTTTGATACGGAGTGATCTCCCGTAAAAGATTTACAGTCATCACCCACTTTTCGGTCCCTCCTTTTAGTCCTGTTTTTTGTCAAAGTTTCTTAGATTACTAGTATAAAATCTGTAAAAAGATCCTTTGGAAGCATAGAATGCAACCAAGCAGAATAATAACAGACTCGGTTTGATTGAGTCTGTTTATGAGAGGTAATGAAATGTACAACATCTCTCACGCCCCCTAGCACCGGATTAAGCGGAACTCTATTTCACAAATATTGAATGGACTCTATGATCCCAAAGGACCAGAAAATATAACAACACTGAATACAAATACGGTTAATACATATATAATTATGATGTAAAATATGTGTTCTGTAAAATATGTTCTGCATAAAAAACATGAAAATTTATTTTAAAAACTACATTTTGTTTTGCTTTTATAAATACCCGATCGTATGTAAAAGTGCAGAGTGCATACACGTTTTGTAGCTTAAAGTGTGCATTGACTAATTAATGCGGCCGTGTATCTTTTTTAAAGATACTTCTTGTTACTGATGTAGGGTGTGCTGAATCCGTTATTTTCACTTTTGTCTCCCGTTATGATGAATTCTGACCAGTCCTCACTAACCGTACAAACTTCTGAATAAGAATGAGATGGCGGATTTCTTTGTTTAGTCCGGTTAAGAAATAAAGTCCACTATTACACTATAAAACAGACGAAATATCTACTCGAATGTTCATTAAATTATACATAACTATTTTATTTCCAAGCTTAGCCACTTTTAACAGTTTTCATGTCATATTATCTAATCTAAAGTTCATTTTTTCCATGTAGTAAAAACAATTCAGTGTACTATGGTCGCCATCTTACCGGAACTGTATACGACATACCGCAAACACTAACTTGAGTTGTTATATTCTAGAAAAATAAGAGAGGTATACGTAATGCTCCAGTATTTCAATTTGAGGGTTATATTTTAGAAATTGTTGACCACTTTTCATACCTGGGTATTCAATTTTCATCCGATGGCAAGTTTTGTAGAACTAAGGCTCATTTAGTTGATCAAGCACGTAAAGCTATGTTCGCGAAATATAAACAAACAAGCAAAAAAGACCTTTTAATTATGCTACATGCTTGTATGTAGCATAATTAAAGGGTCTTCTCCCAGTTGGAGGCAATTGGTCCCTTAAAGGGCCGCTTGGAGGAGAGAAAAATACTAATATTTCTAAACAGCTTCTCCTCATAAACCACTCAATAGATCTTTATCAAGCTTGGTCTGTAGCATTATTGTCATAAGGTCCTCTCCACATTCTGATTGAAAAGGTTCCACCCAGCACGTTTTAAGGGCCACAAAAGCTAAAATTAGAAATGCATTGTTTAAACGACTTCATCTTGTGAATCGTTTGATCGATCTGCATCAAATAAGGTCAGACTCAGAGGTCTTTTCAAATGCTGTTCAATGAATTTACATCAAACTTTGTCTGAAACATTATTATAAGTTCCTCTCCCGAATTTAAGAGGCCTGTACTGGTTCTTCCCAGGAAAGACGGCTTCGCGTATATCGGTGCTATACATCGGGCACGTTGAAGAACCTGACTGTCTATTCGCAAAGAGCTAGGCTAAGTTAGCCGGACAGGCCTGTATCTCTCTCTGTTTTCTCTGTCTGTCCGGTCAGATCGCTCTGTGTCTGTACTAGTAGAGGATAAATTTCGCGCCCTGTATGGCTGCGTTTGCTAATATGTAAAGCGCCTTTGAACGTGTTTATCATGAAAAGGGCGCTATATAAATCTGGTATAATAATAATAATAATTTGTTCAATTGGGGGCATTGCCCCATCCCCATTTTAGGGGACACTACAGCTTAAAATGGAAATATCTTTAAACAACTTCTTCTCATGAACAGGTTGTTGGATCTTCATCAAACTTGGTCTGTGACGTCATTTTAAGTTCCTCCCGATTTTTTTCAAATGGGGGCACTTCGTGCCTTTTAGTGGACGCTACAGCTAAAGATAGAGAAACCATTTAAACAACTTCTTCTCATGAAACGCTTGATAGATCCTCATTTAACTTGGTCTATAGCATCATTATAAGGTCTCCCTCCTATATTTTTAATTAGGGCTTTATGCCCCTTGTTATGCCCCTTGTTGGGGGCCGATAGAGCTAAAATTAGAAAAAAAATAGACGACTACTTCTGATAAATTGCTTGATTATCTTGGTCTGTAAATTCATTGTGAGGTCTTTCTCAAATTTATTTAAACTGGGGCATTTAGCCCCTGTTAGGGGCTGCTAGAGCTTAAAGTAGAAAACCCTTTGGACGACTTCTCATGAACCACTTGAATGATCTTCGTCAAACCTTACTTATAGCATAATTTTAAGGTCCCCTCTCAGAGTAGATGGGGGTACTTAGCACCTTTAAGGGGCCGTTCCAGATAAAAATAGAAAAAACAACAACACTTTTATGCAAATTCTAATCATGAACCGCTTGCTGGATCTTCATCAAACTTGATGCATACCCTCACGTAAAGGGACTCTCTTTTTTCAAAATGGAGCGTATTGCCCTTTGTAGGAGCCGCTAGAGATTAATTAGAAGAAAAACTTTAAGGTAGAACGCGACACTTTGCGAACTTTCGAGTAGCGTCTTGAAATTTTGCATGTGTAATATTGACCATATTTCAAACAAGATGCAGTTTATTTTATACCAATAGAGCCAACCAGTTTTTGTACACGAGATGTCAAAGTTGACCACCAAACCCCGTTTTTGAAACTGAAGTTGCCGCGTATCCTTGGCAACTGTTACGGGTACTGCAACGGCAACAGCCAACAAATTTTCTTATATTATACATTATTCGACGAGAATTAATTTTTCCTTTATGGTGATGTAAAATCATTGTTTTACACCGACAAATATTTGAGAAAATGGAAAGAAAATCGCCGTTTTTGACTAAAAATTGACGTTCAGTTTCGCAGCATTTTTCGGCTTTAAATCAGCATATTATAAAATCCCTGAATTAAATTTTTGATTTTTTTCCATAAACGGTGTTTAAAATGTATACCGACTCCAACAGACAAATAAAACTGGGGGGTCACCGACTTAGTTTTTTTGGTACATGTGATTTTATTTCCCCCACCCCCATGCGTAAAATGACGTCGCCGCGTATCCTTGTCAACACTGTTAAGGGTACTGTGACGACACCAGCAAACAAATTTTCTTAAACTATACATTATTCGACGAGAATTAGTATTTCCTTTATGGTGATTTAAAAATCATTGTTTTACACCGACAAATATTTGAAAAATGGAAAGAAAATCGCCATTTTTGACTAAAAATTGACGTTCAGTTTCGCAGCACTTTCGGCTTTAAATCAGCGTATTACAAAATCCCTGAATTAAATTTTTGATTTTTTTCAATAAACGGTGTTTAAAATGTATACCAAGTCCAAATGACAACTAAAACTGGGGGGTCACCGACTTAGATTTTTCGGTGCATGTGATTTTATTCCCCCCACCCCCATGCGTAAATTTTGTACCATAATTCGACGTCTGCAGATACGTTCGAGACATCATAATTCTGTCATTTTGAAAACCGCTTTTAATATATTTTCTATATAATAATGATTTTTTAAAATCTTTTTCTTATTCAAAGAACCAAATTAACAAGTTTTCCGTTGTCACGAATACACTGCTAAAATGAAGAATTCATACATATGCAATTGTGTAGATAGTTCGGAGATTTCACATTTGAAACAAAAGTTAAAGCATAATTATTGTAAAATATCATAGATCAGTATTATACAGCAGTTTCATATAGTTTTAAGTTTGCCCTCCACGAGAGTAAAGTTTTTCTTGATATTATCCCTTTTCCTCCATAAGCACACACGCACGCACGCCCGCACATCCCAGTGTCATATATGCTGGTCGTAAATGCACTATGTTGGTTTTCCCATGGCACGGCTCAATAAGAGGTATCGCTTTGAATACTATCCTAAAGTTACATTAACGCATAAGCGTAGCTTTATAAAATTCTGATGAGTAAACTGCTAAAATGTTTGAAAATTGTTACATTCTGAATGTTGATATCTCAGACGCTTATTAAAATAAAAATAAATAAAATATAAAATCTTACACATATATACTGGTACAAATCCTAGTATCTCGTACATACGAAACCAGGACTAGCAAGTTTGAGCCGTCGGTCCTATGTACAATGTTACGATTCTTGAGGCGCTCATATAGATAATTACAACATAGAATTATACATGTTTAACCGCTGATGAGTTACAGCGATTTTCCATCACAACCACTGTTTTCTGTGTTTCATTCTTTTACCCCATCCGCTTAGCTCAGTTCTATGAATCGCTTTTCCGATCCCTGGGTAGGGCGTGACAATTTGGTAGAAGGTATTTGTCCTCCACCTCCGATTTTATGTGGTGAAGTTAAAAGTTACTTGTTGAGGAACACTGGTTAGGTTAACCGCCTATCGTAACAGAAAACAGCGCTAAACCTAAAACAACAGTTTTCTTTCTTTTTTATTTTATGGAATATTTATTATTTTTAGCAGAGTATGTACTCGTACTTGTTATGTCTGATAGGTCTCTAATATTAGGAAAAATATTATATATGGAATATGTTTCTATTATGTGTCTATGAATACAAGGATAACCTTTCTTTAAACACTGGAGAGCTAAAACCTCTTTGTAAAGGATGGTGTTTCTATCTAGCGTTGTTAATAAATTAACCTTTTCAGAGCAACAGCCTCCGTACAATGGATATACATTCTGTTTCCCCGTGGCTGCACTTTATTTGAAA
Organism: Mercenaria mercenaria; assembly: GCF_021730395.1. Taxonomy (NCBI): domain Eukaryota; kingdom Metazoa; phylum Mollusca; class Bivalvia; order Venerida; family Veneridae; genus Mercenaria; species Mercenaria mercenaria. Next base: position 35,799,404 of record NC_069364.1, on the reverse strand, counting down.
TCGGGGTGTCTAACTACTCTCAAAACAGTCGAAACAAAACGTAAAATTTATAATAAAGTTAAATAAATTTGTGATGTTTATTCCAACGATATTAGGTTTTTTTTTCTTATTATTTTTGTAAATGTTTGCAAGGTCGTGTGTATCAATTATGTGTAATCATGAACTTAAGAGGAAATTCAAGAAATCCTTACAAAGTTGTAAAGGACTCTGTTGACTAAATTCTTCTTAAAATATGTTAAGAATTGATCACAAGACATATGAGAACCCGTTTAATTACGTATTTGTATCTGGGGTAGGGGTAGAGTAATATAATTCAGCGTAATAATTTCGCCCATGGTAACCGTGTTTTAAAGGCTATTTTGATCTAAAAGTAGAGTTTATCTTGAAATGAAGATTTACAGAAACAAATATACTCATTGCAATTAAATAAGTTCTCATCATCATATTACTTTTTAGTCAAATTATATGGATTGGGTTTTACATTAGACAAGATTAAAGCATATTTTTTATTCAAAACTCAACGTCATATTTGTCGCTCTGACGTAACTTTAACGTAAATATCGGGTCTAAGGTTAAGTGATCTCCACAAATTATATACCATTTTAAATGCAGATATTTGTTGACTGAACAGAACGATTTACGAAAACAGTCCGACGGACGAGAAATCACGGTTCATCAAAAATGGACGTCTAAGGTTTGCGGAGAAAAAAGTTACAGGAATATCAAAAATGTAAAATACGCATTATATGAGGAATATGCTGGATTTTAAATTAAACAAAATGTCGAAACAGAACCCAATAACTTCTGAATTTAGACGCATTCCTCCTTACTTATAGCAAATTATGTCCACTTGACGCATTTCAAGATACCAAACGCTTCGGATTTTTTTTTTTTTTGCACCAGTGGCACGTTATATAATATATTGAAATGTAATAAGATTTCACTTTTTAATACGTTTTCATCATTGTTTATATATAAACGTCTCACCATGGAACAAAATGTTTGTTTTTGTTTTGTATAAAGTTCTTTAAGAACCAGTAAAACACTAAATGGTGCAGCTGATAAGCTAAACACAATGGCCAAATCATTATGTCTCAAACGTAACTGCAGACGTCGAATTATGGTACAAAATTTACGCATGGGGGTGGGGGAAATAAAATCACATGCACCGAAAAAACTAAGTCGGTGACCCCCCAGTTTTATTTGTCATTTGGATTCGGTATACATTTTAAACACCGTTTATTGAAAAAATTCAAAAATTTAATTCAGGGATTTTGTAATATGTTGATTTAAAGCCGAAAAATGCTGCGAAACTGAACGTCAATTTTTAGTCAAAAACGGCGATTTTCTTTCCATTTTTCAAATATTTGTCGGTGTAAAACAATGATTTTTACATCACCATAAAGGAAAAATTAATTCTCGTCGAATAATGTATAATTTAAGAAAATTTGTTGGCTGTTGCCGTTGCAGTACCCGTAACAGTTGCCAAGGATACGCGGCAACGTCAGTTTCAAAAACGGGGTTTGGTGGTCAACTTTGACGTCTCGTGTACAACAACTGGTTGGCTCTATTGGTATAAAATAAACTGCATCTTGTTTGAAATATGGTCAACTTTACACATGCAAAATTTCAAGACGCTACTGGAAAGTTCGCGAAGTGTCGCGTTCTACCTTAAACAACTTCTGCTGTCGAACTGCTGAGTGGATCAGACTTGGTCTGTAACATCATTGTAAGGTCCTGTTTTCATTTTGTTCAAGCTGGAGCACTTATTTCCATTTCGGGCCACTAGAGCTAAAAATAGAAATACGTTTAAACAACTTCTAATGAAGTACTTAATGGATCTTCATCAAACTTGGATTAAAGCATTCTAACTAGCGACATTGTTTTATTAATACATTCTGTTTAGATTAGTTATTTACACTTAAATTGTTAAGATACTAAATTGATATCAGTTTCAGCAATAAAAGCGATAGGCCTATAGGCGCAAAACAGAAGTCACAGATGAAGTGTTTGTTTCATTGAATAGAGTATTTACTCAAGTCCAAAGAGTTTTACAGACGGAAAGAAAAACAGTAAACTTGACCAGTTTATATTCCGGAAGTATGTGTTGGCGAACATTAATTCAGACAACAAGGAATATGAAAAGTATTTGATTTTCAAGAATAAATGCAGAATCCTGTTTCAAAGGGTTTATAAGTGAACTTCGCTCATCATTTTAAATGGAAAATGGAGATAACTGCTCGTGTACCCCAATCCCAATTAGAACGTATAGTCCTGCACTTACATGATGCTAAATGTTAAGTGATAAATGGATTGACATGTTGTTTGGGCTATATTCATAGTCGTTACTCAAACTCACACTTGACTCAAACTTGGATAAGTATCACTAGTAGACCTTGCGGGAGTGTGAGTGAAGTTCGAAACTCATATTCATATATTCCACTCAATCTTAACTTTCGGAAGGACAGCTCGAGTAATGGTTTCAGTGTGCACAATGGATTTAGCGGATTATAACGGTTTAAATGACAGTAACATCAAAGGTATGCAAAAGTGTTGATCATTATTTTTGTATTATTGCTTGGATGTATGTTTGTCCGTCCGCCCATCTGTTTGTTTTATAATACGTCCGTTCGTCTGTCCGTCAGTCAGTCTACTCATCTGCATTAGTAGAATGAAATTTATACTTAAAAATACATGACTTTAATTTTCGCTGAAATTGAAATTTATTATAACAACTGAATTTTTAACTCTGCCATTAATTGTTTGTATTCCCAAATGCCATCTCGCGTAATTTTTAAAATTCCAATTACTAAAAGCATATCTTTTTTTATAAAATAATTGTTTCCGTTGTCATTTAAACAATGAGATTTAATAAATATAGGTTTTCTTCATGACATTTAATTTGAGGGAATGTTTGTATTTTTCAGTATGAATTAACCAGTATCTAGGCTTATGAGGTGTAAATATTTGTTACTACGACGTGTGTTTCTGGGAGTGACTGATGAGCGCCGTTAGGCTAGGTTTGGCAGATGTATATTTGATTCCCTATATCTATTCTAACTGTTTGCATTAATTTACTGTCAATTAATTTGTTGGGTCTTTTGCGTTTTCGTCGTCCTCAACAACATGTATTAAAAAAGAACATGTTATATTAATATATTTTTTCCAAAATACCTTGCACAAATATGACATTTCGCTCTAAATACATACATGACACTTGATCTGTCTAGCAAGTTAATATGTAGTATAAACGCGTGGAAGAGTTTAACATGACACTGTTATCTTACCTTCAAATTAATTAAATTTTCTAAATTTATCATCTAAACTTACATTATGAGACCTTGAGAACCACTAAAGTGTCCCCAGGACGTGACCGTTAGGTAATTTATTTGAGTGTACTCAATGAGTGTTGGAGTATTGTCTATGAATATATATAGCCCTTTGGCTCTTTATTTAAATAAGCATTTAGCAGTTAGAATTCGGTATTTAACAATTAGCCAAGGGCACCGGGTTTCCATAAGTTGGCTTTTGTAAACTTTTAGTGCACTCCTCTGTTTGTGTACAAGGTCAAAATGGTTAAAATGCCATTCGATCTATATTGTCTGATAAAACCAGAACGAATTGGCAATATTTGAAAACATGAATCAATACAGATAATGGTCATTTATTCTATAATCAATCATCAGGTAAGTCCGACTGTCTCGCAGATACCACTTAATTCTACATGAAACAATCTGAACTAATATTCACACGATATACACTTAAGCGAATTACTTGGTATTGAAACTGGGTTTTATTTCAAATCTTTGACAATTTCGTCCAACATAGTATTTCATTAATGCGCAAACCGTTAATTTAAAGTTCTACGACAAATCGAAGAAAAAATGAAAACTGGTGTTGTACCAAGCACGATTTTAGTGTTAAATGTAGAATGGCGCTTGGTTAAAATTAAATACTTTATTCAAGAATTAGTCATTATAAGATAAAAAACATTGTTACTACCTAATTTAAAAGGGTTATTAGGAGGTATGATTGTGTCAGAATCAAACATTTGACTTTGAATTGAAAATCTGGAACCATATATTAGTTATAATGTGTGACATGCAGACATACATATCCGTTATAATGTGTGACATGCAGACATACATATCCGTTAAAATGTGTGACATGCAGACATACATATCCGCTCAATATACCAGTAACTCTCATAATGTTCTTAGGGACGCCGTTGCCTTGTTCCCGTTACCGTCCATAGTTATGTATGTTCACGTATTCTTATATTTAAAAAAAACATTAAAAACAAGCGTATGTTAAGTTGCATCTTTAAACAGTAAGATAATCATATCTATTTCAAAATTAAAAACCCTAGATGTATCTTAATTCTTTCTAATGAGGAACAGTTATGATATATTTCTGGAAATTGCAATTTTGTTGTTGCTAAGAACTCTGTCATTGGTGTGTTAACCTTAAAATGCAGTATCAATATTGCATGTTATGAAGCAATTGTTGTTAAGTTCTTTCGGCACTCCCTTGTTTAATTTTGATGCTGGAAAGGCAATTTTGTCTGCAAGGATTTCTTTGATCATTTAAAGATATGAATGGATTTTCAAAATCGACCTAGAAATGAGAAAGTTATGATCATTCAAATATTTGATCAAAATGGTTGCCATTTTGTTTACATGACAACAAAAAAAAAAACAAAATGGCGCATTTATTGAATATCTAGATACATATTTGTCTGTATTTTTTTATTCCTGTATAAAAATTTCTCTTCTTTTTCCACCTATAATGGAAGAACTTACACTGTTTTACGTGTAACAATCAAGAAACGTAGGAAATGAATATCTATTTAAAAGGTCATTTGCTAGATAAATAATTCAGCAGTGTGTAAATGACGTCATAAACACACTAAAATGGCTGCATCCATGATTAGCAATTTTCAAACTGTCATATCTTCTTAAATAGTGGTCCGATTTTAAAAATTCTTTCAGCGTTATGAAAGGCTTGAGGACGGCTTTCATATAAGATAACGTATTGTGAGGCATTCCTTGCCCTTTAAGGCACGTTTGTGGCCAAAACTGCTACAAACAGAAGAGACAAGGTTTATGGATATGCGAGTGATTTGTTTGGGTTTTTTTAATGACTAAAATTATATAAAAAAAGATATCTGATTTGATCACCTGTAGTTTTTTTTCCTGCAAAATACCTTTTGATTTTCCAACTGATATTTTGACACAAATAAGCATGCAAATGGCATTTCCGCTGCAATCAGTGTTTTACCATAAGATTTAAAAGGCATAATGAATAAATAGTCTTTATTAGTACTGTATTTCTTGGTTTGGGGGCACAACTGCGCATGCGCAAGTGCGTGGAGTCCATTTTGGAATCTTTTCTAGAATGACATCATCTTTCTATCTTAAGAATGACCTCACAATGTTATAAAAAGAAACGAAGGTTAGGAATCTATTTTTTAGAATGACAAACTTTATAATGACCTCATATTTATAGAAAATGAGATTCTCCCGGAGCTGACTCGTATACACTATCTCGGGCATGTTGGTGGACATTTAGCGTCAGGTCCCCGGCCCGAGACGGGGAGTATAGAAAACATTTGTATAAAGACATTATTCAATAATTAATATTTATATATTAATTTCATCAATGAAAATTGTGTTTCTTAAAATGGTTAGATATACATAATAATACAATATGTATTAATGAAAAAAGTATAAGCCTTTACCTTAGATAAATATACATGTATAAAATAAGCAGAAATTATTTCAGATAAAGAAACATGTTTGAAATAAGCAGATTCTCCCCAGTAGAAAATAAACTATGAAATTATTTATCGTATTCACCCCTCAAAGTCCCGCGACAAAATGACTCTAATGATTAATATACTAGTTGTAATTTTCTGATCACTCGGCACTGCATTTCGTTTTAAAAATGTCGCGTAATCAGGCGGACGAAAACTCCACCCGCGAATCGGTACCCCCCATAAATAAAATCGTATGGTCTGATATTGATGCGCAGCATTTTTGCGCAAGTGTAAATGGTAGTCGTGACGTTTTAGATCAGTTGACCAATGAAATGTCAGAGAGTGATGTTTCCACTGACGACGTAGTCACGGGGTTTTCCAATTTTATGAATGGAAAAGCGCGCGACTCTTCCATAAAAGGAAACCATAGTAAAAGCAATCAATCAAAGCGCGTGAGTCAGAAATGGTTTGACAAACAGTGTTTCGAAGCAAGAATTGAGTTTAGACGTGTAAGAAACATATTTGTTCGTAATAAAACGGAGGTAAACCGCATTAATTTTGTTGATGCCAGAACAAAATATAATAAAATTAAAGAAAAGTCAAAGAAGGCTTATAAAAAAAAGTGAGGGACAAAGAATTAATAATTTGGCTAAGTCTGAGCCCCGGAAGTTTTGGGGAAAAATGTGAAAAGGTCTATTAATAAAAAATAAATAACCTGATACTTGACATTGGAAGATTTACAGGACATTTTAGTCTTTTATTTGGAGAAATGCTAATCAAAATGATTTTGATCCCTGGAAAATCCCAATAATAATGACTTTTTTGATGAAAAATTTTAATTATTGATATTACATATGATGAGTTACACAGTGCAGTATTACTCAGAATAATACAAATCGCCAGGAATGATGGTTTTACCTGCTGAATTTTTTAAAGTCATCATTTGATTATATTCGCCCTTTTTTGTTGAAATTATACAACAGAATGTATAATAATTGCGAGAAACCATTTTCCCATGGGGAAAAAAAGTATTATAACTCCTATTTTTAACAAGAGCTGTCCATTAAGACAGCCAAGCTCGACTATTCGAAATATTGTCACAGAAGCTGGAAATTATTCCCCAAAAATGTTAAATATCAAAGGTTTTAAGTTCAAAGGGGACATATCAGAGTTATGGGACTTGTGCTATCAACTAGTTTTATAACCCCGAAGAAACATGTTAAGTTTCAATTAAATATCTGCATTATTTTTGGGGATAGTAACTTGCATGTAAAACTTTAACCAGAATTTTCTAAGTCCAAAAGGGGGCATAATTGCTCAAAATAAGTTAAGAGTTATGGAACTTGACCCAGTGAGGTAGGTAATTGATTCTAGAAAAAGAATAATAAGTTCCAATCTTTATGCCTTTAGTAATAGCTGTATGTACTTGCACGCAAAACTTTAACCAGAATTTTCTAAGTCCAAAAGGGGGCAAAATTTTGGGCCCAAAATACATGCCAGAGTTATGGGGACTTGACCCAGGTGAGGTAAGGTAATTGATCTGAAAAAGAAAAATTAAGTTTCAAATCTAATATGCCTTTTAGTAATAGCTGTATGTACTTGCACGCAAACTTTACCAGAATTTTCTAAGTCCAAAAGGGGGCATAATTTGGCCAAAATGAAGGTCAGAGTTATGGGACTGGTGCTATCAACTAGTTTTATAACCCGAAGACACATGTGAAGTTTCAATTAAAAATATCTGCATTAGTTTTGGAGATAGTAATTTGCATGTAAAACTTAACCGAATTTTCTAAGTCCAAAAGGGGGCATAATTTGCTCAATTACATGTTAGAGTTATGGAACTTGACCCAGTGAGGTTGGTAATTGACCTAGAAAAAGAATAAATTTAAGTTTCAAGCTATATGCCTTTAAATGATAGCTGTATGTACTTGCATGCAAAAACTTAACCAAGGCGTGACGCCGACGCCGACGCCGACGCCAGGGTGAGTAGAATAGCTAGACTATTCTTCGAATAGTCGAGCTAAAAAGGGTGACCCAAATTTAGCGGGTAATTACCGCGGTATATCTTTAATACCTATTCTGGGGAAAATTTACTCACAAATACTTCTAAACAGACTCACCAAATGGTCAATTAAGTATGACAAGTTAGTAAAACCAGTTTGGATTCCAAAGGGGAAATCAATTATGGATTGTATTTTTATTTTGCATTCTGTTATAAACAAGGTGTTGGATTCAGGTGGCAATTTATTTGCTGTTTCATTGATTACGAACGTTGTTTCGATAAGTGGACAGAAGTCTGCTGATGTATAAATTGCTTGCAGAAAATTTTTCACTGCAAAATGGTTAAAGCCTTAAAGGCAATGTATTCAACTGTAAAATCATGTGTGCGATATAATCATTCGCAGTCAGATTTCTTTGAGTCACATTCGGTTTGAACAAGGCGACCCGTCATCTCCTTACTTTTTATGTTCTTTGTGAATGATCTAATGAAAATATAAACTCGGATTTAAATGATATATTTACTATAGAGGAAATGAAGTTATTCCTTCTACTCTATGCTGACGATCAGGCAGTATTTGCTAGGTCTCCGACAGTCTGCAAAAGTTGTTGAATGATATTGAAAATTATTGCAATGCCGGGGGCTTGAATTAATACAGCAAAAAACTAAAATAAATGATATTTGAGAAGGGGAGATTAACCATCATGACTTTTATTTAGATGGTTCTAGCTTGGAGGTAGTAAACAGTTTCAAGTATTGGGTGTTAGCCTGTATAGAAATGGTAACTGGTATAGGAGTCAGAAAGACATAGCTAAACATGCATCATATGCATTAATGGTTTATTCAAATATTTCAAATCAATTGAATTTAAACCAAATTCACAAAAAATGCAAGCTTTTGATGAAATAGTGTCTTCTATTCTACATTTTGGAGGTGAACTGATTGGTTCTACCCATGCACAGACTTGGAACTTGTTCACATAAATTTCTAAGAAGAATCTTATTAGTGAAGCGTTCAAAATCCCGCGGCTTTGTATGGTGAATTAGGTGGGGTTTACCGCTTGTTATTATCCGTAAGGTTAGAATGATCAAGTACTGGCTCAAAATTCTAAGTCACCACATGATAGTTTAATATATAAAACCTATGAAATGTTAAGGTTAGATGCAATGCGTCAAGACTTATAATGGTAGAAACGGGGCCCTTTCAGATAAAAAAACTATTGCAGGAACATGGGTTCAGCATGTTTGGGACAGCAATGTACATGAGGGTATAAATTTTCTCATGATAAACAGAGAATATTTGATATGTATCATCAACAATGGTATGTTTGTATAAATAACTCCAGTAAACTGAAAACATACTGTGTATTTTAACACGACTTTAATTTTGAAAGTTACTTGGATATATAGCTATACCTAAATTTAGAATAGCACTTTCAAAGTTTAGAGTTTCTTCACATGAATTTATCAATAAAAACGGGAAGATATTAAAATATACCACAGTCGGGAGCGCAAATCCCCGTTGTTGCTCGATAAATGTAGTTGAAACAGAGTACCCATTTTTTGTGGTGTGTCCTTTTTATAGAGACCTTAGGAGAAGGTTTTCTTCGGCCATTTTTTTTGTCACTGGCCAACTATGAATAAATTTGATATTTTGATGTCTTCAGAACAAAAGTTGGTTCAGTTCATTTAGCAAAATACATTACTTTGCTGGGGGAAAAAAGAAAAAACACTGTAACTTGAACGCTAGTGAAAATACAATTCATACATGTTTAGGGATGTGCATCACTGTGAATGTTAAAATGATCTATCAATGCCTCTGTATTAACTCTCACCAACATATGTGGCTATATATATATGTATAACATATTGTGGCTATAAACACTATAACATGTTTAATGCTAATAAAATCTTTGTATTGTATTGTAATTGCGCATTAGTCAATTTATTTTTAGAATGAACAATGTTTTTGTTCTTTACAATCTTTCTAGTAGTTTAATTGCCAAATTAACAAGTTTGAATGTTAAAAACTTGCCAAATAAAAATTATTATAACATTGTTATGAGCACTTTTATAACTCAATAATAGGCTATTATTTACCTTAACACCTGAATGTAATTAACATATTCATCAAATTTTTATCAGAACAGAACAGAACAGAACAGTAATTTATTGATGTAACTTGAACATGTACAGTTCATCGTTATAAGAACAAAATATACTAAACATGCATAGCACTGCGAGAGTGAACAAAACAAAAGAACACTCAGTTAAAATTCATTCAATATTATTATTTGCAGTGTGCCCTGCCATGGAACCAAAGACATATATGTAATATTTTTAGATAGTATTCCCTCGGGGATAATCTTTCTTCAGCGACTGTACAATAGGGAGAAAATTATACGAAGGATAAAATGTACACATTCATTGAATGTAAAAAGCGCGCGAGACATACTGTTTGTCACTTCGTGGTGCCTGTAGTCTGTATTAATTATAAAGTAAAAGTTATGCAGAATTTTGGGTTTAAACCTTACCTAATGCAAGGATTACTTTAAACGCGCAATTTTGGTTGACACGAACAATACTGGTTGACACGAACAATTTAAATCATTTATAAACCTTCCCGAAAGAAACACAAGGTTTATTTTAAAGACTTGAACATGCCGAAAAGCATTCACTAAAAATAGAGCTTTTTTTGTATGTACATTTTGCAATTGTATTTAAGAATATTCAAAAGTATACAGTAACTAAACACAACGTTTCTTTTAAAGAGGTAAAAATATTATAAAATTTTTAAAATGCGCAAATCCTCACGGCCCGGTCACACATTTTTTAGCAATAACAAAAAGTTTTGCATCAGAGTATTTCCATACAATACAAAGTTAAGTTGTATTATTCAACAATTCCAATCTCTGTCTAAAAGCGTTTTTACAATAAATGCTAACTTATATAATTCTTTTTCTTTGTGGATTTAATAGTTGTATAAATTTATACATGCTTGGTCGTTCGTAGTAAAAATCTAGATATATATTTACCCCTTTAAAAGGAATTATAGGTTTCACATATCAATACAAGGTGATATTCATCTTCAATGTCATTTTTTTGTGATAAAATACATTTTCTTATCTATTCTTGTGATGTTTTGATGTTTTCCCTGTTTCAATGTTTAGTTGTGTGACGATAATCTAACTTTGGCTATCATGTTTCTAAGTTTATAACATTTATCTTTCCAGATTACTGATATATCAAAGCTGTCAGTAGTTTTTAATTCTTTAAACAATATCATTAAACTTCTTAATGCAATATCATTTCTCCCAGTTCTAATATATATATCAACAAGTCTGTTTCTAAATAAAGGAATAAAATATTAACATTTACAGATTCTGGGAATAACCATACATCAGGAAAGCCGGCTTTTTGAAACATCTGTTTACTTGTGTGGCCCGTTATTACAGTTAACGTTTCGTCTATATTTGTCTCATTGTCATAATCATTGTTTTTAAAAATCCATTGTTGTTTTTCTCTGAGTGCAATTTCAAGAAAATTTCAATATCCTAACATTTCTAACTATATATAAAGGGAATCTTCCTAATTAAACCGTATAAGCGGAATTACATGTCGACATCTTTACTCCTAATAATCTTTTCAAAAATTTTCTATGTACTTTTTCTATATTTTCACCCTGGGAAAAACCCCAAACTCACATGAATAGTGTATATAGATGCTACATATGAAATCAAACAGATTTAACATTAAATTTTTTTTAACAGGTACTTCAAAAATTTGGTTACAGAAAATAAAGATCCCATAGCTTTCAAGGCTTTTCCAACTAGTGTTTGCGTTGCAGTCCTAAATGATCCACCATTTGATAGAACCAAATCCAAGATAATTAAATGATGTGACTATTTCTAATTGGACACCATTATAATAGAATTGATAATTTTGATTACCACGTCTTCCTTTTTGAAGATCATGATTTTTTGTTTTTTCAACATTGACTTTAAGTTTCCATTTTTCACAGTATGAATGTAAGCTATCTAAAGTTTTCTGCAATCCTTTTGCTGAATCTGAAAAAATTAACTGCGTCGTCAGCAAAAAACAGTAAATATATGGGAAAGCGATTAATGTTAAAGAACTATCATTTTTTTGAAGGTGTATCTCATATCATTAATAAACAGTAAAAATAAAATCGGCGACATTTATCCCCCTTGCAATAATCCAATATCACATTCTAAAAATCGGACAACGTATTTAAAGGTTTAACACATAATTTGACCATCATCATATAAGACCTAATTACTCTGAAAAGGCGCCATCTACCCCTGACTTTATCATTTTTAAAACCATAAGCCATTTCTATATATAGTATCAAAACATTTCATAAGATCAACATAACAACAATATAAATAAATACATGATTTATTTACATTTAATAATCTGACTGCACATCTGATTTCTTCTAGTAATGGCAAATCTAGCTCATCAAATGTTGATTGCCCATCATTTAATTCGAAATTGTCCAAAAAATTCCGGACCTCTGTATCTTCCTCAATAACAACTTCTGAAATTAAAATTTTAAAATGCTGTAAATTCATTCAAATTTATATTCTCATCATTTTCAGAAATTTTTATTTTGTTTAAATAGTTTCCAAAATTCACGTGGGTTTTATTTTTCATTTCGCTTAATTTAGATGCTTCTTTTGCTGATATTTCCTTTTCGCTTTTCTACAATGTATTATAATCTTTTTTGCAGCTTAAAGTGTTGGGCCTATTAACATAATTTTTTTTTGAATTAAATTGCTGTACAGAGTCAATATACAAATCATATTTTCTCTTGCATTCGGCGTCAAACCATTTCTTTCGCCTGTTACTGCTATCAACAAAATATGTTTCAATTTTCGTTTTTGTTCGTTTCTCAAAATATAGGTTACCTCTAACATTTAAAAACTCTGTGAATATGGAGACCATTTGGTCAGGGTCGTGATTATCTTGTTTACATTTCAAAAGATCATCGCACAAAGAATCCGCGTCACGCGCAAAATCATTCATAAATGCGTCTTGACTCGCGCTCCATTTATGCGTACGCGTTCTTGCTGGATATTACTCCCCGGCAAAGTCATGATTTTCAAATCGAACGTTACCCGGGGCATGGTTTGAATAAAACACTGACTCGTGCACGTTGAAATTCGCGATGTTGTCAAAATTATACGACTTGGTCAATAAATAATCCACCACGCTTTCCGCCGTTATGTGTGAAACAGGTTGACTTTCCAAGTTTTTGTCCGTGCCCTAAGCGACCATTGCATATTCTTAAACCGCGGTTTACTAAATTAACAAGTTATCGCCAAAACGGTTCGTTCCGCGGGTCACACGATGTCCTTGGGAGAGGAATATCAACGTCAAAATTTTAATTGACCAACAAAGATCATCATATTTAACATAGTAGGTTTTACGGCGTTCTAGAATTCAGATTCCAAAGCAATATACAGTACCTTTATTGTGGAAATAATTTTTATCTGTTTTCCAGTTCATTAAATATGTCAATATTGTATATGTCATAGTTAGGTGAATTTTTTGGAGCAATGTAAGTAAAACACAGATAAATATTCTTTACTGTCTGAAAATATTGCCCGTCTAACTTCAAACCCAAAAGATCAATCTGTATCATTTTTTTCCCTCTTAACACCTTTTGTGAGTGTATTTCTAACATACACTAAAATGCCTCCACTGTTCCTTTTTCGCGCGCTGTTTTGGAACCAAGATATGAATGGAAAAGTTTATATCCGTTTAAATTAACTTTCGAATTTTTATTTGTCCATTGTTTCACTCAGAAAAATAAATCATATCCACTTATAAAATCAGCAAAATCACAATTTCTGTTTTTTGTTTCAAAAGACCTTAACATTCAAGTCAAACATTTTACGACACTCCCGCTCCCGTCCTAATGACTTCCGGTGGCTGCGCTTCGTGGTTCTGTATCCCGGTAAAACTGTCCGTCAATGTAGAGTTTTTCTCCCACCAGGTATGCCCCCTTGTGTTGTTTTCCAGCTTCTAACATAATTGGAACGAGTCCTCTTCCTGGTTTCCCTGATTTCAGGGGGGTACTGGGTTTACTTATTTCCCTAGGGCCTTGAAAGTTTGTTGGCATTAACCGCATTTTTTTTCCCCATCGGGGTAAAACCACGAAATTTTTCTAAAGATTGGACTGTTTTCCGCGGATCGTATTTTCCGATTCTATGGGGCGCGATGTATTTTTATGTCTTGTTTTGCATTGTCTATTTCAAAAACTTGGTTTCTATTTAAATCTAAAACTTATAGCACAGTTGCACTAGTTTTTCTCTTCTTCTGGTATTCCAAAGAAAAAATAAAATTTTCCCATATTCACTTTTCAGTCTATTACCCTTCCCTTTTTAACTATTTACGACCAGATCGTTCTGAAATTCTTTGCACTTTTGTTTTCATAGATTAATATCCTGTCGTTCTTTTTTTCAAACGTTAAAAAAAAATTTTCTTCTTGTTTTGATTTAATTTCTTCCAAAATTTTAGAATCAAATTCTTGCTTTTTTTTAATGTCCTGTATTTTCGTCTCCTTTTGATCACCCTTTGATCTATTTGTCTAGACGGCCTGTTTTTTTTTTGTTACGGTATTTGTATAGTGTCTAACTGGGACAGCTTACTGTCAATATTTTTAAACGTTGAATAATCACTGAGAGCTGATCACTGTTTGTATTTATCGTTTTTCGGAAAGTAAGGCTGTGCCATATTGGTGACCCCTGATTTCCGACAGGTGTATGATAACAGGTGAAGAAAACATTGGATTCAAATTCTGCACAGGGTTTTAAAAACACTGACCTGCCTGATTATATTATAGCTCATACCATTTTGCTGCAATTGTCCATTTAGAGTACTTCCAACCACGTCTGCGTCCTGATCCAATTTGCGCGTTTTTTTGATTTGTTTGACTGTCTTTGTTCTGCGGTGATGTGGTGACTCCTTACTTTTCTTACGTTTTTGTTACCCATAGACCACAGAATTCCTTCTCATTTTAACAACAAAAGTCAAATCACTTATTACATCCAATATATTGCTGAATTAATATCCTTTTACCAATATTATTCCATTTTTTCATGTTTTACATCACTACGAAAATTTTCAACCCGCCATTGCTACGCATGCGCACTCTAGACCTATCAAATTTTTATCAATAAAATAGTTTTTTTTGACTGAATATTGCCTTTTAGAGTAATTTTGATAATAAAACAACATGAAACACAGTATATCTACTGGCACATAGGACAAAAATATTGGGGGGGCAAATGTCCATTCTAAAAATAAGAAATGGGGGGCAAATGTCCTATCTGCCATTTCAACTGGGGGGCAAATGTCCTGTAGTACATTTTTTCATTAGGGGGCAAATGTCCTGGGGGGCAAATGTCCTACAATCCAATCACATGCAAGATATAATTCGTTTACAAGACGAAATAAGTAGTCATGATCATTTTAGTGATAACAAATGTTGTTCAATTAAAATGATAAAAAAAAAGGTGCGAGATAAGTTTAATTCCGAATAAATGCGTATGTGTTTTGTCCAAAAGAAGTCTATCTTGGTCGAAATGAAAGTAAACAAGGTAGACAAATGGAAAAACAGAGAATATCTAATAATACTGTATTTAATCGAATCTTAAACGTTATATTAATTCCCGTAAGATATGATCCTGCAAAATTAAAATACAAGATCAACTGCAGAAAATTATGATGCAAAAGCAATAACAATATATATTCCAATGTACTATTATATATAAAATTTGACATAACACTTCCTTTCGGATGTAATCAACAAATCGTGATATACATATACAAAACATATTCGTGTTACTTATAAAATCCGTTAATATAATTGTTTCATGCCTTTATGCATTAAAGTACACACAGAACAGTCACAACGGCCTCCGTCAATTATATGAACAATTTATTACGACAAGCGTAAGAGAGTCTTTTTGCCATTGTATGTAAGTGCCTTAAGGTAGACTTGAAACATTTTACTCTCTGAGTATCGTCCATTTCAAATGAAATGAGTCCCGATATCATTTCAATGATCTGGTCCCGTGGTGTTTTTTTTTTTTGTTTTTTTTTTGCACAGAAACGTTCGTAATTTACGTTACCTAAACATTTTGTAACGTTAACCATAAACTATATCTTATACGACATTTTTGTGAACAATACATGAACAGATGTTCAGCAATACATTCAGTATCTAAACTGCATTCAACACAGATAATTGTATATTTCCTTGAAAATAACATACTTAGTAGAATTACCACCGTCCTACAGTGAGGTAAGTGATCTCTGTACAACTGTCTGAAGTACCAGATGCTACAGGGCATCATTATTTTATTTTGTATCTGAAGGAATCCTTTGTCCCATTGAAATTGAATGGTCCTTTATACTGAACAAAAGATGTAACGATTCTTTGTGTATTCAAAACTATTGACCATAAAGTACGGTCCCGTAGAGAGTATATAAGAAAGCGCAGCGCATCTGTACGTCATTCTAATTTTAGAATTTAAACATGCAACATCGAAAATATCGCAGTAAAGTTTGAGATTATAGTGAATACATTCACCGACGCAGATGAACTTATGAATTTTGCGGCAACATGGGGGATACAGTTGTCCAAGTTAAGAAAACACCAGTAAGGAGATGTGTTTGTCGAGGAAGAATTTGATTTGATACTTCAACATATGGGAGAGCCACTGAACAATAGAGAAACAGTGGATAATAACGTGGACGATCTAGAAATGGCCCTGAAGTACGTAACGGAGCAAGAGGAGGTCTAGGAATCCATTAAGGCGTTACTGTTTGACAAAGACATGGAAGAAAAAGGTAGCTACTTGTATTCAAGATAAAGAATGCAGTTCTCAGTCAACAGGGATACAGACAGGGAGAGGAGAAGAGCCCCAGCCGTGTCCGTCAAATGGGCCCGATGCCCAGGGACTCCAATATACCATCAGAAAAAAAATCAGAAAGACTGATGCGAAAACTGCGGCGGTGGATTGCACTTACCAAGTTAAAGTGGATAAGCAGTATAAAGGACAAAATTTATCAGATGTGCGATATAGTCTTCACCAGATGTTTGACAACGTGATGGAGGAAGCCCGGGAAGCCCATTGTTGTTCCCCTCCAGCTGTGGGACCAGTTAAACGCAGACATAGTAATGGGAACTATAGAAAAAGTACTAGACAGCAATTAAGATCTTTGTACTGATGGAAGTTTAGACATTTCTATAGCTTCCATTGATTTACCAAAAGGAAGCGGTGGACCGAGACGAAGAATAACTAATGGATAGACCAGCGAGTTCAGAAGATATAACGGCGTTTGAAGAAGTCATGGAAGTGCGCGTGATTGTGGTTAGAGCTATGCTGGGCAACAAATTCATTACAAGTCCCAGTTCTGACGAGCGTCCATGCATTTACATATATTTAGTGGACGACAATGACACGGGCTTCCTCAGCGCCATGTATTTTTGCGAAAAAAAGCCTCAAACATTACCACAACAAACGAAAGACACAAGGCGAACACATTGTATTATCTGTCAAAGAGTCCAGTGCCTAAAAATGGAAAACAATTCGTAATAAAATGATTATTTTTTTGTAGGGTTTATTATATTGTGTGGGTCTTTTGCAGACTAAAGAGCGCTGCGCATTAAATCAAGCATCCTGTAAAAACATAGCAACCAATAGCATCGCAAAAAGGTCTATATTTAAACAGTACAGAATAATTTACTTGGGCTATCAGGTTTCTTTCCACCTTTATTCCGGGGCCAAATATCGGCACCATCCCCAGTGCAAAATATGCTCCAATTTTTCCAGTTTGAAGCAAAAATTCCCAATCCAAAGAAAAAATCCCAACTGAAATAAATTTTTGATTATTTAAAGAAAAGTTTAGTAAGTTTTGTTGCTAAAGAAATCACACAAACCAGCTTGTTTCTATTTTAGTAACATGACTGTCGCACCTCGGCAAAAATTAAATACATGATTCTGTCAGAAAATTATATATTTTGTAAGTAAAAACCTCTCAAAACACATAAATAACATTTATTCATATATAATATTGAATAAGGTACCAAAGATGTGTTGACAGATAGGGTCTACACCATTAAAATCGAATGCCACATATTTTCGCTACCCGAATTTTTCACTCGAACACACACAACACACACTACTTTTTAGAAAATGCAGTTGTTATTGTGGTGAAAACTTACTGAGTGTAAACTAAAGTTTAAACATGACAAATAAGGAGTAATTCTTTTTTGCAAGGTCTGTATAGAATCAGCAACTTGGAAAAATCCCGAAAAATGAATTCGCTAAATTTCTCTAGGTTTGTAATTCATTTGAATGCCTATCATAAATCTTGAAAATAAACTTTTAAAATAATATAATTAAATGCTAAAAACTCACAGTTTATTATTTGTCGATACTTTTTTACTTACTACTATAATTATGTACACTTTTTGAAAATGTTGCATTATTTTGATAATAATTTATTGTCATTCCTTGATATATATATATGGATAAATAACAAAGTTTGCCTTTATCATGGCATAATGATTTTTAAGATGAATCCCTGTTACCTTTTAAACTTTTGTATTTGAATCCGCAAAAATTAACTGCTATTTCCACTTCTTTGTATGATACTTACTGGCCGAGTCTCTGTGGAAATCCATGTATCATTTGATCCATTTGGTTAATGATGAGTTCATGTATACATTGTATTATCTACATTATAACGTCTACAACTATTTACATTGAAAAAATAGTGTTACAATGTATAGTATATATACAGCTTTATTTCCTCCAGATTAATGAAGAGTCACATATGATAATACAAATACAAAAATATCAGTATAAATATAGAGGAACTGTTTTTGCATTTATAAAGGAAAAGCAAATCAATTTATAAAGACAGAGTACATAGCCTCGGTGTTATTTACAAAATTATTTAACGTGGTTATCATATCATACATCAAGATATATATGTTTCATAGCATTTCCTTAAAAATACACACATTTTAAGGCTAAATACTAATGTACATTCTTCGTTAACTACAATAAAGCAATAAAACCCATTGACATTAGCTTCAAAAAGAGCGAAATATGGACGAAAGCGAAGCTATGATACAGGATTATTACCTCACATGTTTTAGCTATTTTGCTTATATTGTCATTCATACAGATTCATGACTGTAAAACAGTGTACGTATTAAATAAATGTTTTAAATATGATGCTACAGCACACATGATATCTGCGTATTTTTCGGAGTAACAACATTTGTCAGTCTATTGTCGACATATCAAAGTAGATACTGTAATTGTAACGATCTGGTTATATTGTCTGTGAACAGTTTATGAAATTCTCCGGAAAGAACTGAAATTTGTCTTAAGAATGTATCACGTATGGCTTTAAGACCAGAATTTTGACAATGAAACACTACATGAGAGATATAGTCCTTATATGCTGTATCACAAACAAAACAAGTAGTTTCTATATTTGTAACTGGTGTACAACATAATTTTGCCAGGAATGTCATGAGTTCGATACTGTCTGGTTTCATAAGCGCGACTCGCCAAATGTTTAAAGGTGTCAGTTCAGAATGCACTTCTCGGAATCTGCTGAAATCTGAACATATATTCATACGCTCCATCCATTTCGATTGTTCATACGAAATCAGTGAGTGTTTGCAGGTTTTTTTCCCAAGATATTTACGACGGAAAGCACATTGAATGTTCAAATTCAATCAAATAGTGTTCTAAGTTATATTTGGACAGGACACAAAACCCGTATGTTTCAACGAACAGTTATTACGATATTGAAATAATCTGTTTAATAACAATTTTAATACAATGTCTGTCGATTTCATTCTACAGAGTGATCCGAGGAAATTCAGTTTCTGTTGGTCTATGTACGTTTCTATGGATGTGAATCCTAGGAGGCCCTTCACCATGTCTGAACGTGTTCTGTCTGGCAGCGACTGTATACGTTTAGGGCAAAAATGGTGCGTTGCCTCCATATGACGCATGTCGCTTATGTTGATATTGTTCCATAACTCACAGCCAAAAAAAAGCTTTCGGAAGAACTGTCGACGTGAACAGTCGCGCAGATGTGATTGGATTCACCCCGTGTTTATGTATACAATTAAAACTGAAGAGAGTGCCTCTAGCGACTTGGCGTACATTGTCTACGCTAGTGGGTGTTTTACGAGTTTTGCTTTGGGTAATGCCGAGATGTTTATACTCTGTAGATACTTGTAACGGTGATTTTCCATACATCATGATTGTCTCTTCGTGACGCATACGTTGTTTCTGATTATGGATAAGTACTGCACATTTCCTCGGGTTATAAATATACCGCTATTTGTTCGCGTATCTATAACACACGTTTAGAAGATCAGACAGTTCCTTTTTACTGAGTTTTCAATCCACCAGAAGATTCGCTTAATTGATTCAGAAGTTCATCAAGGAAAACGGTGTACAGAAACGGAGCACATATACTACCTTGTCTGGTGCCCTGCATGATGTTGAATGGTTGCGACACGTGTTGGAACGCGAGAACTCGACTTGATGCTCCATTCAGTAAATTTTGAAATATTCTGAGAGCTTATCCTTGTATTCCAAAGTTGAATAGCTTGTATATTACACCATCGATCCATGTCATGTCAAATGCTTTCATGGCGTCCATAAAGCATGTATACGTGACGTCTCCACATTCTTGGCAATAGTTAACGGCTTCCTGATAGATAAACGAGGCCATTTTACACGACTTTCCCTTCTGGAACCCGTGTTGAAGGGGGTTAAGTTTACTGTTGAATTCAGTCTTTTCATTTCGAGTAAGTAATGTTTTTTCAAACAATTTCGGTATCACTGGCAGAAGAGAAGTGGCTCTGTAGTTGTTCGGGTCTGTTTTACTTTTCCCATTACGTTTATGAAGAGTTATTGTAAGGCTTTCTTTAAACTGCTTAAGAACATGTTCTTGTGTTAATATTTCATTGAAAAGAATAGTTGTACAGTCAACTAATGTCTCGCCGCCATTTTTGATATGCTCGTATGTTACGTTATCGTACGACGCACTTTTACCATCTGGCATACTTTTTATCACATTATGTATTTCATTTGTAGACATTTTCTTAGTTATTTCTCTAGAAAGCGAATTTGTTTGGTTTTGCGAAGAGAATGATTTAATTAACACATTGTTCAACATGTTGTCCAAATTGGCTGTCAGATCCGTTATCGGTTGAAAATGAATACAAATCAGTAAAATATGTTTGCCAACCGAGCAGAATTTGTTCTGGCTCTTTCGCACTCCCGCCGTTAAACACAAGTTCTGTACCGTTCTGTTTTGATTTCTTTCCTTTTTTCGAACTAACGACTTCCCAGAAAGCTTTCTGATCTATTTCAGCAAGTCTATCGATTCGGTCATATTCGTTTCTCTCATATGTTGATTCTACTTTTCTTTGAACACGCCTGAACGTACGTTTCTCCTCTTTATAGCTTGAGAATGAATCGCCTGTTCGTGGACGGCCAGCTCTAAGCCATTGCGCACGCGCCTCTTTCATCTTCCGGTGAAAGGATTTTAAGTCAGTGGACCAATATGGTTTAAGGTATGGTTTAAATGATCGCACTGGTAAGTTTTTATTTGAAGCTGAGTTAATCCATGAAATAATTTCATTATAGCAGTCTTCAATATTTTCAAAGTTGAACTTTGTCTCTTAAAGTAGGTTTTCTAGTTCGTTGCGATAGGCGTCAACTTGATTCTCTGATGTCCATTTATAAGAGCTTTTGCAAAATTTGTTTGTCGAAAATGTGCACACTTTTATTGCACTGAAATATATGTACATATGTAGCGGCAAGTGGCGTGATACATTTAGTGGGGCATCATCTTCAATAAAACACGACTTTATAACCCTGTATAAGTTATTTGACACAACGAAATGATCGATTAGGCTTGGCGACATGTTAGTTCCCGGTATAAATGAGAACCTACTTCCGGTACACGTACTAGTTCCTGTTACTACTTTCAGGTAATGAGATCGCACTAAGTTTGATATGAATTTATCACGTTGTCTGTCACTTTCAGTTAGGATGTTGGAGTTAAAGTCTCCCATTAACACCAATCCCGAATCGTTATCCATCATCGAGATTAAATCATTCATTTTATTAACTTCTTCTTTAAAGTAATCTAAACTTTCACTACTACATGGGAGATACACTTGAATAACATACAGCGACTGTGTTGGTAGAATAAGTTTTAACATGGCGATACGGTCACTGTTTGTTTCTATAGTTTGAATCTTCTGACTAAGAGACTTGTGCCAAATGAGCGCTACTCCACCTTTGCCGAATTCTCGCCCGTTTAGGGTGTACGGAGTTTTTCAGCAGACAACGCGCGATTCATAATATCTGTGTATTTTCTCTAAAACCGATGAATTACATTCTAATAACCAGTGCTCTGATAAGCCACAACTTGAAATTTGCTTACTACCAAATTGTTCTAACATATATGGTATACCAGTGTATACCCCGTTTACATTCCATGACATAAAGCGAAGGTCCATGATTGAGTATATCTTATTAATTTTTTTTGACAATTTACCTTGTAGAAAATTCCCAATTTGACCCATATGGAAGAATTAAACCCATCGATTTTTCGCACGAGTAAAATAATCAAAATATATTTTACCCCACCCACTTTATTTTCACAGATTATTTTCTTGTTGAATGTATTTGTTTCGTATAAGCTATACCATTAAAATATAAGAATATCATCATACTTCAATAGTGTTGTAGCTTCTATGTGTGTTTTAGACTATCTACAAGTGATGTAAACATGCCCATTGGATTTTGATATTTACGTAACCTCATTCTCTGCTACACATGAACATTATCCTATAGGCCCACCAATTTGCTGGCCCAGCATTCGTATCGCGTCGAACTGCACAATGATTTCAAATATCCGCGCTTAACTAAATGTAATGATCAGCATTCCTACAGATAAGCTGTCAACCGCTGCCCACATCAGTCCTCTCAGTGCTTTGATTATAACAGTTATCGCAGTTAGCAGTTTTAAATGTGAAATAATGCGCCTCCAGCATTACTTTACACAAGACCATGTTGTTTATACCCAAATAACGATTTGTATATCATCTTATTAGTTGTATGTTCTCCTTCTCTCACATTATTTACATTTATTCAATGTTGCACACTTTTTAGGCTGGCGATATTCGCCAGACTATTATGGTATGAAGGTATTAAATGCATCCGCTGCTATTTTCTATATAAAATTAACAACTTATAACATATTTTTATCAAGATTTCTAGCCTTTCACTTCCTGCGAGACTACCCTTGTCTTGAAGGTCTGTCTTTAGGCAATCAAAATATACCAAGAAAATATGGGGTTGACCATAATGCAGTGAAACCATGGTCACATGACTGAGACACGTGATGAAAACGTTAATATTGCGTAGGTAGACATCAGGAAATACCTACTTTCACTTTCATTTTACAAGGTAGCTTCCAATCATCTTCTGAAGCATATAACGTAGCTTAAAATCATCTGCGGACATTCCTTTTTACAATCAAGCACAAATAAAGCTTATATCTGGCATGAAAATGGCCTTTACTAGGCGGGAAAATTGCACTATATATTGATATGGACTACATTCGAGAGGACCACGGAGGAATATCCGGCTAATTGCCCCCTTCATGCCTATAAGAAATATCAAAGTTTTCAAAATCGTTCTGTTGCAGTCAATTATTGTACGTAAGTCAATTGTCAACAATTTTGCCAACTTTCAGTTTGAAAGAATGGCTACTGTTGGAATTATGCCTCATTCAGACAGACAGTCCACACCTGCAAAAACGTGTCAGGGGCATAGATAATTACCAATTTTTCATTAAATATAGTATCATACGGCTTACTTATTTTATTTCTATTATTTGTTTGCAAGAAACAGCTAGAAGTACACGAAAATAAATCGATTTCTGTCCTTTTACCTAAAATGGTGACGCTGATGCAAAACTGAGATGTGGGGATGACCTTAAAAATCAGAATTTTGCCTACTTTCCGAAAAAATCTCAAATTTGCCCAAAATATGCAAATAATATGCCATGTTTGTCTTAAAATGGTGCTTATTGCTCAATTCTGATCAGAAAATACAGTTTTACATCGGTTGAAGCAATTTTCACGAAGTGCGAATTTTTAATTATAAGAAATATCAAAGTTTTCAAAATCGTTCTGTTGCAGTCAATTATTGTACGTAAGTCAATTGTCAACAATTTTGCCAACTTTCAGTTTGAAAGAATGGCTACTGTTGGAATTATGCCCCATTCAGACAGACAGTCCACACCTGCAAAAAACGTGTCAGGGGCATAGATAATACCAATTTTTCATTAAATATAGTATCATACGGCCTTACTTCTCTTATTTCTATTATTTGTTTGCAAGAAACAGCTAGAAGTACACGAAAAATAATCGATTTCTGTCCTTCTTACCTAAAATGGTGACGCTGATGCAAAACTGAGATGTGGGGAATGACCTTAAAAATCAGAATTTTGCCTACTTTCCGAAAAAATCTCAAATTTGCCCAAAATATGCAAATAATATGCCATGTTTGTCTTAAAATGGTGCTTATTGCTCAATTCTTATCAGAAAATACCAGTTTTACATCGGTTGAAGCAATTTTCACGAAGTGCGAATTTTTAATTATAAGAAATATCAAAGTTTTCAAAATCGTTCTGTTGCAGTCAATTATTGTACGTAAGTCAATTGTCAACAATTTTGCCAACTTTCAGTTTGAAAGAATGGCTACTGTTGGAATTATGCCCCATTCAGACAGACAGTCCACACCTGCAAAAAACGTGTCAGGGGCATAGATGATACCAATTTTTCATTAAATATAGTATCATACGGCCTTACTTATCTTATTTCTATTATTTGTTTGCAAGAAACAGCTAGAAGTACACGAAAAATAATCGATTTCTGTCCTTCTTATCTAAAATGGTGACGCTGATGCAAAACTGAGATGTGGGGAATGACCTTAAAAATCAGAATTTTGCCTACTTTCCGAAAAAATCTCAAATTTGCCCAAAATATGCAAATAATATGCCATGTTTGTCTTAAAATGGTGCTTATTGCTCAATTCTGATCAGAAAATACCAGTTTTACATCGGTTTGAAGCAATTTTCACGAAGTGCGAATTTTTAATTTTAGGTATGAAGGTATTAAATGCATCCGCTGCTATTTTCTATATAAAATTAACAACTTATAACATATTTTTATCAAGATTTCTAGCCTTTCACTTCCTGCGAGACTACCCTTGTCTTGAAGGTCTGTCTTTAGGCAATCAAAATATACCAAGAAAATATGGGGTTGACCATAATGCAGTGAAACCATGGTCACATGACTGAGACACGTGATGAAAACGTTAATATTGCGTAGGTAGACATCAGGAAATACCTACTTTCACTTTCATTTTACAAGGTAGCTTCCAATCATCTTCTGAAGCATATAACGTAGCTTAAAATCATCTGCGGACATTCCTTTTTACAATCAAGCACAAATAAAGCTTATATATGGCATGAAAATGGCCTTTACTAGGCGGGAAAATTGCACTATATATTGATATGGACTACATTCGAGTGGACCACAGAGGCATATCCGGCTAATTGCCCCCTTCATGCCTTATAACCATATATGGAGTTTCCGCAAAGTTCAACAGGTGCTGAGACTGACAACACAAAATATAATTTCATGCGCAATTCAGATAGTCCGCCACGTTTATCAATTTTGCCATCGAGTTGTATAACGATTGTTAAACTTACCTGTTTCAATAGATCTATTTGCTCAAACATGTTATAATAATGTTTTATTTTTCTAACGGTAAATACTTGAAAGAAAACATTAGAAAATATTACATTATTATAGTAAATTAATTCGCCACTATGAATGAAATGTCTGTATGAATGGAACTTTCCGTAACTCAACACTGTTGACCGCTTCTTTATAGATTATGACCCGGGTCTATATGTAGCTAATTAAACAAACGCTGGTTCCGAGAAACAATCGTCGGTATGAGTTATACTGCGCATTATTGAACGACCTGATATAACATGGAAAATAAGAAAATATGAAATATCAATTAAAATGAACTTAAGGGGACGCATATTGCTACATTCACAGTTCATACAGCAATGCGGAAGGGGTGCATATTCAAGAAATCGATGGTGGGAAAATAAAAAACATATTCCTAAACTGATATAATACTGATGGACACCTGTAATATTCAGTATTTTGTGGATAAGATGTGGTACTATGAATGTAATAGGAAAACAGAGGTCTTTGTGAAGTACATTCAACACAAATATTCAGCTTTTGTATAAGGAAAATACAGGTTTTTTACAATAACAGTGTTCCAAATAATGTTGAAGGGATGAGATTTTCTTTCTAACAGACCAGGTTTGCTTAAACATGTAAAAATTTAACGCCACGTCTTTTCATCTCGGGATGGACGCCATATTTCTCATTGATAAAAAATGTAAACAAAAAAATCAGAGTGGGATTAGCATTGCAAGGGCATAACATGACATTCTACACAATGAATACCTTAGAACAGATATCTAAGATGCTACACAGGTCAGGCGGGTTAAATGCATAATGTCGATCACTTGAAATTCATCTTGAAAAGGTGGTTAATTTTAGTTTGTTTACATGGTTTTTAATTTTCCGACGACTTCTCGGCGATTCACTGCAATTGTATTACTGCGCCGGACGAAAGGTAACTCTAATAAACAACGGGAGACAACTTAGGTGTCAGCACGTGTTCTATTTTTTAAAAAAAAAACATGTCGATGATTATAATTTCTTATCAAATAATGAATCCTATTCAGATATTCGTCTTTGATATTAGAAAATGATTAATTTCTGTGGACATTTGTCAAATAATATTACTTACAGTGGACTACTTTGCGCATCAAACTGGTTTCCGCTTCAGTTGTGAGGCACTTCCGTTATACTTTTTGACAACAATAACAAAACTCAAAATGAATCAATAAAGTCACTTATAAACCGACTGCTACTTAAATCAGTGTAAGTAAAATTGTTGTTACAACATTATACATGTTCGTTACGTTATGAGATAAAGTTTATCTTGAACTGCATAATCCATTAATTACGTTTAGATGATATTGCATTTACAACTTACACCCCGTTTTTTACGTGAATGACAGCATTCTCGTGCAACTCGTGCAAACAGAATTATGAAAAGTATGGTGGAGAATTCAAGGACAAATTATAAATGACATTAAAGTGAGGATAACTGTATATTCGTCCAGTTTTGATCATTGACATTCCTGCTGTTTATTAGTAACTTTTGTGAACAAGATTAGAATGTTGCTTTTGCACATATACACATTGATTGGACCTCTCAACCAAATTTCATACCTTATTTTAGGGATTTTTAAGACAATACAATTCAAAAGTTTGTTGAATGTGTTTTGATATTTAAGTGCATTGTAGTTCATGAATACCAAGTTAAAAATTAATAATTGCAACATTTCTAGGCCTTTATTGTAAGCCACTAGACTTCTGTAACGATAAATGTTTAATGTATTAAGGGGAATATACTCTTTAAGTTTTGTAATGTTGCATTCCTTGACCACCGTATCTTTTCTTATGCACTACTTTGTAAACAAACTAAATAATGTGTTTTAGCTCACATATGGGAAATGAAAAGCAAGGCAGTGAACTTATTTCACATTCTTTCTTTAAATTAGAATCTGTAGGACATTGATAAATGTTTGGACAAAGTGAAGCACTATTATTTTCGCACCAAAAAGTCTTAATTGTTGACTTTGAATGTACACAAGAAGTCTTATGTAATTCAACAATAACTTTCTTGTTTCAGTTTTTCTCATTTTTATTTTAGTGAGCAAGCCTTTGTGTACTTATAACAGTTGAAACAGTATTCATTTCATTTACCAAAACCTTGTACTTTTTTGCAGGTAAATTTTATAATACCCCACCCACTTTTTTCTAATTTCAAAGTATGCGTCCCCTTAAAGTGATACAAGTTATGTCAGGTCTTATATTTAGGGCTTAAGTTTTAAGAATCTATTCTTTCAGATCAATTGCTATAAGTACTACTGGACGTAATCGCTGCGTGGAATTGCCACAGTAACGGTGAGAAGAAACAAATGACCATTTTATACCTATTTTTAGGCTATTTTTATACTAAATTCGTTTTAAATATTCTGACGAATACTGAAAGATATAATGTAAAAAGTGCTTTGCCACCAATTTGCTTAAAGGGCCGGGGCGTAGATGTAAGCGAGTTTTGTTTCAACTGTTTTCAGGTTATATTAAGATCGTGGACCCGTATTGGTAATGTTTAACAATTGCATTAACTTGATACAGTCCTGGAGTTAACATATTTTCGCACTGTGATTCATCTTTAAACGACTTTTACCGTATCGTTGTTGTTTGTTTGTTTTTATATTTGTTTTTTTTTATATAAATTATGTCTTTTGTTTCCTCCAGCTGAAACAGAGACAAATTTCAAAGTGATAACCATTGCGCAAAACGATTACAGAGAATTCATTTTACCAAATATTTTTTCTAAATGAAACCTCAAAGTATTGCGTTAAAACAATAAAACACAAATTAAAAACATTGTCGATAACAATTTTCCTGGAGAGCCTCGAATAAAATGATTTAACCGGACAGAAATTAAGCTCCAACTCTTAAAAATTATGGCCTTGCTCTCTGCATTCATAAAGAACCAAAGGGCAGAAGTAAAACCTACCTACCTACATTTCTTCCGAACTTTGTAAACTAAAAGTAGTATAGTATATAGGCTGTCTGATGCACTTTTTAAATTTAATTAAAAAAATAATTTATAAAAATCAACAATTTTCATAAATTATTTTTTTTTAATTAAATTTAAAAAGTATACCAGACAGCCTATAAACTATACTACTATTAAAACGTATATTTTATTAAAACAACTTTTTAATTTAAAATCAACAATTTTTATAAATTATATATTTTTTTCAAAACAACTTTTTAATTTTAAAACAAACCTATTAAAATAATTTATAATTGTTTGTTCGTTTGCTCTTTGATTGTTAACTTTTAGTATTTTATACAATAAATCGTACAACGGTACTTTGTCTTGTAACATTTTTATGAAAAATAAACAATAGTAACCGCAGAGCGCACTTGTTTTGTCTTGGTTTAAATTAAAATACATATAATATAGATGAGTTTACAAAATAAAATATATTGTTTGAAAGAAAGAAGTTTTACTGATAATATAAACCCCCATTATGTTATAACAAAAAACGGGAGAAAAATGATAAGGGCTACTTGTGCGTCTTGTGGAAGAATGAAATCAAAGTTTGTTAAAACTACTATGACAGCAGGTAATTTAGATATCCATAAAGCAATGTTTCCTTTATTACCTAAAAAAGTGTTAACACTTCCAGGATATAACTATTGTGGGCCAGGAAATCCTTTAGATAATGGACCTCCTGTCAACGAACTGGATGCAGTATGTATGAATCATGATTATTGTTATGATAGTGGACTAAGTAAAAACGAATGTGACAAAGAAATGCTATCAAATTTAAAGAATACTAAATCAAAAACATTTGGGGAAAAGATTGCAAAACATTTAGTTGTAAAACCCACAATCAAAACGAAATACAAACTTGGTCTCGGACAGGAACAACAGTTCCCTATGGGCTTAACGCCCAGACAAAAACGAAAGTCAAAAAACGGGAAAAGGGGGTATCTCTGCCCCCGAAATAAATTAGAGTGATGAATTAGCAGAAGAATTACACAAACCAATTAAAAGAAAATTTCCTAAACGAAGAGTGATTGTTCATGACATTGATGATACTTGGTCTGCCGATTTAGTTGATATGCAAGCTTTTTCAAAATACAATAAAGGAGTAAAGTACTTGTTAACCGTTATTGATATATTTAGTAAATATGCTTGGGTTATTCCATTAAAGAATAAAACTGGAGAATCTGTTACTGAAGCATTTGAAAAAATAATTTTAGAAGGACGATTACCAGTAAATTTATGGGTAGATGAAGGAAAAGAATTTTATAATAAAAAGTTTGAGTCATTTTTAAATAAATATAAGATTAATATGTACCATACATTTAATGAAGGAAAGGCTGTAGTTATTGAAAGATTTAACAGAAGTTTAAAAAGAATAATGTGGAAATATTTTACAGCAAATAATACTTATACTTATTTAGATAATTTGCAGGATATGGTTGATAAATATAACAAAACAAAACATTCTAGTATAAAAATGACACCAACCGAAGCTAGTAAAAACTTAAATAAAGGTACTGTTTACTTTAATTTATATGGTCGTTTAAAGATACCAAAGAGTAAAGCAAAATTTAAAATTGGTGATCGAGTTCGCTTAAGCAAACTTAAAAGACATTTTGAAAAAAGGATATACACCAAGCTGGACAGAGGAGATATTTATAATTTATAAAATTAATAATACAAATCCAAGAACATACTCTATTAAAGATTTAAATAATGAAATTGTTCAAGGTTCATTTTACGAACAAGAACTTTTACCTACTACACAAGAAGTTTTTAGAATAGAAAAAGTTATCAGACGAGACTATAAGAAAAAACAAGCTTTAGTAAAATGGAAAGGTTACAATGAAAAATTTAATAGTTGGGTTCCAGAATCTTCGATTCTTTAACGAACCTATGGTTTGGTACATTTAGTGAATTGGAAGAAATTTAAATTGAAAAATATATTATATAAATGAGTAATAAAAATCTAATTTCTAATAATGGAATAGAAACAATAGATCAGTTAATTATTCACCTAACTAAAATAGCCGCTGCTTACAGAAAATGTTATAAATTTTGTGGGAGAGTAAATACAGGATTACAGATTACAGCAGGTATCTTTGGTTGTTCGGCTGCATTAGCACTTGTTCCAGCTATTCCTATATTTGTAGCAGTTGCTGGTGCTGTTCCATCAATAATTACTATATTTATTAATAGACTAAAAGTTGGTGACAAGAAAGCTATTTTAAAATTACATCACCACAAAATAAAACAACTAATAACAAAAGCACGGATTGCGGCTTTAGCTGTTCATAACCCTAATGATCCTAGAAAAGAAGAAGAGAAAAAAGTTATTCAAGATATTTTTTCAATACTGTTAGAAATGCAGAAAGAAAAAAAATATTTAATACCCTTTGAAAGATATATGAAAGAATTTAAACTTAACGGATATAAAGGCAAAGATGAATAATATGTTTTCAATGTGCGTTTTTTTGTGTAAAGATTTTGTTTCTATAAGTATTATATGAATGGTTAATAGAAAGATAGATAGAATGGTTATGTCAAAATTATCTAGCACTTTAGGAGAAATAATGAATCCAGATAAAAATTCATATAAAAAAGTTCTTAAAAGAAGAAATGTTATTAAATCAAAACTTAATCAAATAGTTAGCGAGGAATATAAAAATCATGTCATTGATAAATTACAAAATGTTATTGATCCTTATCTATCAGAAAAAAAATAAATTATTTGAATGGAAATGTGGTTGTCTATTAACCGAAGAAGAAAATACTGAAAGGTTATGTGATTGTCCCAGACCAAATAATTATCGAAACAATCCTAAAAAAGTTATTGCAATAAATTGTAGTACAAACGAGGAAAAAATATATAAAACTATTTATCAAACATCTAAAAATCTTAATATTAATTCTAGAACGATATCAAATTGTTGTGAAGGTAGAGGTAGGGCAAAATTTGGAAGATCAAAAAACGATGGAGAAAAATATAAATTGAAATATATATAAGTTTTTTACCGAGGGTGCGTTTTGTCCAAAGATTTATTTTCTAAATATAATATATAGATGGAAATTGAGAGATCTGCAAAACAATATAATAAGAAATTTGAAATTAAAATTACATATAGACGAGATCCAAAGAATCAATTATATTTAACTATAAATGATTCTTATGAAATACTTAAAAATGAGCTTAAAAAATTAAAAGGTATAAAAATAAACGTTATTTTAAAAATAACCTTTTCAAAAATGGATAAAAATGAAGAAATATATAAATCAGCTTATTTCCAATCAAAGGCTTTAGAAGTTATTAACAAAAACGAAATAAAAAAAAACTTTGCGTCAAGCCTTTGATGAAATAATAGATAGAATTGGTAACTGGATATCTGAAGGAAGCGGCTGGCGAATAGAGTCAGTCGACGCTCATTATTTAAATATATATAAATATGAGCCTTTAAAAGCTTCAAGTTATCTAGAGTTACCAAAATCACTACAAAATCCAAAGAAAGGATTAATAAATATAAAAAATAAAGATAATGAATGTTTTAGGTAGTGTCATTTGGCACATAAATTTCCTATAAAACAAAACCCCGAAAGGGTTTCAAAATATAAAAAGTATATAAAAGATGTTGATTATACTGGAATAAAGTTTCCAGTAACATTAAATCAAATACCTAAAATTGAAATTCAAAATGAAATTTCATTTAACGTATTTGGTTATGATGAAATTAATGGAGTATATCCATTATATATATCAAAGAGTGGTTTTGAAGACCACTGTGATTTATTATTAATTTCTGAAAGCCCAAATGATGATTGTAAGTTACCAGTTAATCATTATGTCTGGATCAAAGACTTTGACAGACTAATGTTTACAAAAACAAAATATCATGGTAAAAAACATTTCTGCAAAAGTTGCTTGCAAAATTTTACAAATGAAAGAATTTTAAATAATCATAAAGAAAATTGTCTTGCTATCAACGGGACACAGGCTATTAAAATGCCTACTGTTGGTAGCAAAGTAGAATTTAAAAATTTTCAAAAACAGTTGGCAGCGCCTTTTGTGATATATGCTGATTTTGAGGCATTAACAGAAAAGGTGTCCAGCAGTCAACCAAATCCGAATTCTTCCTTTACAGAAGAATATCAGAAGCATGTTGACTGCGGCTACGGGTATAAAGTTGTTTGTTGCTATGACGACAAATATACCAAGCCAACACAAGTCTATAGAGGACCCAACGCGGTTTATAAATTCATAGAAAAAATCCTTGAAGAAGAAAAAAATTAAAAAGAAGTATTAAGAAAAAATTTTAATAAAGATTTAAGAATGTCCGTGAAAGAAGAAAAAGAATTTAAAAGACAAAAATCTTGCCACATCTGTGGAAAAGAATATAAGAAAAATGAAACACCAGTAAGAGACCATTGCCATATAAATGGTAAATTTAGAGGAAGCGCTCACTCAGAGTGCAACATTAATTTTAGATTAACAAAGAAAATACCAGTTGTATTTCATAATTTGAGAGGTTATGACTCTCATTTTATAATGCAACAAATAGGGAAATTCAAAAAAGAAATTAACGTCATTCCAAACAATTTGGAAAAATACCTGGCGTTTATGATTAGCGACTTGGTGTTTATTGATTCATTTCAATTTATGTCTCAGTCACTTGATAATTTAGTAAAAAATATTACT
The DNA here is from genome assembly GCF_021730395.1 of Mercenaria mercenaria. Lineage (NCBI taxonomy): Eukaryota > Metazoa > Mollusca > Bivalvia > Venerida > Veneridae > Mercenaria > Mercenaria mercenaria. Next base: position 35,766,061 of record NC_069364.1, on the reverse strand, counting down.
GAGCTCAATATTTAAATCAGGAATTTAATAAAAATATAGAATTATTAAAAGTCAAAGGAGTTTATCCGTATGACTATATGGATTCATTTGAAAAATTCAAAGAAAAAAGTTACCTCCAAAAAAGGAGTTTTATTCTTCATTAAATGAGAATAATATATCTGATGAAGAATATAAACATGCCAAAAATATTTGGAAAAAATTTAAAATAAAAACAATGGGCGAGTACCATGATTTGTACTTAAAAACTGATGTTTTACTTTTAACTGATGTTTTTGAGAATTTTAGAAAAATATGTATGGGGTACTATAAGTTAGACCCCTGTCATTACTTTAGCAGTCCTGGGTTAGCCTGGGATGCTATGTTAAAAATGACTAAAATAAAATTAGATTTAATAACTGACATTGACATGCAGTTATTTATAGAAAAAGGTCTTAGATGTGGAATTAGCTATAAAGCAAATCGCTATAGTAAAGCTAATAATAAATATATGAAAAATTATAATAAAAAAAGAAAGTAAATATATCATGTATTTGGATGCAAATAATTTATATGGTTGGGCCATGAGCCAGTCTTTACCATCTGGTAATTTTAAATGGACCACCGAAAAACAGTTTAAGAAATTAATAAAAAAGGGAAATATTAATTTTATAATTGAGTGCGATCTCGATTATCCAGAAGAATTACATTCTTTACATAATGATTACCCACTAGCTCCAGAAAAAAATTATTATACCAGATGAATGGTTATCTAATTACAGTAAAAATATTAAAGAAAAATTTGAAATAGGAAAAAGCAATGTAAAGAAGTTGGTTCCAACTTTGAAGAAAAAGAAGAATTATGTGGTTCATTATAGAAACCTAGAATTATATATTCAATTAGGTTTAAAAGTAACCAAAATACACAGAATTCTGACCTTTGATGAAAGTCCTTGGTTAGAAAAATATATTAAATTTAATACTCAGAAAAGATCTGAGTCAAGGAATTCCTTTGAAAAGGATTTCTTTAAATTAATGAATAACTCCGTCTTTGGTAAAACGATGGAAAATTTAAGAAAAAGAGTTAATATTAAATTGACTCATGACGAAAAAATATTATTAAAATATGTTGCTCGTCCGACATTTATTAGTGCAACAAAATTTAATGATAATTTATTTGGAATAAATAGAATAAAAGAAAGTCTATTATTAAAAAGACCTAGTTATGTTGGAATGTGCATTTTAGATTTATCAAAATATTTAATGTATGATTTCCATTATAATTACATTAAAGAAAAGTATGATTTATTTATTTATTTTGTTGGGTTTAACGTCGCACCGACACAATTTAAGGTCATATGGCGACTTTCCAGCTTTATTGGTGGAGGAAGACCCCAGGTGCCCCTCCGTGCACTATTTCATCACGAGCGGGCACCTGGGTAGAACCACCGACCTTCCGTAAGCCAGCTGGATGGCTTCCTCACGTGAAGAATTCTACACCCCAAATGAGGTTTCGAACCCACATCGATGAGGGGCAAATGGTTTGAAGTCAGCGACTCTAACCACTCGGCCACGGAGGCCCCAAGAAAAGTATGAGGATTCAGCAAAGTTATTATTTACTGACACAGACTCATTGTGTTATGAAATTAAAACTAAAGATGCGTATAAAGACTTTTATAAATATAAAGAATTATTTGATAATAGTGATTATGAAAGTAATTCAAAATTTTATTTCAATGAAAATAAAAAAGTAATTGGAAAATTTAAAGATGAAACTGCCGGCATTCCAATAGTTGAGTTTGTTGGATTACGGAGCAAAATGTATTCTTATTTGCTAGAAAATGAAGCAAATACTAAAAAATGTAAAGGAATTAAAAGAAGCGTTGTCAAAAAGACAATAACGCATAAAAATTATAAAGATACTTTGTTTAACTCGTCACAAAGTATGCATACATTTAAAGTTATAAAATCAAAAAATCATAACATTTCTAGTTATGTTATAAATAAAACATCACTATCATGTTATGATGATAAAAGATATATTTTAAATGACGGTATTAATACCGAAGCATTTAAATAAAAAATATATCTTAAAAAATAAAAAAATATATTATGAATTAATATTCTTGCATAAAACCTTTGTTTTTTGCCGATTTTGGGCATGCACAAACAGGGAAAAAACGTGTACAAACAAGGAGATTCTCGTGAGCACGCGCTGTTGGTGAACGTTTTGAATATGCTGTTGTGGGTCCAACGTAAGCAAATTATGGATCCCGAATCAATTTTGGCCGAAGTCGAAAGGTCCGAGATTTATGAAATCTTTTCATCTGCATATTTATTAAAAATATCATTTTTCAACCTAACTTTACTTTAACTTGTAATAAGCGCTACCTCTCTTGATACGCGACTGAATTGACGTTCCTTATTATTGTATTATTACGCGTATTAGACTCAAAGTAAGTTTACACGCCGCGATTTAATCCCTGAAAATGATAGGCAAACAATAATTTACAAAAATACAATTTCGTTTTCCAAATTAATTTGAGTCGAGAAAGTTGACATGCTAACTTTAAATCTTACACAAAAACTTTTAAAAAATGTTTGTGTCTACTTTACACATCTATGCAGTCTACTGATACAGCGATGGTGTGTAATGTAAAGCATAAACATGACGAAGCGTAAAGTTTGAAGGATTTTTCCACAGTTAATGAACATTTGATGAACAGAAGGTATTTATTATATATTTTTCAATTTATTTGTAGATCTCACCAACCATGTTTGAGTTTATAAATCCAATCTAAGTTGATTATATCGATGTTGGAAAAATTCAAATTTTTGTGTTTATCAAACTTTGATCGCGATGGGGTGGGGTGCAAAGCAAAATTTTCTAGTTATAGGCCTAGAGATTTCATTCTTAACGACATGAAGAATATAGGTATTGATACCAGTTTCTATTACGATAATATTTACATTTAAAAAGCGTAAGGGGCAGACTATTAATTTAAACCAAGCAGAATTGTGTTCTGTCGGCACCTCACCTGTAAATTGTGTAAAGACAGGATGCCGTGTAGGGTTATGCCCTTTTCTCATAATTCCGAGCCTCTAAAGCTAAAGTTCCTACCGATATATCGGAAAAAGGGGAAGTCATGCTTATTTTACATATATTTAATATTAAAGAAATTACCACAACAAGAATGTCCGTCCGACATGTATAAAATACGCACTGTTTCTGTATGCCCTGGAAATGCATAAATAAAACATGTGTCCATAACAACCTGAAACGGCCGACTTCGATCGGCTAATGTCAGCTGGATAGTCTTGTTTTTTTCGATATTTCCAGCACTTAAGTTGTGTTTTATGCAAGAATAGCGATAACGCACGTTTGTTTCGTGAAACAACATCTGCAGAATCCCTCGGGCTATGTTGGTGCACTCGCCCTACGGGCTCGTGCACCAACCAATCCCTTGGCATTCTGCAGATGTTGTTACACAAAAAAACGTGCGTTAACCCTACACTCAAAAATAAAAAAAAAATATATTATAGGTTAATACCTAAAAAATAAAAAATATATTATGAGTTAATACTCAAAAAATAAAAAAAATTTAAACATCTTTTTGATGTATTTTTTAAGCATCTTTTTTTTGATGTGATTTTTGGTATTTTTAAACATCTTTTTAATATTTTTAAAAATCTTTTTTGATGTGATTTTTGGTATTTTTAAACATCTTTTTGATATTTTTTAAGCATCTTTTTGATTTTTTAAGCATCTTTATGATGTGATTCTTTATAATTGTTTTAGGAGAAACATAAGTTTCTACTTAAATAATAGAACCATAAATTGTTAATTGAATATTTTTAACATTTAAACCAGTAATAGAAATAACATCATTCATGTTAAATTTATTAGCATAATTAATAGAAATAGATTTATTTTTTCTCTTTGTGTTTGTATCGTAACTTTGAAGAATTACATTTTCTTTATTTTTTAGTTGTAATTTAGTTTCTCCTTTATCTAATTTAATTGCATCAATAAGAATAATTAAAATAGAATTAAAATTAATTGTTACATTATTACCACTTTGAACTAAACCAGGACTAGCATTTACAGTTTCCATTGAAATAATCCACTATCAATATCTTCGGTATAACATGTTAAGAACAATGGAGGTTTTCTTATTATTTGTCTTTCTATTTTACTTACTTTTTCGTTTATATTATTGAATATTCCCATTATATTAATTATTCCGGTTAAATAAAAAATACAGTAATTAAAGTTTTTAATTCAAAAGTTTACTTTCTTTATAATTTACATATTCCTCCAATATGTAGAATTTGACATGACTCTCCGTCATAAGAATAAATGATACTTCTGTAGATGATGAATCGTCATAAGGATGAATGTCAAACATTGTCCTTTCTGTTAAATAAATTTTAATTTTTTTTTTTTTTTGATATCTACATAAATTTTTTTGGATGGGATTATTTCTAACTATCTCGGGTGTTATATTTACACTCCCACCGGGAAATTTACCTGTAAAACCATCTTGCCACCACCTAAAAAGAAAATGTGATATTTGACATTTTTCCATCTGATCAAACGACGTTAAATAAAACCTAATATCTATTATATAAATTCCAGCCTTTTTGGTTGAAAACACATTTTTTAATAACACATCCGGTACAGCTAATTTATATTCTTGATTTATGTTTATAAAATCTATATAATCTACGGTATTTCCAGATTTCAAATTAAATGCATCAAAATATCCCTGACCACTTCTAATTAAATTTTTATATAATGAATATATCCAGACACCGTGGCGATCAAAATACTTTTTCATTTTTATATATGAACGTGATGTAAAAGAACCTGATAGTTCTTCATCATTATAACCACTGTTATATTCAAAAAGAAACACTTCACGTTTTACTTTTTCCAGTTCAGATTTATATTCTGCAAATTTATTTTCATGTTCAAGAATTACTTCAGCTAAATCAACAAGTCGTTTTGTTGTTGCTTCACCAGAACTTTTATTTTCATGATATATATTGTCTATTCTTTTTTCAAAAACAACGCCTTGTTTATCATATGTATCCAGCTGATCATTAATTATATTAATTGCATTAGTATTGGTGGAAATTGCTTTAGTATTAGCAGTAATTAACACTCCTTGTTTAACTGATTTTTCAATACAAAGTTCAGTTCATTTTTATTTTTTTCAACTTTAGCATTAAATTCGTTGATATCTTCTTGTCATAGGTCAAGGTCAGGTCGAAAGTAGTCAGACGTGTAAAAATTTAAGAGACAAAAAAACTGGATTTTATATATTTAAAGTGATTGTAACTGGAGAATTTTTTGATCTGGTGTTGGATTAATGTTTTAAGATAATGATGACAAAAAATAATGACAAAGAAAAAAAGGGAAAAGAGAAAAAACAGTAGTGAAAGTGATCAGTCTAAGTCACATAAAGGTAACAAAGAACCTAAAATTGCGGGAAATTCGTTTGGATGTAGAGATCAGTGTTCACCACACAAAAGTAACGGTACTTTTGCCGACGGGTCTTTCCTGCAACTTTTGAATACAGAGATTTCGGACACGGTTTTCACTAATCAAGTAAACGGTACACCTTTCAATACCATGATTGGCAATATGAATCAGATGCAAAATTCGCCACCGCCGGCACAAATGGGTCAGACAGGTCAAAATATAGGATTAAATTACCAATCATTGACTCCTAATACAAGTCATATATATGGACCTCTTCCAGTGCAACAAGGGCATCATTCAAACATGCTTCCGGGTTTCCAGAATAATATCAGTAATGCAGACATTATCAGTTTTATGAGCACGAAGTTTGATGAAGTCACAAAACGCCTAGAAAAGCTTGAACATGTGGAGAAGAAAGTAAATGAAGTCGATTCTAAGCTGAATAGATTGTGGACCGATTTAGATAGACGCGTCGCACGGAACACGGAATCAATAACGTCCATCGAAGAAAGAGTTAGCATTAACGATTTCGATGTTGAAAAGGCCAGAGAGGAGGTGAAGAAACTGCAAGAACAGAACAGTCAACTGAAAGAGTCTTTAGCGGACTTAGAATCAAGATCTATGATACTCAATTTTATCATTGGAGGTATATCTGAAGAAAATGACGAACAACCTGATAAAACGGAAGAATTAGTGCGCAGTTTCATGAAAGACACACTGAATATTTCAGAAACGGATGTGAATGCAATTCAAATGGAGCGTGTCCATAGAATAGGTCATAAAAAACCCAGAAGCCATAGAAATATTGTGGTTGTATTCAAAGAGTTGAAAGACAAACTATCAGTAAAAGGTAAGCGAGAGAATATTAGTTCAGATTCGGGTTATTATATGCATGACCACTACCCCACAGATGTCGCAGCACAGAGACGAAAGTTAGTACCCATAATGAACAAGAGGGTCATGATGACCCTGGATCGCTCACCAGAGTAATATGAGCTACATGTTTCAAATGTCAAACTGATAATTTTTAGAAATTTTTTGGAAGATTTTCCTATGTACAATCAAGTAACCCCTGGGGCGGGGCCAATTTTACCCCGAGGGTCATGATTTGAACAAAGTTTGTAGCAGTCTACTAGGCAATGTTACATATCAAATATCTAACATCTCGGCCTTCTGGTTCATTTTAGCAAATTTATGAAGATTTCCCTATGTACAATCAAGTAACCCCTGGGGCTTGGTCAATTTGACCCTGGGGGTCAAGATTTGAACAAGTTTTGTAGAGGTCCCCTAGGCAATGCTTCATGTCAAATATCTAAGCTCTAGGCCTTCTGGGTTTTTTTTTTAAATTTTGAAGATTTTTCTATGTACAATCAAGTAACCCCATGGGGCGGGGTCAATTTGACCCTGGGGGTCATGATTTGAACAAATTTTGTAGAAGTCTTCTAGGAAATTCCACATGTCAAATATCTAAGATCTAGGCCTTCTGGTTTATTTTAAGAAAATTTTTGAAGATTTTCCTATGTAAAATCAAGTGACCCCTGGGGCGGGGTCAATTTTGACCCCGGGGTTCATGATTTGAATAAATGTTGTAGAGGTCCACTAGGCAATGCTACATGTCGAATATCTAAGCTCTAGGCCTTCTGGTTTATTTTTAGAAATTTTTTGAAGATTTCCCTATGTTAAAATCAAGTGACCCCTGGGGCGGGGTCAATTTTGGCCCCGGGGTCATGATTTGAACAACTTTAGTAGAGGTCCATTAGGCAATGCTACATGTGAAATATCTAAGCTCTAGGCCTTCTGGTTTATTTTAAGAAAATTTTTGAAGATTTTCCTATGTAAAATCAAGTGACCCCTGGGGCGGGGTCAATTTTGACTCCGGGGGTCATGATATAAAATTTTTTGTAGAGGTCCACTAGGCAATGCTACATGTGAAATATCGAAGCTCTAGGCCTTCTGGTTTATTTTTAGAAATTTTTTGAAGATTTTCCTATGTAAAATCAAGTGACCCCTGGGGCGGGGTCAATTTTGACCCCAGGGTCATGATTTGAACAACTTTAGTAGAGGTCCACTAAGCAATGCTACATGTGAAATATCTAAGCTCTAGGTCTTCTGGTTTTTGAGAAGAAGATTTTTTAAGATTTTCCTATGTAAAATCAAGTGACCCCTGGGGCGGGGTCAATTTTGACCCCGGGGTCATGATTTGAACAAATTTGGTAGAGGTCCACTAGGCAATGCTTCACACCAAATATCTAAGCTCTAGGGCTTCTGGTTTTTGAGAAGAAGATTTTTTAAGTTTTTCCTTTCGGTTGCCATGGCAACCAGAGTTCTGCATGGAATTCAATTCTTTGAACAATTTTTGTAGAGCTTCACCCAAGGAACATTCCTGTGAAGTTTGGATGAAATTGGCTTAGTGGTTTATGAGGAGATGTTGTTTAAAGGAAAGTGTGGACGGACGGACGGACGGACGACGGACGGACGGACGGACGGACGACGGACGGACGCCGGACGGTGAGCGATCACAATAGCTCACCCCGAGCACTTTGTGCTCCGGTGAGCTAAAAAAGCAAGTGAAGATAATCAAACTTCTTACATTAAGTACAATAAGTTGATTGTCAACGGCAGGATATACACCGACGGTCCGTACGGAAAGGTCGAATAGGTTTTTCAGGAGGGTGACCTACAAATCTGTGTGTGGAATTGTAATGGTATAACAGAAGACAAACTTCAAGATGCGGATTTCCGTAATTATTTATCTAAGTTTGACATTGTTTTTCTTTTAGAATCATGGACAGGCAAGAATAGCATTATAAATGTAAACGGCTATGTGTCACATAATTTCTATAGAATGTTCAGAATAAAAAAGCGCGGCGTAATAATGGCGAATAGTTCTGTTATATAAAGCGTCACTGAAAAAGGGGATATAAATCGTTAGGAACCATTTTGATACTATTGTGGGGATAAACTGAATAAGATCTTCTTTTCGTTAAAGGAAGATGTCTTTATATGGGGTGCATACATAGGGGGTGAACGTTCCCCGGGCGTATAATATTGTTAACTGAAATTTTAAATTTAGATTTTAGAATCTGATATTAATCATTTTCAAGAGTTAGGCACAGAAATCTCTCTGGAGATTTTAATGGAAGGGTAGGATGAAACAAGACTTTATCGAAATGATATGTTTATTACGTCCTTGGATGCAGAGGAAAATGTTCCAGAAAAGGCCTTACGGCGGGTATCAAGGACCGAGTGCACAATACACAAGGGTTACAACTCATTGACCTTGTAAATTCTTACCACTTAAGGATTTGTAACGGCCGTCTTGAGAGTAATGGTTGCTTATACTTTCATAGGTCCCACGGGCAATAGCATAATTGATTATTTTTTTAATGTAAAGAAAGTGTTTTCAATATATTACCTCGTTCAAAGTGAGCGAGTCAATACCTTTTCGGATCATGCCCCGTTTACACTATACTTTTACGTGCGATAGATTAAATGTGTAGACAGATTTGTCGGACGAAAGTGACGATTGCCTATTATTCGATGGACCATGAAAAAAAAGTTAGACTTTAGACGATCGCGTTTACAAAGCTGCCTGAATTTAAGCAAATTCCCTTGAAGAGTATCGCCGCTTGATAAACAGTCTATAAATGATGGAGTTAATAAAATTGTGGATGCTATTAACAGATCTGCATTGCCACTTTTTTCTCATTATAAAAGCGTACCAAAAAATAATGTTATGAATGATAGTCAGTTGAATCCGTACGTAGGTCTGATTGGTTTGATGGGGATTGTTATAATTTGAAAATAGAGTATTTGGACGCTTTGCGTGATTTTAATGCTCTAAAACGGGCGAAAATAGACAATACTATTTGAAAAGAAACGCGAGTATAAACGGCTTAAACAAAAAGAAAAAACGTTTGTTCAAGCAGCGGAAAATGACTGAGATTACAAATTTGAGAAGTAAACGGCCTAGAGAGTTCTGAAATATTTTCAAAGAAAAAGCTCAAACGAGGGCAAAATATAAACGCACAACAATTTTATGACTATTTAAATCTTTGTCGGAAGATATTAATATTACGATAAAAAGAGGAATCTATCAGTTCTGCGAGCGACAGTTAGATCCCGATGATCCCATCTTCAGTGAACTGGATTGTAAGTGAGTGCCGAGAAATGCGGTCAGCCATTAAAGCACTTAATAGGGCAAGGCTGGTTCGAAATTTACAATATCATAAACGAATACTTCCTCGAACCCGGTGATATTATTATTGGTCATCTGACTGAGTTGTTTAATTTTATATTCGAAAGTGGCCATTTTCCCGATAAATGGATGGAAGGAATAATCATACCGATTTATAAGAAAGGAGAGAAATGACACAAATAATTACAGGGCATTACTCTGATAAGCTGCATAGCAAAACTATTCGCATCCGTAATAAATGAAAGGCTTATGTTTGGGGTGAAAGGCATGGGGTAAATCAGACACTCAATTCGGTTTTTTGTGCCGCTATTCAACTATTGATTTCAATATTTTGTTTACATAGCTTAGTCGAACACATGTTAAATAAAGGTAAACGCCTCTATGCTGCAAAAGGTAGACATGAAAAAAATATTTGAATTTAATTTCCAGAAACGCTTTATGGTATAAATTGTATAAACTTGGAATATCAGGAAAAATGCTACGATAGTTAGGCTATGTACATAAAGTTAGAAGCAAATAAAACATTGTAACAATATTCAGATTCATAAACATTGCAATAGGCTTGAAACAAGGGGACATAACTTCTCCTCTTTTTTTGCTCTTTTTATGGACGATTTAGAGTTGTATCTCCAGGCAAATCTTAATTGCATCACCATTTGTGATATATCACTTATACTATTTATGTACGCTGATGACATGGCAATTTTAGCAGAAACACCAGAATGTTTGCAAGAAATTTAGATTTGTTAAAAACAATTGTGATCGGTGGGGTATCGAGGTAAATACCGAAAAGACAAAAATAATTGTCTTAAGAAAAGAGGTCGTTTAAAACCAAACGAAAAATGGTACTACGACGGTACTCAGTTAGAACGGTGAAAGTTCAATTACCTGGTGTTGTGTTCAGTGCAACAGGCTTTTTCAGTAAACCAAGTACTCTTGCCGGAAAAGGCATTAAAGCAATGAATACATTATTGTACAATCTGAAAAAGTTCGATTTTCAGTCCAAAAATTTATTGTCACTGTTTGATTCATTTGTTACTTCCCTTGCTTAATTATTCCAGTGAAATATGGGGTTTTGTTAAGTCAAAAAAAACTGGAACGTATAATTTTAAAAATTCTGTAAAAGAGTTTTAAATGTTAAATTGAATACTAGCAATGCATGTATATACGGAGAGAAAGGGCGGAAATCCTTTGTATTTTCAGTAGATTTGTGAGAATAATTAAGTTTTGGTTTAAAATTTGTTAGAAAGTAATAATTGTGTTTATAAATGTATTGTAAAATGTTCTCTGGCAGATTGTCAAATAGGTAAAAGAAATTGGGCTAGCTGTGTTAAAACTTTGCTGTATCAGCATGGTTTTGGATACTAGGGGAAGCTCAGCAGTGCACATCACCGAAGTTATTCGTCTCAGAATTTAAACAGAGACTGATTGACTCTTTTAACACAAGAATGGAACGAAATAAAATGCAAAGGGTACTGACTTTTGTAAAAAACACTTAAAAAAAAACCAAGTTTGGATATGAAGAATACCTTGATAAAATGAAACCCAAATCAAATAGATATGCTATAACAAAATTGCGAGTAGGGCCCGCATTGTCTACATTTTGAAACCGGGAGATATGGACGTAATCGCCTTAAAAGAAGCGATAGACCGTTTCTTTTTGTGTTGAAAATAGACTGGTAGGGGATGAAAAATCATTTTACTTGATTTGTCCTAAATATGCTAATTTAAGAAAGCTCTAATACCGAAAATACTACTGGAAGAGACCAAGTATGTGGAAACTAATTGAACTGTTTACTGCCAAAAATAACAAAACTTTAAATAAACTTTCGACTTATATTCAAGAAGCTTTAAAATAGAGACTCTTTATTAATTGTTCAGCTGGATGCTTGAAAGAATTTGATCCCCTCTCCTTTTCATTTATATATGTATATTGTATTTTTGTTATATGTTTTATATGTTTGTATATGTTTGTATATTATGTAGACCTTGATTTACTCTTTTTCAAACATTTTGACAAAGAGGAAACTTGTGTGTTAAAAATCCTAGAAATAAAATTCTGTTCGTTCTGTTCTGTAATAAACCTGTAAGTTATTTAAATTTTCCACATACTTTAAATTATGACCGGTGTCAACATAATAATCAAGATCCGGAGTGTTTCTTTAAATTTTCTAGCTGACCTTTAAATTGTGTTAATTGCTTCTCCTTGTTTAGCTGATTTTCAACTACAAGGTCCAGTTCAATTTTTTTGTTCTTCAACTTTAGCATTAAATGCGTTATATCTTCTTGTAATTTTTTGTAATATTTTTTAAAGTCTGCATACTTAAATTATGACGGTTGTAAACAGTACTAATCCAAATTCGAATTTGGGTTTTTTAAACTCATCTTTTTTAGAATTAAGCTCTTCTTAAGGTTTATCTAAGCTGTCGTGATCATCACCTCTTTGTGAAGCTGCCTTTCCAGTTCAGATTTATATTCTGCAAATTTATTTTGAAAATGTATCGAGAAAAATCTTGGGGGATTTTTGAAAAGTCAGTATTAGTTTATTTATTTCTGTTCTGATTTCTAACTGATACATATTTTGTAACTTTTTCTCGGCTTCAATAATCTTGTCTTTTATTTTCTTCATGTTTAATCATACTATCTTTTAATTTTTGAACTTGATTGTATAACTTTCAAAATTGGTTCTAAATACTTTTTTATGTTTTAAATCTGTCAAATCAGATTTCTCTTCAAGTTCTTTAATAAATAACCATAGCTTTCATTTCTTTTTCAATTTATCTTGTAATTCAACTATTAAAAACGAATTCTTTTTAAAAATTTTTGTTAATTCTTCATATTCTTTACTTCTGCTTCTAGTGTTTTGTTTTATACTTTTAACATCTTCAAGATCATAGTCACTATTACATTTTGAACTTTTTTTGAACACAAATCGTCTTGAAACTGCATCGTTGGGTTTATCTGGATCTCCTAGGTTGATTATTTCATTACCTCCCATATCTAATGCTCTATTCATTGGTTATCAAGTTCCTATTTCTATGAAGATATGCTTCCGTTTCCTTTTTAAAGTTTTTTAATTGTTTTTAGAAAGCATAATCACTTAAATCAATATCAAATTTAACTTTACTTATACTGTCAGGTTCACTTCTTTCTTTTACATCATTAAAAATTCCCATCTATATATTACCAGTAAAGTTTTTCTTAAAAACTTCCTTGGTTTGTCAATATAAAAAAAAATCATATTTTGATTTGTTGCATTAGCGGTTAATATTTTGTTCATTACAAATCATATCATTTTCTCGTTTACTTGGACTTTCAAATAAAATATAATGTGAACAGTTATTCGAATATTTTTTGTGTTTATAGTAAGACTGGCTTAAATAAATAGCACAACAGTTTTTATGACCGCCCTTGAATAAAGTACTTATTATTTCGTTCGAACCTTTTATCTTCACATACAAAATCATCAAATATTACTACTTTTGTTTTTCGGATTCAAGATTCTCACAGGGTTCAATTTGGTCAGAATCAGCTGAATTTTCGAGTATTTCGTTTGATCTATTTTATTTTTTTTCTGCAATTCCATTTAAAATTTTAATTAAATCCTGATATTTAGTTTGTTCTAGGTTTTTAGCATATAAGTATAATTTATCATAATATATAAGAGGTTTTCGAAGTATAGCTTTAAATGTATTTGTTTTTCAGATCCAGAAGATCCACATATTAAACATTCAAAACATGAATCGCATAAAAGGATAAGTTGTTTTAAAGTTATTATGCTTGGTTTTACTTTTTGTATCATAATTTGGAATTTCATTATATTATTTGTCATTTTATTGTATTATTACATTAATCTATTTTGTTTATTACATATCTATTTTGTGTTATTAAACATTATCTATTTTGTGTTATTACATTATTTTACATTATCTTACATTATTATATAAATGCAATCAAAACTTAATGAAATAGAAGAAGAAAAAATAGCGGGAAAAAGATGAGAGCCTTAGAGAAGAAATAATGAAAGAAAAAATTAAAAAAGCTACAAATCGGGATATGTACACTGAAATTTATAAACCAATTACTGAAGGAATAGAAAGTCAAAAAGAAAAATTATCAAGTCAGTTAAAAGCATTACCTGGAATAAAACAACAATTAGCGTTATTAGGTGATGAAATAAAAGATATAGAAACATATCAGGGTTTACCGCAGCTATTCCAAGAACCACCGCCAATTACATGGTCTCCTGAAGAACTGGCGAAGGAATATAAAAAAATACAGGGAAATAAGCAAAGAACCTACTGAAGAAGTTGAAAGAGAACAAGCTTTAAAATTAACTTCCTATACATCAATAGATTGGGGAGATGAACCTGCTGGAGGGGTTTTTCCCAAGATAAAACTAAAAGATTAAAGATTATGGAAGAGAAAAGATGGAAATACCGCAGGAATGATTGCAGGGCCGCCAACAGCAGAAATTGGAATGACGCAGAAAAAATAGTAAATTACAAAAGAAGAGATTGAAAAATTAGAAAACACTTTATGCCACCAATATATAAGTCAGACGGATCTCTTAGATTCATACCTAAAGAATTGGAAGTAAGACCAATAGACCCGGGAGCAAGACAGAAAAAAAGGAAATATCTATAGAAGAATTAGACAATTATCTGGATAATAATGTTTTAGAAAAATATGAATATTACAAACCGTCTGAAATGTATGTCTTTTTTACTGCAGATGAATCTAATAAAGATAAAATAGATAAAGACACATTCCAAGTACAAAGATTGTTACTAAAGATATTATGAAGTTAAAATGGTAAAGTAACTGGCAAATCAAATTCAAAGATCCAAATAAAAAAAAAAAATTAGAACATACCCGAGGCGAATTATTAAAGTACAAAGGTCGGTTAAATCATATTCTTGGTATGTCTTCTACATATGGACAAGGAATAAAACACCCTAATCCATATAAATTTTCACCAAATGGACAATATGGTAATTTAATTTTAATTAACTAAATAACTTTATAATCAAACAAATTAATTGCTAAGGATAGAATACTGGAAAAGAAGTAATTAACACTAAAGTAATAATGATTGATTGATTTGATTAAAAAAAGATATAACAATAATAAAAAACATTCATTTCATTCTAGAAAAATATTTAAAGAATTAACAGAAAAATCAGGATTGCCTATCAATAAAAGATCTTGAAATTTAAAAAAGTAATTAGAGGACGGGTTATGACTTTGTCCATGTAATCCAGAAGAATTGGTTAATGACTTGGAGTTAATTGTGGTTCGATTGATGCTGGAAGTAATAATGAAGAACTAAAAATGAAGGTATTAGAATAATTGATGAATTATTAAAAAAAAATTTCACTCTTACCAAAAACAACATGAAATGTTTTTATAAAAAAATATTTTTCTTAAATTTTTTAAAAAAATATGTTTAAATAATTATATAAAGGGAAAAAAAAATAGTATTAAGTTCTGAAACAGTTAAAATTCGAAATAATACCCCCAGTGATTTTACAATCAGATTTGTCTTCTTTAATTTAGATAAAATAAAACTTATGTTGTCGGTTTGGGGAGTATAACACCCATACCTATTCTTGCCTAATATTAGTGATGAATTGACAATAAAAGAATTCGTTATAATAATGGTAAAGAATGGAAAGAAATCATATTTACAAATGGTTCTTACAGTTACACTGATATTAATAATTACATAAGGGAAACATTAATAAGTAATGATGATTTTGAATTTGATAAATCAGACATTGCTCCATAAGTTTGGAATTTGATTTAAGTAGTTTTAAATCCTAATTTCAATTAAAGATAATTTTATGTTGGATTTAAGAATGTCAAATTTTCATACATTGCTTGGATTTGAGAAAAAGCATTGAGAAATACTGAATGGGGAACTAAAAACACCCAATATAACTACTCTGTGGATACAATTTTTATTCATTGTGAATCTTATTGAAATTCACTTGTTTGATGGTAATTTCAGAAATATTATCTATCTTTAATTTCTGCGATTTTAAAAAGAGCTTATCCATTTACAAAAGAACCTCGGGTAATTGGGTAATCTGAAGTTAATAAAACTATAATAAATTCAATAAGAAAAATATATTACAGATATATTTGGTAGAATAATTAATTAAATAAAATTGAAACAAGTTTTACATTAATTTTAAAAGAAATTTAATTAAATTTTTTTTTAATATAATGAGTAAAAAAGTTTATGATAAAAATAAAGGAATATTTGTTTATGTTAATGCTCTTACAGGAGAAGAAATCATACGCGGAACAGGTCGTGGGTTAAGCCACTCTGCTGGCGCTGGTATCTTTGACACTTTAACGAAATTGTTTTCAAGTTCAGTCGCATCTTCAATTAGCACAGCTGGAAAAAAAGCTTTGGAAACAGCAGGAAAAGCAGCACTTTTTAAAGTGGAACAAAAAGGTTGGAACAGAAGTTGGAAATTTAGCTGCTAATAAAAATTTTTGAAAAATTTAAAAAAGAACCTGCTCCGGCAGTTGTTAATTAATTGCTAAGGAATTACAAGAAAAGAATACATTAAAAATAAAAGGAGGATATTATATAAAGATTGAATAGATTATTGTCAGAAACGGGGAATTCAGCTCGCAAAACGTTATTTAACGATTAATTTATAAAAAAAAAATAATATATAATATATACATGTTTAGAACAAAACAATATTGTGAAGATACGAACTAACTCCTATTTAATTTTGATACAGCTTTAGTATCTGTCTTGGGAAATGGTGTTAAGCAACAAAAAAAACGTATATCAATTTACAATTAATGATAGAAGCTCATATTTTGATTGGTTTAATGGTTATTTTGAAGTAAGTTTTAAGGTTAATAAACTTGCTGATGGTAATAATTATGCTGGGTGAGATCAAATTGCTTTAATTAATAATGTACTTCATTAATTTATCAGTTAATGGTTTAAACAAAAATGGGAAAATTTTTATGATTCTGATAATTTATATAAGGTAGTAAATGTAAAAAATTTAGTTGAATTATCTAATGATTATGCAGAATCGACTGGAACAAACGAATATATTTATTTAGATACTACTGCTACTGCTGCCGCTGATGATAATAAAGGTTTTTCTTTTAGAAAGGTATTAATCCAAGGTGGTAATGAGGTAAATTTAAGATTCCGCTAAATAATTATTCATTTTTTCAGGGGTTTTGAAACTAATATTATACCTCCAAGTTTAAATTCAAATAATATTGCAGCTGACAAATGATGATGAATTTAAATTTTTTGAGCTAATGCTGCTGATGCTGGTAGAGTAATTTTAACAAAATTAAATTTTATGGGTTCCGCGTTTGGTTTTTAATGAATTTGGACTTAATTTAATTGCTGAAAGATTTACAAAAGCAAGATGGTCATACCCCTTTGGGAAATGATAACACAATCAACTGATACACACCCAAAATAATAAACCTTTTGAATAACAGCTGGTGAACAAAACACAACATGTATTTGTTTTATTTACAACGACCCCGATAAAAGTAATTCACAAGAACATAATCCCACATTAATTAGATACATTTAAAATTAATGCAGCAAATAATAATTGCACTTTGAGTTCTTTTCGTCTTGAAGTAGGTAATGGTGTTTTTTATCCAGAAACAGAATAACACAAGTATATCAAGAAAATGGTGATGTAAATAATATTATTATAAACAAAATAACAAAACTACTGGAAGTCTCTTAAATAGATTTAATTTTCAAAGTTTGTTTGGATTTATTCATTTTGACTTAGAATTTAAAAAGGAAGTAATTGCAGAAGATCCTAAGCATATTACATTAACAGTTAAGTTAAATATTCCACCAACAGCTAATATTCGTGTTTACGCAATTGTATTGTATGAAAAAACAGTTAAAAAAAATACTATTTGGGAAAAAGAACTTGTTACTGTTTAAATAAAAAAAAATAAAATTAAAATAAAATAAATATAAAGTATTAATGTCATCAAATTATATTGAATATAAAGTTAACCTTACAGATGGACAAAAAAAAAAATTTAGCCCGAGCCTACAACAACAAACTCCATATATTTAGATTAAAACATGAACAATTACGTGGAAACTTCCCTTTACTTTTAACAAAAACACAAAATTAAAACAATTAAAAGTCTATTAGAAATAACAAGGGATTAGGGAAATTTCAATTTCAAAAAAAAAAAATGTCCATCAAGGTCAAAATGGGTGGGTTTTTTAGGACTTTGGCTGGTTTGTTTGGAAAAAAACAATTCTTCCAATGGGACAAAAACAGCTCCAAAAATATTAGCCCTCTAGGCAAACGGCGCTTTGTCTGGGTTGGCCAGTACCGGGGTTAGTAAGTTACTTGGGAATGGTATGATTTCAGTAGCTAATGATAAGAGAAAATGATAAAACCATATATTACACCTAATCAAAAAAGGCAACTATTAGGCTTGGAGTGATTAATTAACAACAAAAACAGAGACAAAATGGTGGGTTTTTAGGTATGTTGGCTGCTAGTCTAGAATACCTTTGATTACATCTTTGTTAAGTGGGAGGGACATGGCCAGGGTAACGATTGATTCACAACGGAGACCTTACAGACGAATTCCTATAGTAAAAAAAAAAAAAAATTCATAAACAAACCAATTTCTAACTTTGAAATAGAACAATGGGTAAAAAAAATTAAAAATTAAAAACTTTTGGGTGTATTTAGTAGAAAAAATTTACTAAATTTAAAAATAAATGATGAGTGTGGAATAAAACAATTTAGATGCTCTGGTTGGACCTGAACAAAATTGGGTTTTTTTTATTTAAATAATATGTATTTCGATTAAACCAGAGGTTTACTGAAAAGTGCTTTGTACTTTGATAAAACCAGAGGTTTTCTGAGAAATGCTTTGTATTTCGATCCATTTGGGCTTCCTCCACCAAAGGAGGTAATTAAATATTTATTAAATATAAAAACAACAATGTTCAATATCAAGACAATCAAGTGCGCTCTCGGTTACTTTGTTTATTTTTCATAAAAAAGTTTCAAGATAAAATAAACCCTTGTACGATTTATTGTATAAAATACTAAAAGTTAACAATCAAAGAGCAAACGAACAAACAATTATTAATTATTTTAATAGGTTTGTTTAAAAAAAAAATACTTGTTGATTTTAAATTAAAAAGTTTTTTAAAAAAAAATATATAAATTTTTAAAAATTGTTGAATTTTTAAATTAAAAAGTTGTTTTAAAAAAAATACGTTTAATAGTGGTATGTTTTAAGGCGTCTGGTAACTTTTTAAATTAATTAAAAAAAAATAATTTTTGAAATTGTTGATTTTTATAAATTATTTTTTTTAATTAAATTTAAAAAGTGCATCAGACAGCCTATATACTATACTCCTACTAAAGAATAAATGCAAAATCAAGAAATTTTACAAATGTAACTAAGTATCTTCAAAGATGTCTAAACATTCATCATCCAGGTTAAATTCATTTTAAACAGCAAGAAATGGCCAAGCAAATAAAACATTTCAGCTTTTGTGCGACAAATCAATGATAATAAGTCTTGGGGAAAAAAAGGTTTATAAAGTTTATCTTACTTGAAAAAAGAAATATGAGCCGTGCCATGAGAAAATCAACATAGTGGGTTTGCAATCAGCATGGTCCGCGCAGTCTGGTCAAGATGCATGCTATTCGCTTTCAAAGCCTATTGCAATTAGAGAACCTGTTAGCAAACAGCATGGATCCTGACCAGACTGCTCGGATGCGCAGGCTGGTCTGGATCCATGCTGGTCGCAAAGGCACTATGTTGATTTTCTCATGGCACGGCTCATATAATGAACAAAGTTTGATCCTAGTGGGTCTTGAACTTACGCCCTCCTGAAAAATTAGTTTAAGTTATCTCTTGGTAGGAACTGAATACTCTTCAAAAAAGGGGATACATTATTACGGATACGTCAATTTTCCTAACCATCGTATTAGGGAAGGAACATGACTAGACAATAACCATCAACAGTCCGGTTTATAGCGGGGTTCGAGCCCAAAATTTCCCTCATACCAACAAGAAAACCGCCCCATCTGATCTGTGTTCATACATTCATACATGATGTGTATGTGTGTGGTTGGGATTGCATATCGAAATATAGATGTTGTGTTTGTTACCTAAATATTTTATCTGATATTATGTCCCTCAATGTTTATTATCGCTTTTTTACAAACATCTATAAACAGTTATGGCACACCAGTTGTCCAATGATAACATGAACCCAGGTTCACGGTCGAAAAACTAGGATAAACAATAGATTAACTAGGGTTTTCGAACGTAAAACCAGGTTTTTCTAAAGCTTACCCATATTTTCGAGCGAAAACACGCTCGTGAACCCAGGTTTCAACTAAATGTTTTAATTGAACTTTGAATTTCGGCCGTTATTCTAAGTTCACGAGCGTGAACCTATGTTTACGGGAGTAAACCAGGGTTTACGAGTGTAAACCATTGTTTACGAACGTGAACATATGTTAACGATCGAGAACTTACGTTTACGACCGTGAACATGGGTTTACAACCGTAAACATAGGTTCACGCTCGTGAACATAGGATAATGACCAAAAATCATAGTTTTGTTCGAGAAACCAAGTTTTTCGAACGTAAACCTAGGTTCACGTTTGTGAACTATGGTTCACGATCGTAAACCCAAGTTTATTGTCGTAAACATAGGTTCACGTCCGTAAACAGTGGTTCTCGGCAATCAAATTATCAAATACAAGTAATTACATTACTGGTCGAAAAACTAGGATTATCGAATACTAACATAAATTTTCGAGCGGACACACAGGATAACGGTCGTAAACTATAGTTTACTCTCTTGAACCTATGTTTACGTCCGATAATCTAGGTTTCTCGATTGAACTTTAACTTGGATGCACAAGTTAATCATGATGGTTCATCACAACAATACTCCATGCCCGCCTTAGTTTGATATGGAAAACCCATAATATCTAAGATTTTGCAAACATCTTTCACGTACAGTTTTCATTCAGTGTTTTTATGGTAGCCAGCCTTTCTGTACTTTCAGTACTTTGATTAAATCTAAGGTCTGTGAAAACTAGGCCCCTCTAACTTTGCGAATGCTGAGGTAACTTAGATATGGTGTTTACGTCCCCATTAATAATTTGGCTGTACTGGACAGAACAATTTTTGACTAGATTCTAATAAGTATTTTTATTGCATTAATATGTATTATTATATACCTTTCTATAAATGATAACAAACAAGCAAATTCGATTAATTGGTATCCCCCGTCAAATGGGTTTGTGTTGAGGAATGGCAAAGAAACACAGGGCAGTGTGGGTAACCGGGTGTGGATACAAAACAAAATAATATTAATGAAATTCTACCATTTGGTTAGTTTGTTATGTACAAACATGTGGATTTTTAAACAATTAAAGGGCAAAAACTCTGAAGTTACTTTACTGACGAAATTGAGTGTGCACTACCTAAATTCAATTCAAGCTTCATAGTTCTAGGTCAAATATGTCACAAGCCATATTTATAGTATCCTATATAGTTAAGACTAGACACTACTTAAGGCTATAACTCTGGTGTTAACTGGACAATCTGACTGAAACTTGACAGGCCACATTTCCCTATAGTGGTCAACCTGTGTATGAAGTTTCATTTAAATATTTCAAACCACTTCCCAGATATGGCTCCAGACAGACGGACGAAAAAACGGAGGGAAGGACGGACGGACGGACCTGTATATGAAGTTTATAATTTAAATATTTCAAACCACTTCCTAGATATGGATCCAGACAGACGGACGAAAAAACGGAGCTGTTGGCGGATCCATAATGGTGCAGTGTGCCTCACGTGCCATAAGCATAATGGCCCTAGGAAACCTGAATGTCTGCGCGTTCAGACGTTGGCGTAATGAAGCAGCGTCATTATGACGGGTAAAGGCGTGCTGAAACACTTTCACATCGATTGTCAAATAATGGTGGCAACTGATTCTTTCAAATTAATTTTTTATGGAAAATACTTAAAATGAAAACGCCAAAATAAATATGAAGAGAAGGTTTCTAATAAAAAGGTCAATAAACGGCTGGTCATAATGGCACACCTAGTTTCATACTGGCCCTCGGGCATTTATGGCACTCAGAAGGCACAACCAAGCCGTACATTAACAACTTAACAATAAGTATTTGGGTGCTCGGTGTTTCCAGGAAATCTACCTTAAACTTGGCACGATATAATTTATTATAACATATTATGTGCGCTTTACATCGAGTGTAACTGAATCTGTTACAATCAAACCAGTGCAAACGCATTTTGACGTATTTCTATAGCTGTGCCAAAGTTAAATAGTTGAATAGTTTTTAAAATAAAACGATCATTGAAACCGCTTCACTAACATGAAAATATAAACACGAACATATTGAAGTCAGTTCATATAAATAACACGTAATAAGTATGATCGGAATATGTATATAACTAACTTAAAAATCAAAGCCTTGAGATGTCTGGTGGTTGCGGGTTTTGCTAAAGTTATTTTCATTTTAAATGCCAATCTATAAATATACAAGTATAAGAAACAAATACTAATGTGCCTCATATCTAAGATAAACTCTGCCTGACCTTACATGAACAGCTGGAAGTCAGTGATGTAACCATGGGCTGGAATACCTAATCATTGACAGATCTAATCTTAATGGCCAGTGTGAATGGATAGAGGATGAATAAGAACTGCTTGATCATTGATAATTCATCCGCATTGTTCATGAATGGGACTACTTTGTGTAGCACTTGAACAAATTCCTTTGGATGTGATTTGGAATCAAATAAAGATGCTACATGATTGTCAGAAATACACTTAACTTTGGTAGCGGGATAAACCCGCAATCAACAAGATTTAGCTTACCAAAACGTTCCTTCTACAGCGCATATAAAATATTCTTTTTAAGGGATATTGTTTTAGCATAATGTTACAAATGTTTAATGATGCTAAAAGAAAAATTTGTTCTGACATTTTTGGTGCAAATTTAACTATTTAAGAACTAATCTAAGTATTAACAGTTTAAACCAAAGTTGTTGTTGTTTTTTTTTTAAATATAAGCAAGTGCAGTACATATTATGCTTTTTGGAATCATTTGTCTTACAGTCTGTATTTCAATTCCGGATATTTTCATCACGCAACTACTCCAACGATTACCTGCACACTTAATACAAAGGAATTTCATACATGCATTTACGATTCGAAAAACAAATCAGGAAGGGTAAAAAGTACGCAAAAGAAAGCACTTGCATATTGAAATGTTAGAAGCTAAAACAATCACGTGTCCAGGGACAATTTCATTACGTAAATTTTTTTGGCGGGAGTCTATTTTTAGATGATGCATATTCATTTCATTAATCTCGATTCTTTACTATGATATATTCAATTGAAGAGTTACATTATTGTTCATTCTCAAGAGAAGGAACACTTATGGTGAACATGTCACACTTGACTGAGCAGGTAATGGATACAAGGGTATCATCAAGGCCTAACTATACTAAAGGAACCAGCGTGGGAGCCATCTGGTCGCGTAATGGCTGCCAGGTATTTGAACACTAATTTTTCACTTGGCATGGCAACAGAGGTCTAAATTAAAGCTAGTTTCTGTTTAAATTTCATTGTGGATGTATTTTTGACATTTTGGTAGGAAAAATATGAGAGCAGGTTGTATTTGGTGAAGGGAATCTCAGTTGTAGTATGAGTAGTACTTCCAGGTCACAGCAGTGTCATTTTGATGTCAGTTTACAGTAAGCAAACTTGACCAGAGAAATCTCTCTTAGAAGATACATGACCCCTACTTTTCTCTTCATTTTATATCAGTTTTATCATAACTCTTTAAAATGAGGTAAGGATTTGTTCTCTGAAATGGGTCTAGCTATGTTTGGAAACTCTTTAAAAAATGTCAGTTTTATATAGAATATATAGGGAAAACTATTTAGATGGTTGTGACCTCAAAGGCATCCGAATTCCAGTAGGGCGCCGCCATCTTGGACTCATGCATATTCATTATAAATAGCCTCTTTGCCAGTGTGTGTTTACGCATCTTTAAGTCAATCTTTAGACTGACGTTTAGTGAAATACAACTGCTTAATAACAGACCTTCAAGAAACAATAACATAGTTTAAATCATATAACTCCTAAATCTAACTTGTCATAATGAAGAATCGAGATTATTTAAATGAATATGCATCATCTTAAAATAGATCCTCGCCCAAAAGTATCGTCTGCTATTATTCTGCTTGGTTTCATTCTCTTGTAGCTTAACTTTTACGGACCCAGGCGGTCATATTTCGTTTTGGAGCTGGAAGTATCAATCATGCGATGCAGTTAAAGGCAAAGATAATCTCCTATATAAGTGACCCCCCCCCCCCCCCCCCCGCCCCCCCCCAAATACCAGACTTTTTAATCCCCAATATACAAGATCATGTCTGGTCCAGTCTGATAAGGGTCCATAAAACCCCTGTAGACTTGACATGTAGCCTAATTATTGTCAGAGAATCATAAATTGTATTGCCTACAGGTAAATTGGTTATTTCCTGTGGTTTTGCATTTTATTAATTGAAATGCTGTTGTTTTTTTAGTCTTTTTGTCAGCATGTACACAAAATTATTTTAATTGATAAGATACTAATTTTGGTTGCTCAGTCATGTTGAGATATGTCCTGGCCAATTAAATTATAACTCTTATAGTAAAGCAGTTCTCACTATAAAATAATAGCACACTCCCGTGTTCTATAAATAGAACATACAGCAGGTATACCATAATGCAATGCGCGAATTGCGGACAAGGGAGCGTTTACGAATCATTTACAATCTAAGTAAGCTTCGAAAGGAATTTAAAAATGAAACATGCCACCTGTATAAAATTGTCGCACCTGTTAACAGAATAAATAAAAGAGATGAAACAATAACTAATTAAAGAAATATATTGGAACGAATGTAGGAAATATACAAAATATACAGACATATTGTTTTAAAAAGACTATTCAAACAAGGTACTGTTAAAAAGTATGTTGCATGCACATTACCCCATATTCTGCAATAATACTACTAAAATTTTGCATTACAATATTTTGCGAATTCGACACGCCGAAGAGCACTTGTGGTTAAAACATTTGAATGCTAAATCATTTTGATTCATAACGTTCAAAGAACATTATCAGCACAATTAAAATCATAACTAAATGTATTTCATTTCAAACATTTGATTCACACAATACAAGACGCAAACTTGATTATGATACCCAATGAGGTGGTTGAGATGTCAGCTGTGGTCGGTGTCCATTTACATTTCCTTATAGTGAAAATACATATTTATGCATGATTTGGTAGAAATAAAAATGGATTTGTTTTAGATTAGCAACATGTTTTATCAGATAACATCTTAACATTATTACCAAAGTCAAATATCTACATATGTCACACTAAGGGGTCATTTGTTATAAAACACAACATATGTATATCACTGAGTTGTTAATTGTTTCAACGAAGAACTGAAAATGTGGCCGAAAATAATAATGTGTATGACTGTGTACTTTAACATATGGCACATAGGTTGTTCATCACATTTCGAAATTTTAATAAATTTAAGTTTTGTGATAAGTATTAAATTTATAAACACTTCATAAAAATTACAAAAAAAATATAATGTTGACATAGATTTCTATTTGACAGTAACTAAGAAGAACAATTTGATTTTTTTTTCTCAGTTCTGTGAATACATTTTTGTTTTTATTAACGCTTTCAATTTGGTACTAACAATTATTTCCGAGTGATTATATTTTTTGTCAATATTTTTTAAAAAACTAGATGTCACAAAATGAACAGAATAATATAATAACATCATCCATTCATACATATATATTGATGAAAAATCGGTATGTTATTTCTAACATGGATATAAAATAAAAAGTTTCAGACTATTTAATTGAAATAAAAAGTGAAGAAAAACATTTATTTGCGATGTGCAGGCTAGAACTTGAACAATTATAACGAAATAAATGCAAAATCTATGGTTTACCTGGAACAACTGATACGTATTAGACCTTCCTGGGTTTACTTATGCTATTGCACTGACTGTTTGTCCGCAAATCGAGTCCCGTGCTATTTTTAGATAGCAGACTTTATCGGTGACGTCACAGATTCTTACATACGGGAGAGTGCTATTATTCAAAACTTAATCAGAGAAATTACAAATTTGTTTATTCAATGATTATGATCTTTTTATCAAAACTAACAAAATAAAAACGAAAAAAAAGATAATTGCTGCATTTTATTAGAAATTAAGGAAGTGTTCAGTTGCATTTTTAATATATAAAGAAGGTATATAGACAGAAGGATGTTATATATTAAAAATGCTTAATTCCTCTTGCGTTGTCTAAATAATGTTAACTTTCTTTTATGTATAATAAAATCCAGCAATAAAGATATATCATTGTTCAAAATACACACTAATTTATTACTTCTAAAAGCTATGTGCCTGAATGCATTTTTTTATATTTTTGATAATAAAAAACAGCAATAATGGGTTGTAATTGTTAAAAAACTTACTTTATTAAAAATATGATAAAACACTGTTGTATCTTATCACTTTGTTTATTTAGCCCTAATTCAATCAAGCTTTCTAAACTCGTTATAAAGGTGAGAACTGATTTGCTATAAAGGTGAGAAATATCACCTGCAATTTATTTACTGCACAGTAGCTATACAGTAGCTTATTATGATAAACAGAAGCAAGTCTACCAATGGTCCCGACTTGTGTATTGGCCCTTACCGCCAATACGCAGACCTTATCATCTCCATAGGCCCCATACCAGGCATACCAGAATCAGTGTCTTTAAAGGCCTAGATTCACTACGATATAAGTGTCCATCCCCAAATCCAATATACAACTCCCATCTTATCTGCTGCTTATCAGCGATTATGTAACCGTAACTGATTAGAGGGCAATTAGCACAGCAGGGACCCCAACTAGACCATGAAGATGTGTGCAGTGGAGTTGAAGAAATTAATTTTTCTTCAGTGAATGTGGAATGATAATAATATTAATTATTATTTTGATATTATATAGATGATAATAAGTATTACTTTAATGTTATAATAATGATAATAATAATAATAAAAATAATAATAATAATTATTATTATTGTTGTTATTATTATTATTATTCTTATATTACATAAAGGATGATTAAAGATACAGTAATAATATTGAAAATAATAATGATAATAAAACACAAGTATAGTGAAAACTTCAGGAGTTCTTTGTGCTGACAAACAATATTTTTTCTAATTGGAAACTGGGTTTCTTGTATTCATGTAATCATCATTATTTGAACTTAAAATTATTGTGTTCCACCTATACTGAATTTTCATTTTCAGTATGTTGCCAAAAGTGACTTTTTTCATGCTTTGCTTTGTAACTTTGAAATGCACATACTGTTTTCAATTTTTAGACAAATGTTATTTACAATATTCTGCAAGCTTTAGATGAGTGAAAGTCACAATTTTCTGAAATATCACAATTCTCCAGACAGATTTGCATATTTCTTTAAAGGCCTAGATTTTGGCAGCAGGCCAAGGAAATTCTGTCTTCACCAGCACAGTTGGGGGCTAATGACCATCACAGTATGGTTCCAATAAACAAGGGTCATTGTTTATTGGAGAGTCAGTCTACCTTACAGGTGTATGAATTAGTGAGAAGGAGAAACCATGTAATTTATTTTAAATTAATGAATAATTGATAACATTTAAAGTTATACTATTTTTTTTTGCATTTCTTTGAAAAGAAAAATATTGTTGATCAAACACAATAATAAAATAATCAGAAACTTATTTTCACAATAATGAAATAATGAGAAACTTACTTATAAAGAAATATAAAAGTTTTTTTTCAAATTATGCCTGGATAATTGTGGTATTTCAGAAAAATGTAATTTTCACTCATTTGAAGCTTGCAGAGTACTATAAATAACATTTGTCTAAGATTGAAAACAGAGTGTGCATTTCAAAGTTACAAAGCATAGCATGAAAGAGGCACATTTGGCAACATACTGAAAATTGAGTGTAGATGGAACACAATAATTTTATATTATATTGTTTGTCAGCACAAAGAACTCATGAAGTTTTCACTATACTTGTGTTTTATTATCATTATTATTTTCAGTATTATTACCGTATCTTTTATCATCCTATATGTAATACAATAATAATAATAAGAACAACAATAACAATAATAATAATAATAATTATGATTATTTTTATTATTATTATAATCATTACTATGACATTAAAGTAATAGTTATTATCATCTAAATAATATCAAAAAATAATAATTATCATTATCATTTCACATTCACTGAAGAAAAATTAATTTCTTTCAACTCCACTGCACACATCTTCAAGGTCTAGTTGGGATCCCTGCTGTGCTAATTGCCCTCTAATCAGTTACTGTTACATAATCGCTGATAAGCAGTAGATAAGATGGGAGTTGTATATTGGGGGGGGGGGGGGGGGGGGGGTACACTTTTATAGCAGTGAATCTAGGCCTTTAAGTAAGTTTATCATTATTTCATTATTGTGAAAATAAGTTTCTGATTATCTTATTATTGTGTTTGATCAACAAATATTTTTCTTTACATAGAAATGCCAAAAAAAAAAAAAAAACTAGCATAACTTTAAAAGTTATCAATTTAAGATAAATTACATTGTTTCCCCTTCTCACTAACTGATACACTTGTAAGGTAGACTGACTCTCCAATAAACATTGACCCTTGTTAATTGGAACCATACTGTGATGGTCATTAGCCCCCAACTGTGCTGGTGAAGACAGAAATCCCTTGGCCCACTGCCAAAATCTAGGCCTTTAAGGGCGTTTGACAGGACTTTTCTGGCCATGTATTGCTATGTGAAACTTTCAATTTACAAAGAGGCTAACTTATGGCCGAATTCCGATCTGTGCCACTAGGGAAGGTTTCGACAGAGGATTCCCGAAATTTTGATAGAATGATGGTCTTTATTATTTATTATCCGCTGACAGAGCTATAATATTTATGTAGAAGGTGTTTGATTATTATTTTAAGTTAAATAAATGTTTGTGTGAAATAACTTAAATGTTTTTAAATAGATAAGATCCTTTAAAAAGAATATCTAATATGCGCTAGAAGGAACCTTTTGGTAAGCTAAATCTTGTTTAAACTTTATTATTGTGTCTTGTTCTGTTATTTTACATAGTTGTATTGCACTAAAGATTGAAATAAAGGCATGATTGATTATGCGTAAACACATATAGGGCTAGAGGCTATTTGTAATGAATATGCATGAGTCCAAGATGGCGGCGCCCTAAGGGAATTCGGATTCCTTTGACGATACCCTTGTATCCATTACATGCTCAGTCAAGTGTGACATGTTCACCACAAGTGTTCCTTCCCTTGAGAAGGAACAATAACTGAAAAGACTAATGCTTGAAAGAAACAAAAAGGTAGAAATTAAACTTCAAATTGTGTCGTCAATAATTAGCGCCACTTTATACGGTCAGTTTTTTTGCGGAACAGTAAACCAATTGTATACATAACATTAACAAACATCGCCTGGTGAAATTGAAATGAAACTACAAAAGTTGTAGGGACGTGATGTTAAAAGAACTGTTATATCAACATACTGCAAATTTTAACTTTTTTTTATACATCCCTAGATAATTTTTTGCAGGTCTTCTAGGAAGAAAGTGCACAAATCCGACTATTACAGTTTTTGCAGTTGTAGCATGTTATAATTAGTGAAACTTTTCAACCGGCAAAACAAGAATATTTCACTTTGGGTTTCCTTTGAACATGTTTTTATCAATTTTAGATGTCCTGAGCATTATAAATAAAAAATGCATTTTGAGACGCTCCTTTAATAGTGCGCATCCCATGTTCACAATCAAACTTCACGTAAACCGACAATTTCTAATAACACAAATGCATTCAGATGCACGACGACTGCATGTAGATTCTAACTCATCACAAGTTTATGCAAAAGTTGGGTAAGATATATGTCAGTGTACTGCTACACAAGGGTAATGTAGATATATATACTACCTTTATATTTACAAAAAAATAGATAAGCTTAAACAAAAACTTTGACTCAATTTTAATTCAATCGTTAAACAATTATTAAAAAATAATATTAAATATAGGAAATAAATAATATGAGATCTGTCATTATAAAAACCCTAAAAATAAGAAAAGTTCAAGAATAAAGTGAAATAATTCAAAAACATATTTTAACATAAGAACTAATATATATACAAGTATAAAATAATGTCTTATTACTGACGAGTGCAATGTGTAATATTATGGATAAATAAGAGAAATCTTTATAATGCGTTTCAAACTATTTTCATCGGCATTTTTTCATGCGCTTCGGTCACATCCGGGGTTTTCTGAAATGCTTAAAAGGAGTACACCTTCGCTTTTCAAATTAGCCATGATAGGCCAACAGACATAAAAACATATTTTCTCATGATAAAATGACGTATTCTTTAACCTTATTGTATTTACATGTGTATGAAATACCAACGGACTGTAGAACAAGGTTCTAGTTTATATCAATAACAAATATCTGTCGATTATTCTTAAAAACGGATAAACGCCTTTATGTTTCCCGGACGGCGGATTAATCTGCCTTCAGTGAAAACTGTTCGGTTGATATTATTGCAAGCTCCGAAATACGGTAGTTAAATGTGTGAACCGCTTCGCGATTTCAACCTTAAAACCTTCTCATGATAAATTTTATCAACTTTAATATAGAAAGGCTTCCTTTTGTAAATAAACGGAAATTTGAAAAATTATGGCGGCCGTATTGGCGGCCATCTTGAAAATTTGGTGGTTCCACCCGCTTTGAGAACTAAGAAATGGATTTTCGGAAAAAATTTATCATTAGCTGTCAGATAAAAAAAATCTTGTTTGGGCTCAAAAAAGTAAATAAGAGTGCCCTATCTCTTGGATTAAATTGTCAGACGGATATGTAGGTTTAATTGTAAAGCTGAGACGACTATTGTTTCCAGTTGTCTGTTTCTCTCTTTCCTATCAGCATTTACAGTTTGTAATAAACATGTTCTAAGATCGCCACATATGATCAGTTCGTGTTAAAGTGCTGACATATATTGACTTGCAGTTGACAGGGGCAGAGGAGGGGGACCTAGACTCCAAGTGATCAAAGCTGTGGATGCACGAAATCCTGGTTCCATGTGTCACAAGCCCTGTACTGTTATCTTGAGCGGTATGTTTGGCATGACTGAATGGTCAGATACCCATCTTCATTGTACAAGTAAAATGCTCAGAAATCATCTATTCGTGTTTTTTTTCCGAAATCTCATTGTCATGTTTGACATGCTCATATTTACATGTGCTGTATACTAGAATCCGGTTTCCATGTGCTATACACTAGAATCCGATTTCCATGTGCTATACACTAGAATCCGATTTCCATGTGCTGTATACTAGAACCCGGTTTCCATGTGCTATACACTAGAATCCGATTTCCATGTGCTGTATAATAGAACCCGGTTTCCGTGTGCTGTATGCTAGAATCAAGTTTCCATGTGTTGTATACTAGAATCCAGTTTCCATGTGCTGTATACTAGAATCAAGTTTCCATGTGTTGTATACTAGAATCCAGTTTCCATGTGCTGTATACTAGAATCAAGTTTCAATGTGTTGTATACTAGAATCCAGTTTCCATGTGCTATATACTAGAACCCGGTTTCAATGTGTGGTTTGATCATGGATTTTTGTTTAATATAATTATTTCTGACATCATGTTTATTAAAGTTAAAAGTGCGCGCACTGTTTAGAAAAAAAAATTAGATTTAAATTGTTACAAATAAACATACCAAATAGGTTATTTTAAAATAACCCCTTTGAATTTATTTTGAAGCAGGTTGCTTAAACCGACTGAAACAACAATTGATTAGCTTGATAGTGTTGGGATTTTATGTTATAAATACCCATATCACGGTGACAGGATAACAATTTCCTCATCGATCTTTATTGAACTATTTGCCTTGAACCTATAAATCCAGGATTAAACTTTTCTCTTAACCATTTATACCAGCGTTACTTCAAAAATAACAGTTGTTAAATCAATGCGTTGGATTATAGTAAGTAAGTAAGTGAAAATGGATATACAATATTTGTAAGTAAATATTTGTACGAAGATATGTAGGCCTAATCAGTACTTTCTTTCTTTTTAGTCTTCAGACAAAGATATGATCATGAATACAATTACAAACAATACAAAGAACGGAAGAAAAATATAATGAAATAATTTGTTTAAAATAACTAAAATAATGCCATAATATTTGCAAGTAATTATAAGCTACGGCGCTGTCGTACTCTCAGGTAGTAGAACTCCATTAATTAAAGTGATGGATGCTAGATGTGGTATGTGCTGTCATAAGTGTAAAATAGTTTTACATCTTCCATATATTCGTTAACATTTATGTCACAGGTGTTTTTTTTAATAATTTGATCATACAAAATGTTCACCCCGATCCAATATTCGTGTCAACCACATGTCCCACATTCGTGTCAACCCCATGCCCAATTTTGTGTCAACCCCAGGTCCCATATTCGAATCAACTCTAAGTCCCGTATTCGTATCAACCCCAGGTCCCACATTCGTGTCAACACCAGATCCCACATTCGTGTCATCCATAGATCCTACATTCGTGTCAACCCTAGATCCCACTTTCGTATCAACCCAATGTCCCACATTCGTATCAACCCTAGCTCCCAAATTTGTGTCAACCCTAGATCCCACATTCGTGTCAACCCTAGATCCCACATTCGTGTCGACCTTTAGATCCCACATTCGTGTCAACCCCAGGTCCCACATTCGTATCAAACCTAGATCCCACATTCGTATCAAGCCCAGGTCCCACATTCGTGTCAACCCTAAGCCTCATATTCGTGTCAACCACAGGTCCCACATTCGTGTCAACCCTAGATCCCACATTCATGTCAACCCCAGGTCCTATATTCGTGTCAATCCTAGATCCCACATGCGTGTCAACCCCAGGTCCCACATTCGTGTCAACCCCAGGACCCACATTCGTGTCAACCCTAGATCCCACATCCGTGTCAACCCTAGATCCCACATTCGTGTCAACCCCAGGTCCCACATTCTTGTCAACCCCAGGTCCCACATTCGTGTCAACCATAGGTCCCACATTCGTGTCAACCCCAGGTCCCACATTCGTGTCAACCCTAGATCCTACATTCGTGTCAACCCCAGGTCCCACATTCGTGTCAACCCTAGATCCCACATTCGTGTCAACCCCAGGTCCCATATTCGTGTCAACCCTAGATCCCACATTCGTATCAACCCCAGGTCCCACATTCGTGTCAACCCTAGATCCATTCTTACTCGTGACTACGGGCGTATATACAGATTTGTCCGTCAAGCCTAAAATGGCTATGAATGACATGTGATGTTGGTATAAAGTGGCTGCAATAGGGGCCGACCATTTAATATTCTGGGGGCGGAGAGGGGGGGGGCTGGACTTTTTTTTTAAATCACGTTCTTGGTTTTGCTTGAAAAAATATTCTGGTTTCAACATACTGAAAAAAAAATTCTGACTCCCGGATCACTGAAAAAAAAAAATAGGCTCTAATTCAGATTAAAAAAAAAGAAACATTTCCAATATTATTATTCTTTATTTCGAAACTAGTTTTAGGTTTTATATTTTGCAATTACATAATAAGATTAGTATATATATATATACTTAGTTCGTATAAATTCTCTCTACTATATAATAATTTATAATGCGAACTTGTATCCTAGCGGATCTCACGTATGGGAAAGTCAACTGTTCTGAATATAGTTATATATCCCTTAATGCAAATTATCTCAATATATATTCAATGTATCCACGAGATCCAGTTTACTTTCAGAGAGAGAAAATATAGCTTCTCTGGTCCCAATCAGTTAAAAAGACTAAAATGTCACTACTGATTTATGAGACATGAAAACAGAGATTTGAGTATATATATGCAAATATTGAACCAGTACGAATGTGTAGTACAATTCGGGCTCGTATATAAAGCAGCATCGAAACTAATCTTATTGGGTTAGTGGACTTGCTTTGGCATATGCGAGTTCGTTTGTACTGCTAGGCGCTTTGCCGTAATTGGTTTGGTATATTGTGGTGGTGATTTAGTTCGTATAAATTCTCTCTACTATATATATATATATATATGTATATATACACTAATCTTATTATGAAATATAGACATTTAATTGAAGCCACCCCTAACCATTTTACTGGGATAAATTTAGGCCCTATGGTCGCTTCACTGAAAATTGTGGTAAAAGTCACTTTTTTGCATTATTTTTCACTTTGATTCTGAAATATCATTCATTCCGTCATGAATAAGACGCAGATGGATGCATTTTGTGCATTTTCTGACATTCTGGAGAAAAAATAATGACCTTTTTATCCCAGAAATCGCTGCAGAAATAGGCGCATCTACGCAAAATATGGTTAAAATTCGAAAGTTTTCAAATTTCATGATTATTTTGCATTGGAAACACCATTTTATAACATACAACCGTTTTATGACTATTAACACTAAGTAATAGTCTTCCGAGAAAAGTCTTATTTTGAAGGTCAGTTATTCAAATCCTTTGTTTCATGTAAAAAACGTCAACTTCAAGTCGTCTTTACGTATCTTCATAGAACATTACTTTTTCCTGCACCTATTTCTCATGAAAGTTCTATCATAGATTAACAAAAAAAAAAAGAAAAGAAAATAGGGGGTTGAATAGTTCCTAATGAAATGCCAGTCAGTTTTGGTCAGCTACCCTAAAAATAATGCATATTTCCTCTTGTCCGCACAATAAACACCTACTTCCGGTTTCGATCTGCAAAACTTGCCATGTGGGGTGTATGAACATGAAAACCGTCTCATTTCTTGCAGAATGTATTCTAGTAGTGAAAAAGTATGATTAAAGCACTCGTTCAAGACGATTTTGCGCAAAAACAATGGGAAAATTAGGATATATTTACTATGGACTTCTTTCGCACATTTTCGACGGAATTACTGACCTTATTCCTCTAATACCGAGTAAATATTTTCGATGACTTCCGGTTCCGTTTTGTGTATAGGTTACAACACACCTAATAGCTGTTTCTCTTTATTTTTTTTTATAAAATTGACGTATTTCCAATGGCCGCAGCACACACCAGGACCCATTTTAAGTGTCTGTAACTATATTTTCTTGAAGAATATTGTCAGTGCTGAATAAAAATCAAAAGAAAAGTGGGGGTCATGTTTGATGCAAGAAATATTTTTTCAGTCAAACACACAAACTGCAAAATAAGCTAATAAATGAAACCCCAAATTGTAGTGGTGGTGTATGATCTAAGTTTCCATGAAAAATTCTGTCATGTTATTTCATTATGAAAATGCTACCTACATGTCAAGCATAAATTTTTCATGTGATTTTAGCAAAAGAATTGTAAAGAATGTAAGGAAAATAGCTCTACAGAGCAAAAAAGCCTGAGGACTATTTGTATCCGCCATTATGCAACTTCTATTTTTTGTGCCATCTTCCTATTTAGTGTCTGTATGCCCACAGTCCGTAGGGACTGGTTGTGGCATACAGACACTAAATAGAAAAATGGCGCGAAAAAAATGGTAGTCGCATAATGGCGGACACAAATAGTCCTTAGTTTTTTTTGCTCTGTAGAGCTATTTTCCTTATTTTCTTTGCATTTTTTTGCTAAAATCACATGACAGATCTATGCTTGACATGTAGGTAGCATTTTCATAATGAAATAACAACATGACAAAATTTTTCATGGAAACTTAGATCATACACCACCAGTACAATTTGGGGTCTCATTTTTTAGCTTATTTTGCAGTTTGTATGTTTGACTGAAATTATTTTTCTTGCATCAAACATGACCCCCACTTTTCTTTTGATTTTTAGTTAGCACTGACAATATTCTTCAAGAAAATGTAAGTTACAGAAATTTAGAATGGGTCCTGATGTGTGCTGCGGTCATTGGAAATAGGTCAGTTTTATATAGAATAAAGAACAACAACTATTTAGTGTGTTATAACCTTGTCTGCATGAGAAACAAAGCACCCAAAATCAGTCACAGAAATTCGTAAACCGTGCCAACATATTTTTATTATTATTATTTCTTTTTTCGATTTGAAAATGTATATGCAACTGAAAAATATCTCTTAAACAGCAAGGAGTTTTGCGCAGAGTCCAAACAAAAAAAGAAAATCCTAAGCCAGTACGAGAACGCGGTGAATGACATTTTGCGCAAAGTATGATATTCGCTGTAATAGGTATGATGACACTAAATGTAAACTATTTCTCGCGAATTTTCACTTTCTTTTGAGTGGATAGTTTCTTTGTAACAGGAAATAATATGAAACCTAGTCATACGGATTCTTTCTTCTTTCTGTATAAATTGTTCTTATATTTTCAATTTTGACAGTAAGCCTGACGGTTTGGCAACATTTACATTCTAAAGAAAAAGAAGTACGACTACTACAGCAAAAAAATGACGAGAATTAGTTATAACTAAAATATTTCCGTTATACGGTTAATCATATTAATTATGACCATAGAAACCAGTTAAATAGAAATTTGTCCCTATTTGAAAATAGTGATTTAAATTTTTAATGTAGATATTTCATGTTCGTCTAATAAACGTTTGTAGTATAGATACCGGAACTTACATAATCCTGTTATCCTAAACACAGACTATTGCAATTCTTTTAAATGTCATTATTGTCAAATGGTACTCTTTTAAGAGAAATTTTGTCCCACTAATCAGCTATGGTAAACCTCTTGTATGGAAGAATGACAAACAACCATTTACATGTAAAATTCTTACTTCAATTCATTCTAAAAGTTCTTGACCAGAATTTTATCCAGAACACAAACACTGTTGGTCGAAAATCAAGAAATCCAATTTAGTTTACCAGACTCCTAACAGTCTAGGGCCTTTTTGAATGTGATTAAGTGTAATTTCTTAGCTCTATAAGGGATCGAAGTTGGTGTCTCTCAAGCTTATAGCCAACATTTTTTTCCAAGTGTAAAGTTCTAGTCTATGTACTGATTTTTTGAGAAAGTAGTTACAATGTATGTGAAAGACTGTGAAAGGGAAGAGGATAAGCAATATATGCTTTTCCATGCCTTTGAATTTGAACCTCAAACTTTTTGTTCAAAATTTACAGGCAGAACATTGGTTAACTATACACATTAATGATTTCTGCTCCAATATTGGTAAAATTTGTGATAAATATTGATAAAACTGGGCCAAAATAAAAACAAAGAAAAGAAACAGAAGCATCTGACGGGGTTCGAACTCCAGACCTCGCGCATGTGAAGCATGTATGCTAACCATTAGACCACGGCCACGGGGAACTGTGATTCATGTTGGGGTAAAATTATGTATATAAATAAATTTTGGTACGGCACCGTGTCTGGATTCGTTTTACATTGACATTTTTATTATTATTGGCTTTTCTACATTAAAAAAAATAACCTGGCGATGATTTTGTTATTCAATAACTACTGTAATCTACATTATTATTCAATACTGGAAACAATAAGCGGGCGCTTGAATTATCCATAAACACGTTACATGAAGAAACCCGAATAACACCGATTCCATTAATACCGCCCCTGTACTTTCCAACTCATCTCCATACACATCAATTTTACCTCACTATCCTCATTATCACTGTCTACAATTTTGCCAATGTAATTCTCATTTTCATACATCATCATTACATAATCACCCTTGGCCATTCTCGCCATGGTAATATATATTTCTGTGTTTTCATAATTGCTTGTGTCTGACACTTCCTTTGAATTCTCAATTTCTGTGTTACTCTTATCTATGTCAGTAGTCTGGCTTTTATTTCTTTGTGCTTTTGTTAAACAATGATTGACCCATGAGCATCTTGTGGCTTCATTAAAGCCGTTCTCTCGGTAGCAGTCCTCGCATACACATATTGTTTTTCTCGGTTGTATGCTCACATTAGAAATTGCAACAACACTGTGTATTTTCATTGTGCCCTTTACGGGGTTATTTCAGTATTCCGTCTGTCAACATTCTCTTTCGAGTTCTCGAAGTCACCAACTGATATTTTGTGAAACTCTGTTTGGCTGTCTGTGTTTCATTGCCAAGCCTGATTCAATCCACTTCCGTTGGTTGAAAAAATGGCGTGAGAACTACATTGTCTGTAATAGTATGTATATAGTAACCTGATCCAGCAAGCCTGGAAGAGTTGTTTGCCCTTCACCTATATAATGTAATACATGCTTTATCTGGGCCTCACAAGCCCGCCCGCTTAGCTCAGTAGGTAAGAGCGTTGGTCTACGGATCGCGGGGTCGCGAGTTCCATCCTCGGGCGGGGCGTATGTTCTCCGTGACTATTTGATAAACGACATTGTGTCTGAAATCATTAGTCCTCCACCTCTGATTCATGTGGGGAAGTTGGCAGTTACTTGCGGAGAACAGGTTTATACTGGTACAGAATCCAGGAACACTGGTTAGGTTAACTGCTGTTGAAAAACGGCGTTAAAAACCCAAACAAACAAACATCTGGGCCTCATTTGAGCTTAGCAAGGAACTACTACACATTAAATCTAGTTAGAGCACAGTCGTTGTCGTTCTATATATTACTCCATCATAGTAACATAACATTGTCTATCGACAAATTCTGAATATTTTAAAGAAGCATTAAATCGAAGTTGTGGGTTTTTTAGTAGCTGGAAAGAATTTCCAATATGAGAAATAACGGTCAAATCACGGTGGGTAGTCAACACGGCGGCTATATGTAAAGCCGCAGAGTACCTGTGGAAGTAGACTGCCTTAAGGACTATGCTATTTTGAAAATGAAAAATTTCTTTGTAAAACTGAAATTGTCGTAACAACACGAGAAATGCGCGGTGATCAAAGAGAAACTAATAATAATGAAAAAATGTATCTCCGAGTAAATTATAAAGTATCAAGGACACTCAAAAGCTTGTCCCAACAGTATACTGGAAGAAAATGCATAGAAATTTTCGGTGTAGGTATCTGGTACCGTAAGTCTCTCATATGTATATATATATATATATCACACCCTATAAACGACTGTATCATCCCTCTTCCTCTTGCGAGTGATCAAAACAATAAACTGACAGCTAAAAGTTGAAAAACAGCATTTTAAAGTGACTGATTTGCTTTGAAGGTATGTATATTTACATTTTATTAGAAGCTAAATATGATTTGTTTCTGTATATAACGTGTTAGTCTAAAAACTCGATTGATCACTGATTTTGTCCAGAAATTGTACATTGCCGGCGTCAAAAGTACTTATTTTCTTGCTTGAAGAATGACCTACATGTAAATTCCACTGCTTCATGGATAAAGAAACAATACTAGTTTGGTAAAATAAAATAAAATCATTGATAAATTCACCAATTTGTTTATAACCGTAAATGAAAGAAGATTCCGTGTTATTTCCTGACTGTATGCACGCTTGCTTAATTACTGTACAAGTGCTTGCGAGTTTGGTAAAAAGACTGTATGCCTGTTTGTGAGTGACTTCTTTATAAAATATCGGCGTTTCCTATGCTCCTGTAGTATTTCTTCATATTTAGAACCCACAAACAATGTTTGAAGGAGGGTGGTATAAAGCAGTCACCACGCGATCTGTCTGTTCGATCTGTTTGTATATGTGTCCTCATATATTTGGTCGTGCAATTACTTCAGTGCTACTGCACCTACCTCTCTCAAAGTTTACATACAAACATCGGCCATATGTAGTTAATGTCCATCTTAATATTTTCCTTTTTCTTTTAAAAGTGACAATTAAAGGTGAAACATGGTCTGTTTTTCGTGTCAGTGCCATACCTTCTTTATGCATTAAGGGATTTTGAAATAACTTGGCACAAATGTTCACCATCATGAGACCGTAATGCGACGATGTGTCGCATACAAGACTATATTTTGTAGAATTTCAAACCATTGAAACCAATATATAATCGCAACTGCAATTAATAAGGTGTGAAAATATGAACAGTAAATGGGGTGATTTGGAGTGAAACGGCGCCAGATTGAATCCACTAATCCTTTGTGGATCGCTTTCTTGACAGCGTCGCACAGTAAACAGCTCTATTTTAGTTCTGTCTTTGTATTTGCCATAAACACATGAACTTTAACATGAAACTTGTCTTATTTTACTGAAAATACATTCTGCGAATGAAATAAGTCCCCATTTTACAAGCAGAAGTGCCATTAGAGGAAAAAATGAGGGTTTATTATCTCACCTGAGCAAGAAGTGCTCAAGGTGAGCTTTTGTGACCACCCTGTGTCCGTCGTCCGTCGTTGTCGTCCGTCGTCAAAAATTTGACTGTTAACACTGAAAGGTCATATTTTTGGTCCAATCTTAATAAATCTTGGTCAGAATGATACCCTCAATAGCATCTTGGACGAGTTCGATATTGGGTCATCTGGGCTCAAAAACTAGGTCACCAGGTCAAATCAAAGGAAAAGGTTGTTAACAGTCTAGAGATCACAATTTGGTCCAATCTTACTGTAACATGGGCTGAATATAACCCTCAATAAAATCTTGGACCAGTTCGACATTGGTTCATCTGGGTTCAAAAACTAGGTCACCAAGTCAAATCAAAGGAAAAGCAAGTTAACACTCTAGAAGCCACATCTATGACCATATCGTAATGAAACTTTGTCAGAATATTATTCTTGATAATCTATAGGTAACGTTTAAATCTGAGTCAAGTGGGGTCAAAAACCAGGTCACCAGATAAAATCAAAGGAAAAGCCTGTTAACTCTCTATCGGCCATAAATATGGCAATATCTCTAATGCCTACCCACGACTACCCGCTGTGATTTGATAATCATTTCTCATACATTTATACTTACCAAATAACATACAGCTTTCGATATAAATGTCGGAATTTGCCGATCATACTGAAACAAAGACGAGGTACAACTCACGCCATTTTTAAAACAACAGAGTGGATTGAGCAAGGCCTAGCAATGAAAACGACCAAATCCGCAAGGACAGATTCCCGGCGTGTGCGCGTTATCACTATCGAATGTAAATTATTTCTAACATGAGAAATAGCGGTAAATCTTGACAGGTAGTAAACACGACGGCTGTACTATTCGCGCACGGTATTTGTAACGATAACATGTTTATGTTATTATTGAGGAAGGGGGAATCGGGTAGTTAAACCATTAGGCCATTCGTGACAAAATAGTTGTACTACTTTTGAATCTTGTTGACTGATTTACCATGAAGTAAACTCTGAATTACTAATAAGGACTTAATCAACTTTTCCGATAATGTTTTCGTTATCTTTTTCTATTTATACGTCCATTCGCAGGATACTTGCGGGTGAAATAGTCTTTTTAAATCAGAGGATCATTTTGTTGCAGACGGACAGACAGACGGGGGTCAACCTATAGTCCTCTCCTGTCTCATCTCATCGATATTTTGAAATCGTAAGGTAACATTTCTTCGTGTGATTTCCATAGGGAATCGACGGTTAATTTCTTGCATGACATAGTAGGGACCCTGTGTACACATTCAGTTTCTAATTCGTATTTTATGATAGTATATGTGTGTAAAACCAACATTGAACACTTGCATGTAAACGACGCTGAAGCATTCAATTAATTATTTAATTATGTAGGATAGCGAGTCACAGACACTCCACCCCACCCCCAATGGATTAGTACAAGCACTGCACGGGGGGTTCGACATTAAATGACATTATAAACATGACGACTGATCAAAAGAAATAATTTTGTATGCATATTTTTTTATTTCATTTACGCCTTTTAAGGACATAAATCGCCTATTGTACTCGCAAGATGGAATACAGTATCACTCGCAAATACGCGTTCAGATCAAATATCAAAATTGGCAAGTCGGCATACAGTAAATGTTTTTTCACCGACTAGATAAAAATAAATTTCATTCAAAAACGCATCAGAAACGAAAGGTTTTATTTACGTATATTTATGGATTATGTATACTTATTACAGAAAACATCATTGATAATTGGGTTACAAATCAATTTGGCGCGATATTCATCAGTTTCGTGACTTGGTCGAGTGAATTTTCATGCAATGAGTGTAATCAGTCAACATTTTTTAAACCTGTCAGTTTCATCTATTATATCACCATATACACATATTTATGT
This sequence comes from Mercenaria mercenaria, assembly GCF_021730395.1. NCBI lineage: Eukaryota > Metazoa > Mollusca > Bivalvia > Venerida > Veneridae > Mercenaria > Mercenaria mercenaria. Next base: position 35,724,092 of record NC_069364.1, on the reverse strand, counting down.
TAGACTTGTCGTTTAACTTAAATACACATACAGTGTAAAGCCAAATAATGAATTTGAAAACGATTCTTACCTTTTGCGTGTCTGTTTATTGTTTTGATCGCTCGCAAGAGGAAGAGGGGGATACAGTCGTTTATAGGGTGTGTATATATTCATCAATCAAGGATATGTCAGTGTAAATGAGTTGAGCGTTAGTTTTCTAAGAAAACGTCGTTAAACTGTGTTACACAAATCACACGTGCACCGATATTCTACAAAAGTATGTCCGCCATGTTTTCTTCAGTGAACGAAATAAAAGGAGTATTTTACCTTAGAATTCCCTATTGTATAGTGCGATTCACTCTCTAATCTAAATAAAGTATCACTTTTTTATAACATCCCACTGTCCGATCTTTCTGATCACTCACAATTACGAAATAAAACCAATGTGTTATCAAAATTATCACTTTACACGGCTTCATGGAGATCAAGGCCTACTAACAATAAATTTGCAAACAAATGATGAAAGATCGGGACTTTTTCAAAGATATGTTTTATTTCCAGTAATTTTCTGATATTCTAACGCTTAAGCAACCAAATTGTGTGCACAGAAATAACGAAGAAGTTATGCAATTTAGCTGTTAGTTTAAATTTTGGACCTATTTTTTTCCAGCCCAACAACATACATGTATGTGTCACAAATCCGGCTTGTCCTCGATATCAGTGTCAAAGGTTACCAGAATATAAATACAATAAATAAACAATCGCTTACTGTGTTCCTGAAAGTCCCATAAGATGAAACGGCTCGTGTTTATACATTCATATATACTCCGTATCGGGAACATTGACAGTCACAGTTCGATCTTTTCCACGAACATTTAAACATTTACTTTTATTCCTTAATTTTAGATTTCAAGCATGACGATTCATATATACGTTCAAGAACGTAAATTTCATGCTTTCCGACCCTTATGGTGTGTAAACTTTTGTAATTAAAAGTATGGTGTATTCTACAAACCATTTGTAATTTCTGACGGTAAATATTATTGAGAGTATCATTTATGTTATCGAAATTTAATTGAATGTATAAGTTTAATACTTGCAAAAGAAAAACGTAGACATTATTGTTCAATTCACAGGATATGAAAATCAGCGTGAATATTTCATAATGGTAAATATTTCAAACGTTACTTCTATAGATGCCTCCGGATGACCGGATGGCCAAGGTCGCTGACTTCGAATTCCTAGCCACCGACGTGGGATCTAACCTTACTTTAGGTGTAATATTCTTCACTTAAGGAAGCCACCAGCTGACTTATCGAAGGTTGGTGTCTCTATCTAGGTACTAGCCTGAGCCCGAAAAAAATGTATGGAGGGGCACCTGGAGTCTTTCCCTACCAACAAAACCTGGGAAAAGTTAATTGTGTCGTTTCGATGTTACTCTACACCCAACAAAATAAAATAGACAAATATTATTCCCGTTTTTATTTGTTTGTTTTTTTGTTTATATTTTTATATAAATGAATATGCAAAAGGGTATTTGTTTGTTTCAGTGTAACGCCAAAGTATAATATTACAATTTTACATCAACAATGAACGCCACATAATATTTTCACGAGGGGTTAATGCTTTGATGTTAAATGTAAAACAAACATACCCCTTCTGTATAAAGGTAAAGGTCTTGTTTATTATAGTGTCACCCCTATTTAAAGGGCCAGCCAATTTGGCTTATGAGACACCTTTTATTGTGCTTGTCAATTACCTCCCAACCCCTACCACTATGCCAGGCACCATGCGGATAGAAGTCTGTAACCATTCATTTAACTAGCTCGCGGCTGACGAACCGGCCTTTTCGGAACGAGTCCCATGACCCCAGTGCAAAATCATCCATGCTAAATAATACGTACGATATGTTTGCTTTCTCACTCTCTAACATTTCCGAAACGATCTATTCGATTTTTATCATAGAGTTTTAGTTTATTTTTCACCTTTAATTAAAGGGTAAGGAAAGCCTGAAAATAAAGTAATTTTATATGAAAGTCATCATCAAGCCTTTCATATCGCTGAAAGAATTTTTAAAATCAGACAACTATTCAGAAAGATATGGCAGTTTGAAATTTAAGAAAATGGCTGACAATGGATGCTATTTTTTTTTTGGTGCACTTTGCGGACTTATGATAAAGTTAAATATATATATATATATATATTAATCTGACCAGTACACTCCCTGTAAATGCACACTTGGTAAGCGCTCAGACCCTTCTTGCACACCATACCTATAGTTCGGACTTCTTTAATGTGTAAAGGCTTGTGCACAAAAATGACAAATTTTACCGACACCTGGTTAATTGTAATGTGTTTTTAGCTCACCTGAGCACGAAGTGCTCAAAGGTGAGCTTTTGTGATCACCCTGTGTCCGTCGTCCGTCCGTCCGTCCGTCGTCAACAATTTGACTGTTAACACTCTAGAGGTCACAATTTTGGTCCAATCTGAATGAAACTTGGTCAGAATGTTACCCTTAATAAAATCTTGGACGAGTTTGATATTGAGTCATCTGGGTTTAAAAACTAGGTCACCAGGTCAAATCAAAGGAAAAGCTTGTTCACACTTTAGAGGTCACAATTTTGGCCCAATCTTAATGAAACTTGGTCAGAATCTTACCCTTAATAAAATCTTGGACGAGTTTGATATTGGGTTATCTGGGGTCAAAAAATAGGTCACCAGGTCAGATCAAAGGAAAAGCTTGTTAACACTGTAGAGGCCACACTTATGACTATATCTTCATGAATCTTGATCAGAATGTTAATCTTGATGGTCTCAAAATCTAATTTGAATCTGGGTCATGCCGGATTAAAAACTAGGTCACCAGGTCAAATCAAAGGCAGAGGACAACCGTAAGCTGATATAGCTTTCTGTCCAATTCCTTAATTAATTGTTTGTAAATGTTTCATGTATTACTGAAATAAAATATGTTTAAACTAAAACAAAATCAAAGGCAAAGCTAGTTAACACTGTAGAGGCCACATTAATGACCATATCTTAATGAAACTTGGTCAGAATGTTGATCTTAATAAACTATAGGTTAGGTTTAAATCTGATTTAGGTGGGGTCAAAATCTAGGTCACTAGGTCAAATCAAAGGAAAAGCTTGTTAACACTCTAGAAGCCACATTTATGACTGTATTTTCATGAAACTTAGTCAGAATGTTAATCTTGATGATTTTTAGGTCAAGTTCGAATCTGGGTCATGTGGGGTCAAAAACTAGGTCACCATGTCAAATCAAAGGAACAGTTAGTTAACACTTTAGAGACCACATTTATGACCATATCTTAATGAAACTTGGTCAGAATGTTAATCTTGATGATCTTTAGGTCAGTAGGTGAGGTGAGCGATACAGGGCCTTCATGGCCCTCTTGTTTAGAAAAGTAATAAATGGAAATAGAAAAATAACTCTCAGCTCATTTACACGGATAGTTCAGCTTTATTATGTATGATATACTTTTTCGCATTTATGCTTGATGATATAGAATACTTACACCGAAAATTGTGACCCGAACATACTGATAACTTTTCCCACGTTTAGTCTTTTAATTAAAGCAATAGTTCAGCACTGCATGGTTTTAATGTATTGTCACATTGGAATAAAATTTGTTTTACAAAAACTTCGAAATTCCTCAGAAATAATATCATATACCCCACCCATCTAATTCAGAATTTCAAAATAACATAGGCCTTAATCATAAAGCTTGTTAAGTAATTATTCCTCTATGGTGTATTGGTCTAGGGCGCAGAAAAGTTTTTTATTGCCGAGGCTGTCCTGGTTAGATGGTCATGAAGCCCGCTAACTTCGAATCACTTGCCCCTTTATAATGTTGTAGGTTCGGGGTGTAGAATTATTTCATGTGACGAAGCCATTCAGCTGACTTACGTTAGGTCAGTGGTTCTACCCAGGTTCCCGCCCATTACGAAATAATGCCCAACGGAGTACCTGCATGGGATCTCCTTCCGGCATCAAAAGCTGGAAAATTGCCATATGACCTAAATTGTACCGGCGTGAAAACCCGCTGTATAAAAAGCGTCGGTCTGCATGATTGAGCTTCCGTATGATACATAGAATGAAAACCGTGTGACAGGTGACTATATCCTGGCGTATACATAACCGCGCTGATATTGTGTGTACATTTTGCATTACTTTAATGAAATGGGTAGATGCATTTAATATACAGTATAAGGCAAAGTTTGCTGCAAATACGAACTTTTCGACTGTCATCGACTGTCATCACGTGTTTGCGGAATTTCAATGTACCTATCTCCTGTCCTATGTATGTAATGTAACCAGAAGTAAATGTTTCGTATTCGTACTTTGGCGGGAAAACCGCATGTGCGTTTCATGCCGCTCATTCGAAAATAAAAGTAACAGGCGCAATCAGCATGCTCGTTTTATCTTAAGCTGAAGAACAAAATGTATACCTCATCAAAAGGTGATATTTTTATTTCGTTTACAGATCTACTAAGTCTACCGATGCTACAAAACTGTTCAAGAATACCGTCAGTCATGAGTGATATTTAAATGACTCTGCTTTGAAATTTCACCAAACGGCCACGCAAGAGAATTAAAGACGCGAGGATGGAATTGATATTATGTTCTTTACAAAGAATATTTGTTATTGTTGATTACAATAATTATTATTAGCAACAAGCTTTTGTGGATCATCCAATCATCCAATTAACACAGCAAATTGTGTCAATTAAAATACATTGAGACCGGTGAATTTTAATCGTTAATTGCATTGGACTTTAGATGGCAGGTAGAATTTTAACCAAGACCGAAATGTCACTAAACATAGCGTGCATGGACTTAGACAGTAGTCGGTAAACAAATGTGTTTTCATGCTGAAAAAAGAAAACGAGTTAGCATTCGAAACTTCATTAATTCGACTGTTAACAATAGTAACTCATAGTGAAGATATGGGTACATCTACTGTGAATGATGTCCTCAAATTCAGTTATCTACAGTTAAAACAATGATACGCACCTGACATGCATTTATTGAGTCGGCTAAACTCTGAAAGCGTTTGACGAGTCCTTGCTATCGCCCGATTTCTCATTCACATTAAATGGCCTCACAACACAGCGAATCGATGTAGTTCCATTAGATTGTCTCTAATTTCAAGGAGTTCATTGATCGGATGAAGTTCAGTTATGTCAATCCCATTTGCTATGAACAATATACGATGTAATCTGTTAAAATTTATGAAGTGTAATTGTGCAATACTCGAATAAAGCCACGTATTTTCTTCCGCGGTAACTTACTAAGCATAAACACGCATAAGTATTCTGCGGGATTTGGTAATACATTTGCGCGTATGATTATGGTGACTAATTTTATGCCCTTTTGTCACAAAATAGCAAATATGATGTTCACAAATTCAAATAAAAACTGCATATTAACATATTAGCCAAATTATTCATTTGTTACCCTGTCCGTTTCAAAAAAAAATCTTTAAAATCATTGCGCAAATAACAAATTTATTGCGCTGTGCATTTCATGAATTGCGCAGGCTTACCAAGCTTGCGTAACATCCAGCGAAAGATAAAATATAGTTCCAGAACATACTGCTAGTATTTTATTGAGTCGGGTACCTCTGAAAGCATTGGAATGTCTCTTATCAAAGAGTTTACCACATCGATGAAATTAAATTATGACAGCTTCATTTTAAATGACCCGAATAAGATATGTGCAGTATGTTAATTCTTCCGCGAGCCTTCGCAGATGAATCCAACTACATTCTGGGCACTTGTCGGCGAACACACGTGACCTGTTTATAACAACGCTTCTACGACTTTGCGTTTGAAAATACGGACTTCGGTTTACCGAATAAATACTACGAAGATCGGCCAGATAAAAATGATGCAAAATCGCGAGTGGCGAAAATGCAAACGTCTACATACAACTTCGTTCTAAATCTTAACCTTTCTGGAATTTTGACTGGTTCGGATAATTTGCTTACGATTCATGATGACACATAGGTTGAATTTTGCAGTCAGTAAGCGGATAAATTATCGGGAGAAGAAGCTCTTACTGGTTTGTTTAATTACTACTGATTTGAAAAAAGATTTTATTTCTTATTTTTCGAGAAATAAACAATCGGCGAAACATTAAATTGTATTTTCTTGTAGTTTTTGAAATCGATAGTAGATCGTCCATGTTAGGCTGCATTGACGAAACGAAACAACTTTTTTTATAAAATGATTTAAATAAGAGGTACTTTCACCGTAAACTTCAATGTCAGATACTGCCAATTGCTGCTAAACCGTCTTCGTATCATCACAATTTGTAAAACATTTTGTTGAAACTGGAGAATTTGGCGTATTAAGGAAAGTGTAATTGTATCCGGATATAATATTTTGGGTAAATATCGAGCTGTGTTATGAAATTTTAACATTCAAGTAACAGACATGATAGATATTATTGTAACAGAAATTATTCTAGAATTTATTTTTATAACACATACATAGAATCTATATCAGACTTATATTCTAGTCCTGGGGCATGACCTGAAAGAATAAATATGAAGTGACAGTCATTCATACTTTGGATATTGTAATACTAAAAAGAATCTAGGTAATATTTAGAAATTGAAACATAAAATTTTCAGTTAGAAATCGCACCAAAGGCTGTATACATTTTCAAAATTTTCTTGTGGTGATACCCCAAACCCTACTTGCACGAGGGGGTATCCTCCCCCCCCCCCCCCCCCCCCCCCCCCCCATATTGCCACTTTACAGTTTGATACATTTGCGCTTTTACCACCTGCCACAATGCTCATTTCAAAATCTGACTGCAATTCAAAGGAACACCCCTCCCCACACCCACCCTGCTACCGACCACGTAAAAATGGCTCAAAAAAATTTCAGCCCAGTCTGGGCCTGTCTGTCTACATGAATCAAAATGGATAATTGAAAGTGCATGAACTTGAGGACTACTGACATGGTTTTGAAGGGGTTAACAGGTCTGAAATTGAATAAATGATGGTTTTAACTAAAAAAAGAACTGCATTTATTAATATAGGCTTTCTTCTCCGAAATTGGTAGCTTGTCCGAGTAACTTCCCTTAGTTTCGAATGCGCAATTTTCCTGTCAGTGTAAACATTCATGACACTATATATTGACACTCAGCAACATTTACATATCTTTAAGCGCTAAAGTAAGTATACTTTAAATTCACATCACTTATAATATGATTGAACAATACTTAATGTATGACACGGTTATCGCCAGGCCCGTTATCTGTAAAATATCTGAAAAGTTCTTTCGTCCATCCGTTACAAATTGTATGTGGTAATCCGCGCTGTAAAATTTCAATATATAAATTGTCATATTCAAATTTTATCATGTGCGAATATATCCCAGCCGATAAGTACCTGTTTTGGTAATGCGGAGGCAAATGTTTACTGGAAAAATACATATAGTCATGGGCAGTATCTTAGTGTTAGCTGTCAAATTGTAGTTTGTACTTTCAACATTTTTATTTTTGCGAACCACTCTTCAATTTTAGAGAAATATATTGGGTTTAAATGCTTGTATAATGTCAATCAAAGTTTTACTAGGCATCGATTCAATGTCCATTTCATTTATTGTAACAAAATCTCTGTTCTGTTGGGAAAAAACTGAAACAAAAAACAAACTGAAACTGGTAGACTATACTACCAGTACATCATTCATTAGCCGACTCTCAGGCCCTTAAGGGCTTTGATTTTATTACATTGCTTACAATTAAGTACAAACAAGCTTTCATCAAAAACTGAAAACTAAAACATAAATATGTCAAGATACGAGTTATATGACCCAGGGAAGTGCCTACTCGTTAGTATCTTGAACAATGAGATGGGTCCAATCGCTAAGGTGACTATGTCTTAGACTAGCTGACAAACGATATAGAATGCCTTTTGTTAAAACGTATAGCTAGTGAGACCAAATATCTCATACATAAATTTTCCTCTGGCTACCTTGCCTAAATGATTCGTGTACCAATGATTCGTAAATGATTTCTATTAGGAGCTAAATAATTTCAGGGATCAGGCAGCAACTAAATGTTTCAAACTATCAATCTTCAATTAATAATGATTAACTCAAACTTCTATAAGCTGGAGACTCTACACTTGACTGGTCTTTTTGTTGAAGTTCCCGTCAGACAATGTCTTTGAATCAACAACATACGAGTCTTATCGCATAGATGCTTGGCCTCTGTCCTCTTAATTGAAGTTGCAACTGTATATGATTGCCCTGACTCCTGGATGCTCAGCGCCTATATGCTATCACATGTAACATTCAACTACCATATAGGTATAACCCCGTTAGCAATATATTATCTACACAAATTATTCTGACAAAATAACTGCTTAATAACTGGGAAAATAATAATTCTGGGCCTACAATGCAAGAAAATCCTACAAGTTTTGCACAAATTTTGACTTATTCTTCCATGTCTCGTATACATCAGGCGTCGTTAACTGTGAGCAACACCCCCCCCCCCCCCCCCCAACCCCACCCCCAAAGATGTTTTATATGACGCCGCCATCTTGGAATGGACGTCACGTCATTTTACAACGTTAGTCTATGGGGAAAATCACAAAATCTTGATTTCTAACTTCATTTTACATTTTAAAAAAAAGCATGCCTAGAGATATTAACCTTCTGGTATTAACGATGACATTTTTTTTCATCAATTTTAAATACAGTATAACTAAGTTTTCGGAGGTCCAAAATTAGGTGAGACAGACTTTTATGATTCATCTACTTTCCAGATTATAGTGATTACATATTTTTAGGTAAAATGCAATAATGACATATGTCATGTGTTCACAAATCGGATTGAAATATCCGTCCCGAGGGCACCTGCGCATTGGGCGGTAACTAGGCTTGCCGAGTTACCGCCCAAAGAGTAGGTGGCCTCGGGACGGATATTTTATATCCGATTCGTAAACACATGACTAATTTTTTTTTTGTATATCGTATACATATTTATAATCTTTTTATTCTTACAGATTATTTTTCTTGCATACCGTATTTCAAAAATAGTAGATAGAAATACTTTCATTTGTACATAGCACTCTTTCTTATAATAGGGTATATACACAAAGCGCGGGAAAGTAACGCCCGTAAGCAGAAGGGACGTCATAACATTTTAGCGATGCACAATAACAAAGCTGCACTTTCGTTTTTGGACGGATTGTCGAAGACAATTCCGTCCAGTAGAACCACAATAATACATATACGAATTTCGGCTTAATCGATTTTTTGATAACCACCATATATTTCACACTCCGCCGAAAGAAAATAGTTCCCAAATGGCAGCACATAAAACAACTGAAATTACCACGCTTCACTGCGCGTTTTAATTGAATGCAGACGATTAGTGTATGTAGTATAAACGCGAGCAGACGATGTGCCCGCTGACCAATAAACTAAGCTCGCTTTATATACGAGACAGTGTTATGACGGATTTTTCATTGACGATTTTACATCAATGGAATTCACAAATAAATTAGCTGAACTAATAATTCAGAATTTAGGGGAAGTAAAAGCTAGGCTGTTTGTTATCTTTAATCACCACAAAGAAGTGAAATAGAATAATAGAACTTTGATAGATATTTTTGATAATCAAAAGAAGTAAAATACTTCTCCAATGACTTATGATACTTGGAAATTTATTGAGAAAGGAATTTATTATATTGCCGAATAGATAATTACTTAGCTCTTGGTAAATCTGTAAAAGTTACTACTATTTTTAGAGCAAAAACAAAATATTTCATGCTCAAATGATTTGGCTATGACAGTCTATTTTAATTTGCAACACGGTAATCAGTTGTTATGTGTATTCTTTAAAAGCCTGATCGTCTCTCTGACCTTCAAAATGTGTTTCAGTTCTGTCCCTATGTTATTATAGTTTGATGTATATTGGCCCAATACTGAATAGTTATTACAAAATGTATGATTGTTTTGTAATTGTGTGTATGTGTCTACATGCACATCTGTGCTGTCTGATCATGATAGTCTGCATTGTTCATATTTAGCCATTAAATTCACAATGAACATAGAAATGTGGCAAGGAAATGATTACACTGTTGTAAAAAAAAACAACCGAAAATGACATTTACTAGTTTAACAGTCCCAACAGAAAAGGGACATTGCTGATCTCGGACCTGACAGAGTCAATACATTTCAAGATAATCCGTCTTCCAGTGTTTATGTTACGCGCATATAGCCAATCTGCGCATTTGGTAAATCGCGCAGCGCAAATAACCAATTTGTTATCTGCGCAACGATTTGTAAATCGGGCAACCTTATATATTTCTTATATGCGCAGGGTAACTGTCTTGCGCGTTTGGTAAATGAGTCTGCGCTTTTAACATATGGATGATATCTCCCGATAAAATTGAATATCATTAAAGGGTTAGACTTGTAGGCCTACATAAAACTGTTTTAATTTTAAAACTGACGGTGATCAGGCACGCGGAAAGGTGTGAATTGACTGTGCTTAATTTGTAAAGAACATTTTTTAAAGTAAATGAGCGTATTTATGCGGTAATTTCAATGAGATGCTCACGTCCCTGGTAGTTTATGGACTAAACATTTCTGTTGACGACGGTATTAAGAGTCATTTGTCATAGGTGTTAAAAAACTTTAAAATGATACAAAATAACCAAAATTAAGAATATTTAATAACACAAGTTTTTTTTAATTTATTTTTTATTATTTTTTCAAACTTTTAAACGCCGTAGCCTGTGCGGGATGTCGATCCAGCGCTAATATCAAATCCTGAAATGACACCGATATTTCAAATATATTGATCATTTCTTACAGATCGTATTGATATTTTTTAATGTTTTGTAGTACAAAAGAGTAATTTTCGCCAGAACGTGAACGAATTTTTGTTGCTGCGCAAGATGTGTCCTGCGCTAATAGAAAATCTGGAAATTACTCTGATAATATGAATAACTGCCATAAACCATTCTAACTTTTACATTGTTTAACAATTACCGACTGATATTGCAAATCTTGGTTTTAAAAATGTGTCATAAATTTATTTCAACTTCAGTAAATTCATGGGAGTCGGTCACCAGGTTTCAATGTCTGCAGTATGATACAATATGCAATAAATGTGTTTTAAGATTGTTTACTTTATTCCGAAGTTGTTTGTAAACGTTCCAGTCATTAATTTTACCTGATCTTATAGCTATAGATTTTTGACGGTCTCTTTTACGGGAAGTACGACGAATGAATGAGTCATACCATGGTCTATCCTTTGGCCTTATCGTTACATAGTTAGACAGAATACAGAGTTTTGCTAGTTCCATAAATTTAGTATTAAAATTTTCGGAAGCCTCGTCGATTGTGTTTAAATCAAGAAATGACCAATCAGTTGCAATTATCAAGTCGTTGAGTTTATCGAAATCTGCACGATTATAATACCATACTAGTCTTTTATAAGGAGCAGATGGGGGTAAATTAAACTTCATGTAAATAAAAGTGCCAAAATGGTCACTTATATACCTCGGGGTATGAAAAATACCGGAATGTAAAAGTAAATCCGTATCAGAGATGGCAATAGGGTCGATTAATGTTGATGAATTAGCTGAAACCCTTGTTGGTTCCGAAATAACATTGTACATATTGTTTAATAAGAGGACGTCTCGAAATTTATGATTACTAGAGTTAAGCTGGTCTTCATTAATGTCCCCTACTAACAGAATTTTACCACATTTTTGAAAAGCATTTTCAAGACAAATACTTAGCCTGTCCCAAAATTCAACACCTGTGTTTGGTGGTCTATATATATTTGCAATTAAGTATTTTACATTTCGGCATTTTATTTCAATCCAAAGAGATTCCGGTAAGTTATTTTCTAACTCAATTAATCTTTTAGATATTAAATGATCCTTAACGTATACTAAAAGTCCATCCGAGTGACATGTATTATCTTTACGATGAATTTCACAGAAGTTTAACATTTTCAATATGTCATTACTGACTGACATATCATTTATGTACCTTTTAAAAATATAGTAGAAATAGATAGAAACAAGAGTGGTTTCCGTCGTTTCTGTGCAAAACGTATGTCCTGCGCTAATAGAAAGTTTTAACATTACTCCGATAATTTCATACGCTATGTCAACTTTAATTTTGTTATTACAATTACAGACTAAAATTGTAGCTAGAATATAAAGTTACTTCTACATAATTCACGGGATGACGGTCCTGCACTAATCGCAATTCCTGAAATGTCAACAATATACCAAATATATGTCATTTCTTACAATTCTAATTGATTTTTTTTCATGCTTTTATAATGCAAAATAAATAGAATAACGAGTAAATTCCATCAAAACTTGCACCAAAGTTTACATTTTGTAGCTGCGCAAAATGTGTGTCCTGCTCTAATAAAAAATCTGAATATTACTCTGTGTACTAGAATATCTTTCATAAACCATGTAAATTTTATTATTGTTTTACGAGCTGAAAGTCTAGCTTTTGCCATTTATATTTTTAACAAAACTATAGATTTAGTCTGTAATCGTAAATCTAAGTAAAAGTTAATATGATTTATAAAAGATATTCAAGTTATCAGAATAATTTCCAGATTTATTATTAGGGCAGACACACATCTTGCGCAGATAAAAAATGTAATATTTCGTTCTCGTTATGACAGAAATCACTCTTTTTCTATTCATTTTTTACAGTATTCATTTGAAAGTTATGTTTTATGAATGAAATATATTTGAAATACAGTGTAATTTCAAACTTTGCTATTAGCGCAGGACCGACCTACCAAGCAAGTTACAGGTGTAACATTATAGATCCATTTAGAAAAATTATAGTTTTAGTCTGTAATTGTAAATCAAAGTAAAAAATGATATGATTTATAAAAGATATTCAAGTAAATCACTCTTTTTCTAATCATTTTTACAGTATTCATTTGAAAGTTACATAAATAGTATGTTTTATGAATGAAATATTTGAAATACAGTGTTATTTCAAACTTTGCTATTAGCGCAGGACCGACTTCCCGCGCAAGTTACAGGTGTAACGTTATATATCTATTTAGATTTGTAAAAAAACTATAGTTTTAGTCTGTAATCGTAAATCTAAGTAAAAGTTAATATGATTTATAAAAGATATTCAAGATATCAGAGTAATTTCCAGATTTTGCTAATTGTGTGCTCGGGTGAAGTAGAAAATTATAAAAATAGCCTAAAACATACCAGAGGACGACCTGTGCAAGCTGGAGGAAATCACACCTTCACGCATGTTTGGGTTTTACTGCATCTTGTATAAGATCGGAGGTATTGAAACCTGGTGACTGACTGCCGTGAATTTACTGATGTAGAAACAAATTTATGACACATAATTTAAGTACCAAGATATTCAGCATTGACATCTATATTTATTAATAAATTGACCAACTGCATGATTTATCAAACACGAAATGCAAATTTCTGATATAAAAAGTTACATTTGTTATTTGCGCTGCGCATTTTGTAAATCGCGCAGGTTAAATTTATCCTGCGCAACGATTGGTAAATCGTTGCGCATATAACCAATGTACAAATATTTGTTATATGCGCTGCGCGTTTGGTAAATAGCGCAGATTGGTTATTTGCGCTCAACATTTACAATGCTTTGATTTCGTTTGTAGCATATCGTTATGTTCTTACCGCTAAAATAACGTATTTTGAATCGAGAAATATATACTATCAGGAAGGGAGAGAAACTAACAAGGTACCTGATATTTTTCGTATTTTACATAAACAAAATATAATTAGTGCATGAATTGTTAGTTGTCATTAACAGCACGAGAGTCAACTGGCATAGTGGGTACCATATTGGTTTTGACGGCATGGGTAAAATCAGTGGAAACACCAGTCTGATATGCAAGAATAAAAAGTAAATATTGATAGTTGCTCTTCATTCAATATACTATATTTCTCGATTCAAAATGAGTTAGTGTGGGACAGTTTTGAGAAATTACAGTTTTCATGTCACGTGGTCTAAGTCGGATAGACAGCTCGTGCCGTTGTCTACGGGATATATACAAGTGGAAAGATTTTCTGCGGCCAGAAGTTATACTGACCAGAAATTGTTATGGATGTATATGTGACCACTCAGCCTAAAAAGTAACTTATGGGTGAATAACGTGCTTGTTTTTTTGTTTTGTTTTGTTTTGTTTTGTTTTTGTTTTTGTTTTTTGTTTTTTAATTATACCATCACTCTTTAATGTAGGAAATACTACTCCATTCTACATGATTTACAAGTAGATCTATGAAATATGTATTTCTTAATTCTGAAAGTTATTGTTCGATCAAAAATAACTGTTAGCTCAACTGGTCACATTCCTTGACTATTGAAATACTGTACTAGAGCTATCACAGATGTGATTCATGCCTTCGCCTGGACTTCGTATAAAGTAAAGACAACACTTGACCATACTCCAGGAAATTAAAGAGCAACCCAAACAAATCCCTTATGCACAACAAGGTATCAATATTGATCATTGCTGAATGTTTGAATAAATTATATGAAATAATGAATGAGGAATTCGGGTCACAAACATTTCACTATATATTATATAGTGTGCCAGCTATATTGCAAAAACGGCGTTCCATAGATGCGATAAGCCAATCGCTTATCGGTAAAAAGTCACGTGAAATCACCCAGTCTCCATGTGCTACACTACTTGTTGCTTTCCAATATACCTGCCGCCAGAACGCAGATAACAAAGAGCAAAGCGAGTTGTTTATATCCCTTCGACAACGGCACGAGTTGGCAACGAGCAAAGCGAGTTGTATATATCCCGTAGTCACACGGCACGAGTTGTCTATCCTAAAAGCAATTTGCACGAAATAAACGGATGTCGTTAGCTATTGGACACACCATTCAAATGCAATGAAGCGTTTTAAAAAATATCTGGGATAAAACTACGGACGCCCATTAGTGACAGAAGTTTTTGCAGGTCCCTCGGGATAAAGCATCTGCAGAATCCCAAGGGATTGCTTGGTGCCCGAACCCGGTGAAGCGAGCGTACCAACGTTTCCTGAGGGGTTCTGAAGATGTTACAACATGAAATGTACATGCGTTAACGCTATTCTAGCATAAAACTCGTAAAACGAATAAATTATCACTCAACGTCATTAAATTTCCATGAAACGCGCGGGAATGTCTGTGTTGCTTTTTCACGTTGACGTCATTTCCCTTTGAATTATCTGTTTTGGGGTCGCAATACGTTTCCGCTTCGCCGCGGAACGCGCATACATAAAAAAGGTGTTTTAACAGCACTTATATGGCTTCCTGGTCAATAGTGAAAACTATTACTAAAGTTCTGATATGACTTCCCAGTCAATAGTAAAAACTGTTGCCCGATGTCTTATATGCTTCCTGGTCAGTAGTTAAAACTATTACTCGAGGTCTGATATGGCTTCCCGGTCAATAGTGAAAACTCTTGCCCGATGTCTTATATGGCTTCCTGGTCAATAGTAAAAACTATTGCTCGAGGTCTGATATGGCTTCCCGGTCAGTAAGTGTATAGTATATGACAGTTATGGCATTTTGTATCATATTTATGTCATATGGACCTGGCAAGAAATACGGCAACATAAACGGAGGTCATTCCTGACCATATCAAAATTGTAATTCTTATATGCTTCTCACTGCTAAAACACTCTTACGCTAGAATGACGTCACGTTAACGTGCGGTGACGTCAAAGTTTTTGCTGCGACAAAGAAAGGGTGCTTCTATATTTTATCATATGTTTGACGTCGCGGGAGTGTAGTAAAGCCATTGAATAAAAATGATAATACACTAGTGTAATAAAGCTTTAACGTCGACATCGTTTATAGTAAAGGAGACGTTGGTCAAATTGACTTGTTTATATAATAAAAGAAAGTAGAAATTTTTATGTTTCGACAGGAAAAGCTAACATGTGATAAAAAGAATATAACATTTTTGACTTTCCACATTGAATTTATATAACTCGTTATATAAAATTGATGAAATGAACGTCAGAGCCTCGCATTTTATTCAACTCGTTTAATATATTCAATATAAAAAGACACTCATGTAATATCTTCTATTTATCTATTATTTTAGATTATAGTCTAGTATCTGGGGAAATTTGTGTGCAAAAAAGGTCCCCTCGTAATTTCACCAAAAATGTTTAGAGGAATGGCTGAAATGTTAGAATCTACCAGGTGATTGGCTGAAATCATGGTACGTTTTTCAGAATCCAAGATGGCCGCCAAGATGGCCGCCGAAATTTAGAATTTCGCTTTAGACCTATTATTCGCTGCGGTTGTTAGTACTTTTTATTTTATACATGTTTTTTTCATTTGAATCAATACAAGAAAGGTCAAATTCATGTTTATGGTAAAAAAAAAATTCAAATATGCGTTTTTATAAAAAATGGCTAATTTTAGCCTTAAAATGGCCCAAAATGTTGGGGTAGGGGTCCTATTTTAAATTTTTATTCAGATCCATTGTACCCAGGTGCTTTTATTTTTGTATTAAAATAATTGTACACATTTGGGAGAGACAATTACACCATTTATACAATACAAAACTAATTATTTTTTATTTTACTAGCCAAAAAGGTGGGTGGGGTATCTAACTAAGCATTTAGCCATAATTTGGAATTTCGCTGCGGTTGTTAGTATTTATTACTTTATACATGTATTTTTTCATTTGAATCAATACAAGAAAGGTAAGATTCATTTTTTGGTAAAAAAAAATTCAAATATGCGTTTTTATAAAAAACAAATGGCTAATTATGCATTTTAGCCAAAAATTAGAATTTCGCTTGAGACCAATTATTCGCTGCGGTTGTTAGTATTAGAGGGCGTATTAGAATCGAAATAATTTATAGCAAAACCATGTTTTAACATTATTTATACTCTCGGGCGGTAATACGTCGTATAAATAATTTCGGTCGGGCTGCGCCCTCGTGATATTATTACGCCCGACGTATAAACGCCCATCACGCATAAATAGAGTTAAAGCACTCTTTTGCTATAAATTCGTTCTTAATTAAGAAATAATTTATAGCAAAATAGTGTTTTAAGAAATGATTTAAAGCAAAAGAGTACCTGCCACTATTTATGCACGATGGGCGGTTATACGTCGAGCCTAATAATTTCACGAGGGCGCAGCCAGAGTAGAATTATTTGTTCGACGTATTACCACCCGAGTGTATAAATAGTGTTAAACACTCTTTTGCAATAAATTATTTCGATTCTAATATGCCCTTAATCTAAAAAAGTAGATAAAATATAGAAGCGTTCTTTCTTGGTCGCCGCACGTTAACGTGACGTCATTCTAGCGTAAGAGTGTTTTAACAGAGACAAGCATATTAGAATAAACACTGTGTATGATCAATCCTATATTGTTGGTACAAAAGTCGCGTCTTCACTGGTGCGTACAGGCACCTAACTTTTCCTATTAGTCTTGGATAAACAAGGTCAGTTGGAAGTGTAGCGACCTTATTTACCATCCCTTTATTCTTAGATGCGTCTTAATTATATAACTTGGATGATTTTACGGAACAAATCGAAGATGTAAAAATGTAATCGACACAGTATTTTGCCAAATTTTGTATCCGATGTATTAAATAAAATGTGTTTTCAGTTTCATGTCATAGCAGAGGAAGGTGACATGCGTGTTGAAAATGCATTTAATATACGAATCTTGTTCGGATGTTTAATTATATGGAGTTTAAAATTAGAATACTGTTTACACTTAAAAATAGCGAAAATAACTTCTCGCAAATGCAAACATCTTGCAATATTTAGTTTTTATTAAGTCAACTATATTTTTTGTATAAAGGCATCTGTTTTATTTACAAATATTTCGTCCCAGAGCTTAGGAAACATTAAATTATGGACGTATTTGTAAGGGGTGTCTGTTTCTGGCTGAAAAAAATGCTTCTTTTATCCTTCGGTATATATGCCTAATTGTCAAAACATGCGCGTGCCAGTTTTTAATCCTTGTATAAAGCTTTGTTTATTATAGTGTCGACCTGTTGAAAGGGCCAGTCAATTTTGGACTATGGGACACCTTTTTCTCTGTGAGCATTACCTCCCGAATCCTATCCTTGCAGGCCAGGTGGCCTGACGGGATTCGAACTTCGACCTCCCGCTCCGAAGGCGGACACTAGGCCAACGGAGACGCAAACTTTGTACGTGTGTTCAGGCCTTGGGTGTATCTTAGTAAATGTAGATGTAGCAACGAGATATACTCTCTCTCTCTCTCTCTCTCTCTCTCTCTCTCTCTCTCTCTCTCTCTTTCTGTCATTTTATCTATCTTGATTCGCAATCGAGAATAAATAAATAAATAAATGATACAATGTTGTAATTTCAGTTGTATTAGCATATATTAAACAAATTTTCATGATCACATTGATTAACTTAATAATCCTTTTTTCGGCTAAAATGTTCTCCCTAATCTACATACAAGCTATTAAATAGTTGTTTTACATAAGGCAGTGGCTAGAATTACGGTACCGTAATCCTAGTTTCCGATTCTAGGAGTACGCGTAAGCTCCATATCTCTAGATAAACCTATGAGGATAGGCTAAGAGAATGAAATTTACGTTAAAACATGCTTAAAATGAATTAAAGTGTCTTTAATGAAAAAAGGCAATGACGAAATAAAAATTTGCGTTTAATTTACCATCTTTTGAACTTTAATCATTCGAGAATGACACTGCAATTAGTTTAATCCAAAATGGCGGCCAGATAATTACGAAATCAACGGCAGACCTGTAACTCGCTATTTTAGGTAAAATAAGTGAGGTTACAACAACATAAATGTATATATTTACGTATACATTTCATGGCTCATAAATACTTCCGTAATCCTAGCCTGTCCTCATGGGGTTATCTGGAGATACGGAACTTCGGTAATCCTAGAATCGGTAGCGTAATCCTAGCCACTGCCTTAAAATAAATGTAAACTTCTCATATAGCAAAATAGGCTATTTTTCAAACTCGCCCTTTGGTGACGCAGCCTGTTTGTTATATGTATACTGGGTTCATATAGTGTATGAATGCTTAACATAATAGAAGATACATTTCCCGGCCGAAGCTCTCGCTTGAACACAAGCGTATGTGGTACATATTACAGTAAAGCAATGACTGCCTTGTCTGAAACATCTTCCACGGCGTATATCGCGCAATCGCCACGCAGAGATGTCCTTCCTTACAATCACATTCTCCTCGTCAAGATTTTTTACGTAACTTTAAAACGTCATTTTTCACAAGGTTTTACAATACTGGTTCCTTCGGCACAATCAGTTACTTCAACACAAAGTATCCATAAAAGAAATCATTTACTAACATTCTAAATGTACGGACTACATTTTTGTTTCATATAGTAACTCTGTAAATAGTGTTATGAGCAGCGGTGCAAGAGAGTGTGTAGCTGCGTTTCTTTGAGGTTACCACATCTACACGGTCTGTCAACGATCTTCTTCGTTTTGGCTTATGGAGCTAAAGTAGCGATGAACGCCACTTCCGAGCATTGGCACTGAAAAACAAAATATAGTTGCTAAATATTACATTAAAATTTTGGAAAATAACGGAGGTGCCTCAGTTCAGTGCACGTGTTATACGTAAAATATAGGTGCTTTATATTTTGATGAAATGGTGCTTTTAAGAATAGAAATTGATTTTTTAAAAAAAAATGTTTTTCTACTGTTCCTACGGATAAAAAATTGAATATATTTGTAAAAACTATGCTCGAAACATCACAAATATTTTTAAAAAATTGCACTAAACGATTTACATTTGCCGCATTTGTACAGCAGTACTCAAACTGTAACGGTTATTTGGCGAAAACTGCTGAAGCTTCTCATTTTGTTTTCATGCAGGTGGAAGAAGTTACTTATGTTCCTTGATAACATCAGTAAAATCAACTTACGTCTCTAAAGTCGTATTTTTCCACGTACTTGCCTCCTGCTCCATAGTGTGTTTACAGTTTTTGTACGTAAAAGTTCTTATACCAAAAAGTGAAAGCACCGCAAGTTTTGTACCAACAATATAGGATTGATCATACACCGTGAATAAATGTGTTTATAACAATCATTTGAAATTATTTACATTGTATTTATGACAGCAGGCAGGCAAACAAAACGTAAATATACGGCAACATGACCACTTTGAACTCCTGGCGAACCTAAATGTGTGGTTGTAACTTGTATTTAAAGTTCGGTTTAATTAAAATGCTCTATAATTTCAACAGTCTTATAATAACACATTCACAGTTCATCACGTATTCAAAGTGGCATAATAAAAATAAATCTTTAGCGTGCTATTTTTTCCCTTTAATAAATTGTTTTCTTCCCCGGTGTCCCTTTGACCTGGGTTTGTCTGCTTTCTTTGTATTTGTTTTGTAACAAAATCCATAGCCTGATGTTAGCTTAAAGCTTAGAAAATTTAATCATGCCCTGTCATTTATAATACACTAGACAGTTTAAAGAGATTTAAAGTACAAGTGAATCCTCAAAAATTCGCCTGTGTACAGTAGATAGCGACACGTAGAAATAATTTATAGCAAAAGTGTGCTTCAACACTATTTATGCACGATGGGCGGTTATACGTCGGGCGAAATAATTGCACGAGGGCGCTTTGTAAAAGTAAAAGGATTTAATGAGACAGAATTCTAAATCCAACATTGAAAAATTAGGGTTGAGTCCTGCGGGACTGTTTAAAATTTTGTCACTTCATTCAAAAATAGGCTTGGGGCAGAAGTAAAACCTACCTACATTTCTCCCACAATATGAACAGAACAGAACAGAAGTTTATTCAGTAATTTGTACATATAGTACCTCATTACATGATATACATTGACATATAAGATATGATCATGTGGCAAAGTTATTGAAAATTTAAACTTTAAATGGAGAACGGATCGTAACAAGCCGTAACGGGCAGGTCTTTTTACCCCAAGACACCCCAGAACCCCAAAACACAGCAACCACCATGACACCCAGCATCAAAATAATCACTTGTTTGATACTGTAAGTGGGTAACTATATAACAAGAATGTTTCTCATTGCAGAGTTGGTGCAGCCGTTCTGCGCATGCGCGGAATTATTATCAAATGGAACGCACGGCAAAAATACTCATTTTTTTGCATGTCCGCACGCATTTAGTGTATAATGTGCATAGTATACTGACTAAAGGTTAGGGCTAGAATCACCATGGTTACAAAATATATAAATTTAAGGTGTTTTTGTTCAAATTTAGTTAATCCGGTATATACCGGAGTCTGTAATATATCACGGGCGCACCAACACTGTATTTAGTCACAGCCATATGACAATGATAACTCAAGGGGAACAACCCAAAACCACTTAACTGTAAATAAAGATGTAGCAGTTATTTCCCTTTCAATTGTTGCGACAAACTGGAAGGTCCCGGGGCAAAAAGACCCGCGAATCGTAACGGTCTTAAAATAAAGATGATGATGTTGCGAAGGAACACAAAAAACGTTACAATAACAACATCAGTGATTACTATTCAATATTGATATAGTTACATAAACTATCTGGAAGAATGAACTATGTATAATTCACTATGACAAAAAATAACTAGTTGTTAGTCCTGCTGGTATTAATGTTTCCATGCAGTTATAATTGTCAATGCTTTTATGCAATGTGGGATGAGCACAGATAATAATTTCGTATACAAAATATATAAAACAATCATATCAACACTACAAATAGAGCTGCTTTTAAGAAAATGGAATGGGAATGCCTCCCACAACTGCCTAATCATCTAAATTGCAAGTTAAGCCTTTATATACATATTACTCACAACAATTCACGGGCCCAAACTCCGCTTTGGCTCATTATCGAACTTGTCAGAGGTCTTACAGTCAAACACATTTTATACAAATTTGGCGAAGATCGTGTTGGAAATGTTCAACTTGGAGTGCGGACAACAGCAAAAGAGCTGATTTTTCGGTAATTCAAGGGCCGTAACTCCAAAATGCCTGAACCGATTTGGCTAGGTAGCCAACTTGGCCCTTTATGGTCAAACACATTTTGTTCAAGTTTGGTAAAAATCGGATAAGAAATGTTTGGCTTAAATTGCGGACAAGAGCAACAAGGCCGATTTTTCGGTAAATCAATAGCCGTTACTCCAAAGTAACTCCAATATGCCTGGACCGGTTTAGCTAATTATCGAACTTGGCCGAGGTCTTATGGTCACACATATTTTTTCAAGTTTAGTGAAGATCGATTGAGAAATGTTTGACTTAAAGTGCGGACAATCTTTGTGACAGACAAACACACACACACAGACCGGAGTAAATCAATATGTCTCCCACACCACTGTGTGGTGGGAGACATAATGAACATGTTGCCTTATTATCTAAGTAACATAGTATTCCTTTTATCGCTTGCCAATCTGATATATCTACATAACCCTAACTGAACAGATTTTTTAGTACACTGCAATAGTTCGACAAATTTATGCATATTTGGTCTTTCATAGTAGTACCTTTGTATACATTTGCTACGATATTCATTATAAAAGTTACATTTCAAAATAAAATGAAACTCGTCCTCAATATCGTGGACATTACAGAGTTGACAAATTCTTTGATTTCTCTCAAATCTATCTCTACCATATCTTCCAGTTTCTATGCGCAAACTGTGTGCAGATACCCTAATACGGGTTAAATATTGCCTAGTTTTTTTACAAACAATTTTTTCTAGATAACTTTCCATACCAAATACAGGTTTAATATACATATACAAAGTATTTAATACATTGTTGTTTGCAATATCAGAAAACCACTTTTGCTTAAAACAATCTATAGCCCTTTCTTTTAAATGTTAGTAAAAACACATTTGACTGATAAGCAAGTGGGTTATTCCATATATCTGAAAAAACATATTCTTCAAGCAAACATTTTACTTTGGAAACCCAATTTTTAACACCTTTCTTACATTCATTTAAAGCATTGTCATACACTACATTTAGTAAAATATTGTTTGTATGCAATAATTTAAACCAGTACTTGATTATTTGAACATATCTATTTATGTATAAAGGGTATCTTCCCAATTCGCCATAAACTGCCGCATTACTGGTACTAAGTTTAACACCCAAAGTAGATTTACAGAATTTTAAGTGGATCCTTTCTAGATCCTTACTTTTGGTAAATCCCCAAACAGGACAAGCATAATTTAAAATAGACCCAACAAATGAGTCAAACAAATGCAATACAACATGTGGTGATAATTCGTACTTATTTACATTATATGACAAAACATTCATAGCCTTTAAGGCTTTCCCACAGACGTACTGGTTATTAAGTACAAAAGAACCTGTATAGTTAAAAACAACACCTAAATAATTGAAGTCATCAACAACTTCAATTTGTTCATTATTATAAAACCAAGTTTCATGGGGATAGATATTACCCCTTTTGCGAAAAACAACTATTTTGGTCTTTGTAGTATTGACTTCAAGTCCCTATAATTGACAGTATTCATATAAACTATTAAGACTAGTTTGCAAATCTTCTTGGGAATGGCCCAATATTACCATGTCATCCGCAAATAATAGTCAAATAACACAAATTTCATATAAAGATAATCCAGAATTTATATCGTTCTGTAAATACAGTTCCAAATCTTCCAAAAAATAGAGCAAAAAGAGCTGGAGAGTTATTTTGACCTTGACGTAAGCCCACTGATATGTTAAAAAAATCAGATAAACTATTACAATGTCTTACACAAGATTTGACAACATGGTACATGGCTTTAAAAATCCTCAGCAGTTTGCCATCAATGCCTAATTTGAAAAGTTTATACCACAGACCATTACGGTAAACTGAATCAAATGCCTTTTTCAGGTCAATAAATGCACAAGGTAACCTTAATTTTTGTGACAAAACATGTTCAACTATACTATGTAAGACAAAAGTCGCATCTACTGTACTATAGCCTTTGCGGGAACCAAACTGGGCGTCTGACAAAATATTGTACTTATCAAACCATCTCTCCACTCTATGCGTCAATATACTAGTAAATAATTTACCAAAATTACTTAGTAGATTTATGCCCCTGTAATTGTCTGGAGCTCTGACATCTCCTTTTTTGTATATCGGTACAATATAACCATATGACCATGATTCGGGAAAATGTCCCAAATCTAGAACTATATTAAACATATCTGTTAAATGGCCAACTAATATGTCAATAGAAACAATAAAATATTCGTTCAGTAAATTATCACTAGGACAGTAGAAATTCCTTAATGTCCACTGAAATATTGCAATCTTATTTTTGCCACAAAGTTTTCAGATCGCCAGCCTTTCTGTTCTCTCCGAGTACTCTTGATTAAAAAGTGGTAAGGTATTAGATACCTAATAGTGTACCTCCTTTTGAAGAGTATGAAATGGTCAGATAGATTGTTGGTAAAGATGGTACCTCAAAATTAAGACCAAAAAATACACCAGAGGTTACCATTTCATACTCAAATCTTAAAATTTCCCAGGAGAACCCCCTGTAATGAGGGGAGTAACCCCATCCGTACATCAAAATTTAGACCTAAAGACCACTATTTCATACCTTTATTTCAAAATTTTCCAGGAGGAGACCCCTGACCCCCTAACAAAAGCGGTGGGCCCTCTCCCGTATCTACCCCCACCCGGCGCTATACCCCTTGTAGGTGACGCCTTCGCTCTGAAGTGGTGTCCCCCCCCCCGCCCCCCCCCCCCCCCGCCTCCGGCCCCTATGAAATGTTTCTGGACCTGGGCCTGATGGTGTTTGTTTATCAAGTATTTCTGTTTACTGGTCGGAAACCAGTAGTTGATATACTCCTAAACCTTAATATAAAGAATAGTTCGGCCGTTATGATTATTTTTGCTTCCCTGAACCGAATATTCAGGGTGAGCTTATTATAGGCTTCATATTTTAACTTTTTGGGTTGAATTAATTCCAGCATACATTTTTGGTGTGGAATAAATAGTATGTAAAGAAATGAAACAAAGAAAGTCCTCAAAAATATCTTAGAACATTTTTGAAATATTGCACCTGGAATTCTGAAGGAACGTCTAATACGTGTTGTTGCCGTTACTGTGGACCGTATATGCTGTATTGTTCTTGTGTCGGCCCGGTATCATTTCTCCTTCTTTGCGGTGTAGTAAAACAAGCATTTTAGGACACGAACTGTGAAGTTTGAGAGAGAGAGAGAGAGAGAGAGAGAGGGAGAGGGAGAGAGAGAGAGAGAGAGAGAGAGAGAGAGAGAGAGAGATCCTTTATGTATAGCTCTTTGTTAGGTTGGAGACACTCAAGAGCATCCCAGAAATCTCCTGTGCCGGAACCGGGATTCGAACCCTGAACTAAAATAAAAAATACCTTTACAAGACTTCTTCTCATGAATCGTTCGATGGATCTTCATCAAACTTAGTCTGAACAGCTTGCTAGACTTTCACCAATCGTTATCTTTATCATCATTATAATGTCCTCTCCAAACTTGTTGAAAATAGGGGCACTATGCTTCTCTTAGGACTGCTAGAACAAAAAACAGAAATACCTTTTAATGACTTCTTCTCATGATTCACTTGTTGAATCTTCATCAGACTTGGTCTGTAGCGTCAGTGTTAAGTTCTCTCATAATTCTATTCAGGCCGGGGCATTTGGCTCCTGTTAGGGGCCACTAGAACTATCAAACAATTCTTCCCATAAACATCTCGGTGGATTTTCACCAAACTTGGTCTGTAGGATCATTATAAGGTCCCCTCATGAACTGCATGATGGATTTTCATAAAACTTTAGCATTATTATATGAACACAATTGAGAGAGCACCTGTAATTCTGCAGACCAAGTTTGATGAAGACCCTTAAAGCGGTTCATAAGAAGAAGTCGTTTAAAGGTTTTTCAAGCTATTGCAGCCCCTAAAAGTAGTCGAGCCCCCACCACCACCCCCTTTGAAAAGATTTAGGAGAGAACCTGATAATAGTGACACAAATCAAATTTGGTCAAATTTGGTCAAGCGGTTATTTAAAAGAAGTCGCTTAAAGATATTCATATTTCTAGCTATTGCGGCCGAACGACCCCATTTTAAGTATAGGTTATGGATCATTTATTGACTTTCTAATGCGATTAAGTTTGCCAAAACGGAGCGCAGCGTCAATCAGCAACATCCCCGTCTCAAGTAAACTAAACCACATAGGGAACCCTTCTTTGAAACTACTTTAAATCAGAAGAAAGTTTTTTATGCCCCCGAAGGGAGGCATATAGTTTTTGAACCGTCTGTCCGTCTGTCGGTCTGTCAGTCTGTCCGCAATTTTCGTGTCCGGTCCATATCTTTGTCATCAATGGATGGATTTTCAAATAACTTTGCATGAATGTAAACCACAGTAAGACGACGTGTCGCGCGCAAGACCCAGGTCCGTAGCTCAAAGGTCAAGGTCACACTTAGACATTAAAGGATAGTGCATTGATGGGCGTGTCCGGTCCATATCTTTGTCATCGATGGATAGATTTTCAAATAACTTGGCATGAATGTGTACCACAGTAAGACGACGTGTCGCGCGCAAGACCCAGGTCCGTAGCTCAAAGGTCAAGGTCACACTTAGACTTTAAAGGATAGTGCATTGATGGGCGTGTCCGGTCCATATCTTTGTCATCCATGGATGGATTTTCAAATAACTTGGCATGAATGTGTACCACAGTAAGACGACGTGTCGCGCGCAAGACCAAGGTCCGTAGCTCAAAGGTCAAGGTCACACTTAGACGTTAAAGGATAGTGCATTGATGGGTGTGTCCGTTCCATATCTTTGTCATCCATGGATGGATTTTCAAATAACTTGGCATGAATGTGTACCACAGTAAGACGACGTGTCGTGCGCAAGACCCAGGTCCGTAGCTCAAAGGTCAAGGTCACACTTAGACGTTAAAGGTCATTTTTCATGATAGTGCATTGATGGGCGTGTCCGGTCCATATCTTTGTCATTCATGCATGGATTTTAAAAAAACTACGCATGAAAGTATGTAACAGTAAGACGACATGTCGCGCCCAAGACCCAGCTCCATAGGTCAAAGGTCCTAAACTCTAACATCGGCCATAACTATTCATTCAAAGTGCCATCGGGGGCATGTGTCATCCTGTGGAGACAGCTCTTGTTTTTTTTTAATTTGTGCATTTGTACATAGTGACTTTTTACAATATAAAAATAACAATATAGAAATAATATGAAAATAAATTGGTTACCTTTTTGAAAATGCTTCGCTTGTCATTGGATAAAAAAAAAGATGTTTGAACTATAATAAATGTTGGAGAGGACTTATAATGATGTCACAAATCAAATTTTGATGAATATCCATCTCAAACTTTTGTTCGACTGGGGGCACTCGGCCAATTTTAAGAGGCCGCTTGAATTAAACTCAATTCTGGACAGCCATACGTACCTCTTGATCGGACGTCGTTTAACCTTACGGTTTGGATGTCAGCTGTGAATCCAAATCAGTTCACTGTTTAAGTAAAGACTTACTGATACTTTCAAACAAAGTTGGAGAAGTGAATTACGAGACAATCAGTATAGGTTATAGATCATTTATTGACTTTCTAATGCAATTAAGTTTGCTGAAACGGAGCGCAACATAGTGAAGGCAAAAGTATCTATAACCGACTTATAGTTAAAACGCCCCTTTTCGTCTATCAGCAACATCTTCGTCTCACATAGGGAACC
This sequence comes from Mercenaria mercenaria, assembly GCF_021730395.1. NCBI lineage: Eukaryota > Metazoa > Mollusca > Bivalvia > Venerida > Veneridae > Mercenaria > Mercenaria mercenaria. Next base: position 35,696,355 of record NC_069364.1, on the reverse strand, counting down.
CTTCTTTGAAATTACCTTAAACCAGTAGAAAGATATTCTTTTAAATTTGCATATTTGTACATAGTGACTTTTTACAATATCTTATTAAAAAATCTGTTTCTCTTTTATTTTGCAAAGATGACTTTGTGAAAAAAGTTTAAAAGATTTGAATTTGAATTTCCCTGGGAGGTGTGGCCAAAATTGTCTGTACAAAATCATGCGGATGTAGCTCTAATTATAAATACATAGTAGACGACTCATTTATCGAGTAGTTTGTCGAACACAATATTACATTCATATTCAATGAAAATATAATATGCAGGTTTAACTTTATGCACTCTGGTTTATTTTAGACAAGTAGAGGTTAATTGATCTCCGTTTACATTTAAATTTAATGAACAATAGGAAAATTTGTATATATATAAATAGCAACAATTAGTGCTGCTGTATTTAAATCGCGGAGTTAATACAAAGAGTGAAAGGTGCAAAAAGGTAAAACTTGAACTATGAAAGTTCAGCTAAAAGAAGAAAAAACAACAAAGTTTGATATTTATATTGATATAGACACATTTTTTCTTGTATGCAGTCCCTGTTTTGGCAGTTGCTCCGCCTCCCTGAATGTGGGAAATCCATAGTAGGCGGAACAATGAATACTCATTAATTCTGTACCACTTCATGATTAAGTGGACCATTTTTTCAGTTAATATGAAATAATATGAAAATAAGTTGGTTACTTTTTGAAAATCCTTTGCTTGTCATTGGATAAAAAAAAGATGTTTGAACTATAAGGTGTCTTCATAGTTCAAGTTTTACCTTTCTGCACCTTTCATTCTTTGTAGTATTAACTCCACGATTTTAAAACAGCATTAACCGAGAAGTGCACTTACTCTTGCTATTTATATAGGCTAGAGATCTTTATAGTTCAAACATTTTTTATCCAATGACAAGCGAGGGATTTTCAAAAAAGTAACCAACTTATTTCCATATTATCTTATCAGTAGGACATGAATATAAGAAGCGACAGACTCGCCCGCACTCTGAGAGACATGTTGTTTTAACCATGATGAGAAGTGACCTAGATTTTAACCATATATCAGTAAGAGCAGTCTGTCGCTTCTGACTATTGACAATAAATAACAAATGCTGATTGAATGGGATAAGGCCGTGACTTTTATTATTATAACATCATTACAGAAAATTAATGAAATATCATGGCATATTGTATGAGATAGAAGTATCATGAAACGAAGCATGAAATGATAGATTTCTAGCCAAATTGCATAGAAACAAAATAGGCAACGCTATGATGCTGAAGCTCTACATTTATGATAAGTACACATGTACTAGACAATGGAAGGAGAATGCAAAATTGCAAATTGTGCTAGCAAATCTAGCTGCCAAAATCCGAGGCCAAGATGCTCAACGGATTCTCAACATCATCATAATGGATTTAAAGGAAACAAAAATATTAATCCAGTGCAAGTGCAAGAGAATATATAATTAGAATAAAACTGCCAAATAGATACCATATTTTTGTCATGTTTATGCAACAATATATCAGCCACGATGTGAACAAAAGTCACGACTAACAATTAAAACTTAAGTCTTTAAAATGATATTTTTTTGCTCTTAAGAAGATGATATTTTGCAGCAAAATAAACAAGTCCGCTGCTGCCCGCGTGTTTACTTGATACAACATAATTATCATATTCTACAAAATAAAATATTTTGTTTACTGAATAAAAACAAACAGTTTCTTTTGTTACACAACCTTAAAGTTTCGCTGAATCTATTTCATTTTGTTTACAGGACTATTTCAAAGGGAAGTCGGGAAACTGCGAGCCGGCTGCCTAACCCCTAACTCCTATTTATATATCTTTTTTTTTACCCTCATCTTTTAGTTATTTATTTTAATTTGGAGGGGGAGGGGGGAGGTAGTGATATCCAAATGCTGCAAACAGAAAGGTGTCTCCACCCCCTGGCTTCCTTGATCTATAACATTCGTTTTTCTGGTATTAAATGAAAATTGGACATGATACAGGTCGTAACATTTAGACAAATTAAATATTCAGATAAATACTTAAATAAACTGAAAAAACCGCTGAATTTCGTAGATGAAACACTTTCATATGCATGAGCAATATCTTAAACAATCCATAATGAAGCCTTCATATACATGGTGGCGAACTTTTGACTTCTTGGAAGGAATAATTGTCTTTATCCATAAAAGACACTGTATACCGGTGTGGCAGTATGTGGCATGACCTGGTGTACTGGCGCTGAAAAATATATAACACGGCAGCAGAATTTTTTCAAAAAATATTAGGGTGAAGAGGGTGGGTATTTTTATACACGAAGTGTCGACTTCCCTGCTTAGTTATTTGTGAAGGAATGAACCGGTTTGAAATATAAAATTGATCAAAATGACCACACCCGTGAACTGCTCGTGCGTGAAAGTGATTAATCGAGGCACGTTATATTATATGGACTGGATTAGAGTAACAGAAGCAGAAATTATAGCTCTTGCGTACCTACTGAAAAATGACATAGATTTATTTCTCAAGAGAACATAAATTCCTTTATTTCATAACTGAAGAATTTGATCCACTTAATCATGAAGTAGTTCAAAATTAATGAGTATTCATTGTTCCGCCTACTATAGATTTCCCACATTCAAGGAGGCGGAGCAATTACAAAAACAGGGACTGCATACAAGAAATAATGTGTCTATGTAATAAACGAACCAAATATATAAATATCAGATTGTGTTTTTAGCTTCATTTTAATGCAAGTTCAAGTTTGACCTTTCTGCACCTTTCACTCTAAATCAATTACCTCTACTGGTCTTAAAATAAACTAGGGTGCACTTACTTTGTCTTGTTTTATTTATACATGTAGTTGCTTAAATTGTACGGTTAGATCATTACGACTTAAACTTGCATATTATTTTTTCATTGAATAAGAATATAATCTTGTGTTCTGCAAACTACTCGATAAGTGAGCCGTCTACTATGTATTTATAATAACTAAATTAAAATCTTCCAGCACTGGATCAACCACTGTTTTGCTAAAGGTTAGCACTAAAATGACCTTGTATCAAGATGTAGTAAACATGTACTTCTCCATCATGAGTGAAAATAAGACTAGCCAACGAATTCCAAGAGACTGAAGAAGGCGTTAGTTTACTTGAGAGAGAGTTTTTTTGTTTCTTTAACCTGTCAGTAAAATGAAATAGGGCGTTTTAATTATAAGTCGGTTATAGATACATTTATTGAACTTCTAATGCATTACGTTTTGCCTTCACTACGCTACGCTCCGTTTCGGCAAACTTAATTGCATTAGAAGTTCAATAAATGATCTATAACCTATACATATCCGAATTTTCCTATTGCTCATTAAATTCAAACTGGTCTAAAATAAACCAGAATGCATAAAGTTAAACCTGCACATCTTATTTTAATTGAATAAGAATGTAACATTGTGTTCTAAAAACTACTCGATAAGTGAGTGGTCTACTATGTATTTATAATTACATCCGCATGATTTTGTGTACAGACAATGTTGGCCACACCTCCCAGGGAAATTCAAATTCAAATTTTAAAATTTTTTATCAAAATAAAACAGAAACAGATTTTTAATAAGATATTGCTAAAAGTCACTATGTACAAATGTGCGAATTTTTAAAAAGATATCATTCTACTGATTTAAAGTAATTTCAAAGAAGGGTTCCTTTTAGTTTACTTGGGACGGAGATGATACTGATTGACGAAAAGGGGCGTTTTAAGTATATAAGTCGTTTATAGATACACTTATTGACATTTTAATGCATTAAGTTTTGCCTTTACTACGCTGCACTTAATTGCACTAGAAAGTAAACAAGAAATGCGGCAATGCCACGAAACCAGGTTTTCAACACTTTTCATAAGAATAAACAAGAGTGCCAGAATGTCACAATATACGCCCGTCACAGCAAATTTCTTTACTCTAGCACCTGTATTTGCAGATGTAATTTTAATTTTGTGGTTGTTTAGTAATCATTGTAATTCTTTTGTTTTTCTTAGTCCACAAAAAAACTCCTTACCAGGTAGAGATACCTTAAAATACACCTAAAATTAGAAAGTAACAACTATGTTGTACCACAGAAAAGTGGTCTTGGTTTTTCCCTACGGTCAATTATAAAAAGTTACAATATAAGCTATTTATAGTAACAACTAAGGGAAGTTAATCTTAAAAAAAAAATTTAAAAAAAAAAAAAAAAAAAAAAATACAAAAAAAAAATTGTAAGTCCACACAGAAATCCTCACCAGGTAAACATTGGTCAAAATACACCTCAAAATTGGATGTAACATGCATGTTGTACTACAGAAAAGTGGTCTCGATTTTTCCCTACGTCTAGTAATGAAAAAGTTACAATATAAGCTATTTATAGTAACAACAAAGGGAAGTAATTCTAAAGAAGGGAACTGCGCAAGACACTTCGTCTCATGATGGTGTATAATTGTGCCAAGTTACATCAAAATCCCTCTATGCATGAAGAAGATATGCTCCGGACAAAGTTTTCATTCTTGTATCCTTTGACCTCTAAGTGTGACCTTGATCTTAGACCTAGGGACCTGGTTCTTGCGCATGACACTCCGTCTCATGATGGTGAACAATTGTGCCAACTTTCATCAAAATCCCTCCATGCATGTAGAAGACATGCTAACCCTAACCCTAACCCTATTTTTAGTAACAATGACCTTGATCTTGATCCCAGAAACCCCAAAATCAATCCCAAGCTACAACTTTATATAAGTTTTCTATACACCAAGTTTCATCATGATAGCTCATTCCTAAGTTAAGTTATTGACCGGAAACCCTTTTTCTATTTTAAGTAACAGTGACCTTGACCTTGACCCCAGAAACCCCAAAATCAGTCCCAGCCTTTGTTTTGATATAAGCTACATACATACCTAGTTTTATTCAAATATCTTAACTGAAACAAAAGTTATTGACCGGAAACCCTTTTTCTATTTTAAGTAACAGTGACCTTGACCTTGACCCCAGAAACCCCAAAATCAATCCCAGCCTTTGTCTTGATATAAGCTACATACATACCAAGTTTTATTCAAATATCTTTACTGAAACAAAAGTTATTGACCGGAAACCCTTTTTCTATTTTAAGTAACAGTGACCTTGACCTTGACCCCAGAAACCCCAAAATCAATCCCAGCCTTTGTCTTGATATAAGCTACATACACACCAAGTTTTATTCAAATATCTTTACCGAAACAAAAGTTATTGACCGGAAACACCAGTTTGACGCAGCCGCAGCCGCCGCCGCCGCCACCGCCGCCCGCCCGACCGACATCTGCCCCAATCTAATAACTCAGGTTTTCGTTGAAAACCTGGTTAATAAATGATCTATAACCTATACGTATGTATACAATCATTTGAAGTATAACTTTGAATACACTGACTATCTCAGTATTATAAGTAGACCTTTATCACGGAAACGGACATGGAAATGCAAATGTAAAGGTACTCTGTACTTCATTCAAATTTGGGGGGTTTTCTCAAACATGTTTTAGGAACTTGTTGTACAAGGAATATATATGATTATAAATAAAAGCGCGTATTGAGATAAAGGTTTAGCCAAGTAAAGTAGCATGTTGTATTTATAAGCTTACCGAAAGCAGTCAATGTGGTAGAAAAATACAGGTCTTTGACCTATTTGTTATTGTGTGGGAAAGGGTAGGGTGTACTGAAACAATAAAAAGAAACACAAAGAATTGAAAAAGAAAGGAATATGAATAGAAATTACAATAAATAACCGAGGGTCGGTGTAGAAGTGTATCGGGGAGGGGGCTTGGGGAGGGAGAGGGGTTTAAGGTCTGGGTGTTTTGAAGAATAAAATTATATTTATTTTGTTGTCTCATGTTTTGGTGTTCAGGGTCAGTGGGTTGGAGGAAAATTAATACTAGCTGTAACACGGTCTGTAAATACTGGCTCCACCTGCTTTTGGTGGCAAATGCGGTGAGTCGAAGAAAGGGCTAATGATACTTCCGAGGTGGCGCTAAGTTGTAAAGAAAGACTACTTTTTGTAACAATTTGGAACAGTATTTCAGTTAAACGGGCAATTGGTTCCAGTTATAAATGATTGTCACTTACATATTATGTAGAGCGATTTGCAGAGATTACTGTCTTAAGCGCTTTTGAGAGTAGTGAAATAGAGCCTGTTCAAAACGAAAGTTGAATTAGTACCGAAATAGTCTGGGAAGGAAGAAGGATACTTCATTACAAAATAAATTATGTAGATTACTGATTGTATTGTTTTGACTTGTCTATATACATTTTTGAGATGGAGATGAAGCCAATGCCACTTGTGTCGAGGCGTTAAGAGTTGGAACATACAAAATATTTACCCCATAAACAAAATCAACCCTTAAGTAATGCTTTTTGATTAAGAAGGTATCGAGAATCGTGATATAGATATCTAACCAACATTATTGCAAACGATTAGGTTTGATAATCATAGGGGCAAATGATAGTGGAGTTTAGAAGGTGATCAACTTTTACCCACATCGGCACCGACGTCGGGGTGATAACAATATAACCCTCCTTATTCGCTAAAATTGATTGAGCCAAATAACTGTAAATAAGAATGAGATTACGATAAAACTTTGTTGATAGGAAGCATATAAGATAGAAAGGCTTGGATATATTGGCAGCTGCAGCTAATTAAAACTTATTTGTTACTTATAATAGAGACAAACGTTTGCGGTTAAACATGCTTATAAAAACTCCAGCTTAAGATTCATTTCAGGTTGTTTGGGTCAAGGTTGCTGTATCTAAAACGAAAAATCTTGTTATCCGAATTACTATACTTATTTGAGTGACCTAGTTTGACCAAACTTGGTTATTATGTAGAGACATAGCTGTGGGCTGTTTGAATTGAGGTCAAATTTATTGTACCTAAACAAAGAAACAGCTACCGGCAAATGAATTTAGTTCTAATTGAACCACATTGTCACCAAACTTGGTGTATTGATAATGTTTATTAAGACCAACCTTAAGAATGTATTTTCTAAGATGAAAAAGATCAACTGTTCAAAATTTGTTTTCCTGACTGGGTTGATTGTTGTCGGACTGAAAAATGAAATGTCATAAATTTACAAAACTAAAAGAATATTTTATCAAATGGCAGACAACAAGTAAAATCAAAGGTATGTGACGTTTTATTGAACCTGGTAATTGTTCGTAAGATGTACATATATATGTTCGTCTGTGTTCTCCTTACAGAAACAAGATTTATTCCCAGCAGAGGATAACACTGCCAAGAATTATAAAAATATGCTGTGTCTTGATAAATAGGGGGGAAAAAACAAAACAAAAAAAAAACAACATTTGAATTTGGTGTCTTAAAAAGTAAAACGCATCTCTGCAGTTATGTTTTTCAATTTTTATGTTTTGAGAAATCCCCCAGATTTTGACTATAGTATATACATAGTACGTCTACATTCATACATTGTCCGTGTCCGTTGTAAAGGTCTAGTAATAAGCTGTATAAGGCTATAATCACTAAATTTAGAACTTCCGCACACTGTGTAAGAATTGAGACAGGTCGATATGGTGAGAATAGAAAGACAGAAGGGAACGAACTTGAAAAGTGTGTCAGTCAAGAGACTATAAGGATCTTACATGTCTGCCTGTGTAAGGCGGGTTTTTCCTTACCCGAGGGACAGTGTGGAAAACTGAGCGTAGCGAGGTTTTTCATCCAAGCTGTACCGAGGGTCTGGAAAACAGCCGTCTTACATAGGCGGACATGTTAGATCATTTTTCTTACCTATCACGTTCAAAATAGATCATGGACACAAATAAATTTGGGCATTTCCTAACATTTTATGACGTCATAATAGTGCCGGTGTGGGGTGAAATAAGTGGACCCATGAAAAATGTGGACAGAAGGTCATATACGCATGCGCAAACCTATATATAGGTAATGGGCGGAGCGCGCTTAATTTAACCTCAGGGTACATCTCAAAACCTAAATTGACTGTTCGCCGATTGATAATACGCCCAGTAACTTAAATCTCCTCTGGATTTATGATATTTATCTAAGCTTCCGTGTATAAATTGGGCTAATATACTGGTATGACTGACTAAAATCCTCATCAGGTCTAAAAATGGTTTCTGTTTTTTTTTTTTTTTTTTTTTTTTTTTTTCAGGTTGTATTTTCTTATTGACATTGTATTTTATATATGTCTGTGACTGAGTGGTCTAGGGCGCTGGCATTTTGCATGAAATTTACAGCATTTTATATTTCAAACAATGGTGATTTTGCCCAGTGGGTATCAATTGTTTATATAGAGAATATTAGGTTACTGTCTGATAAATTTTAATTTATTAGGCGAGTTGAAGAAAATATATTAGGTGAGGCTCTGCCGAGCCTTATATTTTTTCGCAGACGAGCCTAATAAATTTAAATTTTGCAGACAGTAATCTAATATTCTATTTATCCTACCTGCTCAGAAAATTGGGGGAAAAGTCATTGGAATGAGCACCAGCGTGCAGACTTGATGTCATATTTGACGTTTGTAATTGCAATTCAATTTGTGGATGAAATTGAAAAATTGCAATAACATTTTGTTTCTGGATAAAAACTTTTATATTACCACTTATTTTCTTAGTTAGAACATTTCCAATACAATGGTAACAGTTTCAATGAAAAATTCGGGAAAAAAGTGTTTTCAAAATTTCCGGCTGAAGTGCTGTAAAAATTAAAATAGCAATAACTTTTTTGTTTCTGGATAAAAACCTACCTATGATTTGACCGCTCATTTTCTAAGTTCAAACATTTCCAATACTACGGTGACAGTTTCAATGCAATAATTTGAAAAAATATGTGATTTCAAAAGTTCCCGCAAAAGTGATATCTTGACACTGACTAGATAAAGCAAAGTTTATTAGGCAGGCCAATTTTGTGCTATATCTTGTATGAGGGTAGGATAAAAAGAGCTATATGCCATTTTTTTATTGTCTAAGAATGGCATGTAACAAGAATATACAAGTATATGAAATATACATATACACACATAAGAGACACAGCTGAGGAATTAGTAGACATACCAAGAATCCACTGGAAAATAAGTGGACATAATACTATGAGAGAAAAATGTGCTATTGGTAGACATATTAAGAATTATCCGGGAAATAATTGGACACGATGCTATTATTATACTAGATTTATATAGCTCCCTTTTCATGATAAACACATTCAAAGGCGCGTTACATATAGCAAACGCAGCCACACAGGGTGCGAAATTCATCCTCTACTGGTACAGACACAGAGCGAAGGACAGAGTGAGATGAAGCCCGCAGAACAGATAGAGAGAAATAAATTTTAGATACAGGCCTGTCCGGCTAACTTAGCCTAGCTCTTTGCGAATAGACAGTCAAGTTCTTTGACGTGCCTGGTGTAAAGAACCGATACACGCGAAGTCGTCTTCCCTGGGAAGAACCAGTACAGGCGTCTTAGTTAGGTGGGAGACACTCAAGAGCATCTCAGAAATGTCTATAGTGTCTTGACCAGTTTTCGAACCCCGGACCTCTGGATTGACAGTCAAGTGTGTTAACACTAGACCACCGGCCCACATATAATATATACATGAGAGAAAGCTATGGTATATATATGGTAGACATAATAAGAATCACCTGGAAATAAGTGGACACACTGCAAATAAATGCTAACTTTATAACAACCTATTTTGAACTAATAAGTGGTCGCGGTATATAGCAGACACACCTGAGGAAATGGTAGGCATAATAAGAAACTTCTGAGAAAACTGGAAACGATATATATGAGACACAGCTGAGAAAATGATAGACATGATAAAAATCACCTGGGAAATAAGTGGACATATGAGACACACCTGAGGAATTGTACGACATAATAAGAATATTCTGGGAAAGAAGAGGACAAGATATAGAAAAAAAGAGAATATATTTGAGACACAGCTGAGGAATTGGAAGACATAGTTAGAATCATCTGGTAAATATTTGAACACAATGTATATGAGACACAGCTGAGTGATTGGAAGACATTATTAGAATCATCTGGGAAATAAGTGGTCACGATATATATGAGACACAAATGAGAAAACTGAAAACATAATAAGATTCCACTAAGAAATAAGTGGACACGATATACATTTATTTATTGTGATGGGTTTAACGTCGCACCGACACAATTATGTATCGTATGGCGACTTCCAGCTATGATGGCGGAGGAAGACCCAAGGTACCCATCCGTGCATTATTTCGTCACGAGCGGGCACATGGTTAGAACCACCAACCTTTGGTAAGCCAGCTGGACGGCTACCTCACAAAGAATTCAACGCCCCGAATGAGGCTCGAACTCATATCGATGAGGGACAAGTGATTTGAAGTCAGCTACCTTAACGACTCAGCCACGGAGGCCCCCTGGACACGATATACATGAGACGCAGCTGACGATATCGTAGATACAGTAAGAATCTCCGGTGGATACAATAAATATGATACACAGCTTAGGAAAAGGTAGATATAGTTTGAATATACTGGGAAATAAGGAATAATTGGTAGATATACAATAAGAATCTCCTGGGAAATAAGTGGACACTATCTATAAAAGACACAGCTAAAGAACTGGTAGATATAATAAGAATCATATAGGAAATAAGTGGACACAATACATATGAGAAACAGCTGGCGATATGGTAGACGTAGTAAGAATCTCCTGGGAAATAAGTGGACATATGAGACACAGCTAAGAAATGGTGGAAATAATAAGAATCTTCTGGGAAATTAGAGGACACAATACATATGAGACATAGCTGACGAAGTGGTGTACATAATAAGAATTTCTTTGGATAAATATGAGACACAGCTGAGGAATTAGTATACATAACAAGAAGTTCCTAGGAAATAAATGGAAACAATATATATGAGACACAGCTGAGGTAATGGCGGACATAATTAGACCCTTCAGCCGGGAAATAAGTGGACATGATATATATGAGACCTGTTGAGAAATACTATACTCAATATGAGGCTATTGGGAATTAAGTGGCCGCGATATACACCAGACACAGGTGAGGAAACAGAAGGCATAACAAGAATCCCCAAGAAAATTAGTGGACACAATACATACGAGATACAGCTGACGAAATGGGAGACATAGTAAGAATCTCCTGGGAAATAAGTGGACACGATACATATGAGACACAGCTGACGAAATGCAAGACATAGTAAGAATCTTGTAGGAAATAAGTAGACACGACATATTAGACATGAATACACATGAGACACAGCTGTCGAAGTGGTGGACATAATAAGAATTTCCTGGGAAATAAGTGGACACAATAAATATTAGACACAGCTGATGAATTGGTATACATAATAAGAACTTCCTTGGAAATAAGTGGAATAGATATATATGAGACACAGATATGGAAATGGTGGACATAATAAGACTCTCCAGCCGGGAAATAAGTGGACACGATATATATGAGACACTGTTGAGAAATACAATACTTAATAAGAGTCTATTGGGAATTATGTGGACGCGTTATATACCAGACACATGTAGCATAATAAGAATCTCAAAGGAAATAAGTGGACACAATACATACGAGACACAGCTAACGAAATGGGAGGCATAGAAAGATTCTCCTCGGAAATAATGAGACACGAAATATATGAGAAAGAGATGGGTTACTGGTAGACATAATAAGAATCCCTGAAAAATAAGTGGGCACGACATGTGTTTGACACAGCTGAGGAAATGCTACACATAATAGGAATCCAAAAAGAAATAAGTGGACACGATATATATGTGACACAGCTGAGAGATTGGTAGATATAATAAGAATTTACTGGGTAATAAGTAATAAGTGGGCACAATATATATGAGTCTAAGCTGAGGGATTGGAAGACATATTAATATATATGAGGTACAGATATGGAATTAGTAGACACTAGAACAGTCATGGAAGATGACAAATACCCCCGAAATGGTGCATTGATACAGACAGCCATCTTCCATCAGGTAAAGACCTTTCATACCAGGAAACACATTCTGTCTATGCTGAACTTTTTTAGTCACGCGCTGCGCACAATTATGTCGATCACTTCTGTGATGTTTGAAGAGAATGAAATGAAAACTGTAGAAGTAGTTCGCTGTACAAGGAAATTATAAAATCTAAAAGTCGGCCATCTTGTATCTGATCAAAAAATGTTTAAGTCAGACATTGCTTCTTAACATGTCAGTCACTTCTTTGAAGTCTGAAGAAAATACAGCAAAAACTGTAGAAGTAGTGAGCTCCAGAAGGATGTTAACACCATTTCAAAGTCAATTGTAGCAACGAGTACGTACCACTGGCTGTGTTCCATATATATCGTGTCCACTTATTTCTAGATTCTTATCATATCTCATATATATCGTGTCCACTTTTCATAGAAGTTTCTTATCATGTATACCAATTCCTCAGCTGTGTCTCATATATATCGTGTTCACTTATTTTTTCATAGGCTTTTTTATTATGTGTACCAATTCTAGAGCTGTGCGCCATATGTCCACTACTTCCAATGTTATTCCTGTTATATCTACCGATACCTCGCCTGTGTGTCATATATTTCTTGTCAACTTATTTCCCAGTGGATTAGAATAATTTGTCAATCAATTTATCAGCTGTGTCGCATATATATCATACCACTTTTTCCCAGAAGTTTCTTGTTTTGTCTACCGATTCCTCACCTGTGTCTCATATGTCCACTTATTTCCAAGGGGATTATTTTTATATCTACCAATTCCTGGGCTGTGTGTCATACAGTCAACCTCTGATCAGAAACCACCTGACTCTAAAGACCACATTTTTTTGTTTCCCATTTTAACATTTACAGCGTATTTTAACCTGTGAATAAAGACCACCTCACAATTAAGACCACATTTTGGCGCTCCTAAGGGTGGTCTTTTTAGACAGGTTTGACTGTATATGTCGTGTCCACTTATTTCCCATAAGTATCTTATTATGTCTATTAATTCCTCGGCTTTGTCTCATACACACCATGTCCACTTATTTCCCAATGGATTTGTATTGTGTCAACTAATTTATCAGCTGTGTATCATATATATCATGTCCACTTATTTCCCAAGAGATTCTTATTATGTCTACCATTTCGTCAGTTGTGTCTTATATAATATCGTGTCCACGTATTTCCTAGTGGATTCTTATTATGTCAACCATTTCATCAGCTTTGTATTATATTTATTGTGTACACTTATTTCCGAGGATATCGTGTCCATGTATTTCCCAGTGGATTCTTATTATGTCTACCAATTCCTCAGCTAAATCTCATATATATCGCGTCCAGTTATTTCCCATAAGGTCCTTTTTTGATCTGCCAATTTCTCAGCTCTGTCTCATATGTCTACTTATGTCCCAAGGATACAAATTCCGGTGCTGTGTGTCATATATGTCGTGTCCACCTATTTCCCAGAGGATTCTCATTTTTTCAACCAATTAATCACCTATGTTTCATAAATGTCGTGTCCACTGTTTTCCTAGGAGATTCCAGTTACGTCTACCAATATTTCAGCTGTGTCATATATATATCGTGTCCACTTATTTCTCAGAAGTTTCTTCAGCTGTATCGCATATATATCGTGTCTTCTTATTTTCAAGGGGATTCTTATTTGGTCTACACTACTTTCAGCTAAGTCTCATATGTCTACTTATTTCCCAGAAGATTCTTATTTTTTTCTTCCCATTCGTCAGCACTGTCTCATATGTCCACTTATTTCCAAGGGTATTTTTATTTTTTCTACCAATTCCTCAGCTCTGGCTCTTATGTCCATTTTTTCCACATGTTTCTTATTTTGTCTACCATTTTTTTCAGCTCTGTTTCATATGTCCACTTATTTCCCACAGGTTTCTTATTTTGTCTACCAACTTTTCAGCTCTGTCTCATATGTCCACTTATTTGCCATGGGTTTCTTATTTGGTCAACCAATTTTTCAGCTCTGTCTCATATGTCCACTTATTTGCCATGGGTTTCTTATTTGGTCTACCAGTTTTTCAGCTCTTTCTCATATGTCCACTTATTTTCCATAGGTGTTTTATTTGATCTACCAGTTTTTCAGCAGCTATGTCTAATATGTCCACTTATTTGCCACAGGCTTCTTATTTGGTCTACCAATCAGCTCTGTCTCATATGTCCACTTATTTCTAACAGGTTTCTTATTTGGTCTACCAATTTTTCAGCTCTGTCTCATATGTTCACTTATTTCCCGCAAGTTTCTTACTTTCTCCAAATTCCTCATTTCTGTTCCACTTATTTCCCAGAAGATTCTTATTTTTTCTTCCTATTCCTCCGCTCTGTCTCATATGTCGAAGGGGATTTTTATTTTTTCTTCCAGTTCCTCAGCTCTTCCTCGTATGTGCAGTTATTTTCCAAAGGTTTCTTATTTCTGTTTCTAATTTCTCAGCTCTGTCTCATATGTCCATATATTTTCCATAAGCTCCTTATCTTGTCTACATTTCCCAGGGGATATATCTTAGGTCATCAATTCCTCTGTTGTGTCTCATATCTTTCGTATCGTGTCCACTTTTTTGTAGTAGTTTCTTATGTCTACCAAGTCCTCGGCTTTTCCTCATATATATCGTTTCCACTTATTTCGAAAGAGTTTCTTATTTTGTCTACCAATTTCTCAGCTCTGTCTCATACGTTCATTTATTTCCCAGAAGTTTATTATGTCTACCAATTCCTCTGCTGTGTCTCATATATATTGTGCCCACTTTTTTCCAGAAGTTCTTATTACGCTTACCGCATCTTTGGCTGTGTCTCATATATATTATGTCCACTTTTTTCCTCAGAAGATTCTTATTTCTACCAAGTCCTCGGCTGTGTCTCACTGTCCACTGATTTCCCAGTAGTTTTTTATTTTGTCTACCAATTTCACAGCACTGTCTCATATGTCCACTTATTTCCCAAAAGTTTCTTACATCTACCAAGTCCACGGTTGTGTCTCATATATATCATGTCTACGTATTTCCCAGAAATTTCTTATTTTGTCTGACAATTTCTTAGTTCCATCTCGTATGTTAACTTATGTCCCAGGGGATTCTTATTTTGTCTACCAATTCCTCAGTTCTGTCTCCTAAGTCCACTTATTTCCCACAAGTTTCTTACTTTGTCTACTATTCCTCAGCTCTGTCTCTTCTGTCCACTTATTTCCCACAATTTTCTGATAATGTTAACCAAATTCTTGGTTGGGAATCATATATATCGTACCACTGTTTTATTATGTCTACGATTTCCACAGCTGTGTCTCATACATATCGTGTCCACTTATTTCACAGGGGATTCTTATTGTGTCAACCAATTCCTCAGCTGTGTCTTATATATTTCGTGTCCACTTATTTTCCAGAAGTTTCTTATTTTGTCTACCATTCCCCAGCTATGTCTCACATATATCCTGTCCACATTTTACCACAGGTTTCTTATTATGTCTACCAAGTTCTCGGCTGGGTATCATACATATCGTTTCCACTTTTTCCCCGGACGTTTCTTATTATGTCTACCAAGTCCTCAGCTGTGTCTCATATGTCCATTTATTTCAAAGTGGATTATCATTATGTCTACGAATTCCACAGCTGTGTCTCATATATATCGCGTCCATATATTTCCCAGCTGATTCTTATTATGTAAACCAATCCCTCAATAGTGTCTCATATATATCCTGTCCACTTTTATCACATGTTTCTTATTATGTCTACCAAGCCCTCGGCTGTCTTATTTTGTCTACCAATTTATCAGCTCCGTCTTATTTTTCCACTTATTTCCCAGGGGATTCTTATGTTGTCTACTGAATCCTCATCTCTGTCTCATATGTCCACTTATTTCCCACAAGTTTCTTATTTTGTTTACTATAAAAGATAAAGCGAAGAACTAACTCCAGATATACACTTTTTACTTTAAAACTAACATGTTTCGTCCATTAAACTTTATTTTGTTTACCAATTTTACAGCTCTGTCTCATATGTCCACTTATTTCCCAGGGGATTCTTATAATGTCTACCATTTCCTCAGTTCTGTCTCATGTGATCACTTATTTCCGACATGTTTCTTATTTTGTCTACTAATTCCTCAGCTCTGTCTATTATGTCCATATTTTCCCACAAGTTTCTTATTTTGTCTTCTAATTCCTTAGCTCTGTGTCACATGTCCATTTATTTTCCAGGGGATGCTTAGTTTGTCTACTAATTCCCCAAATCTGTTACATATGTCCGTTTTTTTTCCTAATTTTGTCTACCTATTCCTCAGCTCAGTCACATGTGTCCATGTATTTCCCAGGAAATTCTTAATTTGTCTACCAATTCCTCAGCTTTGTCTCATATGTCCACTTATTTTCCATAAGTTTCTTATTTTGTCTACCGATTCCACAGCACTGTCTCTTATGTCCACTTATTTCCCATAAGTTTCTTATTTTGTCTACCTATTCCTCAGCTCAGTCTCGTATGTCCATTTATTTCCCGGGGGATTCTTATTTTGTCTACCAATTACACAGCTCTGTCTCAAATGTCCACTTATTTCCCACAGGTTTCATATTTTGTCTACCAAGTCCTTGTCTGTGTCTCATATATATCGTGTCTTATTTTGTCTACCAATTTATCAGCTCCGTCTTATATTTCCGCTTATTTCCCAGGGGATTCTTATGTTGTCTACTTAATCCTCGTCTCTGTCTCATATGTCCACTTATTTCCCACAAGTTTCTTACTTTGTCTACTATAAAAGATAAAGCGAAGAACTAACACCAGATATACACTTTTTACTTTAAAACTAACATGTTTCGTCCATTGGATTTTATTTTGTTTAAAACATTTACAGCTCTGTCTCATATGTCCACTTAATTCCCAGGGGATTCTTATATTGTCTACCACTTCCTCAGTTCTGTCTCATGTGATCACTTATTTCCCACATGTTTCTTATTTTGTCTACCCATTCCTCAGCTCTGTCTCTTATGTCCACTTATTTTCCATAAGTTTCTTATTTTGTCTACTAATTCCTCAGCTCTGTCTCATATGTCCACTTATTTTCCAGGGGATTCTTAGTTTGTCTACTAATTCACTAAATCTGTCTCATATATCTGTTGTTTTTTTTCCAGAAGTTTCTAATTTTGTCTACCTATTCCTCAGCTCAGTCTCATATGTCCATTTATTTCCCAGGGGATTCTTATTTTGTCTACCAATTCCACAGCTCTGTCTCAAATGTCCACTTATTTCCCACAATTTTCTTATTTGTCTACCATTGCCTCAGCTCTGTCTCATATATCCACTTATTTCCCAAAAGTTTCTTATTATGTCTACCAAGTTCTCGGCTGTGTATCATATATATCGTGTTCACTATTTTCCAAAAAGTTTCTTATTATGTCTACCAATTCCTCAGCTGAGTCTCATGCGTCCATTTATTTCCCAGTGGATTATAATTATGTCTACGAATTTCTCTGCTGTGTCTCATATAGTTCGTGTCCACTTATTTCCCTGGAGATTCTTATTATGTTTTCTAATCCAGCAGCTGTGTCTCATATATATCATATCCATATTTCATTCCGGTGATTCTTATTATTTAAACCAATTCCGCAAGTGTGTCTCATGTATATCCGGTCCACTTTTTATCAGAGGTTTCTTATTATATCTACCACTTCCTCAGCGCTGTGTCTCATATGTCCACTTATTTCCTAGGTGATTCCTATTATATCTACCAATTCCTCAGCTGTGTGTCATATATTTCGTGTCCATTTTTTTTCAGCGGATGTGTATTATGTTAACCAGTTCATCAACTATGTCTCATATATATCGTATCCACTTATTTCCCAGGAGATTCTTATCATGTCTACCATTTCCTCATCTGTGTATATCATGACCACTTATTTCCCAGAAGCTTCTCCTTTTGTCTACCATTTTCTCAGCTGTGTCTCAAATGTCCACTCATTTCTAAGGTGATTCTTTTTATGTATGCATATTCCTCGCCTGTGTCGCATATTTATAGTTTACAATTATTTCCCAGTGAATTCTTGTTATGTGTCTCTTATTATATGTACATATTCCTAAGTTGTTGTGCCTCATATATATCGTGTCCATATGTTTCACATGAGATTCTTATTATGTCTATAACTATCATTTACTCATCTTTTTCCATGGATTCACTTATATCACCCTCCCCACACCCACCGGGCCCTAAAAGTCCAAAGTATGTCGCAAATATTTTTTATTATAAATGTTTTTATTATTACATACGGACATTGTTAAGGGGCTTTGCCTTTAGAACATTTGTAAGTTGATTTCTAACATCACTCACCATGTATGAAGCATTTATGGTGTGGAGTGTTGCAACTTAAAAAAATGAAATTGATTTCTCAAAACGCAAACGTATGTCGCGATAACAAAAACAAAACAAAATATCAATTACAAACATGAAAGTACATACTGGAGAGAACTGTTGTAATGTTGTGTAAGGTAAACGTGACAGTCCACACATTTTTGTTTGTTTTGGGTTTAACGCCGTTTTTCAACAGTATTTCAGTCATGTAACGGCGGGCAGTTAACCTAACCGGTGTTCCTGGATTCTGTACCAGTACAAACCTGTTCTCCGCAAGTAACTGCCAACTTCTCCACATGAATCAGAGGTGGAGGACTAATGATTTCAGACACAATGTCGTTTATCAAATAGTCACGGAGAACATACGCCCCGCCCGAGGATCGAACTCGCGACCCCGCGATCTGTAGATCAACGCTCTTACCTACTGAGCTAAGCGGGCGGGCTAGTCCACACATTTGATAAAACATGAAAATACATACTTGAGAGAAATGTTTTCATTGATGTAAGGTAAACTGACAGCCCGTACACTTAATCAAACATGAAAAAAACATACTGGAGAAAATGTCTTAATGTCATGTAGGGTAAACTTCACAGACCACCTATTTGATCAAACATGAAAGTACATACTGGAGAAGATAAATGTTTTAATGTTGTATAAGGTAAACTTGACATACAAATATGAAAATATATACTGGAGAGAAATGTTTAAATGTGATGTAAAGTAAACTTGACAGTCCATTCACTTAATAAAACATTTGTTGTATTCTTATTATGCTACCAGCTACTCAGCTGTGTCTGATATATATCGCGTCCACATAATTCCCAACAGATTCTAATTAGTAAAACATTTTTCAACAGTGTCTCATGTGTATCGTTTCCACTTATTTCCTTGGAGAGTTTCATTATGTGTACCTATTCTTCAGCTGTACCTCGTATATATCGTGTCCACTTATTTCCCAGTATATTCTTATAATGTATACCAATTCCTCATATGTGTCTCCTATATATCGTGTCCACTTATCTCACAGGAGATTCTTATAATGTCTACCAGTTACTCAGCTGTGTTACATAAATGTCGTGTCCACTTATTTCCCAGGCGATTCTTACTATGTCTACCACTTCGTCAGCTGTGCCTTATATGTGTTCTGTCCACTTATTTCTCAGGAGATTATAAGTATATCTACCAATTACTCATCTCTGCCTCACGCGCCCACTTAATTCCCAGTGAATTGTTAGTATGTCTACTAATTCTTCACCTGTGTTTCCTATATGTCGTGTCCACTTATCTCACAGAATATTCTTATTATGTCTACAAGTTACTCAGCTGTTTTTCAATGTCGTGTCCGCTTATTTCCCAGGAGATTCTTACTGCTACTATTTCGTGAGCTGTGTCTCATATGTGTTGTGTCTACATATTTCCCAGGAGGTTATTAGTATATCTACCAATTCCTCATCTCTGTCCACACGTCCACTTATTTCCCAGCGGATCGCTAGTATGTCTACTAATTCCTAAGCTGTATATCTTCTGTATGTACACGTTTATTATGTGTACATTTATATTCTAGTGGCATGCCATTCTCACATTACTCTGTTCATCTAAATCCCATATCATTAAAACTTTTCAATTAATTAAGAGAAATGACATTTAAATATAGATACCCGCTGGGAAAAATTACTATTGCTTTAAACCGAATAAGCTGTAGGTCTACTCTTTATATAATTGGGTTATTATAAGACCATAAAACAATTACAAAGTAAAAGACATAATGAAAAAAATCTCTGACTGGACTGGAACCCAAAACTATCGCTATTCGCTGGAGATTTCATGCTAAGCATTATATTTAGGTAAAATATAATCTGGAAAACCTAAAAACTTTTTTTGAACTTATGATGATATCCATGTTCACCGTATTAAGATTAGTCAGCTATAGTATATTAGCCCAATTTATACACGGAAACTTAAATGTCTTGAATCCAGAGGATATTTATTTGTTACTGGCCGTTTTTTAGCTCGACTATTCGAAGAACAGGGGAGCTATCATACTTGCCCCGGCGTCGGCGTGAGCGTTAGCATTAGCGTTAGCATCACACAAATATTAAAGTTTGCGTACCACCCCAATTATTTCCAAAGTCCATTGAGATATTGCTTTGATATTTTGCATACTTGTTTACTATCATGACCCCAGTCTGTAAAAAGGAGGAGGCAACTCTATCAAGCATTTTGACTGAAATATGGCCCCTTTTCGACTTATAATATGCTTATTGTAATGTTAAAATTTGCGTACCATCCCAAATATTTTCAAAGTCCATTGAGATATCGCTTTGATATTTTGTATACTTGTTTACCATCATGACCCCAGTCTGTAAAAAGGAGGGGGCAACTTTATCAAGCATTTTGACTGAATTATGGCCCCTTTTCGACTTAGAATATGCTTATGGTAATGTAAAAGTTTGCGTACTATCCCAAATATTTTCAAAGTCCATTCAGATATCGCTTTCATGATTTTCATACATGTTTACCACCATGACTGACCCCAGTCTGTAAAAAGGAGGAGGCAACTCTATCAAGCATTTTTACTGAATTATGGCCCCTTTTCGACTTAGAATATGCTTATTGTAATGTTAAAGTTTTACTCATAGCTTATATTATACTACCAAGCACTCAGAATAGTCGGGCGCGCTGTCAACTGACAGCTCTTGTTATCAATCGGCGAACCAGTGATTTTAGGTTTTGAGATGTACCCTGAGATTATATTTAGCGCGCTCCGCCCATTAACTATATATAGATTAGCGCATGCGCACATGACCTGGTGTCCACTTTTTTCCATGTCCACCTATTTCACCCTACACCGGTACGCTATTTTAGACGAGGTTTTCCCCTTTAGTCAGTATGCCAAATGCTAATTAGATACTTAACCTCAAATTGCAGTATGCACAAAATATTTTTGCATAAAAAGGATCTACAACATGTACCTTCATAGAAACTGCATGATGCAATTTTGTCATCATTGAGCATTTTGAAATATTCAAGATGGCTGCCAAGATGCAAAAAATGCAAAATTGACTTATCTCTAAATTATAGGATTTGGACAGGATTATTAATGTATATATTAATTTTGTTGCTAGAGGTAACTAGATAAACACTAAATATATATAACAAAGAAGAAAATCATTTGAAAAAATCCAAAATGGTCGTCAAAATGGCCGCCAAAACGGAACATCCCTATATTTTGCATTAGACACTCTGATTGTGCAGGTTTTCCTACCGTATATGGGTACTTTTAATAATTAGAAATGTTGACAACACTTTTAATTTTTCTTCAGTAATTTTGTAACAAAGAGGTGGATAAATTGATGTTCTTATTGAACACAAAACATATATAAGCACCTGGTATGATTTGTGACCAGTTTGCTATATTAATAACAGTAAGGATACACTCAAAGACTTTGAAACGCCCCATCTATGTATTTGTAAAATTTTATTCAAGAAGATAATCGTTATGCAAATGCATAATAGATTAAGGTATAATGATGCTAAACGAAGCTTGACTACTGTTCATGAAGTTCATATTCGGACAAGTTTTATTCGGATATCGGTTACCGTCGCTGGATAGGAATAGCAAATATCTGTTTGCCTTTCATTGTTAAAACATAAACAAAAATGACCAGTTTGTTCAATGGTAAATGGGTTAATTAATTTTTACGTTGCAACACGGCAAAGTAGGTGACGTTGACATAATGTAAAACGCTAGCATGGTGGTGTTAAACAAGAAAACCTAAAGCCGCAGCCTGTCAAATATATGATTTCGGTGACTCTCCAATACCAATATAAGTGGTTGGTGATTGATATTTTCAATTTATAGCGTTGTAAAAAAAGATTTTGAAAAACTCCTTTAAGCAAAAGTTAGGAAATTGTGATAATTTTCAGTTATCAATTTGTGCAATGAAAGGGGCTAAAAGGCTGTCCGATGTCAGAAATGATATTTGGACATGAAAAATGGGAAACAAAGCTGCTCAAATGGTGTCCAAACAACAATCGTTGCCACCTACATTGGAATCGTTTAATGGAAAAGTTAAGACCGAGCACACATACAGACATGCATATGATGGAGTGGTTTGGACCCAGGCCCTTCAAATTTTGATGCTATCATTGTTAGATGGAGCAAGCAACTCTGAAGAGCCTTGTTCCGACGTCAATCCTGGAAGAAAACCCCCCAACCCCGGCATCAGCTTTGTTCTAAAGTTCATTCTTTCTGGATCAGAACAACCATGTGCAACATCCTGCTGTCTTTCTGTGGTTCACCTCGCTTGCGCAATATTATGTAACTGCTATTAAAACTATAGATTTGCGAAGGATATAGATGAAATACTCAGTGATGTAGTTTATGATTCTAGTGATTCTGACGGAGAATACGGAAAATTAACAAATTCAAACATGCCAATCTTTCAACAGCTCTTTGGAATGTTGAACTGAATATATCATATAGATAATAGTGTGCTTTTTAACGTACATAATACGAAGATAGAAGAAGGATTCACAACTATTCTTATATGCATTTTATGTTTGAATTTTATGCTTTTGAATAAGAATATCCATTTTATCCACCATTTTGTTATTAAATTACTGAAGAATCATTTAAAGTGTTAAATTTTATAACGAGTAGGGAAGCATTAAGATGCTATTAAATCATAAAACCTTTTACATCATTATAATAATGAAAGATTAAACTTTGTGCTCATACGTGGATAAATTATGTGGCATAAAAAATATAAAAAGTTATTACAATTTAAAAAAAAACCCATTTCTTGTATATCTCTAAAGTAGCAAAATCATTCGGATCGAGAAACCGATAACGCCGATAGCGTATTTTCAAGGGAGACAATTTCATCGATAAGCCAGCGATTTGGCTATGAAAGCTGGCAATGCGTTGCTATGGAACTTTTGAACGATCCGTCAAGCCACAAAGAAGTCAGAGCAAATGTAGTAAACCACATGAGAGACAATAAATACTACTTCTCAGAGATGATAGATGTTGATTTTGAAACTCATATTAACAACATGGCTCTTATGCATGGAAAATCATGTACATGGGCGACGGAAGCGGAAAGCCTCCAAGTATTACAATGTTGATATCGATGTGAAGAAGTGCAATGCCTCGCAAGCACAATGGCGGAAATTTCCGTTTGATAAGGAACTTAATTTGGTGTCTGCAACTAGAAAATAAACACTTTAGCATAGTGCGCATGTGCAACAGACCGGACTCGCATGTCAAGGAGCAAAAGAAATTTCCGAGAATGGATGCATTATAGAAAATGTGGGCGAAAATCGGAAATGATACATCTACTGCAGAATCCGCTCTGGGGTACACTGACATCAACACACAGGTGACAGGGCGAACTCACATTGACCTACTGGAAGTAGTTACCAACATCTCATCCAAACCGCTCAACAGCTCTCAAATTTCTCTTCTGTCTAAAGGATTGAAAAATGTGCCAAGAAGAAGAAATATCGACAAGGGCAAACTTATTGCTAATTTGAAAGCCTGGGTGCGCCGCATGAGATTACGAGAGTATTTCTTCACAGAAGTTGAAGAGGAAATTCGGACTGACTATAGAAGAAAGGATGAGTCGTCTTGGACTCCAGCAGCAGGGAGAAACAAATGGGTTGATGCTTACATAAAGAGTGTGAAAGATGATATTTCGGGCTTAAAAAGACGTTTCAAGACAAACCTTACACACTATGAAGAGTCAGCAATGAAACTGCTAAATGATGACACAATCATTGTTCGGCCTGCGAACAAGGGCTCTGGGGTCGTTGTCATGGACACCGAAGAATACGTAAATTGACTGATAATAAAACGTATGTTGAAGTAAGAGAAGTCAAGACCGTTACAATAAATAATAAGATGAAAAAGATAGCAGATGAGATGTGCAAAAAAGAACAATTACAAAGGATTTGAAAGGGTATATTACGTCATCTAATACCACTTCCGGTAGACTTCAAGGAAATCACAAACTACACAAAACTTGGCTGCCGTTGAGGATTATTGTGAATGGGAGGGGCCATCGAACTGAAAAGATGGCGGAAATAGTAGAGAAAGAACTCCGTAGCCTTGTGACATCACTTCCGTCGTATTTAAAAGACACCACAAACAAAGTGTGAAATATTAAGCAACCACTTCCGGAAGAAACGCTACTTTTCTGCCTTGATGTAAAGGCCCTTTACCCGAGTGTACCGCGTCAGGAGGCGCGTGATGCAGCGATAAAGCCCTAAAGGGCAGACATCGTAAGAATGATGGATACCGTGCTGGAGAACAATACATTCTCCTTTGCTGGCAAACATTATGTACAAACAGAAGGAACGGCGACTGGCTCGCATCTGGGAATGAACTATGCATCGACATACCTTGGTGCATGGGAATCAGAGTTAATGCAAAGATCGGACAAAAATCCAATGGACTATTTCCGGTTTGTTGATGACGTCTCGGGTCTGTGGTATCGACTCATTAAAGAAATTCCATGAGCTTGAGAACCAAATTCATTCCGAGGATTCAAATAACACTCCACTACTCTGCAGACAAATTAGAGTTCGTTTACGTCACGACATCCATTCACAGAAACTTAATAAAGACAGACTTACACACTAAAGAAAGTGACAAACACTTGTACCTCCACCAGGAATCATCCCACCCAGAAACCACTAAGAAAGCTATCCAGTATCCGCGTGAAAAGAATTTGCTCTGATGAATCAAAATATAAACTACATATAGCCGAAATCAAAACACAGTTGCAATGCAGAGGGTATAATTAACAGTATGTGGAAACTGAACTAAGAAAGGTAGACGTGAAAGAACGTGATGACTTGCTGCTCTATAATAAAGCAAACAAGTGAATAAGTATTACCATGCAATACAAAGTCCCCTACTGGAAAGCACCTATTTTTTCTACTGCAGTATAACATAAGGAACTGTTATCTGTCAATGATGTATAAACAATATTGTACTATATATACAATATGTTATAACAAAACACTTGGATTAAAATTTGCATATATAAAAACCTACAGTTGTTTTCATATGGAATTGTTTTGGCCAATTAGAAAAAAATTATCATACAAGTTATTTATAGTAATTAATCCTAAAAAAATATTCTATTATAAGTCCACACAAAACTCTTTACCAGGTAGAGATAGGTCAAAATACACCTAAAAATTCGATTTAACATGCATGTTGTACCACAGAAAAGTGGTCTCGATTTTTCACTACGACTTGTAATAAAAAAATAACAATATAATCTATTTGTAGTAAAACAAAGGGACGTAATTCTAAAATCAAGGGTGCCTCATGGTGATGAACATTTGTGCCAAGTTACATCAAAATCCCTCCATGGATGAAGATGAAATGCTCCGGACAAAGTCATTCTTAAATTTAACATTTGACCTCTAAGTATGACCTTGACCTTAAACCTAGGGACCTGGTTCTTGCGCTTGACAATCCGTCTTGTGGTGTTGAACATTTGTGGCAAGTTACTTTTGATCTCCATGTGTGACCTTGACCTTTAAGCTAGGATTCTGGGTGTTGCGCATTACACATGATCTCATCATGGGGAACATTTATGCCAAGTTATATTGTAATCCCTTGATGGATGACATAGTTCTGGACCGGACAGGAAAAAAACCTATTAACGTTTGACCTCCAATTGTGACCTTGACCTTTGAGCTAGGGGTCCGAGTTTGTGTCATTGTCTCATTATGGGGGATCATTTGTGCCAAGTAATTTTAAAATCCCTTCATGGACGGCAGAGTTAGGGACCGGACAGGAAAAAAGCCCTGTTGACCTTTCAATCCCAATTGTGACCTTGACCTTTGAGCCAGGGGCCCGGGTTTTGCGCATGACCATGGGAAACATTTGTGTCAAGTGATATTAAAATCCCTTAATGAATGACAGAGTTATGGACTGGACACGAAACAGACCCTGTTCATGCCATGTTAACATTTGACTGCTAAGTGTGACCTTGACCTTTGAGCTAGGGGTCTGAAAGTTGTGCATGACACATCGTCTTACTATGAGGTACATTTGTGCCAAGTAATATTGAAATCCCTTCATGGATAGGAAAGTTATGGACCGGACAGGAAAAAAGCCCTGTTGACCCTTGACCTCCAACTTAGACCTTGACCTCTGAGCTAGGGGTCCGGGTTTGCGCGTGACACGTCGTCTTATCATGGGGAACATTTGTGCCAAGTAAAATTAAATTTCCTTCATGGATGACAGAGTTATGGACTGGACACGAAATTATGGACGAACGGAAGGACGGACGGAAGGACGGAAAAGCGCATTCCTACAGTCCCCGAAACTGGTTTTCAACCGGTAGGGGACTAACAAAGTGAACAAGCGGGTTCCAATTGTGCTGACATTTTCCCGAGCACTACCAAATATAGGTCGAATTTTATGGAAACATTTACCCATGCTCCGCGGCTTTGATAGGATGAAACAAGTATTTCCAGAGGCACCCGTGATAGCATTTAATAGGGACTGCAATCTGAAAGACATACTTATACACAAGAAACATAAATCGGCCTTCTTTAACAATGTATACAATAAAACGGAAGTGACGTTAGGTCTGTGACGTGCATTTTGACACTACGTCCCATGTCTGTAACTCAGCTGAGCAATATTTTTTGGTGTTAATGCCATAGGATCGGTACGTCCTTAGTTTGTTTTTTCAATAAGTTCTCAGTGGTTTTGCGGTACATGTCCGTGCCGTGAAGCTTTTCCAGTCCCATCAGCGCAAAATCGTCCTTATTGTGGTTGTTAGTGTTGAAATGGACGGCCACTGGATCGTCATATTTCATTCTGATCCTGGATAGGTTCAATAAGTGTCTCTGGTACAAAGTTTCCCCTAAATATATGTATGACTGACAACGTTTGCAGTACACCGCGTACACTACGTTTGAACTCTTACAGTTAATCTCGTTGTTGTGCCGTTGGTGTCCATAAATGAATGACTTTCATGATGTATGGGCACACAGCACGTTTTTGCACCGCACGGACCACATAAATTATCTTCCTGAAAAAAAAACTGTCTAAAGTTTTCAAGCGTTTTAATCATAGAGTTTTTTTTATGTTTTAGAGTTTATTCATTCATGCATTGGACCATAGGTCCCTGAGCATACATGCAAACATAAATATATATTTACAAATAGTTACATTGTCAAGTATCAGTTAATTGAATATGATGTAAATATCAGTAGCACATCAATATTAGGAACTGCAATATTATATCATATACATATTAATTCATATATTATGTATCATGTATACAGCGTGAGGAAAGAGAGGTTTTCTATCAATTAAAATGATAACAATATTGATTTCTAATGTCAAAAGCTTTATGTACATACATCGCTAAGTTCTTATTAATATTAACATTTTCTGCAGTCATTAATTCAATAAATCTTGGTATATTTGGTCTTGACCAGTAATATTTCTTGATATACTTTTTTCTCAGATCATTATAAAGTGAGCATTCTAAAATAAAATGAAATTCATCTTCTAAGCTATCATATATATGTACCTTGTTGCATAGATGAAATTTCTATTCTGTTCTGCTAAAAATAGCAATAGCTTTTAACTGCCTAAAGGACTACCATCAAACTTGATCTGTAGCATTATTATCAGTAGGCCTTTTCCCGAGGCACTCATCCTCTATTAGTATTTCCTTAAGCTAAAGATAGAAATATATTTTAACGACTTCTTATCACGAACACCGCATGATAGATCTTCACCAGATAACATGACAGTACGATGGCGAAGAGCGCGACAGTACGATGGTGACAGTCCATCGTACTGTAGCGCTTCGCAATCGTACTGTCACGCTTCGCCATCGTACTGTCGCGCTTACGCCAAAGCAAGATCTTTTTGAAAAACTTTCCAGTTTTTTTTCCATAAATTCATTGTTCTCTAAATTATATATCTGATATACCAATTCAATTCTGAAAACGCAACAAGAACATAAGAATAATATAATTTACTTACGCTGAAAACCGTGAGCAAACCCCATTATTATGTAATTTCATATATCTGAAATGATCAGGAGCATAAGAATAATACCACTCTCACGCCAAAATCGCGAACAAATCCATCAATATAAATAGAAAACGCAACAACGAAATAGGAATAAGGTATATAATTGGCAGCAATTATCGTTACATTTTTCGCCGAGTAAATGCATCAATCGTGTATAATATTAATAATAATGATAATAACAATAATAATAACTTTATTTAAAGAAGGTAACACATAAAAACATATAACAGTGCTAGAACATATTACAAATCTTAAGTTTCAATGTGGCCTTCTGTACAATAAAAATACAGCAGTTCAACATAAAAAGATAAAAACTAATTATCTAATAATAATAATAATAATAAAAATAAAAGAGATAGAATTTACGTGTTAAACATTTAAATACAACATTCACTCTTGACTAACACTCCACTGAAGGACGCTCGCTACAGTTTCGTAATTTTTTTCTCAATAATAGATTTTGATGAAATGTTTTGTATTAAAAGATCGTCTTATGCTGTATATTGAAAAATGAAATAAAAATACTAGGTCACCAGCTTTGTTTCAATTAAATTTGCCCCTAGATATGGTGCTATTTTAACATTTTTCAAAATTTCTATAATCCTAAAATATATTTCAGTAAAGTGCAATAATCAGCATAAATTTGATATCTAAGCATTTTTATAACGGAAAACAATATATCTATTTGAAACATGCTCAGAGAAATCAAAAGAAAATGATTTTGTAAAGAAAGGAATACTTGTTCAGCAGATCCGAGGGCTGTTTTTACATATTTTTGTCAATTTTAAGTTGGTACTTCTGCTATTTTATCGAGTTTCACATAATAGAATTTAATCAAACCCTGCACATACCTTTGGTTATGTCTACCTAATCTAAAACAAAAAGAAAATTGATAGGTCACCATATTAGATTTCGCTTAAATCAAATTACAACGAGGTGGGGTGTGGCGGGTATTTATACAACACAGGTTGGTACGAAATACTCTTTCAGTGTTTGAGCAAATGACTTAGAGATATATCAAATTATCAAACGGCAGATGTCTCAATAAGCGGATTTTAAGATGTTTCTGAAGCATTTTGATTTCATAGAACGATGAAAGTTTCCGCCTTTCTCCGAACAAAACCTATAGTTTACGAATACGGATGTACGGTATGGGTACGGTACGGGATAAGAAACAGCTGTGAATCAATGCAGAGTTGGAGCGCCGGTATAAATAACAGACTCCAGTATATGTCGGACTGAAGCAATTTGAAATAAAAGTACTTTAAATGTATATATTTTGTAACCATGGCGATACTTTCCCTAACCTCTAGTCAGTATATTATACATTAAATGCATGGGAACATACAATAATTTGCGAATTTTTGCCGTTCGCGACATTAGATTATCACTTCCGGGCATGCGCAGAAGACCGCTCCAACTCTGCAATGCGCTACATCGATTAGAGGTTAAAGGTCAGTAATTCAAATCCTTCTTTGTTTCATATAAAAAACGACAACTTCATGTCGTCTTTACGTATCTTTAGAGAACATCACTTTTTCCTACACCTATTTTTCATGAAAGTTCTTTCATAAATTAACGAAAAAATGAAAAGAAAATAGGGGGTTATGTAGTTCCTAGTGAAATGCCGGTCAGTTGTGGTCTGCTACCCTAAAAATGGCGCATATTTGCTCTCGTCCGCGCAATAAACACCTACTTCCGGTTTCGATCTGCAAAATTTGCCATGTTGGGTGTATGAACATGAAAACCGTCTCATTTCATGCAGAATGTATTCCAGTAGTGAAAAATGATGATTAAAGCAATCGTTCTACACGAATTTGCGCAAAAAATGGGAAAATTAGGATCTATTTATTATGGACTTCTTTCGATACACCACGGAAGCATATTTTCGACCGAATTACTGAC
This sequence comes from Mercenaria mercenaria, assembly GCF_021730395.1. NCBI lineage: Eukaryota > Metazoa > Mollusca > Bivalvia > Venerida > Veneridae > Mercenaria > Mercenaria mercenaria. The sequence continues at coordinate 35,665,987 of NC_069364.1, read as the reverse complement.
CTTATTCCTAATAGAAACACAACCAAATTGGTACGGTGTTGGGGTAAATATCGACCCGTCCGGAAAAACTGTAGCGAGCGCCTTTAATATATATACATGTATTTAATCCGGGAGAAAAGTCAAATTACGCAGATAAGCAGCCACCCACACAAAAGAAGACAAAGACATAGCAATGTCAGAGAAGTTGTAGCTTATTCAGATCCTAATAGATATCAGTTTTTATATTTGTTTTGTAAGAGGTAAGTGAATCCACACAACGAATATTCTGTGGATTGATATTCCATACTTTAGCACTAGTATAGCCAAATGACCTTTTCCGATATAATTTGTGCGATATCTAGGTACTAAAATATCGTTATATACAACTGATCTAAGGCCATGATTTTCATTACTGGAAAATGTTAAAATACCAGATATGTAAGATGGTACAGATTTTTTGTATTTTTATATTCTGTATTATTATATATCATTACTCATATGCATCGTTAAGAAAATTTCATCCATCCCAGTTCTTTTAGCATTTCAGATTTACTTGTCTGCAGTTCTTTATTCAAAACAATTCTAGCAACTCTTCCTTGAAGTGCAAAAATCTTATTTAATGAACTTTTACTGCCTGTTTACAGGAATGTTGTTCAGCATGTGCAGTTATGCACCTGGGGTTTCGCGTCCGGATTCACTCAGTCGTGTAGGAGTTATGGCCCCTAAATAAGTTAAAAATTGATCATTTTAATGTTGTGGCGCGCGTAGCTCAATAGTTAAGTTCAAATTGCATGTACAGCAATAATCTAAAACAGATAAAATATATGCATTGTAGAATAGTTTTTTTCATATCCTCTGTTAAAAAATAAACAGTCCTCTTCAATAGTGCAATGTTTAGTTCTTTAGCTATTTGTATATCCAACGAAAGTATATTGCCGATATAGATTACGAATACTTTTTGAACTTTTACATTTTCTATGAAAGATCCATCAATAGTTAGGTTCAAATTGCATAAACAGTCCTCTTCAATAGTGCAATTTTTAGTTTACTTCTAAACATACTTTATCTATTTGTATATCCAACGAAAGTGTATTGCCGATATAGATTACTAATATTTTGAACTTTTACATTTTCTATGAAAGATCCATCAACAGTTAAGTTCAAATTGCTACAGTTGCGTTGCTTGTGTTTTGTACACATTAGCATACACTTTGTTTTTTAATGGATGTAACAGCATGTTGTTTGAAAAACACCATTTTAATGCTCCCGCTTTGGTTGTGGGGGTGGGGGGGGGGGATATAGATTTGCCCTTGTCCGTCCGTCCTTCCGTCCGTCCGTCCTTCCGAGAATGTTGTGTCGCGCGTAGCTCCAAAAGTATTTGACGTAGAGTCACAAAACTTTACAGGAATGTTGGTCAGCATGTGTAGTTGTGCACCTGGGGTTTCGCGTCCGGATTCATTCAGTCGTGTAGGAGTTATGGCCCCTGACTTAGTTAAAAATTGGTCATTTTAATGTTGTGTCGCGCCTAGCTCCAAAAGTATTTGACCTAGAGTCACAAAACTTTACAGGAACGTTGGTCAGCATGTGTAGTTGTGCACCTGGGGTTTTGCGTCCGGATTCATTCAGTTGTGTATTAGTTATGGCCCCTGACTTAGTAAAAAATTGGTCATTTTAATGTTGTGTCGCGCGTAGCTCCAAAAGTATTTGACCTAGTGTACCAAAGTTTACAGGAATGTTGTTCAGCATGTGCAGTTATGCACCTGGGGTTTCGCGTCCGGATTCACTCAGTCGTGTAGGAGTTATGGCCCCTGACTAAGTTAAAAATTGATCATTTTAATGTTGTGGCGCGCGTAGCTCCAAAAGTATTTGACCTAGAGTCACCAAAGTTTACAGGAATGTTGGTCAGCATGTGCAGTTGTGCACCTGGGGTTTCGGGTCCGGATTCATTCAGTCATGTAGGAGTTATGGCCCCTGACTTAGTTAAAAATTGGCCATTTTAATGTTGTGTCGCGGGTAGCTCCAAAGGTATTTGACCTAGAGTCACCAAAGTTTAAAGGAATGTTGGTCAGCATTTGCGGTTGTGCACCTGGGGTTTCGCGTCCGGATTCATTCAGTATTGTAGGAGTTATGGCCCCTGACCTAGGAAAAAAAATGTGTCCTTTGTCATGTAGTGGGAGCATCTGTGTCCCATGGACACATTTCTAGTTTTTCATTAATTTTAACAGAGGACATTTTGAATAATTTTATAGAGTCCTGTAGAAATATTTTTATTGCAGTGAAATAAAGAATAATGCAAAAAACAGATTAGAAACATTTTCAAAAATGTCAAACTTGCTATGAGAGTCAGCACAAGTAATTCTTCTGTCTTAGCATATTTATACCCTCAAATACGAAGTTTGAGGGGGTATATAGGAGTGAGCCTGTTGGTCGGTCAGTCTGTTGGTCCGTTGGTTTTCATGGTTTCCGGACAATAACTCATGAAAGGCTTGACAGATTTAAATAATTTTTGGTACACAGGTGTAACATCATAAAATACAGGTCAAGTTCGACTTTAGGGTCAGTAGGTCAAAGTCACAATGACCCGTAACATTTAAACGGTTTCCGAATGATAACTTGAGAATGCTTTGGCCTAGGATCATGAATTTTGGTACACAGGTGTAACATAATAAAATAGAGGTCAAGTTTGACTTTGAGGTTAGTAGGTCAAGGATCAAGGTCACAATGACCCGGAACAGTTAAATGGTTTCCGGATGATAACTTGAGATTTTAGGCTTGGGCCTAGGATCATGAATGTTGATAGGGAGATTGGTCATGACCAGCACATGATCCCTATTGATTTTGAGATCAGTAGATCAAAGGTCAAGGTCACAGTGACCCGGAACCATTAAACCATTTCCGGACGGTAACTTTTATAATGTTTATAGGCCTAGGATTATGAAAGTTGATAGGAAGGTTGGTCATGACTAGCAGATAACCCCTATTGATTTTGAGTTCAGTAGGTCAAAGGTCATGGTCACAGTGACCCGGAACAGTTAAACTGTTTCCGGATGATAACTTGAGAACACTTGGGCCTAGGATCATGAAACTTAATAGGGAGATTGATTATGACCAGCAGATGACCCCTCTTGATTTTGAGGTTCGACTTTGACATTGGCTTACTTCTGTGACAAGGCAGTATTGTGGGGGTATAATTCGTCACTCTTGTGACAGCTCTAGTTCGATTTTATTTAAGTTTTCTTGGAGTTTTATTTCAACAATTTTCATATCGTAATCAGATTCATATATAGTTGAACCGTAAGCGATATAGATCAATATTTCCTTTGTTTATTGATAATGCTATGTCATTGATATAAAGTAAAAATAACAGGGGACCGAAAAATTGACCCTTGTGGAACGCCGGAAGTAACAGTCATTTGTTCGGATCTGAAGTTACCAACATTGATCAACTGTTTCCTGTTAGATAAATACGACTGGAATAATTCAACTGTACTGTCTGTAAATTTATACAATCTTAGTTTATGTAGTAAAATGGTGTGTTCAACAAGATCAAATGCTTAAGTCAAGAAATACAGCACCGACGTCTTTTAACTAGGCATCTGTTAATCGCGTGAGAGCAGTGTGGCATGAATGACTGGGTCTAAATCCTGACCGAGTTTCGTGTATGATGTTAGATCTTTTAAAAAAAGATTGTATAAGAATCGCTGTATGCCTTTCAAATATTCTAAATATTGTCGGTAAAATTGAGATAGGGCGATTGTTGTTTGGATCTTCTTTGTTTCCATATTTCCTCTACCATCGGTTAGAGGTTGATTGTCATAGAGAAGTCTAAACGCCGGACGCTGTTAATAAATCTGAAAAGAGACTAACAAAAATCGTTAATCATCGTGAAATGTGAGATGCAATATTTTTAGCTTACCTAGCAGGTTGTCGTAAATTACTAAATATATTTTGTTATAATTACCAAGCTAATTACTTTAAAACATTGCAACTCAGTCAATACCAAAGTAAAATTTACAACGTTAAACGCAATTAGTTTAATACGTTAATTGACAAAAAATATAATTATGCAGACAAAAAATACAGACAATGTGGGTAGGGTAGTACCTAAAAAGAAATAACTAACGAGTGGCGTGACCACGCTGTATACGTCTTATGTAGAGTGGACAATGGTCAGTAATTCACGAGAAATATGTGCCAGTAAACTACCAAATTTGATAAGGGGCAGTAACTAATCAAACAAAAGAACTTCCAGATAGATTCAAAACGAGAATAGTATCATCCAATTTGGACATTTAACACTTTATTGATTTACAATAACAAATTCATCTTTAAACAGAAGACTCACAGACACTTGGGGTTCGGACCTCCACACACCCCATTCTCCTACGCCCCTGGTTAAGTTTAGCCAATATATTTTAGCATTTTACCATGTATTGAGCATAGGTGACGATCATAAAAAGCATTTTGTTAACATTTCAGCGTGTTTTTAAAAAATGCATTTTTACCATCAATGCTTTCAATACTGAAGATATGCAATTCTCACGAACATAAGAAACAATAGCCAGTTAAACGTTTAAATGAACCCTACCAATGAATCACTGGTATCAATCGTCAGATCTGTTACCATTCTGTTAAATGACACCGGTCCCGACAACTGTCGTTTGTATTCCGACGAGAAATCAAAAAATTTAATTTTAAATCAATCTATCTAAATTCTATGGAACACTTCCTTGCGAATAGATCCTGCTTTGAACTGCGCATATCATTGCCGGGTACCCAAAAACACACCCTGGTACCCGGGGCTCCCAAGTACAGGTGGCACTCAAAACTACAGCGCTCGATAAGCGATTTTAGAGGAGCGGTGGTGTAAGTATTTCTTACTGTATCTCCGGTAATTCAAAACTTTCTTAAAAAGAAAGATACTGGCCCCGATGAATAATTGGTGACTATGTTCTGTGAGTGTCACAACATTTCATCTTGAAAAAAACAAAATAAAGGCGAGTTAAACGTGAACGTTTGACTCAAAAATGTCAAATGTCAAAACAAAAACGTAAATACTCGGTAAAACTCCAAATGTATTCATTTTGATACAGTTTTCGTATAGCCATGTTTCCTACAAACCAGTTCAAATTCCAAGACTTAATTTGTTATATTTAAAGAATTGGGCTCGTGTTTAAAGATGGTATGGGTTTCAAAACGGCACTCACATCGCACAGGTGTTAATTTTTTTGGCGCTCAACAAGTACAGTGGAGAAAAGTCTTCAGAAACGTAGACCCTTTTTGTTGTTTACTCTCGTGTGATGCCTGTATGCTCATAAATCATTATATTGTTAAAAAACTGACTGTAGAAGTCAACCTTTCTATGTTAAAACTTACGGCGACAATATTTTAACATTATTTTTTATTAAAAAGCTTCTTGAAAACTGATTAATGCTAAATTTTGATATGTCTAGGATTTCGTTGGAAAAATGAAAAACGTGCTTCAAAACATTCATAGACTCAGTGGGATCAGTGGACGGTAAGGTTTTCAAAAAGATATGTGTTGTGCTTGCGTGCGTTTGTGCGTGGTATGCGTTTGGTTTAAACGCCGTTACTAAACAATATTTCAGGTCAAACTACCCGTATAATGCAGTGAGCATCCGTATGATATATATAGAGCCAGGTCGATACTTTTTTCGTTGGGTGTGGAATAAAAGTTTAATTATAGTTAATTAGAGTTAGTAAAACTCATTTATAACGGACTGACAAGGTTTTTTATTCTTTTCTTTAATTTTAACAACTTACCCCCTACGCCTACATTTATGATAATAAATGTTGAACGAAAATATTTTACTTGTTTCATTAGATTAAAATTTAGTAAACATCCCAAAAAGAAAAATAGAAGGTTTTTACGGTGGATGATTTATACCATTTCATCAATTCGCCACGCGACCCCGTCGAGCGAAAACACGAGAATTAAAAAAGTTAAAAAGCGGAGTGGTTTTGCGAGCAAAAATTCGATAACATGTGGGGACGCGGAAACGAAAACACGATTATGGGGATGGGGGGCGGGGGGGGGGGGGCTGAGGGGGTGCTGGCGTTGAGTGAGATTCAAAATGTAAAGCGGCTGGGTTTCCCGGGTGCCCACCAATGTTATGCCTTTCAAACCTCAACTTCTTGCTCGGAGCCCGCTGATCAGCCAGTTTTCGCTCGACTCCCCCCGACGATTTACATATTAAATCTAATTTTTTTTTCTGCGATTCTCCATACAGAAAATACTAGGGAAAAAGAAAGGGCGAGAGCGTGGATTGAAAACATGATAATTAGTGGGGCGCTGAGCGAAAAGTCGATAATTTACGTTTTTAAATCGGCGCCTAAAATTAGCGGAAAGACGGAATGGCATATATCAGCCACCAAAGAATTTGTTAAAATGTCTGTTCGGTAAAAGACGCTCATATTTTAATATCTTATTAATTCAAGGAATTTATCAATTAATGAGTTCTTGTTTGGCTCTCTCAGGAATCGATGCGAGTCATTCCGATATATAGCAAAACATGAGACGTAATGATAGTTCCATTAACTACTGTTAATCCAACATCAAACTGTTCTCGGTGGTGTTTTCTCTACCACACATAACTAACCAGTCCATTCATCTCTTTTCCGTTGTAGTTGCCTTGAGCTGACGATTTCTCCACATTTCTGAAGACCTTTCTCTAGCTGTACTTGTTTAGCGTCAAAAAAAAAAAAGCACACTGTGCGATGTGAGTGCCGTTTTGAAACCACTTACCTTCTTTCAACACGAGTCATTCTTTAAATTAACAAATTAAGTCTTGGAATTTGAATGGTTATTGTAGGAAGATATGACTATACGATACTGTATCAAAAATGAATAATCTGTAGTATTTACTGAGTATTTTACGTGATTTTTTTTTACATTTGACATTTTTGAGTCAAAACGTTCACGTTTAACCGCCGTTTTTGTTTATTTCAAGATGAATGTTGTGACACTCACGGAACAATAGCCATCAATTATTCACAGGGCTCAGTATCTTTCATTTTACAAAAAGTTTTGAATTACCGGAGATACAATAAGAAATACTTACACCACCGCTCCTCCAAAAAATTTCTTTTCGAGCGCTGTATGTGTGAGTGCCACCTGTACTTGGGGGCGCCGGTACCAGGGGGTGAAAATTGATACCGCTTCGACTGCATTATAACCGGATTATCGCTTCACCACGTGTTACACGAGGTTTGTTTACATAAAGAAGTGATGATCTGGTTTAACATAGCCGTAAGAGTAACAATTTTGGTTCCCGGTTTATGACATGCACTACACAAAGCGAGGGTCCAGCGCAAGCAAGTGTTCCCATTGTTCGTGAGAAGTTGCATATCTTCTAGTATTGAAAGCATTGATGGTAAAAATGCATTTTTTAAAAACACGCTGAAATGTTACAAAATGCTTTTTATGATCGTCACCTATGCTCAATACATGGTAAAATGCTAAACTATATTGGCTAAACTTAACCAGGGGCGTAGGAGAATGGGGTGTGTGGAGGTCCGAACCCCAAGTGTCTGTGAGAAGACTTACATTATTTGAATATGCTTAATTCACTTTGGATTCTGTGTGAGATTTTGAATTAATATTGATTGGATTTAAAATTGACCAGAATCGTGTATGTTAGAAATGGACATTACGGTCAAGGTATTCCAACTGTTATAGTTTTCAAAATACATTTTGTTATTGTTTATTTTGGCGGTTTACTGGCACGTTTTTCTAGCTGGTTTATTTTTCTGTTACCTTTTAAAGTTTAGTATTTTAAGTAACGATTTGTTACAAACACATTTAACTTTGATCGATATGTTTTGTATTCTATGAAATTACGTAACATAAAGAATGCCTGTGACGGATAGCGGCATTTTTCAGAATCAGCTGAACCTTCTGTCAGTTCAGTACCAAGATTCGACTCACTTATGAATTTCATACTTTTTGTTTTATCGACCTATTGAAAAGGAACAAAAACTTTCTTTTTAAATTTTGTTTCTGAGTTGGCGACCTGATGCTGCAGCAGACTCGTATATTTATTTAAAATCATGATTTAGAATATACGATAAATATAAAAGAAAATGTGAATACAAACGTTAAAACTCAATGAAGCACAAAAAAGAATACTATTAAGAAACAGTCATGGTTTTTGGTTAATTTATGCTGAATGAAATATAAAAAAAATAGTTACTGAGAGTTTCAAGTAGTAGAAGTAGTTGATGTACAACACCTCACGCCCCCTTGCAGCGACTTAAGCGGAATTCTATTACACAGATATTAAATGGACATCATGGATTCCAAAGGACCAGCAAATATATATATATATATAAAAAAACATTTTGATTACTTTGAAAATTTCCAGTCCAGCGGCTTAGCAGATTCGTGTATATATTGTAAAATAATGATTTCTAGATACGATTTATATAAAGAAATCTGTTAATAAAAAAGTTAAATCCCAGTAAAGTACAAACAAGAATGTTTTTGAATTTTAAAAATTTGCAACGCCGCCTATGAGAGTAGACTTACTATAAGGACATTAAAAGAACTGGAAAACTTGAACTTACAAGGCAAACTCCATTTTTATTCGACGTTATGACAATTTATTTTGTCTTCACCAGGAAGTCAACAAATATGAAAAATCAATTAAGAACATTAAGAAACAGTCATGTGTGTGGTTAATTTATGCCCAATAAAAATACATAAAACAAAATTTTAGATACTCTGAAAATTTCAAAACCAGCGGTCTGGCGGCCTAAATTGAAGACATTTAGAATGTTTGAAATCGTGAGTAAAATGTGCGACACATGTGCAGTACGTGAAGTTCATTAAAGTGGTTTTCTTTTTACTAGGCCGCCTGGCCGCTAGAAACTTTTATCAGATTAAAAACATTTGAAAGTATGAGTTATCTTAGCGAGTTACAGGAAAATATTTAAAAGTTAATATCAATAAAGATACTTTTGGAAAATGATTTTTCCAGGTAGGCCTAAACTGAAGCGAGATAAAATGTTTGAACTCATGAGTAACATGTTTCTAGCAGCCTGGCAACTTAGTGCATACAGGTTAAACTAAATATCTGAAATGTAAAGTTCATCAACATAATTTTTAGCTCGACTATTCGAATATTAAGTAGAGCTATCATACTCACCACGGCGTCGGTGTCGGCGTCACACTTTGGTTAAGTTTTTTCGTATCAGTTCACATTTTGACAAAATTTTGACATATGGCTTTGAAACTTTCAACTCTTGTGTACCATCACCAAGTCCAGTATTAGACAGGAGTACATAACTCAATCAAGCATTTTGTCTGAATTATGGCTCCTTTTAAGTTACAAATCTTGGTTGTTTTTCGTACCAGTTCATATTTTGTGTAAATCGTTTGACATACGGCTTTAAAACTTTTATCACTTATTTATTATAACAGTCTCTACCTGTAAGCAAGAGTACATAACTCTGTCGAGTATTTTGGCTGAATTATGGCCCTTTTTGGACTCGGAAATTGGTTCAGTTTTTTTACCAGTCCATATTTTGTATGAACTGTTTGACATATATGGCTTTGAAACTTTTATCACTTGTTTGCAAGATTACGTAGCTCTGTCAAATATTTTGGGTGAATTATGACCCTTTTTGGACTTGGAAATTGGTTCAGTTTTTGCACAAGTCCATATTTCGACTAAACTGTTTGACATATGGCTTTGAAACTTTGACCACTTTAACAATCAAAGTCTCCATATGCAGGCAAGACTACATAACTAGGACAAGGATTCTGGCGTAGTTATGGCTTAGTTAATAATGATAATAAGTTGCACATTGCCATATAGCGCAAGACTGATCCAGTTCCAAAAATACAGGTACATTGTTTGTCTTATCTATTTTCCTTCTTTTCTCTGAAAATCTCTGGTTATATTTTAACCCCATACTTGCATCAATTCTTCGAATAGTCGAGTGCCAACAGACAGCTTCTGTTCTTTTGAAAATGACTATTCTAGGCTGCCAGGCCACTAGAAAAATTCTGTCCGCCTAGCAGCCTAAAATGATGACAGATTAAAATGTTTGAATTCATGAGAATTGTATTAAAACAAAAAAATATTAGAGAATCGGGATCGATCCCTCTACGGTAACATGCTTTATTAGGGAATTGGTATCGATCCCTCTACGGTAACATGCGATATACCGAATGAGATACATAAATGTGTTCTTCCTTCACATGCATAGAGCATCTGACTTCGGACTTTTTGGAAGAATACGCCTTTTCCTTGTGCCTAGTAAGTGTCCACATAATTTGTCCGAACCGCAACGTCTTGCACATCAGTACAAGTATGGGCAGTGTTGTCTACTTTGAATTGATAGGGAATCGACCCTGCGCGAAGCGACGAAAATCGGGATCGTTCCTTCTACGGTAACATGCGATATACCGAATGAGACACTTGAAAAATGTGTACTTCGGTCCGTGCCGTCATTAGACAGTTCTTTTCAAATGTTATGGGATGATTTGAAGTCGGATCGATTCCTGATTGCGGCAGTGCCTTATTTCATATTATTACGAAAGATATACTATCGAATTACAAAATGTGTACTTCCGGCACGTGCACAGAGCGTCTGACTTCGGACTTTTTGGAAGAATACGCCTTTTCCTTGTGCCTAATAAGTGTCCACATAACTTGTCCGAACCGCAACGTCTTGCACATCAGTACAAATATGGGCAGTGTTGTATACCTTTAAATTGATAGAGAAGCGATCGCGCAGACGAAAATCGGGATCGTTCCCTTTACTGTAACATGCGATATACCGAATGAGATATTAACTGTCCACTTGAAAAATGTGTACTTTGGTCCTTGCCGTCATTAGTTCTTTTTAAATGTTATGGGATGATTTGAAGTCGGATCGATTCCTGATTGACGCAGTGCCTTATTTCATATTACGAAAGCTATACTATCGAATTACAAAACGTGTCCTTCCGGCACGTGCACAGTTTCTGACTTCGGATTTTTTGGAAGAATACGCTTGTTCCTTGTGCCAAATCAGCGTCCACATAACTTGTCCGAATCGCAACGTCTTCAGTGCACATCATTCCAAAATCTACCTTTAAAATGATAAGGAATCGATGCTGTCATTAGACAGTTCTTTTCAAATCTTATATGATGAGTTGAAATTGGATCGATTCCCGATTGAGGCAGTGCCTTCTTTCATAATAGGGGATTTATCACCGGCGCTAAGCGCCGGGGATGAAAATCCCCGAGACGGTAACGTCCGTATATAGATATTCGTCTTTGCTGTTTGCATATACTGAGGCAATTTTTTCGATGTTTTCCGGTTCCGGTTTATGTAAAATCCGCTGACTGGTTGTCTTTATGAACATCCGAGCACCCCGAATCAGTCATAGAAACTCGTAAACCGCGCTAACATGATTATTTTACTTCTTTTTCGCAATGAAAACTGTACATGCAACTGAAAAACACTTTTAAAACAGTAAGGAAGTGTAAAGACCGTCAAGTTTCTGCGTGGAGTGCAAACAAACAAAACAAAATTCTAAAAGCTAGTGCGAGAACGCTGAATGACGTCACCGGCATGGCTTCCGTAAATTTTGCCAAGTATGATATTCGCTGTAAGAGGTATGATGACACTAAATGTAAACTACAGTTTAGAGCAAAGTTTCACTTTCTTGAGCGTTGTATATTTCTTTCTAAGCGGATATATAAAAGATAAATCCCCAATGCTAGGCGGTGCCTTAATTCATAATATGAATTAAGGCACCACCTAGCATGGGGATTTATCTTTTATATATCCACTTACAAAGAAGTATTCAACGCTCAAGAAAGTGAAACTTCGCTCTTACTGTAGTTTACATTTAGTGTCATCATACCTCTTACAGCGAATATCATACTTTGCAAAATTTACGGGAAGCCGTGACGGTTACGTCATTCAGCGTTCTCGCACTGGCTTTAGGATTTTTTTGTTTATTTGCACTCCACGCAGAAACTTGACGGCCTTTACACTTCCTTACTGTTTTAAAAGTGCTTTTTTTTGAGTGGCATGCACAGTTTTCATTACGAAAAAGAAGTAAAAGAATCATGTTGGCGCGGTTTACGAATTTCTGTGACTGATTCGGGGTGCTCGCGGATGTTCATGCAGACAACCAGTCTGCGGTGTGTACATAAACCGGAACCGGAAAACATCGAAAAAAAATGCCTCAGTATATGCAGACAACAAAGACGAATAACTATATACGGACGTTACCGTCTCGGGGATTTTCATCCCCTATTACGCTGAAAAATTTACAATCCCGCAGCCTGACGGCCTAGAGGCTTAGCGGTCCGGCAGGCTCGTATATTTAGACGGAATACATACACAAAAAACTACATCTTCCGATAATTTTGGCGGACTTCAGTAAATATAGATAAAACACAAACATGATTGTGTTGTTTTTTAATTTCTTGTACTAGGCTGCGTTTCAAAATTAAACGACATTCCTGTTTGTGCTTGTTTAGTTTTAACGTTTGTATTCATATTTTCTTTATATTTATCGTTAATTCTAAAGCAGTTTTTTACTATAAATACACAAGTCTGCCGGGCTGCCAGGCAGCAAACTTGAGGCTGCTTGGACGCCAGGCCACTAGTCCGCCAAATTATCAGAAGATGTAGTTTTGTGTGTATGTATTCCGTCTAATTTCTGATAATCAAGCTAGATTATAAGACGTGGTTAACGTATATGTACACATAATATTTTAACTATTCCCATTAGTTTTTTTTATATGTAAATTATATATGTGAAACAATTTTAAAGAAACACATCTAAGATTCTGAAAATCTTTCTTCCCGAAAGATATATATAAAAAAATAAACATTTTACTATCGTGCATTAAACGTTTTGAAAACTTTAGAGATTCTGCACATGATACAGTATTTTTCGTCCATATTCGGTTTCCAACCATACTCATATTTTGCGGTTCCTGCAACTAACTCCTTAACTAAATAAACGACTTTCAAGTTTGATTTCATCTGACGCGGTCATTTAACGAATTGTAAAAACAGCTGTTATATCCTTTACTGGAGGCATATTTATAAATTACAATTACCGTAGAAATATTTAATAATTTATTCTAATATTTAATTTCGGGCGTGTGTTATGTGTTTTATCAGAGTGTGGGATCTTTGGTGATTTTAAAGCATTATTAGTATAACAAATGATTTTCTGATAACATTCATCATTTTATGATTCAGTGTATTGAAATCTTCAAATATTTTATTTCTTTCATTTTAAAAGAACACATCAGTCAAAATACTGTATTAACAAATGTTGAATAATTCTGGTTCATTCTACATAATGGCAATCCATAGTTTTGTTTTGCACACATAATGTTTTCGTCATTTATATATCTATTTTTTATGTTGACATGCATGATTTAAGTATATCAATCAGTATCTGTGTATTGCCACTGAATATATATGTTTGAATTTATAAAACGTTTTTATTGTATTCTGAATAGAAACATTGAAGGCCACGCGTGGAATAATTGTCAAGACCTTACTTGAAAGAAATTGTATAAAGTAGTCGATAATTGTCACTCTTTTTACCAAATTCTATACCATTTACATATTCCGTATTGTCAATATTTACATTTCACCCATAATTAAAGGTTAACAAAATGCTATTACCTTTATTTGCTATGTACGGTGTTTAGGAGACAGAAGCCGATATTACTGACTAGAATTTCAAGAGAGTACTTCATGGATTTTAGTTTTTCATTCCTAGAAGTTACAGGTTGGTGATAATTTGATTCATGATACTTTTGGAGATTTTTCTCAAAGTTTAAAACATAAATTCATGTTGTATTGAGAATTGGTTAACATTAATGAAACTGTAATTATCATATAAATTTCTGGCAAAAATCGGATCGATCAAAAGTCAGTAAAAACAATGAAATATATTTCAAATATATTAAATAAAACATGTATAAATGAGAACGATAAAATATATTCATATTAGCACTGACTATATTCTGCTTAAATCTAAAGGTCAGTTTGTTCATATTTCTTGTGTTGTATTTCTTATTTACATTGTAGCCACTATTATCATTATAATAGTCATGGAATGTTAAACAGTCAACGACAACGGGTGTTTTATTTTGATTTAATTTAAGAGATTTTATTAAACTTTAGCGCTAATGTATATACCGACACAAGGACGGCCCGCTGAGTTATAATATAACTTGTACATTTACTACGCAATATCAATAGGTAATGCACACAATTTTCAATGTTGTGTATATTCTTAGTGATGAATGGCTAAAATGTCTTAAATCCTGGAATCACACGGCCGTGTTTTTAACCGGAAGTACACTAAGAGACTGTGTGCTAGTTGTAGAGTGTCTCTGCCATGAGAAAAGTGCACAACTGAAGCTAAATTATCTAGTCTTCAATATGCATAGACATGGTAGTACCCATTGGTCGAACTGGTACTTTTAATTGAGAAATGTCCTTTTTTTTCGTTCATGACCAGGCCATATATGATATTTCTTAAGCACGATGTAACGATATTTGCTTAAGTGTATTTCTTATTTCTATCATGACTTCGTTTTCTGTAAGCAATTACTTAAGTTTTTTCTTGACTTTTTGGCCTGGTCAGTATATACGTACTTAAGAGTTTTATTTCTGGTCTGGTGCCAACAGTGACTAGACGGACAGTTGCATACTGACAATACTGCGTTGAACCCAATAGATACTTATCGGGCAAAATATAGTTATATTCTTTTTTCTCAATTTTATATATTTGTGTAGTAGACTATAGTGACTTCATCTCGTTAATACACGCACAGTATAAATACCAATCTGTAGAACAATATGTCTTCATAATTAAAACAACAAATCTACTAAAGCAATACTTGATCGGGTTGAAATTACTCTTAAATTCATACAGTATCTCCGCTGCGAAACTTGTACATACATAATATCGAACCAAAATAAATGGCAGAATAACTTTTGTCCGTTCTGGCGCATGAGTCTGTCTGTCTGCCCTTCATATTTCGGGAAAAAAATAGTAACCATTCAAGGCATTAACTTTAATCTTGGCAATCAGTAGGTAGCGATGAGACAATGTGCAGATTGCATGTACCAGGTCTGTATGTTGAAGGTCAAGGTCACAGATGGCGCTCAATGTCAAATTTGTCCCTCATAGCATACTAGTAACTTAATAGCCATTCGAGGTATTGACTTCAATCTTGGCATATGGTTAGGTGGCGACGAAACGACGTGCAGAGGGCATGAAACAGGGTTGTAGGTCAAAGGACAAGATCACACCAAGGTCAAATTTGTCTGTCATATTTTGTGTCCAGAGCTTAACTCAACAATCATTCAATAGGTTCTTTCTATTTGGTATCTAACGCACAACTATTTAAGGTACTGATTTTAAACTTGAAATATTGGTGGGTGGTGACAAGTTGGTATGAGGACTGCCACAATTCACATTGCTCTCCATCACCTCCGCCCATTCCCCGCTAAAATCACTTTATATTCTCGCGCCTTAATATAAACTTGGTTGTTGGCGAGAAATGCACATTTTCTCTTTATACTTAGAGTTTTATTTATGGTCTAGTGCAAGTGGTGACGGACAGGTTAACACTGGTAATACTGTTGAACTGTGTTAGTGTTCGTCCCTTGTGGTTGTTGGCAACAATGCTTCAAGGCATTTTGGAGCTAAGAAACAAAAAAACAGTAATGACCGTGACATAATAAAATTATAAGCATAGATCATGTATATGACACATTGTCTCATTATGGGAACCATTTGTGTGCAGTATTAAGATAATCTATCAATGCACATACATGTTATGGAGCGAAAACAAATTTTTACTTGACCTTCAATAGTGTCATTTCATTTACTGGCAAATCGGTATTAAAAGTGACCTTGACCTTTGGCCGACAGCCATGGGTCATGTCCGACAAATAGTCTATTCACTGGAAACTTTTCTGTGTAGTGAAAAAAATCCTTCAATGCAATTAAAAGTTATGGGGCAGAAACAAATTTCACTTGACCTTAAACAGTGACCTTGACCTTTAACCAGAAAGCATAGATCATGTGTTGACACATTGTCTCATCATGGGGAACTTTTGTGTATACCACTAAGATAATCCAAGCTATGGAGCGGAAACAATTTTTACTTGACCTTCAGTAGTTATCTCGACCTTTGTCATGTATGTGCATTATCTACATATTGACCTTTAAACACATAGCAAGTTTTATGAACCTAGCTTAAATACTTTTCGAGAAATTGCAGGATCAAGATTTGCGGATGGACAGATGGACGGAATGCATTCCTATAATCCCCTCCGGTGTTCCACCGGTATGGGACTAAAACTGCGTTAAACAAAACGGTTTCAAACTGTGTTCAACCTGTCACCTGTATTTTGTGTCCGGAGCACAACTTCAACACTATTCAAAGTATAGACTTTAAACTTGAAATATAATCTCTCCTACATACCCCTCCCCCGCTCCACCGAAAAAAAACGTTTAGTTTCTTGTGCCTTAATATTCCATCACAGACGCCGCACAAAAAAAAAAAAAAAAAAAAAAAAACACCCACACCCAAAAATGCTTTACCGTGTCCTCTTATCTAGAACTCTTCGGGCGTATACTGCCAAGCTTTGCGGAGTTATTGTTATTTTTCTACCGTACAACGTTTTCCACTCGTTTTAGGTCTATTTGTGACCTTTTAAAATGGACTAAAGTGGTAAATTAGTAAATCATATGATAGGACACTTTGATTTCGTTGAAGTTTATGTGTTTTATTTTTTCCTTAGGTCTAACTGTGGGCTTTACGATTAAAATAAATTTTAATTTAGCAATATTCAGAAGAAAGAATTTAAGCTGTACTTTAATAGTGTTAAATGTCTTCGTTAATGTATATAAATTAAAGAAACACACATGTGCATGCATGCGCACAACAACACTGGAAAAAGTGGTATTTACAACACGAACACCGTTCTTTGACGCAATACTTACCATAAATTTTCATAATATTTGGTCATTTTAGTAAATTCTTTCATAAGTGGGACAAACTTATGGCAAAAATATGTCATAAATTATTAAATCGCTGTCAAGACAGAACAATCAATGCAAATATTTTTGCCGTCCATTCAAAAACAGGATATGTCTCTTGTGTCTTAAAATGGAGTTTAAAAGTGTGGTTTTCTCAAGCAAAATAATATTAATATTGGACAAAGGAAAAACCTTAACTGTGTACGCGCTGAGGTAAATAATTGTGTATTGACCATTAAGTTCACTAATAGTTCAAACATCTTTTTTATCCAATGATAAGCGAAGGATTTTCAAAAAAGTAACCAACTTATATTCATATTATTTCATAATGATAACTGAAAAAATTGGTCCACTTAATCATGAAGTGGTACAAAATTAATGAGTATTCATTTTCCCGCCTACTATGGATTTCCCACATTCAGGGAGGCGGAGCAACTGCCAAAACAGGGACTGCATACAAGAAATAATGTGTCAATATAAATATCAAATTGTGCTGTTGTTTTTTCTTAAGCTGTACTTTCATAGGTCAAGTTTTACCTTTCTGCACCTTTCACTCTTTGTATTAGCTCAGCATTGACCGGGAAGTGCACTAATTGTTGCTATTTATATATGTCCAAATTTTCCTGTTGTTAATTAAATTCAAATGTAAACTGGAGGTCAATTAACCTCTACTGGTCTAAAAATGAACCAGAGTGCATAAACTTTAACCTGCATATTATATTTTCATTGAATAAGAATCTGAATGTAATACTACTCGATAAGTGAGTCGTCTACTATTTATTCATGATTTTGTGTACAGACAATGTTGGCCACACCTCCCAGGGAAATTCAAATCATGAAGTTCAAATCTTAAACTTTTTTTCTCAAAGCCACCTTTGGAAAACATAACAGAAACATATTATTAATAAGATATTGTAAAAAGTCACTATGTACAAATGTGCAAATTTAAAACATATCTTTCTACTGATTTAAGGTAATTTCAAAGAAGGGTTCCCTATGTGGTTTAGTTTACTTGAGACCGAGATGTTGCTGACTGACGAAAAGGGGCGTTTTAACTATAAGTCGGTTATAGATACACTTATTAACATTCTAATGCATTAAGTTTTGCCTTCACTACGCTACGCTCCGTTTCGGCAAACTTAATTGCATTAGAAAGTCAATAAATGATCTATAACCTACACATGAAGTTTCTACTGGGCAATGCAAGTTCACTTCTGCCTGTACAGATATTGAAAAGATTGAACTCAAGTTGAATATCATTTAATTTAATAAATGTTATCTCTCTCAAGAACTAGACCATGTAGATGGCGTCTTTTCATTTTTGGCCGGGTTTTCGAAGAAAAGTCCGGCTTGCTGATTAGGTATGTCCGGGCGGATGGATGGAATAATGAGTCTCATGTTAACCTTTTTGTTCATTCAATATCTGGAGAAGTATTTCATCTAGGACTTTGAAACTTCACAAGTATGTTGATCTTGATGTGTACATCACCCCTATTGATTTCAGGATCACTGAATCAAAGGTAAAGGTCACAGTGACCTGAACATTTGAAAATGGTTTCTGCATGATATCTGGACAAGTATTTCACCCAGTACCTTGAAACTTCATAGCTATGTTGGTCTTGATATGTACATAAACCCTATCGATTTCAGGATCACTGGGTCAAAGATCAAGGTCAAAGGGAACTGAACATGTTAGACTTTCTATTCACTCAATATCTGGATAAGTATTTCACCTAGGATCTTGAAACTTCATACTTATGTTGGTCTTGATGTGTACATAACTCCTATTGATTTCAGGGTCACTAGGTTAAAGGTCAAGGTCACAGGGTCCTGAAAATTTAAAATAGTTTCCGCTTAATATCTGGACAAGTATTTCACCTAGGACCTTGAAACTTCATAAGTAAGTTGGTCTTGATATGTATATGACTTCTATAAATATCAAGGTCACTGGGTCAAAGGTCACGGTCACAGGGACCTGAACATTGAAAATGGTTTCTGCTCAATATCTGAACAAGTATTTCACTTTGGACCTTGAAACTTCAGAAGTATGTTGGTTTTAATGTGTACATGACCCTATAGAGTTTAGGGTCACTTGGTCAAAGGTCAAGGTCACAGTGATCTGAACATTGAAAATGGTTTCCGCTCAATACCTGGAGAAGTATTTCACCTAGGACCTTGAAACTTCATAGGTATATTGGTCTTGGTGTGTACCTGACCCCCATTGATTTCAGGGTCAAAGATCAAGGTCACAGGGATATAAACATTGAAAATGTTTTTTTTTACTTTTAATTTTTACACCAATTTATTTCTTGAATTTCGTTTTTACCTGTCCATTTCTTTTTCCCCCCTTTCCTTCAATATTGCTTCAATAGAACTAACTCATTATCACCTAATTCGGAAAATCCGGCCAAAACGCCGTCAGGCGTTAGCTGCTTGTTGCCAAAGGGGTCCGACACGTGCAAAGGGGTCACCTTAATATGGCATAATAAATAGTCCAAAGCCACTGGGGGCAAAAACATGGGTCACTAGATATATAACTAGTCTCAGTTATATATCTAGTGATCCATGTGTTTACCCTCAGTGGCTTGGGACTGTTTACTATGCCATATTAAGGTGACCCACACGTGTCGGCCCCTTTGTGTGTTGCTATTGATTTAATAATAATCCGTGAGTTTTATTTTTGTTCCCTAAATTGTATTTCTACATGAATCAAACCACACTGCGATAACAATCGACATTGTTTGATCTTGGATAAAATGCCCACCAAGTTGATTTAATTAAGCATTCACATAATAGATGAAAATAAGTTTGGAACTAAAATGAATGAAACAGCAAGGTTTGTAAAACTTAAACAGTAATGTTTCGTAGATTTTTTATGACACAAAATCATTCTTTATCGAAAGAATACGGTTCAATAAAGCTTCCATTACATATAAGCTTATATCTTAGGAGGGCTGTCACTTTCTATAACAAGATAATTTTTCTGTTCTGACTTGCAGAATAAGTGAAAGAGGTCCAGATCTTTAAAAAAAAAAAAGGTTTGCAAAAGGCCATATTGATTAAAGACGCATACATAAAATATATATCAAATAAAAGCTGTAAAGTCAGAGGTGTAGGTAACCAAAAATTACAATAGGCATTTAACATTTATATTGTAAAAATAACTTAACGTGAATACGAGATAATACTATTTTGATTTACTGTCTACAGACCTGTTTCAGGAGTGAGAGTTAAATAGCGACTTTCAATGTAGCACTATTTCCGACAAAGCGTAAGCTCACCGTATTTTTTAAACTATTAGAAATTCATGTTTGTTTCAAACACGCTCAAATGTTAGATAAATATTTTTTTACTTCGTATTTCAGATCCATGACGTTCCTGAAATGCCTCCGCAAATGAGTAGCGAAAAATTCATCCGCGCTGAGCGTAAGAATCGGCTGGAAACGCACAGGTTAAAAGTTACATACAGACACTACGACAAAGAAACAGTTAGGTTAAATTATGAAATTGATCGAGAAAAACGGAGCATAACAAAATCATTCCGAAATGTTATTAAGACTTCCGGCGCAAGTGATCTCGGAATTCCGCCAAAAAACGACAAGGACACAGACTTTGAAAAATGTCCATCTTATATGCAGGGATTGAAGCTTAGCAACAAACGCTTGATGGAATGGCGGGAATGCGAGAAGCAGCTAGACAAATTCATTATGCACCATGAATTAGAGCGGGCTAAACAAAAACGGAAGAAATGCTTGAAGAAAAAGAACCCCGGTTTTGAATTTAATCCTCCAAAGAAATTTAACGATATTGACGATGACGTATTCGTTGACAACGAAAGACTACTAACTAATGATGCTTCTTCGCCAGTTGATATTCTCAAAGACAATCCAAGTAATTCTTCTGAGGTTTTCGATATCAAAAAATGGGAGTCAGATATAATTGATAGCTACAAGTCAATGGTGTGCCAAAATCCACATGTGACAAGCAACGAAGGCGATACAAAGTACAAACTGAAATCTAAATCATCACCCACATTTTCATCTCGAATCAGTGAACCTGACGAAGAAAAGAAAAAGCGAGTAAGACCCCACACTGCACAACCAAGGATCCGACCCTCGTCAGGACGATTGTCCACACCTCAGAGACCTGCTTCCGCAACCGTTAGGTCTGAAAGTCAGTCGCCGTTTCTCATTACTAAAGATAGCATTTATATCAAAACAGGACAAAGCTTTGAAAAGCTCGTGGAAAATAGACCAGTTGACACACCAGTTATGGTGAATAATTACTTAGATGCTCCGTCCTTGAAACCTCCTGCTACAAACACAGAAAAAGAGCCTAGCATTGCTTCAATCAGTACATTATGTCCTGTGCAAGAGGGCAACGAAGAAGACGAAACCGATGACGTAGCTACTGACAAAATGAATGAGGACGAAAGGGATACAGAAGCTCATTCGGATGATGAGAAAAATGACCAAACAGTTAGCACAGCTCTCGGAGAAAATAAAATGCAGTCAGAGTTGTCTTTGAAATTTCAGCTTCGTATGAGACAGAAATTAGAGAGAACGCGATCAGCAAGTTCTGGTATGATAGGACAAATGCCAAGTAATCGAAACCATTTCAAACAGTCCAACTCTGATTTAAGTTCCTACGTGGAAGGAAGCCGTAGAACTCGAAGGGATTCCGGATCTGCGTCAAGCATGATCAGTATGCCAATGTCAAGGACAGGATCATTTGTTTCTAGTCATAGGCCAAGCGAATCGCTCGGCATAGCGGCTGATATTGAAGAGATCCAAAGAGGACAGGATAAATTGCTTAGCGAAATAAAACCTGAGAAACCTCTATCTACTAATAAACTTGTGTCAGTAACAAAGATAGTTCGTGCTGCATTGACATTTTCAAGGGTTGCCCGCAAGAGGGCACTACAAAAAATGCAAAACGAAAACTCGTCTGATGCACACGAGATCGTGCGTCAAGAAAGGATAAGGAAATTGCAATCGCGACAGAATGTACTTAATACAATAGCTAGTCAATGGCAGACAGATCCAAGTACTCTGATAGAACAGGTTGAATAAATAACTTAACTTGTTTTTAAAACCCATTGCTGAAAAAAGGTTTACACAGTGAAAATCAAAAGTAGATCTACTTTTACCAAATCTTGCACATAGAAATCACCAATGCGCTTTCACAGTAACTCGGAAATGAAGGTTTCGAAAAATAACGTACATCCGGGGGCTTTAAATGAAGATTAACATTAATGAGGAAATAAAGTTGCATGACTATAAGGATCTTACATGCCTATCTTTGTGAGACGGGGTTTACCTTAACCGAGGGATAGTGTGGAATTAAAAATATAATAGAATCTATTACGCATCGGAATGACAATGATTTTATTCTTGAAAGAGCAAATCACTAAATGAGGTATATTATTTCGACTCTAACACGTTTCCAAGCATTTTTAAGTACACCCTTGACAACATCCATAATATATTTGCCTTTTTCCGTTGGTTTATTTTCCAGCGCGCTATGCCGTTTGACGCTATGACGTAATAATTGTGACGTCAGAAAAATGAATTGTTGTATAATAACACACAATATTCAGCCGTCTTTGTTTAATAGAAAAATGAATCAGGTCGTGTTAGAATGCATGTTAAAATTTAGATCTATCTGTAAACTATGTCAATAATTAGCTGGGCTTAACCTTTTTTTTATAGGTTATTAGATTTGTTCGACTTAAGGTGGAATGCGCCTAATTTGAAGTTGTTGGGTTCCGACATTTGTTTAATATGAAATTTAGCATATTCCTCACAGAATGCGTATTTTACTTTTTTGATATTTCTGTAACTTTTTTTTCTCTGCAAACCTTCAAACACAACCATTGACGTCCATTTTTTATGAACCGCGATTTCACGTCCATCAGACAGTTTTCGTAAATTGTTCTTTTCATTCTACAAGAATCGATTTGCTTGTTTCTCGTCATATTTTCTTTTAAAAATGTTTTTAAAATGGTGTATAATTTGTGGAGATCATTTTAACGTAAAAGTCGATATTTACGTTAAAGTGACGTCAGAGCGACAAATATGACGTTGAGTTTTGAATAAAAAATTTGCTTTATTCTTGTCTCATTTATTTATTTATTTATTTTGTTGGATTTAACGTCGCACCGACACATGATAGGTCATATGGCGACTTTCCAGCTTTAATGGTGGAGGAAGACCCCAGGTGCCCCTCCGTGCATTATTTCATCACGAACGGGTACCTGGGTAGAACCACCGACCTTCCGTAAGCCAGCCGGATGGCTTCCTCACATGAAGAATTCAAGGCCCCGAGTGAGGCTCGAACCCACATCGATGAGGGGCAAGTGATTTGAAGTCAGCGACCTTAACCACTCGGCCACGGAGGCCCCCTTGTCTCATTTAAACCCAAACGATAGACTTTGACCAAAAACTAACATGATGATGAAACTTTATTTTCTGTCGATTGAAGGAATAAAATTATGGGGTCACCGAATTCATTTTCGCGTAAAATTACATTACGCTACCCCTACCCCCAAATCACAAGATAGCGCAATTGAGTATTTTTTTTTTCAGTATCTCCGCTTTTTTCGATAAATCTACCATTTTGTTTTTCTTAGTACAATTAAATCAAAATACGCTTTATTTCATTAGCAATTATGTGTGCATTTGTTTATGATCGCAATAACCATAAACTCCTATGTCCATGATCGCTTTAATCATAGATGCACAAGAAAATAAACGCATCTCATCGCTTATCATTCTGTTTATGGTCGCAACGGCCATAAACGCGCAGCATTACACATATTTGTTTATGATCGCAATAACCATAAACGCACATGTCTATGATCGCTATAATCATAGACGCACATGAAAATAACTGTTATATATGTTTATGATCGCAATAACCATAAACGCATCTGCCAAAAATTAGAGGATACACGGGTTTACCTCCTAGTATAGCTGATCGAGCGAATCCTGGCCTCTAATTGCTACATTTAATTTGAAGATGCTAGCCACTCCAGTTACTTCACCGTAGTGAACCAAGATCAGGGGAAGTAATCCATACAAGCCCTAAAAGAATAAATACCGCCTAAATGATCTCCCTTGGTTTACCAGACTAACCTTAAACTATTACTATGGGACAAATGACGATTCGACAAACGGTTGACTAGAATTTTCCGCCACAGCAAACTGCATTTAAACTATTGTGTCGACATTTAATGCAGTTTGTCCTCCAAAATTCTAGGCTTGATTCGACTATCATCCCCAATTACTCTCACGCCCGGCTTATCCTGAAACATGGCGATGGCCTCAAAAAGTGTTAATAGGTACATGTCATTACCAACTAGCGATAAGTGCGTTCCGTCAGAGCGGTAAAACCCAGGTGTTTGACGATCAATATTAGTATGTATTATAACCCTGCCACTGGAATGCTTGAGAACATGTTGCTTCATTTTCCTATTAATTCGCTTTCTTTTTAAATCTAAAACTTTCACAATCTGCGGTGTATTAGATGATTGCACCCACTGTAGACGGGACAAAGTGTATGTCCAGACAACTAACGCTTCCGGAAAGCATTTGAATAAATAATCAAAATTGTTTGTCAACTGTCTTGTAATTTTACATATGTTAGAGCTAGTAATATCATTTCCTCCCAAGTGAAGAACAATAATACTTGGGTTCTTGCTTAGTGAATTCTGATATGTTACTAAACGAAAAGACAAAAGACAATGTTAACTGTGCTTACTACGAATTTACATTTCGCTCACAAAATGTTACGACGTTAAAGGTTTCGTACGCATTCGCATCTCTTTGAACTGGATCAAGCGTACGCAAATATTTACAAAAATAATAAGGCATTATTTCTATAGCAACAAGTAAAAAATTGCTGCAAGATGCAGCAAATAGATGGTCGCACGGCCAAAAAAACAAAGTGTTAGTAGTAGTCTTCTGTATCAGTGAAGTTATATTTCACCAAAGATGATAGTGAAAGTGGAATGATAGAGAATAAAACAGAACAACCAGAAACTGCAGTTGTTGCAGCTAGATCTGTAAATGTGGCACACTGCTACTCATCCAAGATCACCTGAGGAAATTAAAAACAAGAGGGCCAAGATGGCCCTAGGTCGCTCACCTGAGAATCACATCATAACAGTGTAAACTTTTTTGACCTAGTGATTTCATGGAAACAAATATTCTGGCCAATTTTAATTAAGGTTGGACAAAAAATGTGGTCTTTTGAGTTTAAACAAGTATTTTCTTAGATATGACCTTTGACCCTAGATGACCCATATTCAGATTTGACCTAGATTTCATGAAGGTAATCATTCTGACATAATTTTATGAACGGATCAATTGAAAAATACATGTACAGCCTCTATCGCGTACACAAGGCTTTTATTTGATTTGACCTAGTGTCCTAGTTTTTGACCCTAGATGACCCCTTTTCGATCTTGGCCTAAATTCCATCAAGGTTATCATTCTGACAAAATTTCATGAAAATCAGTTGAAAAATACAGCCTCTATCGCATACACAAGCTAAATAATGACAGATAGACGACAGACGCTGGACATCGAGTGATCACAAGAGCTAAAAAATCAAAGAGTACAAATATGCCCCCAAGAGTAAACAAAATAGTGGGGAATAAATTAATATTAAGGTAAATACTGTATTACAGCAACTTGAGTAAATAAAATGCATTTTCATATTTTATCTGTAGATCTTCTATAAAAACTGGAAAAAGTTAACTTCACAACGTGACAGTTCGCACAGCCAGACCAGGATTCGAACCTGGAACCTCCCCAAAACACAAATTACCATACATAATTTCCTCAATTTTGGGTTGCTCTGCCAATTGAGCTATCTGGCCAGTGGAACTGCAATATCATAGCAATATCACTTAAGATAAATTTTCGATTTCTAGTTTTTAAAGCTGAAAGGGAGTATTAAAATGTGAAAAAAATGGTAATGGGGATTTCAGTATTCATTTAAGTTTTCAATTCTGCATATGTTACCCTACGGCTGGTGTTACGCGATCGTATAGAATATTGTTCCTTCGCGTTGTGTCTTTGGTGGGTAATCAAGAGCTCATATGTATGTGAAACGAGAAGAGATGGAAAATAAACAAACACACTGTCAGTTTTATATAATGTATTAATTGTTAACTAAAATGTGCAGATATAATCACACGCGAGCCTCTCTCTGTATTAACGTATATACAAGTCAAAATAGATAAAACAGTTAATAGTAATATAATCCCAAAATGTCTTTCAATACAGCACACCCTGACGCAGAATTGGTGGCTGGAAAATAATGTGTATACTCTACAAGTATCTATCTAACAGTGCGCGCCACAGTACCGTGGGCTTTGGGTTTTATAACAACTATGTGACCTTTGACTGTCTAGACATGAGGACATAGTTACTATTAGCTTCTTTCTAAATATATGTTTGACCAATGCCCATTTGATCGGGTCAACTATATGTCACGCGTATACCTGTGTGACCGGTTAAGGTATTTCATGTATAAACTGAAATATACGAATATACATGAAAGATGGAATGCTAGATATCATAATGACCTGGGTAAACGTTAAAGTATAACATTCGCCCCTTTCTAGAAAAAAGGATTAAATCATATTTAATTGATTTAATGCTTTTTAACTTAAATGCAAAACAGCAATCAAAAATCTGATCAAAAATCTAAATGCTAGAGTAGAAGCAACAAAAATAATTAAACGGAAAACAAATGTCTTAAACAATTAAATAAGTATTTGACTACTATAAATTTTATGCTGAGTGCACACAAGGTAGATTACAAGTAAGCGATATGCGAATAATTGACAATAATATTTCGACAAAGTTTTGCCGGGGGTAAACTATGATTTCTGAAATATGCTTGATTAAATTACTAGCTAATAAAAATGTTAAGGTAACCTAACAACAAAAATGAGAGAGTATTTAAATAAAAATACAATCCACGCGAGTTATAATTTTTTTTTTTTTTTATTTTACAAAATAATCCACGCGATTTATTTTTCTTCATTTGTGTCCATCGGTCTTCTTGGTAGTGATGAGTAGTTGGAGTGGCCTAGGCGTAGTGGTGACTAGTTGGAGCTCGAACTTGACCAAGGACTAAGGGCTTACATTCTGTCGACCTTGCCATATATCTGCCTGATATATCCGTCACAGGGGTTTACGATACTCATGGCCTTAGTAATAACGTGTAGATAAACCAATATTGTGTTATAACATGTTCGTTATAACCTATGTTCGCATGGAGTAATCATAGAAAATTTAGCCAAAGTTTAATAGTAATTTGTGTCTGCTTGGAGATGTTATCGTTACATAGCTAAAGTCCTGTTGCTGCATTTGTAACTATAATGTATTGTCCACATTCCAGATAACTAATGTATCGTACTTTTAGACGTCGTAAATGTTAACTGGAGGAAGAAAACGCACTTAGGTGAAAATACAGATAAACTGCGAGCGAGTGTCCATCACTAATGAGGCATCGTCGTTGACTAAAATTATTTACATGTCATGTCAATTGCATTATGTACAAGCATTCCGCTTGTTAAAAGTTCAAGTCATACAGTAACACAAGTTCATATAAAATATACGTAATCCACAATTGTAACTCAAATATCACTATGTACAGAATATATCAGTCATATAAATTCATGTCGACATTATTTCTCTTCTACGTCTGGGTACAATTTGACGTAATCATTTCCAACTGTTGGAGCGGAAGCCTCAATCGACTTTGGATTGTAGATCAGGATATTTTCCTTAGCCGAGGGGTCGGCAGCATCCGCTTTCTTCCAAGCAACCATGTAGTCAGATTTATTATTGCCTTTACTTCCAGAATTTCGGCGAAGCCAACCCTTAAGTACCTTAAGGTTAACGAATTTGCAACATGTGAACATAATGATCCCCAAAATTAAAAGTACTACTAAGATTATTGCAACATAAACCCAGAAAGGCAATCCTCCCTCTTCAGGCATTTCGACCTGTCTTAAATTTGCTAATTCATTTATTAAGGAGGGCATTGGAATCTCTGGTAGACTCTTAAGGTGTTCAGGTAGTTCCTGTTTTGTAAAGTTTGGTAATTTTGATACAAAATCACCCCACAGGATCTCTGTACTGATATTAAAACTTGAGGTTATAAGACGAACTGTTTCGTCTGTTATTTGTCGATAAAGGTCAAAGCTAGAGTGAGCCGTTAAAGTAAGGTAATCACCCTTCGCTATACAACCTCGTTGTAACTTAGTGATGCCCGCAGGCGGTGATAGAATCAATGGATTCGAAGTTACACCTCTAACATCTTGACAAGTGAGAGATAACCTTACTGCATGGTCAGTGATAAATAACCAAATACCTGGGGTTATTTGCGTCGCAAGTGGTAGGCGAACATTTGGCATGACTATCCTGTTGCAATAAGTATTTATCTCCTTACGATTTTGTAAATATAAATGAACCATACATTGTTTTGATATTTGTATGGAGTACAGGCGGACTTTACCTCGCAGTAACCTAGGGCCTTATTTGAGCAGCTGGCCAGTTCACTGTCAGTCAGAACGGCATAATCGTGTCATATCTGTTATTAAATGCAATTCCTGTGCCCTCAAGTTGGTATTTTGCAAGTAGTGTTTGTGTGTTTGGTGCTTGAGAGCTGTTACTTTGTATTGCGATGGGCATGTTTATCACTTTATATGTTAAACCGTTCATATTGTTCAAGTACAGGGACATGTAAAATAATAATAATTTTGTTGGCCACTAACATTCCAGTACAGAGCATATTTTGGTAATAAGACCACAGTTGAGTGTTTTCATCATACGGTAGTTGTAACTTTGGGCGGTAAATTAGATCGAATTTCAGATAGTATTGATGCGAGTGAAACTGGCTCAATAATTGCTGGTGCGAGATGAGACAGTGCAACGGCAGCTAACTGTATTTCAAGGTGTTCATACAAGCTAAGGCCACGTGAAATTAGTTCCTTGAAGTTTTGAATCAGGTTTGATAGTTGAAGGTATGTTTGTACAAATTCTGTGAATTTAACTAATTCTTTGTGAATATTTTCTTCGAAATTAGACAAATCTGTGTGTAACTGTTCCATGGCTGTAAGGATTTGATTAATTGTTTCACGATTTTCAGACACACCTTGTTTCGTAACATTGAGTACTGTTAAACTTTCATCGAGTACATGCAGAATTGTTTCCTGAGTCCCTGCCAGTTTTGCAACATTTCGCCTAACAGCATTTATTTGATCATCCGTGCTCACGCCAAATAATCCGTGAAATAATGAGCCAATAAATGGAAGCAATGATCGCTTATTCCTAATGAATTTGTTGTTATTGAATTTAGAGCGCAATTTTAAGTAAGTGTACTTAAGTCGACTCAGTTCCTGTTCTAAACTTTTTAGTGTAAGCACGAAGTTCGGATTTGTTTTAATAGCGTCATATTTTAATATGGTTTGCCTAATAGTTCTTTCGATCTTATCAGCATCTTCAGAAATGTTAGTGATAAATTGGTCATAGGGATCTAAGTCTAGGGTGAGTGCTAATTTCCATGCACTACGGGTGAAAGTAACCTGATTACTTTTCATAAACACCACGTTATCTCTTAACGTGATAGTATTGGCTTTGGGAAATACGACAAGCAAAAGTGCAATATATATCTGAATAATCATAATGATGACCTGAAACGACAAACGAATTGTTTTGTCAACTATTGGTTTCACAAGGACATCATTATACAGTGAATTTAACATAAACTGGTCTATGTTGATTTTTAGTCAAGATATCAGTGACAATCCGCGGCCGTCTTCACAAGTTAATTCGCCTAAGGCAGTATATTCGTAAATAATGTCATTACAATGCTGTATAAAGTTTATACATTGCAGTCGAAATTGACCACTAAAATTACAATAATTGTGGCTATATACTCTTATGTATATAAACGCCATTGTCTTACTTTGACCTGTGAGTCAAATGCAAAATGAAATCATAAATATATACAAAATAAACTGAAGCCTTTCTACAACATTTTAGCTAGAGCGTCAAGTATGGTCTTGACCTGAGCATTTTGTCATTTACGTCAGACGACTGGTTCGTGCAATTTGAACAGGCTGTCTTAATGTCACCTCCAGGCGATTTTACCTGTCCTATTTCAGCAGTAGTTTTACACTGCGGCAGTGAAGGTTTAATTTCCGGATCATTTAACATGTTAACCCCCATGGGAGATTCGCTTGTAGAGTTTTCATTTTCTGAAGAGTATGGTGTATCGGTCGGGACATTAGTTATTGATTTATGCGTTTAGATTGCACTTGTTTTTTAAGCTTAGTTAGCTCGGATTCACTATCAGTGCTATCAGAGGACGATAACTGTTCCCGTAGTCTTTTTTCTACGTAGTTTTTCTTTGAATTTCTGCTAGTGGGGTCACTATCAGAGCTAGCAGACGAATCAGTTCTTTCGCGACGTAACCTATTTGTCACCTTTTGGGGACTGTTTGTGAGTCTGACATAGAATTGTCGCTATCTGCGTTGGATTCAGAGTCTGAGGGGGGTACTGCGTACGTTGATTTCCTAGTTCTTTTATCAATATTGACCTTGGGTGCTTCCATTCATCTATATTGGCCGCTTTTATGTTTCGAGCATGAGCATGGACGGTGGTACCATCAAGTACATGCCTTAGTACAAAAGTGAGCGGGGTCTTTTTCTCAACAATGCGATAATATGGTGTGTACCTATGATCAAGTTTGCTTTTCCTGGCATTATTCTTTAGAAATACTGCCTGGCCTACATCTAAGGTAACCTCTGTGGCATTACGGTTTGCATATTCTGCCTGCTTCCGTTTAGCCTTTTTTCATGTTTTGATAAGTAACTCTGAATGCTTTGTGTTGTTGCTCAAGGGCAATTTTATGTTCTTGTTCACCCATGTATCGCCTGCGCGGGCGGAGCAAGTTGTCAAGAGGTAACTGAGGGTCACGACCATACATAAGGAAGAACGGGGAAAAACCTGTAGTTTCGCAAGGGCTGAAGCGATAGCTTGCTACAGCAGCTTGCAGACCTACATCCCAGTTTTGTGGTTCTGTTGTTTTGGACAGAATATCTTTTAGACTCCTGTTGAATCTTTCAACCTTACCATTAGCATTTGGAGAATAAAAACTTGTTTCAATTTTCGGTATGTTTAATTCTTTAGTTACGTAATCCATTACTTCATTCACAAATTCTCCTCCGTTATCACTAAGAAGTGTTTTCATTGCTCCGTATCGAGGGAAAATCTCCTCAATAATTATTTGAGCGACTGTTTCTGCAGTCTTATTCTTAATTGGGAACACTTCGGCATAGCCTGTAAGCCAATCAACAAAGGCTAGTATATATCTGTTTCCAGCCAACGCCTGAGGTAGTGGGCCGGTTATGTCTACACTGACTTTAGAAAAGGGGTAGTTAGGTATTTCTGTGTCCTGTAGCGGAGGTTTTTGTGTGCTTTGCGATCTCATTTGACAGACTACACACTTTGAAACATATTCAAGTACATGTTTGTACAAGTTGGACCAGAAATATTTCCGCTTGATAGCGTCGTAACACTTGTCTGCACCCTGATGACCTAGCTCGTGATATTGTTTAAGTACTGCGGTTCGCAGGTGGGATGGGACACATAGCCTGAGGACGGGTTCACCGTCTGGGTCAGAGATATAATATAAGATATCATCCAAAACTACGTATTTGTTCATAGCTTTGGCTGGGTCATGAACTCGTAACTGCTTTCTTATCTGATTGAACGATTCGTCCTTTAATTGCTCTTTCGACATGTCTATGTCTGTTTGGTCTAAAATTGGTTTTGCAACATCCTCGGGCTGATTTGGGACATAACTTACAAATTCCTTCGGATTGATCAAGTTGGTGTTAATAACATTGACCTGGAATGTATTATCGTTAATGTCAACATAGCGGTCAATTGCCGCCTCTTCCTCAGGACTGAGAGGAGGGTGTGGCATGCGGGATAGCATGTCAGCACATGTGTTTTCACGCCCACTGATGTATTCAATTTCCACATCATAGCCTGAAATAGCTAACGCCCACATTTGAACTTTCTTATTGGTCATTGGTGAGCTAAGTAGATGGACTAGTGGTTTATGGTCTGTCCGGCAAATCACTGGAGCGTTTCTAATGTAAACCCCTCAAAAGATTCAAGCCCAATTTTCAATGCCAGGGCCTCCTTCTCTATCGTGGAGTATCGCTGCTGAGAGCGGCTTAATTTGTGAGACAAAAAGTGTATTGGCCTTTCGCAAGGCACATTTGGCAGAATGCTGTCTTCTGGGTCACAAGTTTGCACCAAGACTGCCCCGATACTGGTATCCGACGCATCGGTATATATTACGTAACCTTTCGTAACATCAGGGTAAGCAAGATGTGGAATAGCAGTAAGGTCATCTTTTAGTGCTTGAAAACTTTGTTGACATTCTGGGGTCCAATTAAATCTGGCGTATTTGCGTGTGAGTGCAATTAGGGGTTCAGCCATGCGTGAAAATGCAGGGATCATTCTTCTGTAGTAACCTATCAATCCCGATGAATGATCTCACTTCACGCACACAAGCCGGTGTGGGCAAGTTGCGTATTACTTTTTACTTTTTCAGGATCAGGTTTTATACCCTTTTCACTGACAACAAAGCCTAATAATTTGTTTCTGGTTGCATAAAGCTGCACTTGCTTAGCTTAAGTTTAAGGTTGTGCTGCCTTAAGCGATTAAATACAGTGCTTATGTGTTCTAAATGAGATTCAAGTGTAGGAGACACAATAATTATGTCGTCTAAATAGGCCATTGCGAATGTTTCGCAGTCTTGCAGAACTATTGACATAAGCTCTTGGAACACCCCGGGGGCATTACAAAGGCCGAAGGGCATTTTACGGAAGGCAAATAGGCCTAAGGGCGTTTGAAATGCTGTCTTTTCTTTATCCTTAGGATCCATCATGACCTGCCAGTAACCACTTTTCAAGTCCAGTGTCGTAAAGAATTTTCCGTTCCCGAGTCGTGCTAGCATTTCATCTATTCTAGGGAGGGGCCACGAGTTTCTCTTGGAGACAAAATTCAAGGGGCGGTAGTCCACGCAGAATCGCTTAGTATTATCTTTCTTATTGACTAGAACGACTCCTGAAGACCCAAAGGGGAACGAGAGCGTTCAATAATACCTGCCTTCAACATATCCTTAACTGCTTTTTCAATAATGGGTCTATTTTCAAAGGAGTAAAGTATGACTTCGCTTTTATAGGGCTAGCATCACCAGTGTCTATTTTCATCGTAACCGAATCAGTCTGGCCTAAATCCATATCGCTCTTTGCGAATAAATCAGTGTTTTGTTTTATCAACGGTTCAATCAATTTTGCATATTTACCTGGACAGTTGATATCGCCCGGAGCGAATTCAGACATAACTTTGTTTTGTCAGGTTCACAAGATTGATTTTGCTGATTTTCAAGTGTAATTATATCCACCTCATTAACTTTCTCAGCTTTTGCGACAATACAATTTTTCTTCAGGCAAATCGTCTTGTTTGTGCTGTTTACAATTACAAGCGGGAATTTCCTATCTTTACGGACATTAACCACACAGGTAGTTACCAAAAGTCCCGGTTCAGTGCTTATGAAACCTTCTGTTACTGGTGAAATTTCGTATGTTGCCGGGGAAAATTAGGATCTTTCTTAAGTTTACCTATACATTGGTATGCAGTTTGTGGCTTTAATATAACCTTTTTGTGCAACCTAGCAATCGAATGAATATGTATGTCAGATTCTAAAGGCACATAAGTTTTACCCATACGAAGACGGTGTAAGTCGCAGTAAATACGAACGCCAAATTTAAACATCCAATCTTTTCCTAAAATAACATTTTTGGTCATATCAGATACTACATAGAAATTGTGATTTAATTTTGTTCCGCCAATGTAAAATGGAATATTTACTTGACCTAAAACTTTTAATTGACCTCCATTGACTGACTGCAAATTAATATTGATCTTTTTAGATAATTTTGTTTCAAAAGGTAGCGAGTCGTAAACTCGTTTATGAATAAGTGTTACCTCACTTCCGCTATCTACTAGAGCTCTGTATTTATTTTTGCCTATCTTAACTAAACATGAATTTGGATTGCCTGCTATATTAACTTGATATGTAATTTTTGAATTATGTTGCTTATGTTGTTTAGAGCTCCCAAGCCGGCTTCAAAGCGTGAGGAGCGTGCTAGTTTAAATGTGAGGTTGCTTGTTGTGTATTTGTGAGTATTTTGGCTGCTGTGTGTTTTGTCGTGCGTGTCTATTTGTGTTTTGTAACTGAGGGCACCTTATACGAATATGTCCTTTCTGACCACAGTGCCAGCACTCAATGTCGGCATTTCTGTTTAACCTTTGCCTGTATTGTACTGCATTAACAGTATTAGGTGGGGCTCTTTGTACACGACAATATCTCGCCGTGTGACCTTTTCGGTTGCATAGCTGACATCTACGGGTGGGGCGTACATGATCTATTTCCATAGGCTCCTTATGCCTTTGAGCTGTTTGTGAGGGTCGCCTATCAAAGTGACCATAATCTCTCCCAGATCTGAGTGAGAACCTTTTCCTTAAATTTTGTTCTTGATTTGCCGACTGAACGGCTGCCTGTAACGTTTGGGGGTTTTCGCGCATGACCTTGAATTTTAGATAGTCATGGGCGAGGCCATCAATGAAGAAACCTATTAGCTGCGTTTCTACCGCTGCTAAACCACCTGGCTGACCTGTGAAAGCCTCTTTTGCAAGGGCTAATAAGGATTCGGCATAGACCGTAGCATTTTCATGTTTGCCTTGCCGCACATCACGCAACAGGCGTAATGCGTGTTGAGGGTCAGTGATTTCACTGAATCTATTTCTGAGTTCAGTTCTTAATTGATCCCAAGTATGTGTAGGGTTTGTTTCTAGATACCTTTGAATAAAATCTGAAACAGCACCCTTACTGCTTTGGTAAGCAATCATTTTTCTTCTTACTTGATTTGCGGAGACAAGTATGGCATACTTGTCCATTTCCTTCATCCACTGCCTGAATTTAGAAGGATCACCCTCATAAGGTGATATGATGCTATCTATTCCCCGTGCCCCCATCATATTAAGAGTTTGCATTTCATTTTCTATCCCGTTTAGACCCTGTTGTAACGGTGCTTGTTGGTTAGTTTGCGCCATTCTAGAAATTCAAGCAATAAAAATCTAACTTACGTGAAGATGGTCTGTAAATAATCCAATATTTCTCCCGAATCACCGACACTAATGAAACTGTTTGTTAATTACGTAATTTTGTGTCCATCACAGTTCTTGTAATGATTACGTAATCCTGGTCACGGCCACCAAAACGAGTCTTGTTACCCTACGGCTGGTGTTACGTGATCGTATAGAATATTGTTCCTTCGCGTTGTGTCTTTGGTGGGTAATCAAGAGCTCATATGTATGTGAAACGAGAAGAGATGGAAAATAAACGAACACACTGTCAGTTTTATATAATGTATTAATTGTTAACTAAAATGTGCAGATATAATCACACGCGAGCCTCTCTCTGTATTAACGTATATACAAGTCAAAATAGATAGAACAGTTAATAGTAATATAATCCCAAAATGTCTTTCAATACAGCACACCCTGACGCAGAATTGGTGGCTGGAAAATAATGTGTATACTCTACAAGTATCTATCTAACAGTGCGCGCCACAGTACCGTGGGCTTTGGGTTTTATAACAACTATGTGACCTTTGACTGTCTAGACATGAGGACATAGTTACTATTAGCTTCTTTCTAAATATATGTTTGACCAATGCCCATTTGATCGGGTCAACTATATGTCACGCGTATACCTGTGTGACCGGTTAAGGTATTTCATGTATAAACTGAAATATACGAATATACATGAAAGATGGAATGCTAGATATCATAATGACCTGGGTAAACGTTAAAGTATAACACATATACATGTATGCCGATTTACCACCTTTTTTCATTGAGCCTACTGAAATTCCCTCAAAAATATTAATTAAAATACTCTTTTACTATTTAAAACAAGCATTATCAGAAATATATACAAATTAGGTTAGAAAAAAAAAATTGTTTCCTGTATCCTGACCTACCCTAAATTTCTGGCTGAACCCTAATACTTTTTCATTACCTCAGAGAAGTTTTTTTTTTCAAATGTTTTCACAAGAAGTTGAAAAACTTTTTTTATACTTTAAACATGGTCAGTGATGCTAGAAATCAAATTACTCGGGGATAAATCAACAGGGGCTAAGGGTGTAACGATGTATCGAAATTCATTTTATCACGATACACCAGTTTGGCGATACGCGTATCGTATCATAGTTACAATACAGAAATGATAAGTTAAAACTAGAAATATTGAATGACATCTTTCATACATCAGTGTTAAAGATAGTAACTAAACTTTAAAGCAAAATTTCAAGTACTTTCCAAGAGCAGAGACATTGATTATTTTTCATTTTGTCACATGAATGCTTACTTACGGTACTCAATTCGTATCGCGATATGTACCGTATCGTTGCATCTGTATCACGATGCATAGTGTATCGTGAGACTAGCATATTGCTACACCCCTAGCAGCCCTAGCAGGATTTTGGGCTGGGTCCCTAAACTGTTGGAGAAAATGCCCATATATGTTAAACATTTATTTTTGACAGTCTGGGCCCCTAAATAAAAATAGTTAGTTTATATCCCTGTTACTGATGCTCTAAAGGAATAACACCCTTATTCGTATCTTTTGTAGACATAAATAGCTTTCAAAAGGTCCCACTTAATAATAAAATCCAAAAAAAATTACTTACCTAACCTATACCTATTTTTCTTTAGCATGTTACTGGAAACAATTTTTTAGGCCTTATACTCAGTTATAGTACATGTATACCTAAATCGTAGTCGTAGAGGGTATCTTAAATACTATATGATTTTTAAGCCAGGAAAGTGTACAGATTGGAAATTATACCCTGTTTTTCAAAGTGAAAGTACTATGTATTTAAATGGGACTAAAATTACATTTTCATTTTTTATTGAATGGGTGCGTATTATCTCTGTAAATCTATATCTACATCTACGGAAATACTT
Source organism: Mercenaria mercenaria (assembly GCF_021730395.1). Taxonomy (NCBI): domain Eukaryota; kingdom Metazoa; phylum Mollusca; class Bivalvia; order Venerida; family Veneridae; genus Mercenaria; species Mercenaria mercenaria. The sequence continues at coordinate 35,628,817 of NC_069364.1, read as the reverse complement.
CCAACATTCAACAATCAATTTCTATCATAACTGGGAGGTCAATCAGCTGTTAAAAACTAGGGGAATTTTCAAATAAATCAAATAAATGTAGCACAAAATATGCAATTAGCTGCTGCCACTCTTGCAGAAAAACCTTCTAAGAAATCTTCCAGTTATATCATGCATAGAAAAAACAAATAGAACAATTTCAAACAGATCGATCACTAATTTTTTCATATTTTTCCGAAAATTCTGAGTGATCCATATTGGCATAAAAATGAAAAAAATATGTTTCATTTATCCATGCAAAATTAAGGAAAATAGGTTCATTCAAACCTGTGGTTTTTTTATTTAAATTGTAATTAAAACAGATTTCAGACACCCACGCTGTAAATTTACAGACTGTAAAATCCTTTACATTTATTAAATGTCTGTATATTAACAGAACGTCTGCAAAACAAGTCTAGGATTTTTTCCTTTTAAAATATCTACAGTACATATTTGGACAATCCATGAATTCAAAGACTTTTCAATCTATAATTTTACAGAACATAGGAAATCCTAGACCTGTTAATTTATCTATCTCTTTAGACAAGCTTACTCACGGTCGCTTAGTGGCTGCTTTTTAATGCCACAGTTTGACCGTCACAATGTAAAACAAACTGTATACGTCGGATTATTTCGACTATCTATCTCTTTTATACTACATAGCGCCTCTTGTTATCAAGAAGTATGTACAAGAGAAAAATCCCTCCATGACACCGAGTCAAAAGTTCTGACGCGGTCTCAAACTAATAAATTAAAATGCCTAATGTTTCAGTAACTGCAGGACATTTGGATATGTTTATAAATAGCTTCATTTAATAATTGGAAAAACCTTACACAGCGCTGAGTCTATGTACATGTATGTGTAGTAAATTCGCACCAAAAGCCACGTGGCCTATTGTTTACACTATTCCGTCTTCGACAACTTCACATTTATACGCATTAAAAATGTTACTTTGACTGCAGCTCACCTCTATAAACATATTAAAATGCGTAACTAAGCAAAAAGTCTTCTAAAGCATGCTATTTATTTATGTTTCCTATTGATAGAGTAACTTTGGGTGACTTGTTATGAGTTTGGTTTATTCTAAAATTTAGATCAACGCATGTGAATTGGCACTCAAAATGCATAGTTATCAAAAACAAAATTGTTGTTAACAACTTACCTTGTTCTTGACAAAATCCACTTCAAAATATTTTAATAAAAAAAGACGTTACACTGACTACATGTACAGCAAGAAGAATGACATAATTTTCCCTGTACATGCGCCAATGGCCCTGCGCAAATAACTTGAAAGGCTGAAAACGATCAAATCCGATTCAATATAATGCAAATTCTGCAAATATTGCAAAATATAAACCAGAAGGAGCAGAAGTAAATAATATCAATTCCATTATTGTTGCGATTACACGTTAGAATATTCACTTTCTGAGTGTCAAACAAAAATTTAACAGAAAATGTGACTCGAGGGGAAAAAATTGTCAAATCCGAACCCATGGCACATTCTTAAACCACCTCTATATGCCCGGCCCTGATGGGCCGTGCAATAAGCACTCTTATATTCAATTTAACAAAATGCGACAAAATCGACACCGCATTACCGTTGCTCTGAATTACATTGCCTATCCCAGATAAAATCAAAGCCCTGAGAGGACTGTAGGAAAGCGTAGCTGAACCGGTATGCAGTTTAATAGAGAAGCCAGGCAAGAAAAGATTCCATCATTTTGCAATATTTCACTAAATGCTTCTAGTTTTTTGTTGTTGTTTTTTGAACACATTGATACAAAAAAGTAACCCACATCTAGACCAAAGTCGGTAAAGGTAATCATAATCTAGGGCCTCTGTGGCCGGGTGGTTAAGGTCGCTGACTTCAAATCACTTGCCCCTATCGATGTGGGTTCGCGCCTCATTCGGGACGAGGAATTCTTAATGTGAGGAAGCCATCCAGCTGGCTTACGGAAGGTCGGTGGTTCTACCCAGGTGCCCGCTCGTGATGTAATAATTCACGGAGGGGCACCTGGGATCTTCCTCCTCCATCAAAGCTGGAAAGTCGCCATATGACCTATAATTGTGTCGGTGCGACGTTAAACCAAGCAAACAAACAAACCATAATCTTTGACTTGACTCTAGATCTAATAGGGAACCAATGTCTGTATGTATGAAATCTGATCATCAGAAAAGCAGACTAAGGTTTTAAAGGTCGGTTTGACCTCGACACCAAAATCATAAAGGGTTGTTCATGTCTTTGGCAAGGTTCTAAGAAAATCAAACGGACTAGACTAGACAATCATGACAGAATCTTCCAAAATGAGATGTCAATGCATAAAACCAAGAGAACAAACAGAGAAAATGTCAAATATTTATCTAAACTGTGTAATATTTTTTTTTTTGAAAACTTACAAACCTGTGTAACATTTTTTTTAAAACTGTGTTACAAATTTTTAAAAATCTTACCAAAAAAAAAAAAACAAACAAACAAAAAACAACAAAAAAAAAACAACAACAACACAGTGAGATTAAACTTTCAGTATGTTGAAAGCCCAATATTTTCTACATTTCAAGAAATCTAACGGATTCTCTTAAAAGTATGTAGCGATCTAGTGGCCTTAAGAATTATAACTGGTAGCATGAATAAGATTACCTAATCCAACGACACCTCTGTAGACTTGTATTGTGTCAATAGATTAGGATATCTGAATCTGAGTATACATGTATTATTGATCGCGGCCTGGATAGGTGAGGTATATGCGCGCTGGGGAAAATATTTCATGATGGACCTATGAATTCTTTACTTATGGGTGAAACAGGTCTCATAAGCGTAAATACGACTAGCTTCTACTGATTATAAAACATACCGTACGATTTGTTGTGAATTAACTGTTGTTGTAGACTCGCCCAGTGTAATCAATAACCCACAATTGACCGACCCCTCTGGTACAGTATCAAGACGCATAATAGAGCGCCTACTTCACCCGATTTACATTCGGAACATTTTCACGCGCTTCGGCCTTTATCGTATGTTTACATGGGATTTTTTAACCGTCCAAAGATGTTGGAAATGTTTGTCTCATTGTTTTGTTTTTTTAATAAAAATGTTACTGCTTTCATTGTCTACCACTTTTTTTCCACACTTGCCTGAAAAAACAGTAATGAGTTTGTACACTGTTCAGACAATTGTGCTCTGTTGAAATTTAACAAAACACAAGTTTACCTGCATAAACAGAAAGCATGATATCTTAAACGTATGTCACTTTACCTGTCCAGTACTGGACATTATGGTAAACGCTTCTTTCCTGCACAAATGACAATTTCGCAACTTCTGTCCGGTTTGTACAAATTTCTGGCCGCGATAAACCATTTGACTTGTGTCTGTAGACTGAATTGAATGTGTCTAAGTAGATTGTGAGGAAACGTAGACAATCAGGATCTATGTAGACTACGAATGATGTGTAGAAAACCCGACACGGTGTGGACTATGATTGTAGCTCTGGCTATGAAGTTCTGCGTAGACTAAGGCAACAAGATCACCTTGGTATAAGTCGTGTTGGCTCTTTACATGACTTGCAAGAATTACTCAGATAGAAAGGATTGGTCTCCACAGGGCATTTGGGAAATGTACTTCACTTAGCATTAATTAATTAAGTGAATACAACAATAGAATTCTAAAGAATAAAATGATTTATTTATTTATTCCCTAACAAATACTCAATGAGTGACTAGAATTCTCGATTCAACAAAGTAAAAATATCACAACAATAAATAGCACATACATGCGGTATATTATAAAAGTTACAATGTCACAAGCTTCGAATAAAATACGCGAAAATGCATGGTCAGGCACTACTAAAAACATCACGTGAAAATACAAGGATCTGTCAACAATTAACAGGACAATAAATACAGTAGTCTATGATAAAACAGTTCTCTTAAATCTGTAGTGCACAAAGCTAGACTTTTAAATTCTCTTAAAAATACTGTGAAAATTCTATCAGCCAGCCTTAAAATGTTTAATACAGAGTAAATAAACAGTCTGATATTCGAGACAGATTAAAGAGTTAATGACCTTAAAAGATTTCTGATTTATTGTGATAAATATGGTAGCCGGCCTTGAACTCTTGGAAATAAACTTAATCTGAATTTCTGATGTCAACTAACAAGAATTTGCCCTTAGATGTTTTTGAATTGTGGAGACCCCGAAAATCGAGAACAACGGGTATATATACCCAAGACCTGTGCACTAAAACCAAAAGTGGGTACGCCGCAAATTTGTGCGGGTACGCAAAAATGCATCAAAACAAATGCGTACAAGACGCCAACGTCATTGGCTAAAATGTACACAAACAAAATTTGCGCACTGGCAACCAGTATTCAGAGTCGGCAACCATAATTTACGATAAAATTGCACTAAAATAATTAGACTTTAGCTTGATACATTAGAAATTATGATAATCTATCACATTCTTACAGCATAAGTCCTTTTGTAGCTCATCTTTTTGTCTATTTGCCTTCAAAACAAAAATGGTGACCTTCTATCGTTGCCAAGGAGAAAGTTACCGTGACACCGCTTAATAACAACCCGGAAGTGAATGTAAATTTGTAAACAAAGCAAGATTTCCTCGTAAAGGTTTAATTCCATTTATACCAATTCAATTCCTTATTTATTTCATATTAACAACAAAACATTCAGACCTCATTTTCAGCACTTTAGAGCATTTCAATGATATGAAAACCATATATGATCATTTAGTATAACATGTCTTCTTATCAAAAATAGAAAAATATTGACATGTTATGTTGTATAAAAGAAAAATAATCTGTTCTGAGAAAAACCACCCTCTAAAAATGCCCCCATGAAAACAGCCGTTTAGCAATTACGCGTAGGTAGACATTTTTCGCAAAGAATAAAACGTATTCCAGGAAATTCACAATGAAAATGGTCTAGATCTTTTCTCAATACAATAAGCAATAAAAATAAGCAAAAAATTTAACTGTCACCTCCTCATGTCACTCATTATACCAGATTTCATCCATAGCATGGAACTACATTTTGGACTACTTCACACGTAACACTGAGTAGTCACTTCCGGTTTGGTGTAATCCGTCCTAAATATCTGATAAGCAGTTAAATACATCATGACCTGAAGGTAGTAAAAGAGTTTCACAGAAATGATCCAAAGATTTACAATGCTACCTGGTTCAATATGCAAAAATCGATCTCTAAGTGGACTTCACAAATTCGGATACACAAGTTCGGATAAACAATAAACAGCTTAAAATACCTGACATAGCATAACTTCTACTCTGAACTGGTATCATATACCATACATTAAAGTATCAATAAAGATCATGTATAGTACAATATCTGGGGCACTACAGTATTGTGTGCGAAACAAACAAATCATAATCTTTGACTTGACTCTAGATCTAATAGGGAACAAATGTCTGTATGTATGAAATCTGATCATCAGTAAAAGCAGACTAAGGTTTTAAAGGTCGCTTTGACCTCGACACCAAAATCATAAGGGGTTGTTCATGTCTTTGGCAAGGTTCTAAGAAAATCAAACGGACTAGACTGAAAGCAGGTTCAATAGACAATCATGACAGGATCTTCCAAAGTGAGATGTCAATGCATAAAACCAAAAGAACAAACAGAGAAAATGTCAAATATTTATCTAAACTGTGTAATATTTTTTTTGAAATCTTACAAAGCTGTGTAATATTTTTTTTAAATCTTTAAAAAAAAAACACACAGTGAGATTAAACGTTCAGTATGTTGAAAGCCCAATATTTTCTATATTTCAAGAAATCTAACGGATTCTCTTAAAAGTATTGTGTGCGCACTTAAAAATAGTTGTGCCAGACTAACAGAATATCAACAAATCAAAGCGCTGAAAGCACAGAAAGGTTGAAACCTTTCGAAAAACATGTGGTTCTGGTAAGAAGTTAGTTCAATAACTTTAAATTTGCACAGGGCGCCTTTTAATATTTGGACGCTCAACATGTCCCTTTGTCAAGTTTAATTGAATGACAGCCATTTACATAGCAAAAATTTCAACCTTATTTTATTGAAATGTAATGTAGGAAAACTCTCAAACACGTGATATATTGGTTTACCGTAATTTAAACTGCGCCAGGAACTACTTCCCCTACACATAGCACAGACTATTCTATCGTAATTTAATTAAATATCATGAACAATACAACGCACTAGTAAAAAAAAATCTGCGGCCATTATTTAACGCACTTGTACCGCCGAATGCATGTAGACTAGATTTTTAAACCGCTTTTATATGAACTCATAACTTAATGAAATAAATTTTAATTTAACACAACCAACAAATGCTGGTTACACCAATCAATTATAATCATATGCACACTACACAGACAATACCTTAGTAACGGGCCGCATTTTTTTATAAAATCCGACCATGAGAATACTTTGCGTCTAAAATCATTTTTATAATAAAGAAAATTGGACAGTTTCGTGTTGTGATGCAAAAGCGAATGCCTGTAAATTTCACTTTCAAAGTGAGGACAGGTCTTCGCTAATTTCAGTAAGACAGTATGTTCAATGGATGAGTAAAATAGGTTTTCTTTGTCCGTTGTTGGTATTTACATTTATCACATTTTAGTCACTTCCACCGTGAACTTGTAAAACCTTCCGCAAGATATTTTGCGGAAAGGTCTACCGGAAAATTCATAAAAACTTCTATAAAACATCGGACTATATGAAATGTCAAAATCGTAAAATATTGAAGTCCGACGTTTATTTATCGAACTAGTAAGAAGTGTGTATGACTTTCACAGGGGCTGGTATTTAAGGCATGAAGGTAGTTATTCGCCGGATATGCCACCATGGTCTACTCGAATTTAGTCCATATAAATAGATTTTTCCCGACTAGTAAAACCTATTTTCATGTCAAATATCAGCTTTATTTATGCTTGTTTGTAAGAAGAATGTCTGCTGATGTTTTAAGCTACGTTATATGCTTCAAAAAGTTAGTCGAAACAGTTTGGTAAAGTTAAAGTAAAGTTTGTATTTCCTGCTGTCTACCTATACAATATTTGCGTTTCCAAACAATATTTATTCAACAGAAACTACAAACTCATTGTGTACATAAATGCGCTTCCCTTGTTTCCAAACTGCGCTTATCATTAAAGAAAGATAAAAACAAACAAAAGTGTCATTGTGGTCCTACTGCTCACCAGGGTATCAAACGCTATTCTCTAAGTAATCAGACCTCCAATAGTTCAACTCCAATATTATTTATGTTTGCTATGTGTCAAGGTTTTTTTTTCTATAATTGTAAGTTGAAGCATATTTCCAAGAATTGCTAAATTATGGTGATAAATTAGTAAATCAGAAGAATTATCAAGCGTAAATTAGAAGGATATGAAAATAATATTGTAAAATCAGAAGACAACAGGCAATGCACATCGTACAGTATCAGAATGCACCGTTACTGAAGGCACAACACACAGAAAAGTTCAACTCCAAACATTCAACACCTCAAAAGTTAAACTCCAAGATCATTCTCCAAGTAATCAGATCGCCAAGATTTTAAATTTGCTCACCTCCCATGACTGTTTGCTAGGTTTCAAGTCGGTTTTTTTGTACAGTTGCTAAATTGTGAGGCTTAATAGATAAATTAAACGAGAATTATGATTTGTTCTAGCAGAATTGGCATATAAGTGAGAACTGTTCTAGAAAGGTTCAGAATTCAAAAGCTACACATGTATACCATCTTGGATGTACCTCTGCGTGTCGGTCTTTGGATTACAGTATGTTATAGCGTTTCGAGAACTAAAAACAAATCTACAGTTGGCAGCAGGCAACAACAAATAATACACATTCTTGACCTAATCAATACTACTTTCTATGTTCACCAGTCTATTGTACATATAATGTTTGAGTGAATGTTTTCTTGACAAATCGTTATGTATTAAAAAAATAAGGCTACTTATTAAGAAGAGCCATTTTGTCGACTTCCACAAATCAAACAAGAGGGCCAAGATGGCCCTAGGTCGCTCACCTGAGAAACACACCATAACACAAAATAACAGTGTAAACATGTTTGACCTAGTGATTTCATGGAAATAAATATTCTGACCAATTATCATTAAAATTGGAGCTAAAATCTTGAGTATAAGTGAGTATTTTCTGTGATTTGACCTAGTGATCAAGTATTTGACCCCAGATGACCCATATTCGAACCAAACTGACCAATTTCATGAAGATCAATTGAAAAATACAGCCTCTATCGCATACACAAGGTTTTTGTTTGATTTGACCTAGTGACCTACTTTTTGACCCAAGATGACCCATATTCAAATTTGACTTAGATTTCATCAATGTGATCTGTCTGACTTAATTTCAGAAAGATCAATTGAAAAATATAGCCTCTATGGCATACACAAAGTTTTTCTTTGATTTGACGTAGTGACCTAATTTTTGAAGCCAGATAACCTATATTTGAACTTGACCTATATTTCATCAATGCGATTATTCTGACCAAATTTCATGAAGATCAAATGAAAAATACAGCCTCTATCGCATACACAAGGTATTTCTTTGATTTGACCTAGTGAGTTAATTTTTGATCCTAGATGACCCTTTTTCCAAATCGGCCTAGATTTCATCAAGGATATCATTCTGACCAAAATTCATGAAAATTAGTTGAAAAATACAGCTTCTATCGCATATACAAGCTTTTTCTTTGATCTGACCTAGTGACCTACTTTTTGACCCCAAATGACCCAGATTCAAACTCGACCTAGATTTTATCAAGGCAATCATTCTGACCAAATTTCATGGAGATTAATTGAATAATACAGCCTCTATGGTATACCCAAGGTTTTCCTTTGATCTGACCTAATGACCTACTTTTTGACCCCAGATGACCCATATTCAAACTTGACCTAGATTTTATCAAGGCAATCATCCTGACCAAAATTCATGAAGATTAATTGAAAAATGCAGCCTCTAGCGCATACACAAGGTTTTTCTTTGATTTGACCTAGTGACCTAGTGTTTGACCCCAGCTGACCCTTTTTCAAACTCGGCCTAGATTTTATCAAGGTAATCATTCTGACCAAAATTCATGAAGATTCATTGGAAAATACAGCCTCTATCGCATACATAAGGTTTTTCTTTGATTTGACCTAGTGACCTAGTTTTTAATCCCAGATGACCCCTTTTCGAACTCAGCCTAGATTTCATCAAGGTAATCAATCAGACCAAAATTCATGAAGATTAATTGAAAAATACAGCCTCTATCGCATACACAAGGTTTTTCTTTGATTTGACCTAGTGACCTAGTTTTTGACCCCAGCTGACCCTTTTTCGAACTCGGCCTAGATTTCATCAAGACAATCATTCTGACCAAGTTTCATGAAGATCAGTTGAAAAATACAGCCTCTATCGCATACACAAGCTAAATGTTGACAGACAGACGACAGACAGACGACAGACGACGGACATTGAGCGATCAGAAAAACTCACCTGAGCATTGCTCAGGTGAGCTAAAAACACAATCTTCAGATATATAGAATAATAATTTGACAAATAAGAATCTTATTCTTAACTTAGTCTATAAGCTAGAAGACATACTTTAAAAAGTATTTCTATGTAGCTAGGTTCAAAGTATCGAGTAGAATAGAAAAATCTAATTATTTTTCAAAATTTAACACGATATCACATAATACACCAACTTTCACAATTCTTGGAGCAAGGGTTGTATAATTCTACACATTTCTGCGAAATCAACTTCTTGTTTAGCCGACCCTAGAAATAAAATGTACTGATGTCACGACTTAAGTAATCGTGACACCAAAACATTAAAAATGTTGCAACCCTACTTCTTAAATTCATGGGCTGTTGTCTTTAAACTCCGCTACCTTGTTAAAAATGTTTGTACAAACGATCGACCCTGCTAAACAACAGTAGAAGTCAGTGGGGTCCACCAAGCTAGAAACTAGACCTGTATCTACCCCAAGATCCTGCTGTTTCGACTTCCATGCTGTTTTGAGATAAGAAAAAGAACTATACACATGAAAATCGTCGAGAGAAGACGCAAATGCCCCCTTGCTATGCTTTGATTCAATTTTGCTTAAAAGAAATCAAACAGTTTCATTTATCGGGGACACATATGTAGGCCAACATCGAGAAACTTCACATCAGGCAAACACCCACATTTGATATTCTAAGATAAGATTTATTAGATGAGTCGGAAAGACAATTACAAGTAACATAAGCTCTAATGAGATTTTTAACCGACTATAAATTCTCGTTATGTACTGCTTTGATTCTATTTTGCTTAATAATCTATTTTAAAAACTCTGTAGCTTTTACTCTGTTTTATTAACGTTTATCAAAATGACAATTTTTCAATTCAACAACAATTAAAATACAAATCCGGAACTGATGTAATGTTGTTAAAAGTCATAGTAAAGTACCGCTAATATCTAAATATATTCAGGATTTGCAAGGAATGTCATTTATATATCTTGTAAGTACTAAAATAGGTTGTTACATTAAATATCGAGACAAATATGTAAGTTAACCAGACGTGCACATGCAGCACGACCATTTGCTTAACTTTTAACGTGTACCTTTCCGTATTACAGTGGAATATTATACCAATTAATATACTACACTTATAATTATTTATGAAAAGGAAATCTTAAACAAATATTTTGACTCAATTTTACATAAATCTTACAGATATTAAAACGATAAAAAAAAATGTTAGATAATAAATAATATGAATCGGTCATTATAAAAGCTGTACAAAAATAAGGATAAAATAAGAATAAAGGGAAGTAATTCAGAAAGCAAATCTATTTTTAAATGAAATAAAGCAGTTTATCATTTAGCTTACTCCTACACAGTGATCTCCCTTGTCATTCGAATCAGGACAGGTAGAAAGAATCGCATGCAGATCTATATCCTATACAATTAAAAAAATGATTCAGATCATATGCTGTTTTAATACTGACGAGTGCATTATGTACTAAGGCTAAACTAGAGAAATCTTTATTATACGTTTTGAACTATTTTTTCACGGCATATTTTCGTGCGCTTCGGTCACGTCTGGGTTTTTCTGAAGTGTTTTAAAGGAATACACCTTCGCTTTTCAACTTAGCCATGCTCGATGTATCAACAGACTTAAAAACATAATTTTAATACAATATGACGCATTTTTTTACATATGTATGAAAGTATCAACCGACTGTAGAGCAATGTTCAGAAATCAGTTTATATCAATAAGAATATCTGTCGATTAGTCCGAAAAAACGGGCAAAAACCTTACAGCGGATTAATCTGTCATTCAGTGAAAATGGTTAGTCTGATATTTTTGCAAGCTCTGGAATACGGTCTCAACCACAAGAAGGTTGGCAAGACTAGCATCATATCAGTAATATATAGCAAATGGTGAATGCATAGACAATATCAAAACAGTAATTTAAAAACAAGTTATAAGTATATAAATATAAAGTGTCAGATAAGGGGAGGTAAAAATGGCACATAGAAGTTCTGCCAGAAGAGAATCTGTGTTAAACTCTCTTGAAGAGAAGCAAAAACAAAAGGAAAAAGACAATCATACACAGACAGAAAAACAAAAGCAAAAACCAGAAAAAGAAAAACAAACTGATCAATTTGAGAAAGAATTCTCCCAATTCAAGTCTGAATTTAAAGAGCTTTTCAAACAATTTGATGACAGAATGGACAGAAAGCTAACCAAACTGGATGAAAAGTTCACTAATATGTTTGAAGAGCTAAAGAGAGAGATAAGCTCAGTGAAAACAGATGTATATGATACAAAGGAGGAGGTAAGAGAACTTAAAATTAAGGAGTCTGAAATAGAGAATAGTGTCAGCTTTCATGCTGAAAGACAAGATGAATCTTTAGAGTTACAAAACACCAAGTTCAATAAGCTCAACTATGAAATAGAGGATATGAAAAGAAAATTATTGATGCTTGAAAAGCAAGATAGGAAATACAATCTTCTCTTCTATGGTTTCACAGAAGAAAGTAATGAAGACCTAGACATCAAAATGAAAACTTTTTTTCAAGATAAGTTAGAATTAAGTGAAGAAAGGGTGAGGAACATGCAGTTCATAAACTGTCACAGAATGGCGTACGAAGGTGCAGGTCCTAGGCCTATAATAATTAGATTTACGACCTTTGATGACAGAGAGTTAGTGTATTCGAAATTTTTGAAGCCAGTCCTCAGAGAAGAGAGAAAAAGAATATTAAGACCTACAGTAGAAATGAAAAAGACCAGGGCAATTCTGGCCAGAGAAGCATTCAAAATTCGTAAGAATGAAGGGATGAAAACAAGAATCGTGGAAAAGGGTCTGTCGGTAACATTAGAAGTCAGAAAAGGTGCAGGTGATCGTTGGGAAAGGAGGGAAATCTAATTAATATCTTACGAAAGAAAAATACATAATCTGTAAAACTGACACCAAGACTTTAAGTTAGAAACTTTGTCATACATTAAATCAGATTTAATAATTAGTCAAACTTAGTATTGACATCAATTCATATTTCAATGGAAATCTGTTGGTTTTTTGTTGTTTTTTTTTTGTTTTTTGTTTTTTTTTTCTCAATTGTTCATTGACTTTTTATATATCTATTATATGAATTCCAAAAGTTAGTGTATTCCTACAGAATACAATATATCATTATAAGGGTACGTATAGTACGATATATGTATTTACTTATTGCAAGTATTGCATAAAACTTACATCTTTCTATAAATTGTTTGGAAATTTGATATTGACATTGATACCAACACTGTATAGGGAAAAAACAAGTACCGTACTGTCTTCAGACTTTAGTGGCATTGCGTTTTCATTATGAATATAAATTTTTCAATGCATGAAATACATATCCTGAACTAAAATGTAATAATACGATTAATAGGAAAACAATAATAATTATTCTCTACAGTCTACTTACATAAATATTTTTTGTGGAAATACGATATATATACATAATTGTTATACATGAAACAGTTATCCTTGATCTTAAGAAGTAAAAATATTATTTTGATGTTATGTTTTGTTGAGTACACTCAGCAAGATGGTCCATTTTAATATATACTTAGCATACAACTTGACTGACAAGTGTATTATTTTGTTATGTTTACCAAAATTATGACCGCGTCTTCGTATATTATCCACGTCTTCGGTGGCTGCCGGTTTACAGTCATCACTATTGCCTAAGGTCCGAGGGACGCGGGCAAGTGGTGCTTGACTGTTGACCTGCAAAACGCCCAATATTAAAGTGTTTCACTGTATGTCATTATAAATTCTTTCTTTAAATATTCCATAAAATTTATCGACATGCAAAATATATAAACAAAGAAAACTTACCGATTGTCAATGTCAACTAGCAATATATACTGGAAAGCCGTACACAAGAATATGAACGCATGTAAATATCCATATCAGAGCAAAGTATATTTCCATAACTGCACGAAATAATTTGTGACTGTTCACTAATGCATAATCTCTGTCAGTGACAAAATGAGTATGGCTGTAAATAACACTTTGATATTATTGTACAATACTTTTCTGTTGAAAATTTGATCAGGTAATTCATAAAAAATTTAACAGTTATTGTAATACACAATTTTCCTACCGTGGGAAAAATAGTTGACCTATTGACATAATTGCCGTGGGAAACAGGTCAGAAATATTGTTACCAAATAAATACAGCCAATCAAATGGTAGTAAACACTCTGTTTGTATAGTACAGGTGATTGAGCACACAGGTGCGGGTCGATTAGAGTATCCAGTACGCATATTTGGTGTGTAACTTGATGTTTTAAATACTGTATATTTACGACGATTGCAAAATAAATGACTTAACTTCAGGTATTTTTGAAATGTACAAGGGCGTATACACTTAAACTGTTTAAATATTAATCAGGCAATACTTTGATCTGTTGGAAGTCAATTTGACAGGTATTTTACCAATTATCCTACCTTCATCAATATATTTTTTCTATGTTAAGATGCACTTCTGATGTCACACCTTTTGTGACGATACAGATAGTCATTTTTCAATCCTTTTTATTGCTGTTTTTGTATTTTTATTTTTATACCCTATCCTCTATCGCTGGTTTGTTTTTGTTTCATAATAGCATGTGTCTAACAAAATTGTTTTTTAAATTACCTCATAGGTGATCAGGTAAAGATATTTTCTCAGAATTGTCAGGGTTTAGGTAATGTTAAAAAAAGGAGAGATTTGTTTCATTTTGTTCGAAAGAAAGAATTTAACATTATATGTTTGCAAGATATACATATTACAAAACAAATGTGTACATATGTTAAGGCCGAATGGGGAAATGATATTTACTTTAGTCCATACACCAGTAACAGTAGGGGTGTAATGATACTTTTGCGAAATAATTTTGAGCAGAAAGTTGAGAATGTTTTTAAAGATGAGTACGGAAATTATCTTATTTCAGATATTTGCATTTATAATCATAGAATGACTTTGGTAAATATATACGGTCCAAATGAGGATAAACCAGAATTTTATGAAAATATTAAGCAAAAAATATTAAACATTGGAAACGATTTTAACATAATATGTGGAGATTGGAATCTGGTAATTAATCCCGATCTAGATTATGAAAATTATAACACAATTAATAATCAAAGAGCTAGAAAAAGTGTCAGGAATCTAATTGAAAATGAGGGTTTTATCGACGTTTGGCGAATACTAAACGAAAATAAAAGAAAATATACATGGAGAAGGCAGAATCCAACAAAGAAACAATCAAGACTCGATTTCTTCTTAATAAGCGAAAGTGTAATGAACTTAGTAATAGACTCAAATATTATTCCTGGGTACAGATCAATCATAACGGTATTACTTTAAAACTTAAGTTTAACGATAGCTTAAGAGGAAAGGGTTACTGGAAGTTCAATAATTCCCTTCTAAAAGACGAAATATATATTAAGTTGGTTAAAACTACATTAGAAAATCTTATCGAACAACATAGAACGGAAGTTAATGAAAATGATGGGGACACTATAAACGGAAATTCTTTTCAAAACAAACATATTCAGTTAAATATTAATGATCAACTTTTTCTAGAAACCTTTTTAGTTATTCTTCGAGGGGAAACCATAAAATATTGCTCCGAAAAAAAGAAAAGAGAAAAAAACGGGAAAAGGATCTAGAAAATGATATTCAAATTTTAGAAAAATAACATTAACGCTAACTTTATGAATAGAAATGATAGTACATTTAACGAACTACAAGAAAAGAAAAGCGAACTAGAAACATTAAGACAGAAGGTTATTGAGGGTGTTAATGATTAGGTCAAGATGTAGGTACGAAAATTTAGGAGAAAAGCCATCAAGCTATTTTTTCAATCTCGAAAATAGAAATTTCATAAGCAAAACAATTAATAAACTTATAGATGAAAATAATGTTGAATACACCAACACCAAAGACATTTTAAAATATCAAAAAAGTTACTATGAAAAGCTGTATAAAAATAACATACATGTAGATGAAACACCTATTATAAATACTATTGGAGATAATCCCAGAAAATTATGTTTTCTAGATTCTGCAAAACTGGAAGGACAGCTTGAAATTGAGGAATTAAGTGGTGCCTTGAAAAATATGAAAAACGATAAAAGCCCCGGGTTGGATGGATTTACTGTAGAGTTTTTCAAGTTTTTTTGGAAAGATGTTGCATACTTTGTTCTGAGATCATTAAACTTTGCCTATCAAACAAACAATTTATCAGTAACACAGAAACAAGGGGTCATAACTTGTCTTCCAAAACCAAATAAAAATAGATTTATGATGAAAAATTGGAGACCAATCTCTCTTTTAAATGTTATTTACAAGTTAGCTTCAGCTGCAATAGCAAATCGTTTAAAATTATTCTTGGATAAAATGATACATCAAGATCAAAAAGGTTTTATATCCGGCAGATTTATTGGAGAAAATATTAGACTTATCTACGATATTATGTTTGAAACGAATTCAGAAAATTTGCCTGGTTTACTGCTTTCTATAGATTTCCAGCAAGCCTTTGATTCTATCTCGTGGACATTTATACACAAAACCCTAGATTTCTTCAATTTCGGGAATTCTTTTAAAAAATGGATACGTCTATTTCAAAACGGAAGTGAAACGTGCATTCTGCAAAATGGTCATTTATCCGACTTTTTCCTTCTCGAAAGAGGCTGCAGACAAGGTGACCCATTTCACCTTATATATTTATTTTATGTTCTGAAGTACTGGGATTAATGATTAGACGTAACAATAGTATTGTAGGTATTAGCCTGCGAAATTAGTCAATATGTGCTGACGATACACAGATATTTTTTAAACGGAACGAGGAATCTCTTAGAAATTGTCTGGTTACACTTGATAACTTCTATAAAATGTCAGGTTTAAAAATAAATTAGAAAAAACCAGAGCTTATTGGATAGGTTCACTTAGAAATTCCCAACGTCAGTTATGTAGAGACTACTCACTAGATTGGAGTCAAGAACCAATTAAGATACTTGGTGTTTGGTTTTCTGCCAATATATATGATATCTGGAATCTAAATGCTCTTGAAATATTACAAAAATGCAGGAATATATTAGATATTTGGGCAAAAAGAAAGCTCACCCTTTTTGGGAAAGTAACTGTGTTAAAATCTATTGTTTTGTCAAAGTTTGTCTATATATTTATTGCACTTCCTGACCCATCTGATTATTTTATTAAGGAATTGGAAACTATTGCCTATAAGTTTTTATGGAACAACGGACCTGACAGAATAAAAAGAGTTATTGTCACAAAGAATATAGAATTCGGAGGACTGAACATGATTAATATTAAATCCTTTATTCAAAGTTTGAAAATTAGTTGGATTAGGAGATTAGCTATTTTTAACTGTGATACTTGGAAATCTCTGTTAACGTTTTCATTTGATAAAATTATCTCTTTTGGCTCGCAATATGTAAAAGTACTAGTAAGAGAAGTACATAATCCATTTTGGAGGGATGTGCTCAATAGTTGGTGTAGATTTGTTAATGTTGCGAAATCAATGATTTAGAAGATATTTTTATACTCGCCTTTATGGTATAACCACCGTTTCAGAATAAAAACAGAATATTCAGAAAACTGGTACCGGAGAAACATCATATATATTATAGATTTACTCGACAATAATGGGAATTTTTATAGCTTAGAAGACCTTAAAACCATTTATTCAGTAAGAGGAACTTGTATAGATTTGCACCGTGTTCTTTCAAACATACCAATTGAATGGAAAAATATAATAAGACAAAACGCAAATGAGGTTATTAAATATAAGACAAACATGTTTTTGAATCCGTATTTAAAAATGTAATAAAAGATAAAAAAGGTAGTTAGTATTTTTTATGACACAATTACAAATACAAAGAGTGTCGTGGTACCAAACAAATGGGTACAAAAATGGGGGTTTCCGATGACGAATTTAAAGATTATTGCAAAAACTTAAAGACAATCAAAGAAATAAAGTTAAAAGATTTTCAATTTAAGATAAATCATCATATTCTTACTACAAACTCATTTTTACATCTCATACATAAAATAGATAATAATTTATGCTCTTACTGCAAAAACGAGCGGGAAACAATAGAACATATCTTTTTTTCATGTCCAGTTATTTATAATTTTATAGTAAGCATCAAACAGTGGATGAGAAGTGAGTGTGAAATAGATTTGAATATGCAAAGAAAAACAATTTCTTTTCTCATTTGTCAACGATAACTCTAAAGGAAGCTTTATTTCTTTATTGCTTAAGTATTACATCTTTAAATCAAAATTTAAAGAAAATTGTATACATCTTCTAAATACTCCATCGTTTGTTTTATACTTAAAACAAAAATTCATAACAATGAAGTATATCGCCAAGATAAACAACGATCTTCATAACTTTGAGGAAAAACTGGTCAATTTTGTTACAAAAACTTGATATATGGATTACTAACCATTACCCTGATTAAGAGAAAGAAATTATAATATCCATTAATGACAAAAAGTTAAATTTAAATATCCAGTGATAGTAGAAAAGGGCAGCACTTTTTTTCAGTTTTTTTCCAGTTTTTTTTTCTTGCTTGTACTTCTGTCAGTTTTTTTTTCTTCCATTGTCATTCATGAGGTCCGTTTATTATCTTAATTAGAAATATCATCAACTGTTTTTATAATTTATTTCCTTTTTTTTACACAAAAGCATCATACAATCATCATAAAATTGTTTTTATGTGCCAGAAAAATTAGTGAATAACATCAACTGTTTGTAAATATGGTTGTATGTATGGTACTGTGTATGTATGTAGTAACTTTTATTACATATCTAAATATTTGAATGTATTGGATATTGTAAGGTTAATAGGCGGATGGTTCTCCGACCCCTATTATACCGGTTACGGAGATAATAAACGGGGTTACCCACAAGGGGCCTCAAAAAAAAAAAAAAAGTAATATATAAGAAATGGGCCCTAATGGCATTTTAAATTATGAGTGACTACTATTTTTGCAAATACTTCATAAAAAATCTATATCCGTGATTTTCACGTTATAAAGATTGGTGCTACCGACGACTTATATTTTTAGTGGATTAATATAGTTTCCCGTGTGTCATTCGCCTTTGTCACATGACAAATATTTACCGCGTAATTAAAGTAGTTCAACGCGTAGACAAAAATCAATACATTTACAAGTAAAATTTTGATGCAGAGCATCAAGTCGCAGGAGAGCTGTCGGCTAATATTTTGAAGACTGGATTGGAAAAAAGGCTAATAAAGCTATAAAGTTCTGCTATTGCGGTGCATTGCATGCCGTTGAGAGGCTGAAAAACGTCGCATCCTTGGTGAAACCGTAAAACCCTAAAACCGTTATTCTCTTACCATCTTAATCTTTTTTCTTTTTTTACAAAACCCGCGCTTAGCCTCGTTCTGAAACCCACGTGCCAGCATTCTCACGAATAAGAACGGAAATCTACGACGGCAAATAGATCTATTTTTCACATTTTCAAACAATGAATGCAAAAGATTTCTTGTAACCGAAACATTTCAACAAATTATATTATATATCTTCTAATGAAAGGCGCATACTTTGACAATAAAGTAAAATCAAAGCACTGAGAGGACTGATGTGGGCGGCGACTTATAGATTCTGGTAAATGCCAACCTGATCAACATTTTCAAGGAAGGAAAACATGCTCTAAGTTTGATATTGTACTGAATAAGCAGGGAACATATGTTAAACAGACTTTAATTACGTACAAGAGACCACAGACTGATCTTGGCACCCACCATTGAGCCATTTTTGAATTTTCCAAATTTAAAAACTAGGTCAAGGTCAAAATCAAGGTCAAAGTTCTTTTCTGTACACCAAACTGTACATGTGGTCCAAATTTGAAGCTGTAGCTACAGAAATGTGAAAGTAGGTCATTAGGTCAATATCAAGGTTTAAGTTCATTTCGGTAAACAATATTGGATAATAGCCTGAGTATGTATCAAAAGTATTAAGTACTAAGACTAAGAGAGATAAGGATCAAGTGTATCAAAACGTTATATAAGACTTATTATAATTCTATGCAAAAGGGGGTGAAATATTTGTGCAAGAGTGATGCACCTTGTGTCATGTTGAAAAAATCCATTTTGTAATACCTGCGATATAGTGAAAACGCATCAATATTAACTTTTAATTCTAAGTAAAAGGGGGCATAATTCATGAAAAATTGGTGCCAGATTTATGGACCTTGTGTCATATGATATAGGTGATAAGGTGGAACCTTGACCTTGACCTTTGACCTGGTGACCCCAAAGTCAATAGGGGTCGTGTACTCAATAAGTACTATCAGCACGTGAAGTTTGAAGGTCCTGGGTGCAGTGGTTCGCTAGTAAAGTGCCTTCATGCAAAAAGTTAACATTGGCCCCTGTGACCTTGACCTTTGACCTGGTGATCCCAAAGTCAGTAGGGGTCGTGTACTCAATAAGTACTATCAGCACGTGAAGTTTGAAGGTCCTGGGTGCAGTAATTCGAGAGTAAAGTGCCTTCATGCAAAAAGTTAACATTGGCCCCTGTGACCTTGACCTTTGACCTGGTGATCCCAAAGTCAGTAGAGGTTGTGTACTCAATAAGTGTTATCAGCATGTGGAGTTTGAAGATCCTGGGTGCAGTGGTTCGCGAGTAAAGTGCCTTCATGCAAAAAGTTAACGTTGTGACGAACGAACGAACGAACGGATGGACAGTTGAAAACTAATATGCCTCCCTTCGGGGGCATTAAAAAGTCCAAGTCCAAGAAAAAATTCTTACTAGGTAAAGTTATGTCAAAATACACCAAAAAACTGGATGTACCATCCATGTTGTACCACAGAAAAGTGGTCTCAGTTTTTCCCTACTGCCAATAATAAAAAAGTTTCAAAATAAGCTATTTATAGGCTATTTATAGTAACAAAAAAGGGAAGTAATTCAAAAAAAAATATTGTAAGAGAACAAAAAGGAATTTTGCCAAATAAAAACAAGAGCACTGCAATGCAGAGCAATATACACAAAGCAAAGTCATACATGATCTTTGACCCCTAAGTGTGACCTTGACCTTGAAGCGAGTCATCCAAACCATGCGCTCTGCACGTCATCTCAGTGTGGTGAACATTTGTGCCAAGTTTCTATGAAATCCTTCAAGCAGTTCAAGAGTTGCAAAGCGGACACAGCAAAGTCATATATGATTGTCCTTTCACTCCTAAGTGTGACCTTGACCTTGAAGCTACTCATCCGAAACAGGTGCTCTGCACGTCATTTCAGTGTGATGAACATCTGTGCCAAGTTTCTTTGAAATCCTTCAAGCAGTTCAAGAGTTGACCTTACGCCAGTGTTGATTGACAGGTTCCAACTGACCAATAAGATAACAGAACTGATAAGCCTTGTTGTTAGCCGCCATTTTGTCCGTCAAACTTAGTGCCGGACTCGCCAGTCAAAGAATATAAATGCCACCGAAAAATCGTCCAAAATGGTAAAAAGGTGACGTTACGACACTTTACATCAGACACAGGGAAGAGAGTGCAATACTAGAGCGCTTCCCTTTTCCAAATCCACTCTCAGACCTCGAATATTGTCAACGATGTATCAGGCTCTGTGGACGTCCTCAAGAATAGTTGATCTTAAAAATCTTATAAGAGTGTTTAAAAGCAAAGCTATTCGACTTAGCACTCATTGTGTTATAACGTTTTAATTATTTCATTTAAAGTAGTGTAAAATTCTATGAAAATTAACTTTCTTATTTAACAAAAGTGCCTAGTATTCTTTATTCAATAGTAAAAATATTCCATCAGTTACCAGAGTAACTGGTATGTACTGATAAAACACAAGTATTTGATGTCCTATATTATTTGAATGGTAACGTGTAAATATTATGCCTTAATGTACCGGAAACTTGATTTATGCATTTTTTAAGGTTTACATCAATCTCCCACTGGTGTATGTTAAGTCATACCTGGGTGATAATACAACAAATAATAAACATGATAAAAAAACTATGATTAATATAAGATTATCTTAATGAGTCTAATCAACAATTTTCCAGGCGCTCAAAGTTTTGACTTAGCACTCGGTGTGTGCTTTCGTTCTAAATTTCATTTTAATAGACAGCGTAAACTTCGTCTAAAATTCAAGAAAAAATAGCATATTTCGTATAAAGGCTGAACACCACTAAATCCAGCTGTTCTTTATTTCATATAAAATCTACTCACATCATAACGGTTTTTCGACATTTTCTAGCATATCAGATTTTCAGAGACTTATATTCCCATAAAGAACTAGATCGCTACTTTAGAAAAACAAGAAGAAAAGGGGGTGTTAACTTTTATATAAGAAAACTACAGTTCGTTAAATACAACCCGCTGAATTTACTACTTTTCGCTTCTTTCAATTTCTCTTTACTGGTCATTAAATTCTTACGCCGCCATTTTTACCTAGCATGCGATAGGAACATGTCGATTTCAATAGAATGTAAAGTGATACATACTGAAACGCGGTAGGGTAAAAGTAAGCACGTTGCTGCCGAGAAAATGCACTAGGAAAGGAAAAAAGATCAGTACTATTTATATTGGACTACTTGTGACTAGACCTGCGTAGGCTTACATTCTATTTGGTAGTGATCAGCCTATAAGAGAAAAATTTTATTTAGTCTTTCCATGAATTTGCATTCATTCTCAAAGTACACCTGTTTTACAATGATTCTGCTTAGTTTTGGTGCAAAATATTGAGAAAATCTAGAGAAATGACAATTCATTACAGGCCACCCCCATCCTCAAAATTACCCGCAATTTAGCCCTGTGCAAGCAATAATTCAATTTTTTTACCTTATTCGTGGAGTTTTCATTTAAGATTCATTTAATCATTACGATGTTTGTCATTTTCATTCAGAAGCATGCTTATTTCAATAATATACAGACAATTGAAGAGCAAAAATGCGAGAAAAGACATTTACTAGGTTCTAAAACGAACCAAAATAGAACCACCTGGTCGAAAATTCGATCTAAATTCCAAAAACACAAGAAATTTAACAGTTTTCAGTCATTTGTTACCGTTTTACATCATAAAAAATAGATTAATTGCATTTCCAATCATTTTCGAGGAGTTTCAGAAAATACCATGTATTGCCCCTTATAGGCTGAACACCACTAAATCCAGCTGTTCTTTATTTCATATAAAATCTACTCACATCATAACGGTTTTTCGACATTTTCTAGCATATCAGATTTTCAGAGACTTATATTCCCATAAAGAACTAGATCGCTACTTTAGAAAAACAAGAAGAAAAGGGGGTGTTAACTTTTATATAAGAAAACTACAGTTCGTTAAATACAACCCGCTGAATTTACTACTTTTCGCTTCTTTCAATTTCTCTTTACTGGTCATTAAATTCTTACGCCGCCATTTTTACCTAGCATGCGATAGGAACATGTCGATTTCAATAGAATGTAAAGTGATACATACTGAAACGCGGTAGGGTAAAAGTAAGCACGTTGCTGCCGAGAAAATGCACTAGGAAAGGAAAAAAGATCAGTACTATTTATATTGGACTACTTGTGACTAGACCTGCGTAGGCTTACATTCTATTTGGTAGTGATCAGCCTATAAAGAAGATATGTTCTTGAACAAAAAATTATACATTCATTCTGTATACTTAATAAAGAAATTTGGTAGGCTCAAACATTGTTTTAAGCTGCGATGCGCCGGTATATGTCTTGAAATATGAGTATGGACTATATCATCGCCTTGGACTATATTTTATTTATTTATCATTTACACGTTTTAATTCTAATAAGAGAACTTTCTTTACCTATAACTTAAAACACATCATGTCTAAGTATTAGACATTAAATGCTATGTATCTGAATAATGTTGAACAATGATATGAGCATCTTAAATGAGTTCCGGTATTTCGAAATCCGACGTTTCTTAAATGACACAAGTGACAATTTTTACATGTAAATTACCTTATTGAATTTATCTAATTATTTTGAAATAGGATTCAGAATCCACAGTCTGATTTCAACCTTAATTAATAAAAATCAATGTTCTAGTCTGCTTAATATAGTCATACCCTACATGATTTCCGGGAGATCGAAATTTGACGTTTCTATAATGAAAATGAAACGGACAATTAAAAAAACCCCACAAAATCAGCTATAATGGTTTCAGAGATTTTCGTCTTTTTTACGTGTTTTCCGCTCGGCCCCTGCCTTGTTTAGTTTTTCTCATACTCGGGTGCAGTTCCCGGCTTTTAACAACAACGTATCGTTGTTTTTGTAGAATTTATGTTTCGCTACAGAACATCCACTTATTAACGATTGTGTTTTGTCTTTTCACTTTAGAAATACGTGTGAATTGAGGTAGCGTACGCCGAAATCAACTAGAATGTCCGGCAAAATATTTCTGCCGTCGCCATTTGATTCCTTTGTTTGTCGGGCCTAGCATGAATTGTTCCCCCTGAAAACTGGTAGGCGTGGCTACAGGCTATCTGGCGTAAGGTCAGTTACAGAGCGGACCAAAACACACCAATATGGCCTTTGACCCCTAAGTGTGACCTTGACCTTGAAATGAGACATCCAAAACATGCGCTCTGCACGTCGTCTTGGTGTGGTGAACATTTGTGTCAAATTTCTTTGAAATCCTTTGAGGGGTTCAAGAGTTACAGAGCGGACACGAAATTGCTAACGGACGGACGGACAGACAGACAGACAGACGGACCCCAGGACCATAACATAATACGTCCCTTCGGGCGTATAAAAAGGGGAGATAATTCATGAACTACTGGTGCAAGAGTTATGGCCATTGTGTCTCATGATGTGAGTGGTGATGTTGAACAATAATTTTAAGTCTGAATCAAATGCATTTACTAATAACTGAGAAAAAGTGAAAGTGCACCAACACTTTCACCTGAAATTCTAAGCAAAAAGGGGGGATAATTCATGAAATATTGGTGCCAGAGTTATGACCCTTATGCCATATGATGTGGGTGATGATGAGGAACAACTATTTCAAGTTTGAAGTAAATCCATAAAGTAATAACAAAGAGAAAGTGCATCAAAACTTTAACCAAAGTGCGGACGCGGAAGGACGCCGACGCCGGGTCGAGTAGGATAGCTCTCCATACTTTGTATAGTCGAGCTAAAAATGAATCAGATGTGCTGAAAAGAATTCAGAACTATCTTTTTAATTATACTATCAAACTAGGTACAATGTAAATTCTGAAATCTCCTGGACTTTCAACTGAATTCTCCTGTATAGATGCCCTGGAAGTTTGGCATGTAAAAAAACTATGCATTGTTATGATATATTTGTATCTGAGTCATTCTTGCCCTTTGTTTGCAGTAAATCATCCAAAGTCTACCATCAGTTAGTTTGCAGCATTCAGAACTTGCTATTTGCTTCATATGTATTTTTATTTTACAAATTTGATGTCTCACTCTCCACTTATATATATTTCCCAAGGATTTCTTTCATGCCATGGTTCCAGCTCAAGTATTATTTCAACAGAACAGAACTGCCTGAATGTCATGGTTCCTACATATCTGAGGTACTTTGGTAATGGCAGCTCACTGAAATGAGACAAATTATCAACATTTTAAGATCAAGTAGGAATATTATAACAATGAGTTATTTTTAATACTAAAAGCAGGAATGATGTCATATTGTATGACTTATGCCCCTTGAGAATGCTTGATAGAATGATTTAAGAAAGTTCAAAAAGGCATAACTCAATAAAATTATACCAATTGCAAGTTTCATTTCAACTAAAAGTAGGATCATAGGCTACAATAAGCACATGCCCACTTCATACTGATGATGTATTCCATGCAATGAAAGATCATACCAAAGTCTAAACATGCTTTTTTAAGGTAGTTCTGCACGTTAGAATTGAAATTATTTCTACAATGTAGAATTCGATTAAACTCTGATTTTTAAAAACTTTAGAATATACCAAGAAAATTCAGCAAATAAAAAAGATAGGGTCTTGTCCTTGTTATTTCGATTAACTTTTCTAGCAGAAACTGAGTTTTAATTTAAAACGTTTACAAAAGAGGCAACTTGGTTTTAATACCGATTATAGATCTACGCGGATGGTGCTGGAGTACACATACGATTTTTACAGGTTATTTATAGCTTATATTGGTCACGTGATGAAGAATTGTTTTGATCATGTGATCAAAGCAAGCATGCTGATTTTTATACGCGTTATTTTTGTTATAAAGTATAGATTACGACAAATATGTACTTAAGCAATACATTTATTGATAAAATTGAATCTCAGAAGCTTTCTGAAAGTTAAACAGACTTGAATTACGTAAAATGTATGGAGGACATGGAACTACTTGTTCTTCGGTTTCGGATAAGCGTTTTGACCGTAAATTTGTGGTATGGTAAATCTGTGGTCACGCTTCGCTGCCCACAAAAAATATTGGCTATGAATTATCAATAAACATCAAAAAGGCTCCTACTACCATTCCTATTCTATACGAGTAGTGCTAAAAGATTAACCATAAAAATGTCATAGACTGTTAACTTAGCAGTTCAGTAAATAAAACAGGAGTTTTCGAGAATTTCGGCAAAAAAAAAAAATGATTTTCTCTGGGTAAAATTCTCATCATTAACTTTTAAAGATGGCTAGTCTTTTGGTTTTTAAACAAGCTTTGTACATGTAAATGATTTTCATTCTCCCATACCAGAGTTCTATCATAGCAGTATTTTGCCTTAAAGTTGGAGACATTCTTCCTTCTAAAAAGAACCGTAACTTTCTTTAGTTCGTATATAGCATATTTGTAGAGTTTTCGCATGTCAAGATTTAATCTTATAACGCATGAATTATCATTAATTCTTTAAATTTTAATAGATCTAAAAGAACAACACTCCTTTAATTTAATACATTATTTTATGCTAACTAATAAAATACTGTATTCTATCAGTTAAATATTTTCATATCTCATCACTCACACTGTGAAAATATGAAATCTATATTTTCACACTGTGAGAGATATAGCTCCGCCCCCTCATACATTTTGTATGAATTTTAAATCATTTGCTTAAACAGGATGAAAATTGTAGTCGCGCTTTGTTCTTTATAGTATATTTCTCGATTCAAATCATTTTACTTAATGAGAATTTCATAACGTTATGCAGCAAAAAATAAAATAAAATGGAACTTTATGTTGTGTGCGTCTTTATAACGTCACAACGCGTCTGACGTCATGTCTGTTTACGCGCGTCTGTTTCCCGCGCTGAGATTAAGAATTGTTGCAAAATGCACATCTCAACGTAATTGAGCATAAAATAAAAAGAAAATTTGTTTGTTTTTCGTGAATATGGAATATATCTCACCTCGAAGTGAGAAAATGTTCACATTTTCACTCGCGTTACGCGCTCGTGAAAATATTTGAAATTTTCTCACTTCTCAGTGAGATATACTCCATATTCACTCAAAACAAGCAAATAGCCTCTATGTATTTCATTAGTTAGCATAAAATAAAGTCGCCGGTTCCTACCGGCGACTAATAATAACTGAAGAAGCTTTCGTGTGTACGGGCCCTCCGTAAGGATTTTAATTTATCCAACATACAAAACTTTTTCATTTATATAGAAATACAGTGCGGCAACAAAAGGTTTTTTTTATGAGGTCGTGGAAATTTAGCAGTGTGCCGTAACCATGGAAACGGCTACTGAAGCTGGTAATCGCGGAAACTAAAAAACTTTCTTTTGTCATATTTCAAAAAGTAGTAGACCTAGTATTAGAAACTTGATTTTTTTCATATTTTCATTAAGTTATAAATATCTATTGTTTGCAGTGATTATATTCTAAATATCTTATTATTTTTCTTAATTGTCGTCAGCACGTGCAATTTTAGTAATCAGAATGTGCATTCAATTGTGACCCAATAAAGTGCCTTTTTTTTAATCAGAAAATATTTTTTGGACTTAATTACAACTATGGCTGATTTTTGGCTTGAAAATGTTGTACAATACGCATGCAATTAAAGTTCTAATTATTGAAATAGAGATCAGAGGAATTCCGGATAATTACATCAAAGAAATTGAACTAATTATGCGAGATTTTCTTTGGGACGGCAAAAAACCATTGGTAGCAAGTAACACATTACTTTTCGATCGTGAAAACGGGGGTTTGAATATGTGTAGCATAAAAAACATTTTAGCAGGTTTACAAATAAAAACAATATTTAGAAATAGTCACTCTGAATTACAAAACTGGAATTCAATTGGAAAATACTACTTGCAATCTCTCGATCCATTGTTTTTACAATCTTTTATGCTTTGTAAATGTTCATCCTTAGAAAATGTTAAAATAGTATGTAACATGAGCGATTTCTATAAACAAGCGCTCAGTGAATGGGTGAAATTCAGACAAAACTTTCGCCCCACAACTATTTCTGATATAAAAGATATGTTCTTATTTGGAAACAACGAGATAAGATGTCGAGGGAAACCTATATTTTTTAAATCTTTCTTAAAAAGTGACATTGTTTCAATGAAAGATATCTGGGATCCGATTCTGAATGATTTTATTACTGCAGAACATCTGCTTACAAAATTGAAATACAAGCAAAACTGGATATCAGAATGGCATATTATCAAAGCTAGTATTCCTTTAAAGTATATTAAAGTACACTTTTTTGTCTGCTTTATGTTTAATGAATAATAATCGTAAAATATTAGATCAAACCAATTTAAAACTGAAACAAATATCATCTGTCTGGAAAAGAAAAAGAAATCTATTACAGGTAGAAAACAAATGGGAGAGCTTGTTTGCGCGCGATATACCACGGAAAATGGTATGGGGTCAAATTTCAGGTTCTTTTTCTTCAAAAGTAGCAAAACAGTTTCAATGGAAATTTTTACACAACGTTATATTTACAGAGCATAAACTCAGTCTTATGAAATTATCAAACGGAATTTGTAATATATGCAAAGAACACAGAGAAACTTTAGTGCACCTGGTGTGGGAATGTCATTTTGCCAAAAATATTTGGACACTTTTAAATAAGAACTTGAACGACCTGTTTAGATATGTCAACGTCTGTGATTCTGCTTTTAAATTTGCTGTTTGTTTCGGATATTATGATGACAGGCAAGTAAACAAATTGATTAATACGATTATATATGAAACAAAATGGGAAATTTGGAAATATAGAAATAATTGTAAATTCAATAACAACTATCAGTCAATAAGAAGCTTTTATAAACATCTAGTTAGAAAAATTAAAGAACAAATAAAATGGCACAATACTGATAATGAATCAAAGTACTGAAAGTACAGAAAGGCTGGCTACCATAAAACACTGAATGAAAACTGTGCGTGAAAGATGTTTGCAAAATCTTAGATATTATGGGTTTTCCATATCAAACTAAGGCGGGCATAGAGTATTGTTGTGATGAACCATCATGATTAACTTGTGCATCCAAGTTAAAGTTCAATCGAGAAACCTAGATTATCGGACGTAAACATGGGTTCAAGAGAGTAAACTATAGTTTACGCCCGTTATCCTGTGTGTTCGCTCGAAAATTTATGTAAGTATTCGATAATCCTAGTTTTTCGACCAGTAATGTAATTACTAGTATTTGATAATTTGATTGCCGAGAACCACTGTTTACGGACGTGAACCTATGTTTACGACAATAAACTTGGGTTTACGATCGTGAACCATAGTTCACAAACGTGAACCTAGGTTTACGTTCGAAAAACTTGGTTTCTCAAACAAAACTATGATTTTTGGTCATTATCCTATGTTCACGAGCGTGAACCTATGTTTACGGTTGTAAACCCATGTTCACGGTCGTAAACGTAAGTTCTCGATCGTTAACATATGTTCACGTTCGTAAACAATGGTTTACACTCGTAAACCCTGGTTTACTCCCGTAAACATAGGTTCACGCTCGTGAACTTAGAATAACGGCCGAAATTCAAAGTTCAATTAAAACATTTAGTTGAAACCTGGGTTCACGAGCGTGTTTTCGCTCGAAAATATGGGTAAGCTTTAGAAAAACCTGGTTTTACGTTCGAAAACCCTAGTTAATCTATTGTTTATCCTAGTTTTTCGACCGTGAACCTGGGTTCACGTTAACATTGGACAACTGGTGTGCCATAACTGTTTATAGATGTTTGTAAAGAAGCGATAATAAACACTGAGGGACATAATATCAGATAAAATATTTAGGTAACAAACACAACATCTATATTTCGATATGCAATCCCAACCACACGCATACACATCATGTATGAATGTATGAACACAGATCAGATGGGGCAGTTTTCTTGTTGGTATGAGGGAAATTTTGGGCTCGAACCCCGCTATAAACCGGACTGTTGATGGTTATTGTCTAGTCATGTTCCTTCCCTAATACGATGGTTAGGAAAATTGACGTATCCGTAATAATGTATCCCCTTTTTTGAAGAGTATTCAGTTCCTACCAAGAGATAACTTAAACCAATTTTTCAGGAGGGCGTAAGTTCAAGACCCACTAGGATCAAACTTTGTTCATTATATGAGCCGTGCCATGAGAAAATCAACATAGTGCCTTTGCGACCAGCATGGATCCAGACCAGCCTGCGCATCCGAGCAGTCTGGTCAGGATCCATGCTGTTCGCTAAAAGGTTCTCTAATTGCAATAGGCTTTGAAAGCGAATAGCATGCATCTTGACCAGACTGTGCGGACTATGCTGATTGCAAACCCACTATGTTGATTTTCTCATGGCACGGCTCATATTTCTTTTTTCAAATAAGATAAACTTTATAAACCTTTTTTTCCCCAAGACTTATTATCATTGATTTGTCGCACAAAAGCTGAAATGTTTTATTTGCTTGGCCATTTCTTGCTGTTTAAAATGAATTTAACCTGGATGATGAATGTTTAGACATCTTTGAAAATACTTAGTTACGTTTGTAAAATTTCTTGATTTTGCATTTATTCTTTAGTTTACAAAGTTTGGAAGAAATGTAGGTAGGTAGGTTTTACTTCTGCCCTATGGTTCTTTATGAATGCAGAGAGCAAACCATAATTTTTAAGAGTTGGAGCTTAATTTCTGTCCGGTTAAATCATTTTACTCGAGGCTCTCCAGAAAAATTGTTATCGACAATGTTTTTAATTTGTGTTTTATTGTTTTAACGCAATACTTTGAGGTTTCATTTAGAAAAAATATTTGGTAAAATGAATTCTCTGTAATCGTTTTGCGCAATGGTTATCACTTTGAAATTTGTCTCTGTTTCAGATGGAGGAAACAAAAGACATAATTTATATAAAAAAAAACAAATAAAAAAAAACAAACAAACAACAACGATACGGTAAAAGTCGTTTAAAGATGAATCACAGTGCGAAAATATGTTAACTCCAGGACTGTATCAAGTTAATGCAATTGTTAAACATTACCAATACGGGTCCACGATCTTAATATAACCTGAAAACAGTTGAAACAAAACTCGCTTACATCTACGCCCCCACCCTTTAAGCAAATTGGTGACAAAGCACTTTTTACATTATATCTTTCAGTATTCGTCAGAATATTTAAAACGAATTTAGTATAAAAATAGCCTAAAAATAGGTATAAAATGGTCATTTGTTTCTTCTCACCGTTACTGTGGCAATTCCACGCAGCGATTACGTCCAGTAGTACTTATAGCAATTGATCTGAAAGAATAGATTCTTAAAACTTAAGCCCTAAATATAAGACCTGACATAACTTGTATCACTTTAAGTTCATTTTAATTGATATTTCATATTTTCTTATTTTCCATGTTATATCAGGTCGTCGAATAATGCGCAGTATAACTCATACCGACGATTGTTTCTCGGAACCAGCGTTTGTTTAATTAGCTACATATAGACCCGGGTCATAATCTATAAAGAAGCGGTCAACAGTGTTGAGTTACGGAAACGTTCCATTCATACGGACATTTCATTCATAGAGGCGAATTAATTTACTATAATTATGTAATATTTTCTAATGTTATCTTTCAAGTATTTACCGTTAGAAAAATAAAACATTATTATAACATGTTTGAGCAAATAGATCTATTGAAACAGGTAAGTTTAACAATCTTTATACAACTCGATGGCAAAATTGATAAACGTGGCGGACTATCTGAATTGCGCATGAAATTATATTTTGTGTTGTCAGTCTCAGCACCTGTTGAACTTTGCGGAAACTCGATATATGGTTATAATAGTCTGGCGAATATCGCCAGCCTAAAAACTACAGTTACTGAAATCTATTGAGTCCATGTCAGATACATATATAGACGTATAAATTTTCACAATGTTGTGTATGAAAAAATATTTGTAAGCTTGACAATAGAAACTTCGTCAAATTTTACTTGTCTTTTCGTTTTTCGAACAAGTTCTATTTCACTGGCGATGTAACTATTGTGTTCAATATAATATTATCATTAAATTTATTATTCATATGTTTGTATGAATTGGTTGTTTAATGACTTCTTTTCTGGTTATTGTTTTGTAAATGTTAATACCTTACAAAAATAAATGGGGTTATCCCAATTGGGAGCCCGAAAAAAAAAGAAAAAAAAAGTTCTAAATATTTGGATACGTCAGTTTAACATCATTTTACACATTAATGCAGCGGATTACATGCCATATAGGTTATTAATTCGCTTCCTTTTTCAATACACATGGACAATGAAGTTAAGGAATAACTCGTTAAATATCGGCTTGGAATATTTAACGTAAATTATATGAAAAAAAAAAAACAATGTTTATTAAATTAATTGTTTGAAAACATGTGGATAAATTATGTTTTTGTGACAGATCTGCCTTTTGTTAGCCGTCAGTATTGTATAGAGACTCTTAACATATAATGCATGCATAAAATTGTTTCTCTTTTTCGTTGATATTTTTCGGCGACGCCGTCTAAATTCGTTTTCGTTACCTATGCCACGTGGCTTCCGTTTGCAAATCAAACTACTTGATAACGCATTATAGATAATTTATCAAAATGGAAGATTTATGCAACACTCTGCCTGATTGGACGAGAGTGTCAATTTCTTTCACTCTGTTGATTGTGCTACGCTGAGTGAAATGTAGACAAAGCGTTTATCCTAAACGACGCTGTTCACAGTTTTAAAGCTAACTTTGGCTCAGTATATTTAGCAAGAATATTGATATATCTCAAAATGATAAGTAAGTTTAATAAATATGATAAAAACCTGTTCAAATACCAACATATATCAAATTAAAGAAAGAGCTGAATACGGTCTGCGTATCACATGAATAAGGGTGTGATAAGAGTCTTTTATGTAGAGAAGTGTTTTTTAAAAGATTTTCCTTGTTACAATTGTCGTCTGTATATGAAAAGGTTTCTTGCTTTTGTGACTTATTCAGATTGCATATTAAAATGAGTACTTGTTTGCTTTGATATATTTGTTATAAATTATTTAACTGATTTATTATATATGAATATTTTTCTTTAGTATGGTATGCAAATATTGAACTCAGATGAAATCTGTTTTATTATATATATGCTACATGTATATAATGACTGAATCTCATTACACTGAAATGAAGGTGTATCTATGTGATATGACTACGGTCAAACTTTGCTTATGAAACAGAAATATTGAAATAGTTATAATTACATGTTTTGCTTGACCTTCACTTTTTTTATAGGTGTGACGTCATTGTCCAAAGATTCATGAATAGCGAATATGCATTTGTTAAAGCGGGATCAATTGGCCTATTTTAGAAATAAATAAAAATGATAAATAAAAAATCCTTTAATTGATTTTTTCTCATGTATTCTAATCAAACTTGATATGTAGCATCTTTATTAGGCCCGCAGCCAACTTTGTTCAGCTGGGACATTTGACCCCTTTTAGGGGCTGCTAGAGCTAAAACTAGAAATGCCTTTATACAGCGTCTCATGAACAGCTTGGTGGATCTTTGTCATACTTGGTCTGGAGCATCATTTTAAGGTCCTCTTCCAAATTTATTTATATAGGAACTTGGGCCCTATTAGGGACCACTATAGCTAAAAGTAGATATGCCTTTCTTCGCATTAACCACTAAAATGTAATGGATTTTTATCAAACTCGATAACAATATCGTAAGGTCTCCTGCTATTTTGTTACAAATGGGGATAGGGACCAATTTAGCTAAAAATATAAACACGTTTAATGACCTCTTCTCATGAACCGATTCATGAATCTTCATCCAACTACTGCTGTAATTATTCGTCTAAGGATAAACGAAACAAAATTGCAACCCTACGAAACCTTTGCGAAAAATTAAAAGAGAACCATTTAAATTGTTAAAGTGCGGTGTTTAGTTTTGCAAAATGTTAGATGAAAGATGAATGTTAGATGAAAAATTAATAAACTTCTATCCTTATTACAATTCGCCGACCATCATTTTTAAAGATATTTCTTGTTACTATTACTGTTCGAAATCAAGCATTTTAGATTTGATACTTCTATCACTTTAAATATCACGTTATCATACTACTTCTCTCTATAATTCAGCGGTACCAGTAGTAGTGCCAGTAGACCTAGAGTAAAGACTTCCAGTGTGTGTAAAGTGGTTCTACCAAAGTGAACTGATGCTAATGTTCATGTTTCTATGGAAACCTGGTGCCGTGTTAATTGTCAATTGCTAAATGCAAAACACCTTGTGCAAAATGTTTTGAAAACATTTATCAAGTAGGCCTACTATGGAAGGCTATGGAAAGCCGGTGCGCCATGCTTATTGCCAAAGGCTAAATGGCAAACAGTTATTGCAAAATGCTATTCTAGCATAAAACTGCTGTTATTGTAACTTTTCGGGGGTGTTTTAACAGGAGAGAAAACGTGTGTTAACAGAGAGATTCTAGCGCTCACGTGCTGTTATAACACCTTTTTATATATGCGCGATCAGTGGCAAAGCGTAAACGTATTACGATCCAGAAACGGGTAATTCAAAAGGAAATGACGTCAACGTGAAAAAACAACGTAGACTTTACCGCGCATTTCATGGAAATTTAATGACGTTGAGGGACTGTAAGATTCTTTCACTGGGTGTAGGTGTAATCTGGTTCCCTGTCCAATATTGGTTCCAATTCAAAATGAACCGCGCCATGAGAAAGCCAACATAGTGTGTTTGCGACCAGCATTCGTGCAGTCTGGTCAGGATCCATGCTGTTCGCTTTCAACGCCTCTTGCAATTAGAGAAACCGTTAGTGAACAACATGGATTCATGCTGGTTGCAAAATCACTATTTTAGATCTCTGAATTCGGCTACCCCTGTCGGGCCTCAGTCAGATAAAATACATGCGATCAACTGTTCAGATGGCATAGAAGCTATGACTATATTTTGGTCTTCTCAATCTCATGGTGCAGCTCAAATGAAAGTGAATTTTGTTGTTGTTGTTGTTGAATCTAGAAGTGTCAAAATTAAAATTATATGTATCATATTTATAAACAAACGGATGCAGTAACCGGATCCCTTGACCCTATATCTACCGGTCTGGGTATGTTATAATTTACTGGTAATTGCCTGGGAAAAGCTGAAGTAAGTTATCATCAAAATTGCCTCTTTCCATTTGTTATTAAAGATTCTAACATGGCTCGATTTGATTTTCAGTTAAACAAAGAAGAAAATAAAGCTCTGTATATTCTGCAATAAACAACGGTTGACGCGCGGATCGGTAAGAGAGCACTATGACGTCAATTATGACGTCAAATTTCCGCCTGACGTCCGATACATTATTCCTCGCGTAAATGAAGTCCAGCATTATATTTATTAAAATATATCAATGAGCATGTCAGAATGAAAACAATCAAGGCCTTCTTGTGATTTATCGTCTAATTTACCACGGTTCATCGTTCAGATGCTTCAGTATTTAACCACTCGGGCTAACGCCCTCGTGGTTCAATTCCTACGCATCTGAACTCTGAACTGTGGTAAATCAGACGATAAACAACTCGAAGGCCTTGATTATTTGTTAATTCTAACATGACTCGATTTGATTTCCTGTTAAACAAAGAAGGAAATCAAGCTCTGTATATTCTGCGATAAACAACGGTTGACGCGCGGACCGGTAAGAGAGCATTATGACGTCAATTATGACGTCAAATTGCCGCATGACGTCCGATACATTACTCCTCGGGTAAATGAAGTCTAGCATAATATTTATTATAATATGTCAATGAGCATGTCAGAATGAAAACAATCAAGCCCTTCTTGTGATTTATCGTCTAATTTACCACGGTTCATCGTTCAGATGCTTCAGTATTTAACCACTCGGGCTAACGCCCTCGTGGTTCAATTCCTACGCATCTGAACTCTGAACCATGATAAATTAGACGATAAACCACTCGAAGGCCTTGATTATTTGTTAAATCTATACATTTGCATGAAAAACAAATATCTACGAGGCGTTAGACTTGAACTTAGATTATTAATTAAATGGTTAAATCAATTATTTGGGGACGAATTGTCAAAACAAGAGCGAGTTGACTGGGGGCGAATCGGCAGTATGCCATCATTTACGCGTATTTTTAAGACCTTCGTCTACTTAACATTAAACAAACAATGAAGAAAGTAAATCTATAACATTTAAATGAAATGGGATTTGTAACTGCCTGTATTGATTTGAAACAAACCTACATTTCGTCAGAGAATAAAAACTTTCGGTAGCTTACCTCGCAGTCGCCGCCATATTTGGTTACCAAAATCCCCTCAGCCAATCAGGCTCTCTCGGGATTCTGCAGATATCGATGTTATAACACACACACACACACACACACACACACACACACACACACACAAAACATGCGTTATCCCTACATTTGCTATGTGCTTAATGTCACATATTGCCTGTTAAATGGTAATTGTCAAACGATAAGTGATAATTGTTAATAGCGAAATACGAAACAATAAATATCAAATGCATATTGCTAAGCACTTGTTCACATAAAAAGCTGAATATATCAGTGTATAAATGCATCCTTTAAATAGTCATTGGCCTTTGTAACATAACTTTGTCTCTATTAAAATAATTTCTTAACACTTTAGAGTGAAAAGTTTCGATCACGTCATCTCATAACCTTTAGAACATGTTATTGCTTCAAATCAGGCTGATAGAACTTCATTTATCCTGTCACTTGCAGTACTTTCGACCCGATATCAGGGTGCCGTATATCTTTCTTGATATACCGTCAGTTGACACGTGACCAGTGATATACGGTCAATTGATCATGTGAGCTTATGATCGATATTGTTGTCATAAGAAAATGTGCATTGAAACCATCACCATTGTGTTGGAAATGTCCGAACTAAGAAAATGAGTGGTCAAATAATGAGTTTTTATTCAAAAACGAAGAAGTTATTGCGATTTTTAATTGTAACCACATTACTGTGTTGGTGATTACGTCATTATATAAGTGTTGAACCCACCAAGATATACTAGAATTATTTATATATAATTACAGACTCACCAATTAGATGGATGGCTACTGTATGAATGTATATTTACGGCTTTGTGTAGTACGCTTTGACAGTCTTCCAATATGGCTGACTCTCTAGACGAAGATGGCGATCCCACAATCCTCTTGCATGAGTCTAATCGCCGGAACCCGTTATCCGGAACATTCGCTCACTACACTCCTCCCCACTCTGAAAAGGAGAACCTTGTAGGTGAAGAATTGCTGGGATCCTCATCAGTACATGTATTTCTCAGCAGATTTGGCCAAGAAGGCGGCTACCTAGGTCGGCTTGGTAAGTGATGGCAATGCACTTCTCAGCGGATTTGGCCAAGAAAAATGCTACCCAGGTTGGCTAGGTGAGTGGTGATTTTGCACTTCTCAGCGGGTTTGGCTGAAAAGACTGTTCCCCGGTTGGCTGTGCTTACCAACCCCATACTTTAGACCGCCCTTTGGGTCCATTATAATTCAGGAGACTGGCCCTGGACATACAGCCGGTACGCATTCTCTGAGCACCGACGGAGAAGATCCTTCCATGGCTCATTACGGATTCTTCCAACTTCCAATGCTGCATATCCCAGCAGTGCAGGGGTGGTACGCCTAACTCCTCCGGTGCCAAAGTATGGGGCATCTGTCTCTAACAGCATCCTCCCAGGCTCCATACGACGGATGCTTTCCAGTTTCTCAGGATCATCCTTTTCTGAGAATTTTCTCACCAGGTTGGTATAACCGAAATAGGTGTTTGGAAACTCCTGCAGCCACCTTAGAGTCAAGGCTTGCGTCCCTGTGAAGCAGTGACAGTGGACGAGACGGTCCCTACCTACTTTGGGGTGATTCTTTAGTATTTGAAGAATCGTGAACCAACTTTCATCCGGCGTTTGGGTGTCATTCAAGCTGCGACTGTGGAGCACCAAGACGTGTTTTGGTCCTAGTGTCGACAGGGCCCTCTCCATATTAAGCATCTGAGTGAACCAAGTGTCTGGATGTTCGGTCCTATCAAGCCCAATCTCTCCAAGAGCAGTAACCTTTGGGGAGGACATCAGAGTGGTAAAACGTTGCCAGTCCTCCTCAGTGCCTGATGTCCGTGGATGCCAGCCGATAGCTATGACGGCACCTTGTGTGATCCATGAACTCATCTCCTCCTCTGTTGGGTACGTGTCTGGATCGCAGAAAAACCGCCACAAACTCTCCGAGTGTCCACTTCATACTCCGGACTGCAGACGGCAGCCTGGTTTATGGTCTCCAAGGACATTTGCTCAATTCGAATTTTGCCATGGTTCGGTCAAGATGGCAGTGCGCATCAAAGCCTTGAACTGGAATAGGTAACTGGGCCAATTCCTCTGGTGATGGCGGAATAGTTCCCTGAAATCCTCCTGTCCTCTTTCCTCAACAACGAGACTAAGGCAAGAAGTTTACTCCAGTGCAGAAGCATGGTCTCAGAGTTCCCCCTTGGTCTTATGCACCACTTTTCAGGTACTGGAATACTGTCTCAACACAGAACTCGGTCATTCCTGCTATCAGCTCAGGAGACAGGTTATGGTCTCCTGGAGTCTGATCGGTATTGTTGCCAACCGGATAAGATCTGAGAGCGTTTTATGTGCCCCCACCAGCACTCTCTGCAGGAACACCAGAGCAGTCCTACGTCTGGCTGAAATGTCTTTTCCACTTAGGTTAGGGTGGAATAAGAGCGGCAGATGACTGTTGAAGGTATGTTTCATGGATAGTCCTTCCTCGCAGCCAGTTATCGGGCACCGAGGGCCAGACCAACCTCGTTTAGCTTTCTTTTTATCTGATTTTGGGCCAGATTGACGTAGTTTATCATGGTCTCTGTGGTCGGATTTGGACCCAGATTGACGTTGCCTATCGTGATGATCTCTGCTTGCGGCATTCGATTCCGCTACCCTCGGCCTCTTTGCTTGTTCACCCGATTCGCTTCTCTCCCTTCTCTCTCGGCTTCTCCGGGAGTGTTCGTATCGCTGCTCCCTTCTGCCAGATGGGTGTTCACGCCTCATATCTCGAGGGGCATGTTGTTCCTTCAGGCGGGAGTAACTTCCTTTTGAAGACTGGGCCGCCTGCTCAGGTTTTGGAGCAGGACCCCTACCATAGTGCCTCCTACTCTCATGTTTGAAGACTGGGCCTCCTGCTCAGGTTTGGAGCAGGACCCCTACCATGGTGCCTCCTATGCTCAGGTTTTGGAGCAGAGTAATCCCTGATATGCTCTGTCGAGGGAGCGACAGGGGTAGATTCCACCTCTACCTGCCCGGGATTTGGGGCAGGACAAGCACTGGCTCCTTCAATGACCATTTGCATCCTTGGCTTCACCGGGCTCACAGGCTTTGTAGGAATTGTGTCGGTGAGGATGGCATCATCTGCGGCTGTCACCTCCATATCTTCCTCTCCTGAACTAGGTTTCAGAAGATCCTCCTCTGTCCTCTACTCAGTCCGACTACCACCCTCCATCCTAGTTATGCTGACAATAGATGGGTGTGTACCTTTTCGGATATCCCTACTTGGTCCCTGTGGATCCCCGCTAACGGCTCGTGGTTTGGGCGTTGGAAGATGATGAACCATCTCCGAAATCAGTGGTGGCTATGGAACTGGATGGCATTTAACCGCTCCGCCAGAGCTTTCAGCATCGGCTTGTTTGAGAGCCTCCGTGCTAGCCTAACTTGACCCAACAGAGCGTCCTCTGCACGCTTCCTCAGGTCCCCGGTGCAATATGGAATGACCTGTAGGATCTTTTCCGTGGTCATAACCAAGCCATTGGCGGTTTCAGCTTCGAACTCCTCAAGTTCGGCAACAAGATTTCTTTTTGCCATATCTGAAAAAGAAAAACAGACCATGGAAATTGTCCTACAAATGTCCTACCTGTTTTTACAATCTGTGCATTTATAGCTATCAATATCTAGAGCATCAGTTGGTGATACATTTACACATGCACCATGATACCACTCTCCACAAGTGTCACATTGAATCATGAATCGCCCCTGCCAGGGTTTCTGGCAAAAGCAATAGACCCTATCATCACCCCGAGCTGTTTTCACTTCCACTGGGTTTTCTTTCCAGTGTACTATCCAATGTGGTAGATGCCTATCTCGACAAGGTTTCAGACGGTCATGGTTAGCTACAAAAACAGAGTTTCTGAATTTTATCCTGAACAGAAAAGCAGATAACTTGGTTACGATAACCCCAGGGCCTTTCCAAGGCGGACACAGCTTCTTGCACTTACCTTTTAGAACTGCTGTGTCTAAAATGTATACAGGGTCACCTACCTCATACGACCTCTCCAAAAGCCTTATGTCGTAATCCCGCTTCATCCTGACCGTTGAAGTTTTTAACTTACCCCTGGCCGTGTCATGGGCCTCTGCTAGGGCAACCTTAAGCTTACCTGCATAAGAATCTGAATCTAATGGTTCTGTACCTTTCATGGAAACATCAGGTGTGCAGGCATATAACTTCACGTCCCAGCATCAATCTGTTTGCTGTGTAACCAGTCATGCGATTTACAGATGACCGTAAAGCTCCTGCGATCTGCTGTATGTGGTGATCCCAGCGGTTATGAAACTTACCTATGAAACACCTAACTGCGTCCATAAGCGTTCTGTTATAACGCTCCACCTGGCCATTTGCAGATGCCCGATAAGGAGTTGTATGGGCTTTATGGATTTCTAATAACTTACAGACTTCAGAAAACAGACTGGATTCGAAATTTCTACCTTGATCTGTGAATATTTCGAATGGTACCCCAAACCTTGAGAAGAAGTTGTCAACAGCGGCTCTGGCTGTTTCCAACGCAGTCTGGGTAGGTAAGGGTATGCACTCTACCCATTTCGTGAATTGATCTACCATCATTAATACATATTCATTACCCCGGGATGTTTTAGGCAGTGGACCAAGAAAATCAAGGTGAACCCTCTCCATAGGTACCCCAGCATGAAATTCTGTTAAGGGGCACCGACCATGCCTTGCGGATTTCTTATTGCTGTTGCAAATGGAACACCCTAGAATATAGGTAGTGACATCATGTTTCATGCCATACCAGGTAAACTTTTCCCTTAGCCGTTCAGGGTCCTTGCTACCCCTGGTGGCCTGCAGACGGTAGGTCATGGGGAGTTTCATAGCCTCCCCCTCATGGACTTGGGCAACACTAACAAAGGTTCGTCAGTGTGTGCATTCGTTTGGTAGAGTACCCATCAAACATTTTGAAAAACTCTCTGTTTAACCAGTACGACTTCAACTCTGGACTCGCACGGAACAACATAGCTTGGTCAGGATCACATACATCTTTTAACCATTCTAGGATTACAATTAGATTCACATCGTCTTCCTGAGCTCTAAT
Organism: Mercenaria mercenaria; assembly: GCF_021730395.1. Taxonomy (NCBI): domain Eukaryota; kingdom Metazoa; phylum Mollusca; class Bivalvia; order Venerida; family Veneridae; genus Mercenaria; species Mercenaria mercenaria. The sequence goes on along the minus strand of NC_069364.1, from coordinate 35,587,451 downwards.
AAGATCAGAATTGGAGAACCCCCAGCTACTAGGTTGATTCCCCGGGTCCCACCCTTACCATCTGTTTGAGGTATTGTCTGTTTTGGTGGAACGAATCCCTGTTCAGAGTTTGGAACATGTTTATCCAGTTGTACCGGATGCATAGGTAGCTGAGGTTTTGCAGCTGCCTGGCTCGCCTGTTTTCTCGGTTTGGGACAGGCTTCTTTTGGTTAACCTGAGGGCTAGGTAATTCAGGTTTTGGAGCTACCTGGCCCGCCTGGCTAATCGACTGATCCCCGGAGTCAGGGGATCCGCCTTCTGAAGGCTGAACTGGGACTTGACCCTTTTCCCTGGCGCCCCGCCTCGTTGTGACCAAATTCACATTTGCTGCACCTGCTGATTTAAACCTCTTTCAGCATTCCATGGGATAAGGTCTACAACTGTTTCCAGTTCCTAACATCAGATATGTCAACTGTATACTCTAGGTCATGATTAGGTATTTCACCCACTTCACACCCAGTACACCCCCGACCCCCAAGGATTTCCTGTTCCTCACATTCTAATGTGAAGAAACCTTTTACCGCCCGCACCGACTTCTCACTGAGACAGCCCGCTGAAAATTCAATTTCACTCCCATGGACGAAGCGCCTTGTGCGTGGGACCCCAAACCCTGAAAGGGCACTAGGTTGGCCAAACCTCCATGCCTTCAGCCACTGGCTTGACCCCCAACGGCACAACATCGTCTATATCGGTGAGGAACCAGACCAGCTCTCACTGGCCTTCTTGCAATACCGACAACCGCCACAAGGTAAGTCCTCCGGTCGTACACCCACCACCCGGGGCCCCACACTGCCCACCTCTAGCCGGCATTCTGGACAGTGCATCTGCATTAGTGTGGTGGCGACCTGCCCGGTGCTCCAGCACCATATTATATTGAGACAGTTCCTCCAACCATCTCGCCAACTGCCCTTGCGGCTCATGAAACCTCATCAACCATCTCAAGCTCGAATGGTCGGTACGGACTTTGAAAGGTTTGCCTAAAAGGTAATGTCTAAATTGCCTAGTAAATCGCACCACAGCCAGGAGTTCCTTCCTGGTGGTACAATACCGTCTCTGCTTTTTTTGTGAGAGCATAACTGCCATAGGCTATCACCTTTTCCACCCCTGTTGCACCTGAAGGAGTTCCGCACCAATTGCCCAATCAGATGCATCGGTATCTAATATAAATTCGTCGTTTACATTAGGTAATGACAACACTGGAGGTGATGTTAAAGCATCCTTTAGTGCTTTAAACGCTGTTGACTGCTCATCAGTCCACTGGAAGGCTTTCTTACCAGTTACCGCATACAGTGGTTCAGCTAGCTTAGAGAAGGTTTTAATAAATCCTCTATGATAGTTCGCAAGCCCCATGAATCTTTCAACTTCCTTTGCATTTGCAGGAAACCGGCCACTCTTGCACCACTCGAATGTCGGATTTGGACATTCGTAAGGTGTCGCCAGTCACCTTTCGCCCAAGGAATTCCACTTCATGACGGAAGAACACACTTCTTAGGTTTGAGTTTCAAACCATAAGAACGGAACCTTGCAAGCACCTCACACAGATTATTCAAATGGTCTTGAAAATCTGAGCCAAGCACCCAAAATATCATCTAGGAAGGCTAGTACGGTCTTCCATGACAGACCCCGCAGCACTAGGTTCATAACTCTAGCATAGGTAGCTGGTGCTCCACATAACCCAAACCCCATCTTAACATGTTCAAACAAGCCATACTTTGTTATGAAGGCTGTTTTCTTCCTATCTTCTTCCCGAATACTTACCTGCCAGTATGCAGAATTAGCATCTAATTTTGAAAACCAGGTACTACCGGAAAGTGTATCCAAGCAATCATCTATCAAGGGCAATGGGAATACATCCTTGTCCGTGATAAGGTTAACGGCCCTATAGTCAATACACCATCTGACAGAGCCGTCCTTTTCCGGACCAACACCGGTGCTGAAGCCCAATCCGATGTTGATTCTTGTATGACTCCGGCCTTGAGCATTTTTTCAAGGTGAGCCTCCTCCTCCCCAGCAAAACAAACAGGTGTCCGTCTCATCCTTTGCTTAACTGGACGTGCATCACCAGTTTCAATCCTGTGCTCAATTGCATTAAAAGTTCCTAGATCGAACTCGTCCTTCGCAAACACATCCTGGTATTCAACAAGGACTTGCGCTAGCTGCAAGCACTGCTTTGAATCAAGTTTTTCACATGATTCATCAAACATCTGCTGTAGATGTAGAGGCACACGGGTTTTGGTGTCCCTATAGTGGCTTCGGACTCAGCTTGTAGACCGACCAAGTTGATACTGACCGAGTCTTCCTGTTCCGGGTTATACACAGTGGCATTATCTATTTCATATGCCTTACCTATTTGCTTACCCTTCTTTATTACCTAAGCAATCACTGGGGTTAACCAAGCACATGATTGGCTGAGAGCCCCACCCCTGAATATTCTTGGGGCTAGGATTTCTTATTGTCCACTGGCTCAATCAAATAATCAGACAAATCACTGTCCATGGTACAACGGACCCTAGCTACTGAGTGGGGTGGTATGACAACACGTTTAGCCACAGACACCCTAGCTACCCTGGGCTGGTTCGAATCCGTGACCCATCCAAAACAATGTTCATACCATCAAAATGCAAAATACCCCGCCCCATATCAAGTACTGATTGACCTTTATTGATAAGCAAATCAGCCCCAAAACAACATAGTTTGATCAATTGGAGCTACATACAAGTTCTCACTGTACCTGCGGTCACCTATCTTTAATCTAAAAGGACCTGCAACAAACCCTACCATAGACATATCCTTCCTGCAGCTAACAATTTAACTGTCCTTAACTTCTGTGGCTTGACCTTTAAAGCTTCATACACTTTGTCAGACAGTATGTAACTGGGCTGCTGTGTCAATAACGGCCCTCACCATATGGTTGCTAACCTGGATATTCATGGAAAATTCAGTGACTGGTTGCATGTGTCGCACAGTCACCTCTTCCATGACATCCTCCTGTGACTGTGTTATTCCGTCTACACCTGTGTCCCTGGTTTGGGGGCAACAGGGTCTACACCGGAAGTGCTGGATACCCGGGATTTGGGGTCATCAACTATGATTGCAGTACCTCGTTCAATATAATCTGGCCTTGCGGCTGATCATGGGCCATGGCTTGGCCAGTTAGCGTGACCCGTCTTGTTTAAAGACTCCTTAGGTGGCTTGGTGCAATGACGTCTTATATGTCCCACTTCACCACAATTGAAACAGGAGACCTTGGCATGCCAACCCTTTGGTCGGTCCCTGGTTGGGAATTTGCCCAATTTCTGGTCAATCTTTTTTTCTAACCTGCTCTCCAATTCCTTCAGGGCCTCCCGGAAGTCATCCCCTTTTTGGCTGGGTGCTTCAGCCGACACTTGATTAACCGCTTGTGGTTGACCAAGTTTCTTTTCTAAACGAGACTCCATTTGTTTAAGAGCCTCTGAAAATCTGCCACGGGTGGGTCAGACTTAGATACGTTATGTACAGCACGAGGAGGTTCATCCATATCATCCCCCTCCTACGCGTTCAGGCTTGCCCTTGCCATACATTGCCAGATGGACCTGCTGAAATTTACGGACCAACTGAATTGCGTTCTGTACTGTGCATGGGTTTTGCATGCACACATGATGGCCCGCCTCCCGATCCAGCATACCCTGTAAAAAGCGGTTAACTGACTGCTCAGTACAATACTCAGGCGGTAACTGCTTGAAGGCCCGGGCTGCTAAAGTAAGCACCTATCCGCCCAGTCGTCCAAGCCCTCACCTACCTGTTGTGTGGCCTGCTGAAACCTAGCTTGCGCAATAGCTGGAATTTCTTGTTCGCCAAATCTGGCATCCAACTTCTTCAACAGCATTTCATATGAAAGTGTCTGGTCCACGTCGGACACAATTTCATAATAATCAAGGGCCTTACCCCTCAAACTCCACACTAGACAATCAAGTGCTTCTTGTTTTGACCACTCGAAAGTCCTTACATACCGCTGTAACTGTAACTTAAAGGCGTTCCAGTTTCCCCTCCCATCAAAGATTAAGTTTTTGGGCAGGGAAGCTACAAACTCCTTCACCCTGGTGTGTGCACCACGGCTGGGCCTTGGGGCTGGCGTTGGCATCTGGGTAATGTTAGTGAGATTTAATGACTGCATACCTGAAACTGGAACACTTGCCATAATACTACCTGTAACTGCTGGCTGCACTGGGGTGAAGACCCGGGTTTTGGGTCCCCCCACATCAGGAGTACTAGTGTAGTGTGGCTCGCTTTTGATGTCCGCCACTGGTTTAAGCGGCGTCACGACAGGTTCCTGAAAAGATAACCTTTGCCTTACCTTTACTTGTTCCAGCATACTTGTTTTGTCCGCAGCAGCCGATAATGCCTTTTCCATGCGGAAGCGGGCGGTTTGGCCCAACTTCCGTAGCCTCGTCACCAGATCCCTCGAGCCTGAACTCTCCAGCTTAACATTAGGGGTAAGTCAATCTGAAGAAGTTCATCATCAGAAAACTCTCGTCTGGACAGAACACCAAGAGTTTCAGGAGTTACATTACCACTACTTAGCCTAACGGCTATAATGGCCTTGGCCAACCTCTTACCAATACCAGGTATCTGTTGCAGTTCAGTCTCACCAGCAAAATTTATCTGGACAGCTGGCACCTTCGTAGAATCGGATCCACCAGTTGCCATGACAGGTTTTGTGTCAAAATGGCAATACACGAAGAAAAGAACTAGGTTTTGGTTCTTTACTTACAGGTACACTCGATTCCAATCTAGTGTAACTATAATTTGGTCACACTCTCCTCAAAAACTCTAAAATATCGGGTCAGAATATTTTAGAAAAACCGGTTGAGAATTGTACCCCAACACCGGCTTCACGGAAATGGTTTGTTTCCAGAATGGCCGACAGACATGCGCAGTGATGCGTTATGAGTTAAACGCGTTTTTTTCACTGACTAAACAGGTAGCAATCCAAGAATCAACGTAGATTCCCTTTTTTCCCTCCCCTAAAATGAATTAGAGTGGCAAACACAGTCCAATCTTGGTGAAAAAAAAAGATAGACCTTTTTCCCACGGTCAGGTAGCGATTTACTATCAGCGGTCTTATTGGTTCGAATAAGGCGCTGCCACCAGTGTTGAACCCACCAAGATATACTAGAATTATTTATATATAATTACAGACTCACCAATTAGATGGATGGCTACTGTATGAATGTATATTTACGGCTTTGTGTAGTACGCTTTGACAGTCTTCCAATATGGCTGACTCTCTAGACGAAGATGGCGATCCCACAATCCTCTTGCATGAGTCTAATCGCCGGAACCCGTTATCCGGAACATTCGCTCACTACATAAGTGACGACATTACGAATATGACGCCATTAAAACGGTTGTCGCACACTTATTTTTGTAAAATAAATTGCCAAATATCGGAAAATGAAGTAATGACAAGATAAATAGGATAATAAGTTAGTGCCTAAGATGGAGAAAGTTTATCTGGCTCGGCTCCGGACGTTATCAGGTTCGCCCGATAACCTCCTCCACCTCGCCAGATAAACTTTCTCATCTACGGCATTAACCTATTATTCTCTATATGTTTTCACGTGATTAAAAGTAATAGATCATTAACTCACAAAGTTAAAGCATTTGACGAGTAGCATTTATCATTTGGCAATAATCATGGGCTATTTGACATTTAGCATTTGGCATTTAGCGGGGCCTCCGTGGCCGAGTGTTTAAGGTCACTGACTTCAAATCAATTGCCCCTCATCGATGTGTATTCGAGTCTCACTCGGGGCGTTGAATTCATGTGAGGAAGCCATTCAGCTGGCTTACGGAACGTCGGTGGTTCTACCCAGGTGCCCACTCGTGATGAAATAATGCATGGAGGGACACCTGCGGTCTTCCTCCACCATTAAAGCTGGGAAGTCGCCAAATGACCTTTAATTGTGCCGGTGCGATGTTAATCCCAACAAAATAAATAAAATAAATTGGCATTTAGCAAAGTATATGGCATATGGCATTTGGTATGTATAGAAGCCGGTGCGCCATAAATATTGCCAAAATGCCAATTACCTAATGTTGAACGCCAAATACTTAATGCTAAAAGCCAATTACTTAATGCAAAATCTCAAATACTCTATATAAAATGAAACATACAAAATGCTATATGCCTATGGAAGGCCAATGCGCCATGCTAACTGCAAAGTTGTTAATGCAAATGCTACTTACGAACTGCTTAATGTAAAATATTGGCGTTCAAACGGTAATTGTCAATGATAAATGCTACTTGTTAAAACAATAAATGTCAAAATGCTAATTGCTAAGTTTTCATTGAAATAAAGAAAGGAATATATCAGTTATATAATCATTGCCCTTCGTTGCATAACTTGTCTCTTTTACATATTTTAGTCTAAACATTTTACAGCAAAATGTTTCGGTTCCATGTCCCCGTACCAGCTGCAACGTTACTGCCTTAAATTAGACTGGCAGAACTTTTTTTTTCCAAAAGAGTAAAAGTTACATTCATTAGTTGAAGAGATAAAGATCATAAAGATTGCTCATTTATCATTTGGCAATAAGAATTTGACATTTAGCATTTGACATTTACCATTTAGTATATGGCATATAGTATTTTGTATGTAGCATTTAGCATTAAGTATGTGACATTTAACATTAGGCTATTGACATTTCGCATTAACTATTTCTTATTTGCATTTGGCAGTTAGCATAGCGCATCTGTCTCCACTAACTATGCAGGGACAATGAGTCCCAGTATTATGAAAAGAGAAGTTCGCCAAGCATTTTAGATAATGTTAGATGATCAAAATATTTTGGCCGCCATCTGTTTTCGCAATTCAATCATCAGACATAGTCAAAGAGCCAATGAAGCTAGGGCTTTACTCAAGTTCTCGTAGTCCGTATCTTGTAGGACTGCTTACACCAAATAAGAAGTTACAACTCAGTGCGTCCGTCCAATTTTGTCCGGACCATAACTTTGACACGCATAGACCAATAGTATTTTTTATTTGGCACGAATGTTTACCTCAATGAGAAGGAGGGTCATGCGCAAACCCCATGTTCCTATCTCAAAGGTCAAGGTCACAGCTGGAGGTCAAAACTCAAATTAAGGTTTGTCCGGAGCATTTCTTCTTCATGCATGGTGGGATTTTGATGTAACTTGGCATGAATGTTCACCATTATAAGACGGAGTGTCATGCGCAAGAACCAGGTCCCCAGGTCTTAGGTCAAGGTCACACTTGACAGCTGGCGGGCTCGACATTCTGCCCGTAGGCATATTTGTTATGATATTTTTTCTGTCAGTTTTAATAGAGATTGTAGCATTAAAGATTAGCAGTAACATTAAATGAAGCTATAAATATAATTTTAAAGAAGAACTCCTTAAAAAACAAATTAATAATTATGCACGTGCCAGCTCTGTAATTTCGCACGTGCGCCGCAAATCTTGGTCATTGAGACAGTAATTTCCATTATGTTAAATCCATGTCATGGGTACTGATGTTATAATACCCTATGTCAAGTTCCACTAAAATATTAAGTAGTTTTAGTTTAAAATCATTTTTTAATCTGAATTTTTCAACGTGACCAGTTTCATCAACCGTTGCCATAGTAACGCACACTGCTACATTTCTATGACCGATCTTAAAAGTCAGTTGTTTTTTTTACTTAATTGTTTTATAATAGTAAGAAAGTTTTGTATGAGGGGTAAAGCAGGTGTGGCAGATTTTTTGAAAGATTCCTATTATATTTAGCGAAACGAAACGAAACGAAACGGAACGAGGGGCACTGTATGGGGGCAAATAAAAAATCAAATTAAATAATTAAAATCAATATATAATATTTAATTACATGAACCTTGTATAAACATCAGTTTTGGAATGATGTATAATATCAAATGAAACTCCTGATACGCAAAACATTAAGTATTAAACAGGTTTTGTCTTGTTTCGTTCCGTTACGCAAAGTACCATTACCCACACAGGTATTGGTACTTTGCGAAACGGAACGAAACGAGAAAATTTTAATCTATTTGCATGAAATATTTCAGGAATTCATATCTAATAACCGTTTATTTGTAAATGTATGTATAAATATCGATCCTGGATCTGCAAGTTATCCTTTTAAGTATGAAGATTATAGGAGAATTTGCATGTTCGAGAAGGGAATATTTTTTGCATATTGTCTTGCAAGTAACTGCTTGTAATGAAATTTGATTCCCATTAGCACATGTATATATGAACTTTACATAGGCAGGCAATATAGCCGGACATACCGAATGATCATTTATGTTTGTATGTTTATATAATTGCCGAGTCGGGATCTGCAAGTCGCCTTTTTGTGTTTTGAGATTGTACGAGTATTTGTATGTTTGTGAAGGAAATATTTTTTGCATATTGTCTTGCATGTAACTGCGTGTAATAAAATTTGATTCTCCTTTTATCTTTTTGTTGTAGTTGTCAACATCTTTATAAAATAAATTATATAAGTTATAACAAACTTTATCTTTTTATTTGTTACAGTAGTTGTCAGCATCTTTAATTACATAAATTAAACATATCTATAACAAACTTAGCCTTTCCTCTGTCGTTTCGTTCCGTTTCGCAAAGTACCAATACCCACACAGGTATTGGTACTTTGCGAAACGAAACGAAACGAGAAAAATTTAATTCATTTACATAACGTATTTCAGAAATATCGGTAGAATCTTCCAAGAATAATCATTTATATATGTATGTATGATGAACTGTCCAGCCTTGACTTGCAAATTAGCCTTTTACTTGTGAAAAAATACAGGATTTGTTTGTTTGTGAAGGTAAAACCTTTTGCATATTCGATCCATGCATGTAACTGCTTGTAATGAAATTTCCTTCTCCTACATTGTATTTATTTTTTCAATTCTTACTTGTCAGCATCTTGAATTACATAATGCATATATAACCAAATTAACTTTTCCGATCTCGTTTCGTTCCGTTTCGCAAAGTACCAATACCCACACAGGTATTGGTACTTTGCGAAACGAAACGGAACGAGAATTTTTTTTACATATTTACATGAAATATTTCAGGAATTCATATCTATTTTTCGTTTATTGCTTGCATGTACAATAATGGTTGGGCCTGGATTTGTAGGTCGTTGTTTTTCAAATAATTGGCTACTACTTCTGAAATTATTGGTTTCATGCAACACACTGTAACTATGTACATACCTATACATATACCTTCATAAAATACATGTTCATGCAATATAGCCGGACAAACCGAATAATTACACTGTATTCATATTTTTATGTATGTATGTATGTATAATTGTCGAGTCTGGATCTGCAAGTCGCCTTTTTATGTTTTGAGATTAAACGAGAATTTTTATGTTTGTGAAGGAAATATTTTTTGCATATTGTCTTGCATGTAACTGCGTGTAATAAAATTGGATTTTCTTTTTATCTTCTTATTTGTTACATTAGTTGTCAGCATCTTTAATTACATAGAGTATACATGTACATGTCTATAACAAACTTAGCCTTTCCTCTCTCGTTTCGTTCCGTTTCGCAAAGTACCAATACCCACACAGGTACTGGTACTTTGCGAAACGAAACGAAACGAGAAAAATTTAATTCATTTACATAAAGTATTTCAGAAATATCGGTAGCATCTTCCAAGAATAATCATTTATGTGTGTATGTATGATGAACTGTCCAGCATTGACTTGCAAATTAGCCTTTTACTTGTGTGAAAATTACAGGATTTGTTTGTTAGTGAAGGGAATACCTTTTGCATATTCGATCCATGCATGTAACTGCTTGTAATGAAATCTGATTCTCCTATTTATTTTTTCAATTCTTACTTGTCAGCATCTTGAATTACATAATGCATATATAACCAAATTAACTTTTCCGATCTCGTTTCATTTCGTTTCGTTCCGTTTCGCAAAGTACCAATACCCACACAGGTATTGGTACTTTGCGAAACGAAACGGAACGAGAAATTTTTTATATATTTACATGAAATATTTCAGGAATTCATATCTATTTTTCGTTTATTGCTTGCATGTACAATAATGGTTGGGCCTGGATTTGTAGGTCGTTGTTTTTCAAATAATTGGCTACTACTTAACAAAGCTATATTCTATATTTGTGAAGAAAATACTTTTTGCATATTGTCTTGCATGTAACTGCGGGTAAGAAAATTTGTTTCTCCTTTTATCTTTTTAGTTTTTACAGTAGATGTAAGCATCTTTCATTACATACATTATAAATGTCTATAACAAACTTAGCCTTTCCTCTCTCGTTTCGTTCCGTTTCACAAAGTACCAATACCCACACAGGTATTGGTACTTCGCGAAACGGAACGAAACGAATATTTCAGAACTTTCGGATAATCATTTATGCGTGTATGTATGTTTAACTGTCGAGCGCAGTTGTGACTTGTTCAAGAAAGTTTCCATTTGTAGTCATGCATTTGTAGTAGCTGACAACACATATTCAGTTATTTGATTTTCTAAAAAGTCGTAGTTATGACCCTTCAGAGGCAATAAGAAGACATACAAGTCCGTCTTCTGGAGAGAAAAGAGTGAAGAAACCACGAAAAGGAAAACAGAATATCTTTAAAACTCCAGTTGAAACAGTAATAACCAGATCGTTTTCTGCCTCAGGTACAGACGCCTTAAATCTGAATGTGCAGAGACCAGTTCAGTACACAGAAATCTGGTACAATGATGAGCCTTTCGTGTTAGAATATGCACATTCTGCTGTAGGGCCCAACGGGCAACTGACCTGCATATCATGCAACTGCGCCATTTCGAAAATGGCAATGGAACCTTACGACATCATTCTAACTCACAAGGAACGTTACAAATATCCTGTTAAAGAGGATGAAAGGACAGTGATGAAGTGCACATTCAAACGTTTAGCTAAACGTTTCTACTGTCTTAAGAGAGACTGTGTGTTAACCAGGCATTCATATTTTTGGAATGGATTAATTCATCAAGGCCAGGTTAAATTGAAAGACACTCACAAGGACTTACTCAGAGATGTATTCGGCTTCATGTGCTGACTTTTCAGAGAGAAAAGAATTGGAGTCACTTCAGCGGCCACTAGAGTTAAAAGTTAGAAATACCTTGAAATTCTTCTTGTGAACCACTTCACGGAACTTCACCAAACGTGGTCTGTAACATGATTGTAAAGTTAGTAGGATCTTCTCGCAAATTTGTACAAATGGTGGCTCTTGGTCCTTTTTAGGGGCCACTAATTTATACTTAACATAGATTTAACCATTCATGATCCAGCGTGTCATACACAAACATATTCAAGGTCAAACAGTCATAGATGAGAGACTACTGTTAAAATTTAGAATGAAATACGCTTATGATTCACATTATTTACGTAGATAACATGATTTTGAAGAAACAAAACATGTACCTTTAATTCAAATGTTGCCGTTTTGAAAGTGTTGATGTTGAGATGTCCCAATAAATATTTATATATAATCGTTCAGCGAAATATAGTACAGTCCAACTTCGTTCAAGTGCTCCAACTTGCTTGGCTTTGGAAATTTATTTAAGCTCGAACCAACTCAGTTTCAAATATTACTAGGTAAGACTTATTAGGGAAACATGACGTACTGCATTATTAGTACCTTACTGGTTGAAAATGCGCTTTTTCATCATTCTGTCCGTACCGCACGCAATTTCGTGTCTGATCCATAACTCTGCCAACCATAAAGGGATTTTGATATTACTTGGCACAAATGTTTCCGATGATGCGTCGACGTGTCATGCGCAAGACCAGGACCCAAAGCTCAAAGGACAAGGTCATAATTGAAGGCCATACGTCAACAGGCTGTTTTTCCTGTCCGGTCCATATCTTTCCTATTCATTAAGGGATTTTAATATCACTCGGTAGAAATGTTCCCCGTGATGAGACGACGTGTCATGCGCAAAATTCTGACCCCTGACTCAAAGGTGAAGGACACAATTGGAGGTCAAAGGTCAAAAGGGATTTTTCCTGCTCGGTCCATCCGCGAACAAATTTATACTTGGCACAAATATTACCCATGATGAGACAACGTTTCATGAGCAAACCTGGACCTCTCCCTTTAAGGTCAAGGTAACAATTGGAGGTCAAACGTCAACAGGGTTTCTCCCGGTCCGGTCCAGTATTACTTGGCATAAATGATCCCCATAATGAGACGACGTGTCATGAGCAAACCAAGAATCTTAGCTTTAAGCAATACGATTTTTTTCCTGTCCGGTCTATAAGTTTGTTATGCAAGACGGGATTTATGTATCAGTTAGCACAAATATTCCCGTGGATTAGACAACATGCCATGAGCAAATCCCTCACCCTAGGTCTAAGGTCAAGGTCACACGTAGAGGCCATATCTTAGATACATAAATGACATTGTCAGCAGCATTTCTTCTTCATGCATGAAGGGATTTTGATATAACTTGGCGCAAATGCTCACCACCATGAGGCACCATGCAATTACATTCATTGTATACCTTATAAAGATATGGATTTTATGAGTGTCAGGATTTGATGGTGGCCGGTGCGAGGCGTTACCAACGGTTAGGGAGGTAGTGTGCACCGCCTGACTATGGCAAATCTTTACCCTGAAAACTCGCACTTAATTGTTTCCCTATATATTTTCGTGTGTGTATTTTTGTAGTTTTTTTCTGTATATTTTTCACTGTATATACATTATATACTTAAGCATGGTGACGTACTATTTACACCTAGATCAAACACACACCACAAACATTCTGTCTACAAATATAATTAAATTTGCACCGCTTTTTGTCAAACTTTATCGCATGTACGCAGGTATATATGATATACAAAATGTCGTAAGTATTTCAATACTTATGCTCGGCCAGCACAAGCTTCAACCAACAACAATTCAAAACCAAACAATTAATCTGCAAAACTCAGAGCAAAATATATTTCGAACGATACACAACCAAACTGCAGAAAATCAATTTATACACCTCTAAATTCAAAAGAACCCATCAACACACAAATTCAAACAAGCAACCAAATCTAGACTGGCTCCCGTCCCTCCCTATGTCTGTTCTTATTTACATATATCAGTTTTCTTCATTAAGAGGGAAGTAACTCCAGAAGGGTGTTTCTACATTGAGATTTTTTATTGCCCCTGGCTCCGAACATAGGGACTGGTGAAAGTTGCTTACAAGTGTCTCACAAATTTGTGAGACAAATTCCCATTTCAGCCATCAGATAAAAATGTGCTATTTTAAAGGCCTAAAATTTCTGATAAAATGTTTCCAGTATTTATATAAAAATAACCATGCAGCCAGGGAGCCAGGCTAAACCAAATCATAAACTTCAAATTCACAAAAGAACCAACAATTCCAGCCGCCAGCAACCAAGTATCAACTTCAAAACAAGAGATCACAGAGTGATCTTGGCGCCCACCAATGTGCCATTTTTGAGTGTTCCAAATTTCAAGATTTAATGACTAGCTCAAAGTCAAATTTCATTTCCATACACAACACTGTGCATGTGGTCCAAATTCGAAAGTCGTAGCTTGAGAAATGTAAAAGTAGGTCACTAGGTCAATGTCAAGGTCAAAGTTTGTTTCGGTACACAATCCTACGCATGTGGTCTAAATTTGAAGCCTGTAGTTACAGAAATGTGAAAGTTGGTCACTAGGTCAATCTTAAGGTCAAAGTTCATTTCGGTACACCAAACTATGCAAGTGGTCCAAATTTGAAGGCTGTAGTTTGAGAAATGTAAAAGTAGGTCACTAGGTCAAAATCAAGGTCAAATTCTATTTCGGAATACAAAACTATGCATGTGGTCCAAATCTGAAGCCTGTACCTTCAAAAATGTGAAAGTAGGTCACTAGATCAATGTAAAGGTCAAAATTCATTTCGGTACACAAAACTATGCATGTGGTCCAAATTTGAAGGCTGTAGCTTGAGAAATGTAAAAGTAGGTCACTAGGTCAAAATCAAGGTCAAATTTTATTTCGGAATACAAAACTATGCATGTGGTCCAAATTTGAAGCCTGTATCTTCAAAAAGGTGAAAGTAGGTCACTATGTCAATGTGAAGGTCAAAGCTTTTTTCAGTACACAAAATTATGCATGTGGTCCAAATTTGAAGGCTGTAGCTTGAGAAATGTGAAAGTAGGTCACTACGTCAAAATCAATGTCAAATTTCATTCTGAAACACGGAACTATGCATATGGTCCAAATTTGACGCCTGTACCTTCAAAATATGAAAGTAGGTCACTAGGTCAAAATCAAGGTCAAAGTGTTTTCCAGTGCACTAAACTATGCATGTGGTCCAAATTTGAAGGCTGTAGCTACAGAAATGTGAAAGTAGGTCACTAGGTCAAAATCAAGGTCAACTCATGTCAAGGTTCATCTTGCCACTCAAAAATTTATAAGTGGTCCAAATTTGAAGGCTGTAGCTACAGAAATGTGAAAGTAGGTCACTAGGTTAAAATCAAGGTCAACTCATGTCAAGGTTCATCTCGCCACTCAAAAGTATACATGTGGTCCAAATTTGAATGTTGTAGTGATTGACAAGAACATTTTAAAAGCTTTTCCCTATATAAGTCTATATGAACCATGTGACCCCCGGGGCGGGGCCATTTTTGACCCTAGGGGGATAATTTGAACAAACTTGGTAGAGAACTACTAGATGATGCTACATTACAAGTATCAAAGCCTTAGGCTTTGTGGTTTGGACAAGAAAGTTTTCAAAGTTTTTCCTTATATAAGTCTATGTAAACCATATGACCCCCATGGCGGGGCCATATTTGACCCTAGGGGTATAATTTGAACAATCTTAGTTGAAGATCACTAGATGATGTCACATAGAAAATATCAAAGCCCTAGGACCTGTGGTTTGGACAAGAGGTTATTCAAAGTTTTTCCCTATATAAGTCTATATAAACCATGTGACCCCCAGGGCGGGCCATATTTGACTCCAGAGAAATAATTTGAATCATCTTGGTAGAGGACCACTAGATGATGCTTCAAACCAAATATCAAAGCCCTAGGCTCTGTGGTTTTGGACAAGAAGGTTTTCAAAGTTTTTCCCTATATAAATCTATGTAAAAGATAGAAATAAACAAAGGGCCATAAGGCCCTTATAAATTGTTGAACCAGTCTGATTTTCAGGGGGACACAACTAGGGTACCAATACCTCATTCTGACAAAGTTTGGTCAAAATCTCCCTAGTAGTTTCTGAGGAGATGCGATAACGAGAAATTGTTAACGGACGGACGGACGGAATGACGGACGGACCACGGACGCAGAGTGATTTTAATAGCCCACCATCTGATGATGGTGGGCTAAAAAACCACAATTAAACAACCAAACAACCAAAATATTCGCCAAGCAAATCAACAATTATGTACAATAAAATGTACGTCACCAATCTCCAAGAAATAAATCAAGAAACAAATCTTTCCTTCAAAAAATCGAGCCACCAATTGACTCTAAACAACATTAAAATACTGCATGTATAACATGCGTCTTTCTCGCGCTAAAGCGCGACCAAAACTGATAAACTCTCATAAAATTGTGTAAAATTCCATGTACCTGTCAACACTTAATTATTTTGCCTGCTCTCTCTCTCTCTCTCTCTCTATACTGCAGTGTTTAACAAGCCGTACAATATAGCGTATAGATAAACTTGTTTTAATCTGCTGTTTAGCATACAGTATAAATTTTCAACTTCTGGTTTAACGCCTTTTTGCAACAGGCAGCTACGAATTATTCTGACAATGAGGCCCAAACGTTGAGGCTATTCGATCGTTCTGAGTATGTGCAAATGAAAATGGATGTACCATTAAACTTTATACCATGCGCTCAATGTATTTTATCCATAAATCCTTTTGTTTAGACTTTTACAACTATAATATTCCTGTACCTTTTTGCTGCCTTATGATAAATTTATGATTTTAAGATTACTTTTAAAAACAGCGCTGAGTTCATAAAGAATAAAACAAAATAAAAAACAAATATGTATCATTGTTGGAATCTTTTTATAAGTGAAAAACTTATAAATCATGTATCTGTTCAGTCTTATTTCTGCCATAAGAAAGCCATACCGTGGTTTCTTAGACCATAATGAGGTGAAGTAATAATTGCCACCGATCATATCTGAAATATTTCATGTAAGTAAATTAAAATTTTCTCGTTTCGTTCCGTTTCGCAAAGTACCAATACTGGTGTGGGTATTGGTACTTTGCGAAACGGAACGAAACGAGAAAGGAAAGGCTAAGTGTGTTACATACATGCAGTATGTAATTATTGATGCTGACAACTACCAATAAAAAGATAAAAAGAGAATCAAATTTTATTACATGCAGTTACATGCAAGAAAATATGCAAAAAGTATTCCCCTAACAAACATGCAAATTCGTGTATAATCTCAAAACATAAAAAGGCGCTCTTGACCGTTCCAAGGCGGTGCCCCACTGTGTTCCTGTTTTTGTTTGTTTTGTCGTTGTATGTTTGTTTTGTTGTTGTTGTTGTTGTGTGTGTGTGTTGATCGTGTGTGCCTTTGGGGAGTAGGCTCCGTTTTTGGGACGTAGCTTTCGCTGTTGGATATTCTTCCTTGTTTTTTGGCGATCCAGACTCGGAAATTATTCAAACATAAATGATTACTTTGTATGTTCAGCTATATTGCATGACCAGACATTTTAAGAAGGTTCATATGTAGGTATGTACATAGTTACAGTATGATACATAAAACCAGTAATTTCCGATTAAGGCTTTGTTCTCTCCAATTAATTGAATAACAACGACTTATTAATCCAGGCTCAACCATTATTGTACATTCAAACAATCAACGATAAATAGATATGAATTCCAGAAATATTTCATGTAAATATATTAAAAATTTCTCGTTCCGTTTCGTTTCGCAAAGTACCAATACCTGTGTGGGTATTGGTATTTTGCGAAACGAAACGAAACGAGATCGGAAAAGCTAATTTGGTTTTATATGCATTATGTAATTTAAGATGCGGACAAGTAAGAATTGAAAAAAAATAAATAGGAGAAGCAAATTTCATTAAAAGCAGTTACATGCAAGGAAATGTGCAAAAGGTATTCCCTTCACGAACAAACAAATTCTGTAATTTTCACAAGTAAAAGGATAATTTGCAGATTAAGGCTCGACAGTTAAACATACATACACGCATAAATGATTATCCGAAAGTTCTAGAATATTCGTTTCGTTCCGTTTCGCAAAGTACCAATACCTGTGTGGGTATTGGTACTTTGCGAAACGGAACGAAACGAGAGAGGAAAGGCTAAGTTTGTTATAGACATTTATAATTTATGTAATGAAAGATGCTTACAACTACTGTAAAAACTAAAAAGATAAAAGGAGAAACAAATTTTCTTACCCGCAGTTACATGCAAGACAATATGCAAAAAGTATTTCCTTCACAAACATATAAATTCCCGTTTATCAAATCTCAAAACATAAAAAGGCGACTTGCAGATCCAGACTCGACAATTATACTTACATACAAATATGAATAATTATTCGGTTTGTCCGGCTATATTGCATGTCCATGTATTTTATGAAGGTATATGTGTAGGTATGTACATAGTTACAGTGTGTTGCATGAAACCAGTAATTTCAGAATATAGTTTTGTTGAGTCGTAGCCAATTATTTGAAAAAACAACGACCTACAAATCCAGGCTCAACCATTATTGTACATGCAAGCAATAAACGAAAAATAGATATGAATTCCTGAAATATTTCTTGTAAATATATAAAAAATTCTCGTTCCGTTTCGTTTCGCAAAGTACCAATACCTGTGTGGGTATTGGTACTTTGCGAAACGGAACGAAACGAGATCGGAAAAGTTAATTTGGTTATATATGCATTATGTAATTCAAGATGCTGACAAGTAAGAATTGAAAAAATAAACAGGAGAATCAGATTTCATTACAAGCAGTTACATGCATGGATCGAATATGCAAAAGGTATTCCCTTCACAAACAAGCAAATCCTGTAATTTTTCACAAGTAAAAGGTTAATTTGCAAATCAAGGCTGGACAGTTCAACATACATACACACATAAATGATTATCCTTGGAAGATTCTACCGATATTTCTGAAATACGTTATGTAAATGAATTAAATTTTTCTCGTTTCGTTTCGTTTCGCAAAGTACCAATACCTGTGTGGGTATTGGTACTTTGCGAAACGGAACCAGGGCCCACGCTGTCGTTCGCCACTCGAGCCATTTGGCGAATCTGCGATGAAAGTGGCGAAGAAAAATCGCGAGTGGCGAAAATGAAAAAAATGTTCGTAATTTGGACCGCCATTTTGTTTCAGACGTTCTAAATCGTAACCTCCGAGAAATTATGTTAAAAAACAGTTGACTGGTTCCGATAATTTTACCTTATAAAATTAACTTATTTCGGGATAGTACTACCCAGTCTGCGTTTACTTAATTACATATAACAATGTGTAATAAACATCTTGACACGCGAGAAGATGCAATTTGCAATCAATTAGCAACCGATTATCGGGTTAAAATAATCTTTTTGTTTTGTTGTCATTACGGCAGATTAAATGATTGATGCCTTTAATTTCCATGGATCAAATAATTAATAAATAAATCGGCAAAATAATGAATGGTTTGATGAATGTTTTACGTTGTCGCCACCGTGAGACAGTACAGTATCTTAGTCACGGGTCCAGTGTATTTTTTGTTTAATATAAAAAACCACCTTTTTTCTCACAAATATGCTTTCTATATGTTATAGTCAAATGAAAAAAAAAATGATGACAAAAAATCCGGTCACAATATCATACACGACACTGTGACCGGATTTTTGTTGTCATTTTTTTTTCATTTGACTAACATATAGAAAGCATATTTGTGTGAAAAAAGGTTGTTTTTTTATATTAATCAAAAACAAAAAATACACTGGACCCGTGTCTGTGATCTTAGTAAGTAATTAGTAAAGGTGTTTGCCAAGTTTTTTGAATGTCTTTAAAAGTTAGGAATGGATTTGAAATGTAATCCTGTATCAGGGTAGATTTCTCGGAAGCACAGAGCACCAAAAACACAGACCCCGGACCATGCAGTTACATAGTAGGCCCACAACAAAAAGAAGCTGTAATGGAAAAATATTTCAGACAGGTTGCTTCAAACATCCAACAACATTTTAAAATACAAAACTTGCTTTAGAGGTATACCCACTTTCATTCAAAAGTCCCCCTATATAGCTAGAATATCACCATTTGCTTATGGGAAGTAACAAAAATTTTCAACGCGCCGCAGGAAGGGAAACCTCTCCAGCAACCTCCCTACCGTTCCCGAGAAAAAAGGTGGCTCCAACTTTTTTCAGTCCAGTGTGGGCCCTGGGAACGAAACGACAGAGGAAAGGCTAAGTTTGTTATAGATATGTTTAATTTATGTAATTAAAGATGCTGACAACTACTGTAACAAATAAAAAGATAAAGTTTGTTATAACTTATATAATTTATTTTATAAAGATGTTGACAACTACAACAAAAAGATAAAAGGAGAATCAAATTTTATTACACGCAGTTACATGCAAGACAATATGCAAAAAATATTTCCTTCACAAACATACAAATACTCGTACAATCTCAAAACACAAAAAGGCGACTTGCAGATCCCGACTCGGCAATTATATAAACATACAAACATAAATGATTATTCGGTATGTCCGGCTATATTGCCTATGTAAAGTTCATATATACATGTGTGTATGTATGTACATAGTTACAGTGTGATGCAGTAATTTCCGATTATTGCTTTGTTTAGTTGTCGCTAATGGGAATCAAATTTCATTACAAGCAGTTACTTGCAAGACAATATGCAAAAAATATTCCCTTCTCGAACATGCAAATTCTCCTGTAATCTTCATACTTAAAAGGATAACTTGCAGATCCAGGATCGACATTTATACATACATTCACAAATAAACGATTACTAGTATTAGATATGAATTCCTGAAATATTTCATGCAAATAGATTAAAATTTTCTCGTTTCGTTCCGTTTCGCAAAGTACCAATACCTGTGTGGGTAATGGTACTTTGCGTAACGGAACGAAACAAGACAAAACCTGTTTAATACTTAATGTTTTGCGTACCGGGAGTTTCATTTGATATTATACATCATTCCAAAACTGATGTTTATACAAGATTCATGTAAGTAAATATTATATATTGATTTTTATTATTTAAATTTGATGTTTTTATTTGCCCCCATATAGTGCCCCTCGTTCCGTTTCGTTTCGTTTCGTTTCGTTTCGCAAAGTACCAATAGCCTATTTAGCGTTTGGCAATTAGCATGGCGCACCGGCTTTCCATAGCCTTCCATAGTACTTAATAAATGTCATTTCGCTTTCAAAACATTTTGCATAAGGTGTTTGGCATTTAGGATTGATATCTGATATTTAGCAATTGATAATTATCATGGCGCACCAGGTTTCCATAGAAACATGTACATGAACATTAGCATCACTTTGTTAGAACCGCTCTACATACACTGTAAGTCTTTACTCTATGCCTACTTTACTCCAATTATGGTACCGCTGAATCATGGAGAGAAGTCCGGTAATATGATTAATTGTTAAAGTGATAGAAGTATCAAATCTAAAATACTAGATTTTGTAACAGTAATAATAAAAATATCAACGAAAAAGAAAACAATTTTATGCATGCATTATATGTTAAGCGTATATATACAATACTGACAGCTAACAAAAGGCAGTGTCTCAAAAAACATAATTTATCCACATGTTTTCGAACAATTAATTCAGTAAGCATTGCTTTGTTACACCGCAAAATGGTAGCAACGCGTTTTTGTAGTCACTACCAAAAAACGTTGCAATGGTACATATGATGTGTTAAGGATCATGGAATGGAACGTGTTTTTTTGGTAGTTTTTTTCTACACCGGGGGCTGAGCTCATTTTTGCATTACGCACAAAAGAGAGAGATAAAAGGAGTGAATGCATCCTATAAAAATGGTCGGGGATGGGGTTCGGAGTTCCCCTCCCGATATATTAATTTTCGTATAAAAACAACCAAAATGTAGATTCATGAGAGTGTGAAAGGGGCCTCAAACGACGCTTCCTATCCAATAACATTGTATTGTTTTATTTTTTATTTTACTTATTCCAGAGGGATCATTTGGTGCCCGAGTCCGTTTCACATTAAAGTAGGCCTATTAGCTTATTTATTCGCTAAGAGATAAATATCTTTCCCGTCATGAAACCTGAGCCAAAATATATCATAATTATAGCTCGATTTGTTTTGTTTTTTAATTAAAAGAGTTATTGTTGTCTGCCCATTGTCAGCATCCACACAGCACATAATGTTCATGATGAAAGGTTTGTAAAACTCTGCTTGACCAAAAACTTTCTAACTCCACACACGTCTTTGGCAACGTGCGATTACCTCACAGGATAGGGACCGTAGCTCTGACATACCTTTTGTCATAATAATGCCCCTTTTTTATATTTTTTTGGTAGAAGGTCTATCTATTATATGCAGGCTTCCCAGATGCTACTGGACGTAATACCGGTACTTTCAAATCTTTCGAATTATAAGGTGACCTCTTACGGAAGGTTACATAACTCTAGTAGTATAAATTTGATCAAAATATGTGATAAAAAGTCAGTTCCAAGCATTTTGGTTCTCTTCTACCAAACTGCATTCAGGCTAACACAATTTGATAGTGACTACCAAAACTCGGCCGAAGTTTGGTGGTTTCTTCCAAAATGCGTTGCTACCAGTTTGAGGCGCGGTAACGGAACGCATTTTGGTAGTTTCGTCTTCATCAGGGGATGGGCTCATTAAGTCCTCATTGTCAACATAATCATGGATTTTTATCACTAACAGTTTCGTCAACACCTTTATTTTCATCACTGTTTTATGGTTTGTGTTTGGTTGGTGATTTTGAGACGTAAAACAGCTTTATCTATGTTTGATATG
The DNA here is from genome assembly GCF_021730395.1 of Mercenaria mercenaria. NCBI lineage: Eukaryota > Metazoa > Mollusca > Bivalvia > Venerida > Veneridae > Mercenaria > Mercenaria mercenaria. The sequence continues at coordinate 35,565,425 of NC_069364.1, read as the reverse complement.
GAGTTAAAGTATTTTTGGAAAGCTGAACATGTGAATTAATATACGTTATTTTGATTACAAATCGTTTAAACAATTGTAGGATACCGGTATGCACTGTCATGTCTAAGATATTAAAATGTATGCAAAACACAATTGAGCCGCGCCATGAGAAAACCAACATTACGGTTTTGCGACAAGCATAGATCCAGACCATGCTGTCTGCGTATCCGCGCAGTCTGGTCAGGATCCGTGCTGATTGCTTTCATAGTTTATTGCAATTAGTGAAACCGTTAGCGAATGAAACTGTTTATGAACCCCCGCTGACGACGGTGTCTCTGAAAACAGTTCTGTGTCAATAATTATTCTTACATTGGGAAACTCACTGAAACAGCTAGCACTGTCTACCTCTGTCTCTGTGGTTGGTGGCAGTTTACAAATCTTTTCCAGTTCTTGGGACAGCAAGGTTACCCAGGCAGTGAAAATGGAACTGAATGTTGAGGCTGATATGCCGAACCTAACAGCACAGTCTGCATTTTGGAGTCCCAGCTTCAGTTTCACTAAGGTGAAGAACATTTCTTCTTCAAAACTAGCTGTGCGTCTTTTTCCAGGCTTTTTCTTTTTGGATTCTGCATGATGTTTGAATAACACAGTCCTAGCACCATAATACGGAATCCTGTTCGTGCCACTTAAATTGTCGCCTCGCCAACACGCGACAACGCGATAATTATCGCGTTGTCGCCTTGTCCGAAAACATACTTACATGCGAGATTTAACAATCCTCGCGAGGTTAAGAGGGCGACAATTATCGTCTTAATTGTCGCTTGTCTTTTTTAAACCTCGCATCGTGAAATTGAAATCCAATACACATAGTTGCGAGAATTAGTAAAATCTCGCATTGTCGCATTGTCGCTTTGTCGCCCGGTGATAGGGATTATTTCTTACTACAGCACCGTTGGTGAAATTTTCTGCTACACCGTTGACAAACGGAAACTACGGAATCCGGTTAGTGTCCCATTGAATGCCGACGAAATATTGACTAAAAACGAGTATGAAAACAATTTTCTACACGCCATCGGAAAAATTTGCTGAACTTTGCAATTTTTTCTTAAAATATTAGCCGTGCAATAAGGAAAAAGTGCTTATGAAATATTAATTTGGGGTAAATAACTGCAAATAAAACTTTTTTTATAGAAAATGACACTATCTGAAAGTCTGTGTCAAAAAGACAATATTATCTGTTCCTTCGTCTGTACGTAATTTAGGATATCAGCTGTATTTCCGTACTTTTCCGTGCGGAAAAAGTCCGTGTTTTTCAATAACCTTTAACCTGCTGGACAAGATTGATTCTGCCTTTACGATCAGTGTAGATCATGATCACCTGCATATCCGTGCAGTTTGATCATGATCTGCACTGTTCGCCATTCAGAAGTATCTTTTTGGATAGCACCCTTTGTAACAGTTAAAGGTCCTTTTTTTTAAAGAAGGCTTAGAGAAGTCTCTAAATAATGAAATTTCAAACGAGTCCTATAAATACTTACTGAGATAAGTCCATTTTTTTTAAAATCAGGGGAGGTAATCATGCATTGGTATATGCATGTAGAAGATACAGAGTACAAGCCTTTACAACAATATATTTGAAAAGTAAGTAAAAGTAGAAATTTCTTACCATGGAAGACATAAATAACGTTTAAAACCAATCTCATTAGAAGCTGCTAGGTATATTCATTTACAAAAAAATAGAGGGAGGTAATTTGTCAAAAAATTCAGTCAATATGTATCTTCACTAATGTCCAAGTCCATCTGATCCCATCAATGAAATTTCAGATCAGTATCTTCATTAGTCATTTTAATTTGAAACAAGAGCCAGTCAGACATGGCTAATCCCCCCACCGGCAAAACATAATTAAAGGGATGTGGTCCGCATCAGGGTTTTAAGATGTGGAAGAAAGAATAAGTCAGTAGTGAGGTGGTTTACTGCTAAATTTTATTAATTTTCATGAAGAGTATAACTATGATGTTTTTCTATATGGCTACTGTAACAAGAGGGCCAAGATGGCCCTAGGTCGCTCACCTAAGAAACACTCCATAACAGTGTAAACATGTTTGACCTAGTGAATTTTATGGGAAAAAAATATTCTGACCAATTTTCATTAAGATTGGACCAAAAAAATTTGGTCTCTTGCGATAAAACAAGCATTTTCTTAGATATGACCTAGTTTTTGACCCTAAAGACCCATGTTTTAAACTCGACCTAGATTTTATCAAGGCAATCATTCTGACCAAAAAATTCATGAAGATCAATGAAAAAAACAGCCTCTATCACATACAGAAGTTTTTTCTTTGATTTGACCAAGGACCTAGTTTTTTGACCTCAGATGATCCATATTCAAATTCGACCTAGATTTCATTAAGGCAATCAACCCCGACCAAAATTTCATAAAATATCAACGAAAAAAAACAGTCTCTATCGTATACACCCAAAATTTTCTTTAATTTGACCTAGTGACCTAGTTTTTGACCTCAGATAACCCATATTCAAAACCGACCTAGTTTTCATCAAGGCAATCACATCTGACCAAATTTCATGAAGAAACAATTGAAAAATACATCCTCTATGGGAAACACAATGTTTTTTCTTTGATTTGACCTAGTGACCCTAGTTTTGACCCCAGATGACCCATTTTCGAAATCAGCCTAGATTTTTATCAAGGTAATCATTCTGGCTAAAATTTCATGAAGATCAGTTGAAAAATACAGCCTCTATTGCATACACAAGGTTTTTCTTTGATTTGACCTAGTGATCAGTTTTGACCCCAGATGACCCATTTTCGAACTTGTCTAAATTTCATCAAGGCAACACTCTGACCAAAATTCATGAAGATCAATTGAAAAATAACAGCCTCTATCGCAACACAAGGTTTTTAACGTTTATATGACCTATGACCTAGTTTTTTTACCCCAGATGACCCATTTTCGAACTCGGCCTAGATTTCATCAAGGTTATCATTCTGACCCCAAAAAAAATGAAGACAAATTTAAAAATACTGCCTCTATCGCATACACAAGGTTTTTCTTTGATTTTACCTAGTGACCTAGTTTTTGACCCGAGATACCCATTTTCGAACTCGGCCTAGATTTCATCAAGGCAATCCCTTCTGACCAAAATTCATGAAGATCAATTGAAAAATACAGCCTCTATCGCATACACAAGGTTTTTCTTTTATTTGACCTAGTGACCTAGTTTTTTGACCCGAGATGACCCATTTTCGAACTCGGCCTAGATTTCATCAAAGTTATCATTCTGACCATATTCATGAAGAAGAATTGAAAAATACAGCCTCTATTGCATACACAAGGTTTTTCTTTGATTTGACCTAGTGACCTAGTTTTTGACCCGAGATGACCCATTTTCGAACTCGGCTTAGATTTTATCAAGTTATCAATTCTGACCAATATTCATGAAGATTAATTGAAAAATACCACCTCTATCGCATACACAAGGTTTTTCTTTGATTTGACCTAGTGACCTAGTTTTTGACCCGAGATGACCCATTTTCGAACTCGGCCTAGATTTCATCAAAGTTATCATTCTGACCAATATTCATGAAGAAGAAATGAAAAATACAGTCTCTAATCGCATTCACAAGGTTTTTCTTTGATTTGACCTAGTGACCTAGTTTTGACCCCAGATGACCCATTTTCGAACTCGGCCTAGATTTCATCAAGGTTATCATTCTGACCAATATTCATGAAGATTAATTGAAAAATACAGCCTCTATCGCATACACAAGCTAAATGTTGACAGACGACGGACGACAGACGACAGACGACAGACGCCAGACGACAGACGACGGACGACGGACGCCGGACATTGAGCGATCAGAAAAACTCACCTGAGCATTGCTCAGGTGAGCTAAAAAGAAGGAATGGAAAGCTAACAGGGAACAAGAGTGCCAGAATGTCACAATATATGCCCGTCACAGCAAATTTCTTTACTCTAGCAGCTGTATTTGCAAATGGAATGCTAATTTTGTGGTTGTTTAGTAACCATTGTAAGTCTTTTGTTTTTTAAAGTCCACAAAAAAACTCCTTACTAGGTAGAGATACCTTATATATAATAAAATTAATAAAATACACCTAAAACTGGAGAGTAACATCTATGCTGTACCACAGAAAAGTGGTCTTGTTTTTTCCCTAGGGTCAATTATAAAAATGTCACAATATAAGTTATTTATAGTAACAACTAAGGGAAGTTCATCTTTAAAAAAAAAAAAAAAAAAAAAAAAAAAAAAAATTGCAAGTCCACACAAAAATCTTTATCAGGAAGAGACTGGTCAAAATACACCTCAAAATTGGATTTAGCATGTTTGTTGTACTACAGAAAAGTGGTCTCGATTTTTCCCTACGACTAGTAATGAAAAAGTTACAATAAAAGCTATTTAAAGTAACAACAAAGGGAAGTAATTCTAAAGAAGGGAACTGCGCATAACACTTCGTCTCATGATGGTGTATAATTGTGCCAAGTTACATCAAAATCCCTCCATGCATGAAGAAGAAATGCTTTGGACAAAGTCATTCTTGTATCTGACCTTTGGCCTCTAAGTGTGATCTTGACCTTAGGCCTAGTGACCTGGATCTTGCGCATGACACTCCGTCTCGTGGTGGTAAACATTTGTGCCAAGTTATATCAAAATCCCTAAATGCATGAAGAAGAAATGCTCCGGAAAAGGGTTTTTTTAAATTCTTGTATCCTTTGACCTCTAAGTGTGACCTTGACCTTAGACCTAGGGACCTAGTTCTTGCGTATGACACTCCGCATCGTGGTGGTAAACATTTGTGCCAAGATATAACAAAATCCCTCCATGCATGAAGAAGATATGCTCCGGACAAATTTCTTTAAGAAAATATATAAAGGGAATAACTCAAAAAATAGGCAAGGTAGAGTTATTGTTCTTGCACACTGCACTTCCTCCCAATGTGTTCTATCAGTGTATGAAGTTTGAAGAAAATCCCTCCAGTACTTTTGGGGTTATGCTCCGGACAAAAATGTTTTAAGAAAATATGATAAAGGGGAATAACTCAAAAAATGGGCAAGGTAGAGTTATTGTTCTTGCACACTGCACTTTCCTCTCAATGTGTTCTATCAGTGTATGAAGTTTGAAGAAAATTCCCTCCAGTACTTTTGGAGTTATGCTCCGGACAATTTTTTTTAAGAAAATAAGATAAAGGGGAATAACTCAAAAAATAGGCAAGGTAGAGTTATTGTTCTTGCACACTGCACTTTCCTCCCAATGTGTTCTATCAGTGTATGAAGTTTGAAGAAAATCCCTCAAGTACTTTTGGAGTTATGCTCCGGACAAATATCGTTGCGGACGCACGGACGGACGGACAGACGGACGCACGGACGGAGAGCATTTCTAATATCCCCTTCACCTTTGGTGGGGGGATAAATAAAGGGAGGTAATTTGACATAAAATCAGTCCATAGTTATCTACCCTGATTGTCTGAGTCCAACTAATGACAATAATGAAATTTCAAATGAGTCCTATAACTCTGAAACCTATGACGGGATCTGGCCAGTTTTCGAAAGGAACCTAGATATTATGCCAATACAAGTTGTGTGCAAGTCTGATTAAAGTTGATTGCAAAATGTTGTATCTATCGTGTTCACAAGCCAAAAATAGCAAATTTTGGCCCTTTAAAGGGCCATTACTTTTGAACCCATGATGGGATCTGGCCAGTTTTCGAAACGAAACCGAACCAAGATATTATGCCAATACAAGTTGTGTGCAAGTTTTCTTAAAGTTGATTTCAAAATGTGGTCTCTATCATGCCCGTCCCTAGATTTGCCACCTAATGCCACTCTTTGCCACTTATTTCCATGAAAAAAAGGTGGCAGTTCGTGGAAATAGGTGGCATTAGTTGGCGTTTGTGTAATTCAGCTCTTTTTTTCACCTAAGTGGTAAATTTGCCCCCAAAAAGCCACTTTATTTTGGTGGCATTAGGTGTAAATTTGAACATAGTTTTTCTTTATGGTGGCAGAAAGGTGTAAAATTGGTGGAAAGTAGAACATAGTTTTTTTCATGGTGGAAATCGAGTGGCGTTTAGTGGAAAATAGGACTTAGCAAATTTTCTTGGTGGCGATAGGTGGAAAAAAAACTTAAAAAATTTTTTGTGATGTTTGATTTAAAAGAAACTGTAAGACATTGGATTACCCTGTACAAAAAATCTTCACATGGACTCGGGTTGGAATCAAGGTAAATGGACTTCAGGCCTAATTGACACGGAACCTGACTTTGCTAAAACTGCACATTGACAACAGCTCGTAGAACACAAAATGCGTCCCGCCCCCATTTGATGCGTTCAGTAACTGTACAAGAAACAGAAATCATTTGGTCACTGTGCACTGGACGTTTGATGTACTACCTTTAAATAAATAATTATGGGCCATTTACCAGTCATAAGTGACTTCTGTATGAAATGTGATCTTAGACCAAAGCATTCTCTAGTTATTGGGCAAAAAAAGTTCTAGTGTTCTGGGTCAATGTGACCTAAACCTTTGACCACTGACTGACCTCAAAATCAGTAGGGGTCCTCTGCCGGTCATGATCAACCTCCCTATGTAGTTTCATGATCCTAGGTCAAAGAGTTCTCAAACTAACATCCGGAAACAGCTTAACTGTTCCAGCTCACTGTGACCTTGACCTTTGACCTACTGAACTAAAAATCTATAGGAGTTATCTGCTAGCTATGTTCAACCTTCCCATTCACTTTCATGATCCTAGGCTCAAGAGTATTAGAGTTATCATCTGGAAACTGTTTAACTGTTCCAGGTTGCTGTGATTTTGACCTTTGACCTACTGGCCTCCAAGTCAATATGGGTCACTGCTGGTCATGACCAACCTACATATAATGTTTCATGATCTTAGGCCCAAGCATTCTTGTGTTATCATCCGGAAACCAATTGGTCAACATACCAAATGACCGACAGACTGACCAACATCTGCAAAACAGTATACCCAGGCTCCTTCTTCAAAGGGTTTTCATTAAAATCAGAATAAGTCTATGCTGACTCTAGCTGGACAAAAATAATATTCAGAATGGTATACAGAAAATTTGAATTTTCGTTCTTTTGTGAGACAGAATATTTATTGCTTATTATAGCTTTGCATTATATTCAATGAAAGACAGAAAAGGTGGAAAATAGGTGGCAACTAGTAGAAAATGGCTGTACTAGCTGAATCTGAAAAGATCATTTTAAATGTGTCTGCAGTGTATATTTCTGCATGAGAGAAAGTTGGTTAAAGATAAGATTAATGATAGATCAAGTTACAAGCTCCCACACAAATGTACAGAAACAACCCCAGGTGGAATTTGGGGCAGTTAAGATTTATATATGCAGGCAAACATCAGGTCAGATGCAAAGAAATAGTTTTTTGCCTATTCTCTTCATTAATTGAAAAAAAATAAGTGTTTATAAAAAGGATGTTTTTACAATAGCTTTTCACTTAAGGATTTGACACCTTCTTTAGCTGACCAAGAAAGTGTATGTGTGGAATCAATTTTATCTGTGTAATAATACCAAATTTGAAATCTGGCATTTGATGAGTCAGCCTGGGAGAAACTGGAAACACATGTGAGAGGTAACAATATTATACTGTTTATGTTTTTTTTAATTATTACTGTCTTTAACATTGTCTTAATTACTCTTAACAAATACTTGAATTTGAAACAACATTTACCAAACTGCTTTGAATTTAAGTCAAAAAATCTCCTTCTATGTCTTAGGAATTTTGGCAGATGGATAAATCCTAGATACATTTTCTGGAATATAGCTCAATCATATTTATAACACTGTTTGTAAAATTGTATCATTTTGTAATTTTTTACATATTGATTAGCACTTAGGAATACAATATGTACTTTAAACTGTTCATACCAGGTACCTTCTGTGAAAAAAGTGCAACTTTGTGACATGATATGCCTGCCTGACTGTATATACCTGAGCAGCACACAGCTTATTACTGCATAAAAGAAACATATCAAGATAATTTTGAATCAGGTAAATATTATATGTTTTTTATAAAAGCTAATGTTTAAATAACCCTTATTTTTTAAAGAAATACACCAATTAATAGAAATTCCCTGGCATATTATAAAAATAAATATTAATTATAAATGTGATGAAAAACCCAAGTGCTATTACTATACCTTTTGCCAAAGGCGGAGGGATATTATTTTTGGCGTTGTCCTTTCTTTTTTATCTGTCCGTCGGATTAACTGAAAATGCTTGTAATTGGAATAATATTTTTTATAGCTTTGTCTATAGAATCACTAAACCTCATGTAATTATTATAAGCTCATTAACACTGCTCAATATTTACCTAATAAAAGAAGAATTTCTCCTTGATTTGGTTAAAAATAGGGATTTTTCCTGCATCTATTGATGGATCTTCATGAAACTTTACAAAAATGTAGATCACTACAGGACATGTGCATGTGCAATTTCCATCAGGATCACTTCAGTAACCAAAGTTATTGCCCTTTAATTGTTTTTCAATCCCTAAATTCCTACATAACAAGTAATCCATTGATAAATATTCATGAAATTTGACACAAGTGTAAATCACCTTAGAGTAATTGTGCTTCCACATCTTTCATCAATTCTCAAGTTCTTGTTATTGATTCAAGATGCATATATTTCCACAAAACAATGTAACCGTTTGAGTGAATAGAATTTTTTCTACAATGTAGATTTTGATGAAACTTCTCACAGTTATAATAAAGATGTTGCATATTACTATGAAATTATTTTTATTTTCGGGCTAGAACCGATGGGTGAATTTAAGACCGCGCTGTTATTTAATTTTTCATTTATAAATTGAAAATGTGCGAATTAAAGCCCGCGCGAAATAGTCCTTTTTTTACGTTTGCTTGAAATTTGATGCCAGCGAATTTAAATGATTTCACAGTTTTTGGCATAGATTAAGTTTGTAGAGTTCTTTGTTATGTCAGTGAGTTACAGTTTAGTCTTTTGATTTCATATATTTTCTAGAGGAAATTTACAATTTTCTGCAAAATTATTCAGAATGTTAGAAAAATATATATCTATTAATAGATGACATTGTATGGTTTGCTGTTACAGACTGTGTGCTGGAAAAATGGCCCTACATCTAAAGGAGTGAAATTTGGAGAGTCATTCGCCATCTACTTAAGCCATCCTGGAATATGAAAAAATAAGACTGCATTGACAACATCCTGATCCTCGTGTTCAGATCTTTTGTGATTTCTTGTGAAGAGTCTTTGATTTTTCATAAAAATAAAAAATATATTAATATAATTTGATTTTTGCTTACTACTGAATTTTTTCAGATTCAGCAGGTGCAGCCAATTTCCACTAGTTGCGACGTATTTTCCTAATATTGCCAGCTATTTGGTGGCATTTAGTGGAAAATAGGACTGCCACCATAGTGGCGTTTTGGTGAAATTTTGTCTGCTTACTGCCACCTGTTAGGTGGCAATAGGTGGAAGTAAGTGGCGTTTAGTGGAAAATATTTTTACACCATAATGGTGGCATTTTAGTGGTAATTTGTCTAAATACTCCACTTACTGCCACCATGAAGGTGGCTATTGGTGGAATTAAGTGGCAAACAAATTTTCCACCATAATGGTGGCATATTGGTGTAAAACTGTCTAAATACTCCACTTATTGCCACCTAAAGGTGTACACAAGTGGAAAGAGGTGGAATTTAGTGTAAAACGGGTTTGCCACTGTCCTGTTCATTTTTTCACCATTTTGGTGTCATTTTAGGTGGCATTTTGGTGGAAAATTGTCTAAATACTCCACCATTGAAAAGGGTGGCATTATAGTGGCAAGTCTAGGGACGGGTGTTCACAAGGCAAAAATGGCAAATTTTGGCCCTTAAAGGGGCAACAACTCTGGAACCCATGAAGGGATTTGACCAGTTTTCAAAAGGAACCGAGATATTATGCCAATAAAACTTGTGTGAAACTTTGATTAAAGTTGATTGCAAAATGTTGTCTCTATCGTGTTCACAAGCCAAAAATAGCAAATTTTGGCCCTTTAAGGGGCCATAACTCTGGAACCCATGATGGGATCTGACCTGTTTTCAACAGGAACTGAGATATTATGCCCATACAAGTTGAGTGCATGTTTGATTAAAATCAAATACAAAATGTGGTCTCTATCATGTTCACAAGGAAATTGTGGACGGACGGACGGACAAAGGGTGATCACAAAAGCTATGTGACAGGTGAGCTAAATAAAAATTGAAAGGAAAATCCTGAAAATGTACGAAATTACTTGTTGGCCGGACATAAGAACGAATATTTTCGAGTATAAAATCCTATAACATTCACAAGTCTTAACCCCTTAAGGCCTAAAAATAGCTGTGGTCGTAAAGTTTTACTGCCGGCTGTAAATTTTTTTCAGCTTAAGATTGATTAATAGTGCGATGTTTATACTATAAATTCAAACAAAACTGCTGTGCTATTAAACCATCGCTACAATTTACTTGATAATAACGTAACGCTTAAGTGCGTTTGCTTCTTTTAATTTTTTGACATGTGTCACTACTTCAAAGGTGTCAAATACACAGCGGACTGACGGTTTATGATTGCATTAATTTTATATCAAACTTACAAAATATAATTTGCAATAAATGATTCACGTGACTTTTTACGGGAGAAATAAACATTTACTTGGCTTAAAATTTTAATTTTAGTGTCATATTACGGTTAAATTGTTAAATTTTTTTTACACAATATTTACGATGTTTATCCAACTGCTATGATTATATTCCACCTTCTGTGGTGTATTCTGTTTGACAAGTGATATTTTCTCTGTTTGACATGTGTCATTTCTGCCAGTGGAACTGTCAGTTTTTACATTTAAATAAGCGATGTAATACTCGGCCTCTATTATAATTATATACAGTTTAAATGTTTCGAGTGTTTCCCAATGTTTTGTAAAATAATATTTTCAACTATATTTACATAGGTAAATATTTCATTACAAGAGGGACAAGATGGCCTTAGATCGCTCACCTGAGAAACACATCATAACAGTGTAAACATGTTTGATCTAGTGATTTCATGGAAAACAAGAGCTGTCTCCATAGGATGACACATGCCCCCGATGGCACTTTGAATGAATAGTTATGGCCGATGTTAGAGTTTAGGACCTTTGACCTACGGAGCTGGGTCTTGCGCATGACAAGTTGTCTTACTGTGTCACACATTCATGCGTAGTTACTTTAAAATCCATGCATGAATGGCAATGATATGGACCGGACACGCCCATCAATGCGCTATCATGAAAAATGACCTTTAATGTCTAAGTATGACCTTGACCTTTGAGCTACGGACCTGGGTCTTGCGTGCAACACGTCGTCTTACTGTGGTACACAATCATGCCAAGTTATTTGAAAATCCATCCATCGATGACAAAGATATGGACCGGACACGCCCATCAATGCACTATCCTTTAACGTCTAAGTGTGACCTTGACCTTTGAGCTAAGGACCTGGGTCTTGCGCGCGACACGTCGTCTTACTGTGGTACACATTCATGCCAAGTAATATGAAAATCAATCCATCGATGACAAAGATATGGTCCGGACACGCCCATCAATGCACTATCCTTTAACGTCTAAGTGTGACCTTGACCTTTGAGCTACGGACCTGGGTCTTGCGTGCGACACGTCGTCTTACTGTGGTACATATTCATGCCAAGTTATTTGAAAATCCATCCATCGATGACAAAGATATGGACTGGACACGCCCATCAATGCACTATCCTTTAATGTCTAAGTGTGACCTTGACCTTTGAGCTACGGACCTGGGTCTTGCGCGCGACACGTCGTCTTACTGTGGTACACATTCATGCCACGTTATTTGAAAATCCATCCATCGATGACAAAGATATGGACCGGACACGAAAATTGCGGACAGACTGACAGACAGACCGACAGACTGACAGATTGACAGACGGTTCAAAAACTATATGCCTTCCTTCGGGGGCATAAAAATATTCTGACCAATTATCATTAAAATTGGAGCAAAAATCTTGAGTATAAATAAGTATTTTCTTTGATTTGACCTAGTGACCTAGTTTTTGACCCCAGATGACCCATATTCGAACTTGACCTAGATTTCATCAAGGCTATCATTCTGACCAAATTTCATGAAGATCAACTGAAAAATACAGCCTCTATCGCATACACAAAGTTTTTCTTTGATTTGACCTATTGACTTAGTTTTTGACCCCAGACTACCCATATTCCAACTTTACCTAGATTTCATCAAGGCAACCATTCTGACCAGATTTTATGAAAATCCAGTGTAAAATGCAGCCACTCTTGCATACACAAGGTTACCCCTCTTGGTTAAAGTATTTTCTTTGATTTGACCTAGTGACCTAGTTTTTAAACCCAGATGACTCATATTCGAACCTAACCTAGATTTCATCAAGGCTATCATTCTGAAAAAATTTCATGAAGATCAATTGAAAAATATTAGCCTCTATCGCATACACAATGTTTTCCTTTGATTTAACCTAGTGACCTTTTTGACCCAGATGACCCATATTCGACCTTGACCTAGATTTTATCAAGGCAATCATTCTGATCAAATTTCATGAAGATCAATCAAGAAATACAGCCTCTATTGCATACAGAAGGTTTTGTTTTTTTATTTGACCTAGTGACCTACTTTTTGACCCAAGATGACCCATAATAAAATTTAAAGTAGACTTTATCAAGGCAATCATTCTGACCAAATTTCATGAAGATCAATTGAAAAATACAGCCTCTATTTCATACACAAGGTTTTTCTTTGATTTGACCTAGTGACCTACTTTTTGACCCAAGTTTACCCATATTCAAATTTCACCTAGATTTCATTAAGGCAATCATTCTGACTTAATTTCAGGAAGTTCAACTGAAAAATATAGCCTCTATCGCATACACAAAGTTTTTCTTTGATTTGACCTAGTGACCTAACTTTTGACCTCTGATGACCCATATTCAAACTTGACCTAGATTTCATCAATGTAATCATTCTGACCAAATTTCATGAAGATCAATTGAAAAATACAGCCTCTATCGCATACACAAGGTTTTTCTTTGATTTGACCTAGTGACCTACTTATTGACCCCAGATGACCCATTTTCAAATTCGGCCTAGATTTCATTAAGGTTATCATTTTGACTTAAAGGCCTAGATTTTGGCAGTGGGCCAAGGGATTTTCGTCTTCACCAGCACAGTTGGGGGTTAATGACCATCACAGTATGGCTCCAATAAACAAGGGTAATTGTTTATTGGAGAGTCAGTCTACCTTACAAGTGTATCTATTAGTGAGAAGGGGAAACGATGTAATTTATTTTAAATTAAAGAATAATTGATAACTTTTAAAGTTATACTAATTTTTCCTTTGGCATTTCTATGTAAAGAAAAATATTTCTTGATCAAACACACTAATAAGAAATCAGAAACTTATTTTCTCAATACTGAAATAATGAGAAACTTACTTAAAGAAACATGCAAGTTTTTATTTTTTCAAATTCTGTCTGGAGAATTGTGATATTTTTGAAAAATGTGACTTTCACTCATCTAAAGCTTGCAGAATACTGTAAATAACATTTGTCTAAATTAAAAACAGAATGTGCATTTCAAAGTTACAAAGCAAATCATGAAAAATGTCCCTTTTGGCGGCATACCGAAAATGAAAATTGAGTATAGATGGAACACAATAATTCTATATTCAAATAATGTTGATTACATGAATACATGAAAATCAATTTCCAAACTAGAAAATGCTTTTGTAAAAAAAGCGCATGTCTCCCCCAATGCAAAGTCCTATAGGCAAGAAGTCAATAGGGGTCAGGAGCGAAAGTCAAAGAGACACTGATGGTTGGCTGCAATAGGGATCATCTACCTGGCATGTCCAGTCATCCCGCTAAATTTTAACACTCTTGGCCTAGTGGTTCTCAAGTCACTGTTCAGGCTCCTGTGACCTTGACCTTTGATCAAATGACCTCAAAATAAATAGGGGTCATCTACTCTGCATGTCCAATCATCCTATTAAGTTTCAACATTGTAGGTCAAGTGGTTCTCAAGTTATTTCCAAAAAATGATTTTACATGAACAGGCCACTGTGACCTTGACCTTTAATAGACTGACCCTTAAATCAATAGGGGTCATCTACTCTGCATGTTCAATCATCCTATGAAGTTTCAACATTCTGGGTCAAGTGGTTCTCAAGTTATTGATCGGAACTGGTTATCAATGTTCAGGCCCCTGTGACCTTGACCTTTAACGGAGTGACCCCAAAAACAATAGGGGTCATTTACTCTGCATGAACAATCATCCTATGAAGTTTCAACTTTCTGGGTCGAGAGGTTCTCAAGTTATTGATTGGAAATGGTTTTCCATGTTCAGGCCCCTGTGGCCTTGACCTTTAACAGAGTGACCCTAAAATCGTTAGGGGTCATCTACTCTGCATGACCAATCATCCTATGAAGTTTCATCATTCTGGGTGAAGTGGTTCTCAAGTTACTGACCGGAAATGGTTTTCAATGTTCAGGCCCCTGTGACCTTGACCTTTCACAGAGTGACCCCAAAATCGTTAGGGGTCATCTACTCTGCATGACCAATCATCCTATGAAGTTTCAACATTCTGGGTCAAGTGGTTTTCAAGTTAATGACCGGAAATGGTTTTCAATGTTCAGGCCCCTGTGACCTTGACCTTTGACGGAGTGACCCCAAAATCGATAGGGGTCATCTACTCTTCATGACCAATCATCCTATGAAGTTTCAACATTCTGGGTCAAGTGGTTCTCTAGTTATTGATCGGAAATGGTTTTCAATTTTCAGGCCCCTGTGACCTTGACCTTTGACGGAGTGACCCCAAAATCAATAGGGGTCATCTACTCTTCATGACCAATCATCCTATGAAGTTTCAACATTCTGGGTCAAGTGGTTCTCTAGTTATTGATCGGAAATGGTTTTCAATGTTCAGGCCCCTGTGACCTTGACCTTTGTCGGAGTGACCCCAAAAACAATAGGGGTCGTCTACTCCAGCAGCCCTACAACCCTATGAAGTCTGAAGGTTCTAGGTCAAATGGTTCTCCAGTTATTGCTCGGAAATGAAGTGTGATGTACGGACGGACGGACAGAAGGACGGACAGGGCAAAAACAATATGTCTCCTAGGGGAGACATAATAAAAAATATTGTTTTTCAGCACAAAGAACTCAGGAAGTTTTACTATACTTGTGTTTTATTATCATTAGTTTCATTATCACTGTATCTATTATCTTCCTATATGTAATATAATAATAATATTAATAATTATGATATAATAATAATAATGGTAATATAATAATAATAATTATAATAAAATAATAATAATTATGATTATGATTATTTCTATTATTATTATTATCATTATCATAACATTAAAGTAATAGTTATTATCATCTACATAATATTAAAATAATAATTATTATTATTATCATTCCACATTTACTGAAGAAAAACTAATTTCTTTCAACTCCACTGCACACATTTTCATGGTCTAGTTGGGGTCCCTGCTGTGCTAATTGCCCTCTAATCAGTTGCTATTACATAATCGCTGATAAGCAGCAGATAAGATGGGAGTTGTATATTGGATTTGGGGGGGGGGGGACACTTATATAGTAGTGAATCTAGGCCTTTAATTTCAGGAAGATCAATTGAACAAGAACTGTTCGTAAGACAGCGCACTCCACTATTTGGGGGCTTTGACAGTAAAATGAATATATCTCTCAATAAGAGACCTCTACTTTAAAAGGAAGATACACCATGGGGCATAATTCTGTCAAGAACACAAAGTAGAGTTATTGGGATTGTTACAACACATGCATATGATGATGGTAAAGATATATTTTGAGTTTCAAGTCATTATCTTATATAGTACCAAAGTTATGTCCAGAAAACGAAGTTTGTTAAAAAACTTAAGTATAACTGGGGCATAATTTGGTCAAAAATACAAATCAGAGTTATGGGGATTGTTACCACAAATGTAGATGATGATGATAAAGATACATTTTAAGTTTCAAGTCTTTAGCTTATACTGCATTAAAGTAATATCCAGAAAGCAAAGATTGCAAAAAAAGTTTAAGTACAAAACATATTCTGTCAAAAATATAATTACAGTTATGGGGTTTGTAACCACATATGCAGATGATGATTATAAAGAAATAGTTTTAATTTCAAGTAATTATCTTTTAAAGTACTAAAGACATGTCTATAAACGAAACTTTCGAAAAAATTTAACATGAAAATAATTCCAAGTATAACACCTTTGTGACCTTGACCTCGGGTAAAATGGGCTCAGCCCCTATATATACTTTGTTTGTATACTGGACAATGTTTATGTGAAGTAACAGTAAGATATAAGCAATATTAACAAAGATATGACAGAAAAACAAAGGCTGCCTTCTTCGAATAGTCGAGCTAATAACGTAAGTATAACAGCTTGGTGACCTTGACCTTGGGTGTAATGGGCTCACCCGCTATACATATATTGTTTGTATACTGAACAATCTTTATGTGAAGTTATGGTAGGATATAAGCAATAGTAACAAAGGTATGACAGAAAAACAAAGGTTGCCGAAAAACTTTAACCAGGAAGGGTAACGCCGACACCGACAGACGCTGACGCCGGGGCGAGTAGAATAGCCCCCCTATTCTCAAAATAGTGGAGCTAAAACTACAGCCTCTATCGCATATACGTATTTGACGTAGTGACCTACTTTTTGATCCCAGATGACCCATATTTAAACTTGACCTAGATTTCATCAAGGCAATCATTCTGACTAAAATTCATGAAGATTAATTGAAAAATACAGCCTCTATCGCATACACAAGGTTTTTCTTTGATTTGACCTAGTGACCTAGTTTATGACCCCAGATGACCCATATTCGAACTCGGCCTAGATTTTATCAAGATAATCATTCTGACCAAAATTCATGAAGATTAATTGAAAAATACAGCCTCTATCGCATACACAAGGTTTTTCTTTGATTTGACCTAGTGACCTAGTTTTTGACTCTAGATGACCCATTTTCTAACTCAACCTAGATTTTATCAAGGTGATCATTCTGACCAAAATTCATGAAAATTAATTGAACAAGAGGGCCAAGATGGCCCTAGGTCGCTCACCTGATAAACACACCATAACAGTGTAAACATGTTTGACATAGTGATTTCATGGAAACAAATATTCTGACCAATTTTCATTAAGACTGGATCAAAAATGTGGTCTCTTAAGTGTAAACAAGCATTTTCTTCAATTTGACCTAATGACCTAGTTTCTGACCACAGATGACCCATATTCTAACTTGACCTAGATTTCGTCAAGGCCATCATTCTGACTAAATTTTATGAGAATCCAGTGTAAAATGCAGCCCCTATTGCATACACAAGGTTTTTTCTTTAATTTGACCGGGTGACCTAGTTTTTTACCCAGATGACCCATATTCAAACTCCACCTAGATTTCATATAGACAAACATTCTGATAAAATTTAATGAAGATCCAGTGTAAAATGCAGCCCCTATTGCATACACAAGGTTTTTAATTGATTTGACCTAGTGACCTAGTTTTTGATCCCTGATGACCCATATTGAAACTTCACCTAGATTTTATCAAGGCAATCATTCTGACCAAAATTCATGAAGATCAGTTGAAAAATACAGCCTCTATTGCATACACAAGGTTTTTCTTTGATTTGACCTAGTGACCTACTATTTAATCCCAGATAACCCATTTTCAAACTCGGCCTAGATTTTATCAAGGTAATCATTCTGACCAAAATTCATGAAGATAAAATGAAAAATACAGCCTCTATCGCATACACAAGGTTTTTCCTTCATTTGACCTAGTGACCTAGTTTTTGACCCAGGTGACCCATTTTCGAACTTGGGCTAGATTTCATCAAGGTAATCATTCTGACAAAATTTCATGAAGATCAATTCAAAAATACACTCTCTTTCACATACACAAGGTTTTTCCTTGATTTGACCTAGTGACCTAGTTTTTGACCCCAGATGACCCATTTTCGAACTCGGCCTAGATTTCATCAAGGTTATCATTCTGACCAAAATTCATGAAGATAAAATGAAAAATACAGCCTCTATCGCATACACAAGGTTTTTCCTTGATTTGACCTAGTGACCTAGTTTTTGACCCCAGGTGACCCATTTTCGAATTTGGGCTCGATTTCATCAAGGTAATCATTCTGACAAAATTTCATGAAGATCAATTAAAAAATACAGCATCTATCGCATACAAAATGTTTTTCCTTGATTTGACCTAGTGACCTAGTTTTTGACCCCAGATAACCCATTTTCGACTCGGCCTAGATTTCATCAAGGTTATCATTCTGACCAAAATTCATGAAGAAAAAATGAAAAATACAGCCTCTATCGCATTCACAAGGTTTTTCCTTGATTTGACCTAGTGACCTAGTTTTTGACCCCAGGTGACCAATTTTCGAACTTGGGCTAGACTTCATCAAGGTAATCATTCTGACAAAATTTCATGAAGATCAATTAAACAAGAGGGCCAAGATGGCCCTAGGTCGCTCACCTGAGAAACACACCATAATACACCATAACAGTGTAAACATAGACCTAGTGATTGCATGGAAAAAAATATTCTGACCAAGTATCATTAAAATTGGAGCAAACACAAGTATTTTTTTTTTATTTGACCTAGAGACCTAGTTTTTGATCCCAGATGACCCATATTTGAACTTGACCTAGATTTCATGAAGGCAATCATTCTGACCAAATTTCATGAAGATAATTGAAAAATACAGTCTCTATCACATACACAAGGTTTTCCTTTGATTTTACCTAGTGACCTAGTTTTTGACCCCAGATGACCCATATTCAAATTTGACCTAGATTTTATCAAGGCAATCATTCTGACCAAATTTCAAAAAGATCAATTGAAAAATACAGCCTCTATTGCATACACAAGGTTTTTTCTTTGACTTGACCTAGTGACCTAGTTTTTGACCACAGATGACCAATAACCAAACTCAACCTAGATTTTATCAAGGCAATAATTCTGACCAAATTTCATAAAGATCAATTGAAAAATACAGCCTCTATCGCATACACAAGGTTTTTCTTTGATTTGACCTAATGACCTACTTTTTGACCCCATATGACCCATATTTGAAGCTGACCTAGATTTCATCAAGGCAATCATTCTGACCAAAATTCATGAAGATTAATTGAAAAATACAGCCTCTATCGCATACACAAGGTTTTTCTTTAATTTGACCTAGTGACCTAGTTTTTAACCCCAGATGCCCCATTGTTTCGAAATCAGCCTAGATTTCATCAAGGTTATCATTCTGACCAAAATTCATGAAGATTAATTGAAAAATACAGCCTCTATCGCATACACAAGGTTTTTCTTTGCAAGGTTTTTCTTTGATTTGACCTAGTGACCTAGTTTTTGACCCCAGATGATCCATTCTTGAACTCGGCCTAGATTTCATCAAGGTTATCATTCTGACCAAATTTCATGCAGATCAGATGAAAAATACAGCCTCTATCGCATACACAAGCTAAATGTTGACGGACAGACGACACACAGACGCCGGACATCGAGTGATCAGAAAAACTCAGGTGAGCTAAAAATACAGCATCTATCCCATACACAAGGTTTTTCTTTGATTTGACCTAGTGACCTAGTTTTTGACCCCAGATGATCCATTTTCGAACTCTGCCTAGATTTCATCAAGGTAATCATTCTGACCAAAATTCATGAAGATCAGTTGAAAAATACAGCCTCTATCGCATACACAAGCTAAATGTTGACGGACGACAGACGCCGGACATCGAGCGATCAGAAAAACTCATTGCTCAGGTGAGCTAAAAACAAAAAAATGTGATAAACGAAAAAAAAAAATCAAAGCTAGCGTACTTTTTATAAAGTAACAATTTCTATCCTATGTTTCTGATAAAAGTTTTGTTGTTTTTTTCAATGGTATATGCTTGTTAATGGCAGTTTTTCATTGTCATTTCCTAAAATAAATCTACGACAATGATTTCAACATTCTTGGCAGTAACCGCGAATGTCCCATTCAACTGAGACGGTTATTTTTAGGCGTGATTTAGTTATAGATCCATGTTATTAAGTTTTTGCTACAAAATAAGACTGAAATTTTGAAATTGTTTCCTTGATATCGCTCGTAAAAACATATGTAAATTAGATAACCAGCTGAAACTCAAATACCTCGCATGCATTTTGTTTAAATTCTAGTAACAACTACGACACATGTCATCAGTTGATAAGGCGGATCTAAATAATCATAGTACCGATAAAATATGTCATGCGTTCTACACCTAAAGATCAAAGAATGAGTAGCAAGTGGCAGTGTTGAATACACAATCGGACTAACTGACTTGTTGGTTGCTTTTATGGCATGTCGTTTTGGCAAGTATAGTTAGGGATGGCAAATAACTCAAAGCCGAAGAAGATGTCACACAATCAAACACATTACCAGCGAAAAATAACATAAACAAGAGGGCCAAGATGGCCCTAGGTCGCTCACCTGAGAAACACACCATAATACACCATAACAGTGTAAACAAAGACCTAGTGATTGCATGGAAAAAAATATTCTGACCAAGTATCATTAAAATTGGAGCAAACACAAGTATTTTTTTTTTTTATTTGACCTAGTGACCTAGTTTTTGACCCCAGATGACCCATATTCGAACTTGACCTAGATTTTATCAAGGAAATCATTCTGACCAAATTTCATGAAGATCAATTGAAAAATACAGCCTCTATCACATACACAAGGTTTTCCTTTGATTTAACCTAGTGACCTAGTTTTTGACCTCAGATGACCCATATTCAAACTTGACCTAGATTTTATCAAGGCAATCATTCTGACCAAATTTCATGAAGATCAATTGAAAAATACAGGCCTCTATGCATACACAAGGTTTTTTCTTTGATTTGCCCAATTTAAACCTAGTTTTTATCACAGATGACCAATAACCAAACTCAACCTAGATTTTATCAAGGCAATATTCTGCCCAAAAATTTCATAAAGATCAACTGAAAAAAAACCCTCTATCGCATACACAAGGTTTTTCTTTGATTTGACCTAGTGACCTAATTTTTGAATCAAGATGACCCATTTTCAAACTTGACCAAGATTTTATCAAGGCAACATTCTGACTGAATTTCATGAAGTTTCAATTGAAAAATATAGCCTCTACGCATACACAAGGTTTTTCTTCGATTTGACCTAATGACCTAGTTTTGACCCCCAGATGACCCATATTCGAATTGACCTAGATTTCATCAAGGCAATCATTTCTGCCCAAAAATTTCCCATAAGTTTAAAATTGAAAACTACAGCCTCTATCCATACAAAAGGGTTTTTTCCCTCAATTTGACCTAGTGACCTAGTTTTTAATCCCAGATGCCCCATTTTCGACTCGCCTAGATTTCATCAAGGAAATCATTCTGACAAAAATTCATGAAGATAATTGAAAAATACACCTCTATCGCATACACAAGGTTTTTCTTTGATTTCCCTTGTGACCTAGTTTTTGATCCCAGATGACCCATTTTCGAACTTGGTCTAGTTTTTATCAAGGAAAATCATTCTGACCAAAATTCATGAAGATTAATTGAAAATACAGCCTCTATCGCATACAAAAGGGTTTTTTTTCTTTGATTTGACCTAGTGACCTAGTTTTTGACCCCAGATGACCCATTTTCGGAACTCGGCCTAGATTTCATGAAGGTATCATTCTGACCAAATTTAAATGAAGATCTTTTGAAAAACCAGCCTCTATCGCATACACAAGCAAAAATGTTGACGGACAGACGACAGACAGACAGACGCTGGAAAATCGAGTGATCAGAAAACTCCCCTGAGCATTGCTCAGGTGAGCTAAAACAGCAGATAATTGAAAAAAAAAAAGCATCTTATTCAAACAAAAAAGTTGCAAGCAAAAAAAAATTTTAAAAAAAACCCTGGTCCCACCCCCCATAAAGCTCACTACAGTCTCAAAAATCCTCAGTCTAAAGTTGTCCCCAGATCTGATTCTGAGCCAGGAAAAAACTTGATATATAAAGAGAATTGTCCAAGAAGGGGCAACATCTATAACTAGCACACAGCTTTGAAAGGCCATTGGCCATTTTAAGGCTAAAAGGGATGTGACACCGAGTTAATCATTAAGTTAACAACATGTTTGATTCATGAAAGAAAAAAAATGAATATAGTAGAACAACTTGCATAATCATTTGTTGTTTTTGTCACAAAAGATACATTGTTAGAAATGATTGAAAACAGTATTAAAGTGTAATTTGATAGAAATGTTTGAAAACAGTTTTAAATAAGTGTGAAAAGTATATGCTAAAAAATTCCCCTTTTTGTCTTAAAACGACAAAAAATTCCCCTCCTGAGGGTATGGGTACCTGCCCCCAAAAGTTGCCCTCAGGCCCTGTTAACATTTGTGCCAATTTAATTTGAAAATCCCTTGATGAAAAGCAGAGTTAGAGACCAGACATGAAACAGTTCCTGTTAAACCTTTAACCTCTATTGTGACCTTGACCTTGGAGCTAGGGTCTGGGTCTTGAGCACAACATGTCGTCTCATTATGGGGAACATTTATCCCAAGTAATTTGAAAATCCCTTGAGGAATGGCAGATTTTAATGGACTGGATACAAAATAGACCCTGTTAACCTTTGCCAGTTGGCCTTGACTTGAGCTAGGCGTCTGGGTCTTGCGCATGACATGTCATCAAATTATGGGAACATTTATGCAAAGTTATTTCAAAATTCCTTCTTGGATTAGCAGAGGCAATTATTCTGACCAAATATTATGAATTAAAGGGGATCAGAGCGAAACTATCTAAGTGTAATAGAAATAGAAGCAAACAAACTAGTTTCGCTCTAAGCCCTCGAAACAGAATGTCAGCAAACTTTGGCCAAGATTTATAGCCGTTACTCAAACTCACACTTGACTCAAACTCGGGCAAGTATCATATGCGTAGACCTCAAGTAGAATGGAGTTCGAAAGTCATATTCATAAATTCCACTCAATTTAAACTTTCGGAAGGACAGCTCGAGAATTTGCTGTTGAAAATCGAAAAGCGTTTGTCACGCTTTTACTCAAGGTAAACTGTTTCGATTATAAATATTTATATTTTGAAGTCATTATTCACTACTTCAGCTATAGCACTATTGGTTACGACGATGGAAAAATGTCTTTATTGCCGCGGCAGTCCCGAGTTTGATTCCCGACGCGGTCGTCTTTTTTCTTGATTTGGATTTTTTAAAATATTTTAGAAACAAAGATTCATATTCTAATGTTCATGATATGACCAAAACTTCAATTTGAAAGAAAATTATTTTTTTAGCCAAATCTGGAGGCATGCTGCCTCCATTATAAACGCCATGTGCATGGCGGGAAAATGAAAAAATCAGTTTTATAGACATCTACTCAAGTGCGAAATACAGAAAAATCGGTGGCACGATGACACCTTGATTGACATAATTCTTTCGGTGACCATCAACGCTCTCAATGAAATTTAAAGCATGATCAAGACAGCAATTCCCTTGTTTTACATCTGAGGATACTTACGATAAATTTGAAATGAGATTGGTTGTGCACCTTGTGAAAACAATTACGCTGTGGACACGTTATTAGCATTGTGGCGGGAAAGAATCACGTGCATTCCATGACGGATATTGTGTCTGCGGAAGGGCTACTCCAGCCTCTTTTTGGGTCCAAAAATAAACCAAAAGCGGGAACTATTATTTCCTGTCCATTTCTGATCCTGAGAATAATATTGTTATTCATTCAAAAACATCTCTCCCAATTAAATTCGTAGGCGCTGCCACCGAAAACGATATGGATGCCGCCATTATTCGATGTCACCGCACAAAATTCATCGATATATCGTTTGTTGATATGAAAAATAGCCCAGAATCTCACGTTTCACGACACGAATTACAGAAAATTAAAATCCCGAAAATGAATGTTATCTCTCGTCGCGCTTATCATCCCAAACAGTGCTAACTGTAAAGCGTTATTATAAATCATCAATAATGATAAAGATTTTCTTTTCATTTTTTTTCCATAGTTCTGAAGTAAATGAAATTAAGAAAATAGATCTCCAAATGGGGAAATTTGTAAATATCACAGTTGATTATTCTTACGTACAGCACCTATGAAAGAATACTTGACCGTGATGTTTACAAATATTGAGCAATTTCAATTCAACGCCGATTTTTCTAGTTAATTATCGTTATAATACATCAAAATGATATATTTATGTTGAAATATGAGCCGTGCCATGAGAAAACCAACATAATGGGTTTGCGACCAACATGGATCCAGACCAGCCTGCGCATCCGCGCAGTCTGGTCAGGCTCCATGCTGTTCGCTTTCAAAGCCTATTACTATTGAAGAAACTGTTAGCGAACAGCATGGATCCTGACCAGACTGCGCGGATGCGCAGGCTGGTCTGGATCCATGCTGGTCGCAAAGCCACTATGTTGGTTTTCCCATGGCACGGCTCATATATTATAAATATTCATAATCTACGAAGATTTGATCATTCCTATCAAAATTTGGGTAGATTTGGGTAAGATTTGGGTAGATTTGGGTAAGATTTGGGAAGATTTGGGTTTTTCGTGCTGCCCCTTTTTTCTAGACTTGGTGGGTGGATGTGTTTCAAAATGACAACCACATAGCTTTGTTGATTTGCCGGGTTTCCATGACTGGGTAACAGTTTTTCCATTTTTTTCCACTTTGGTCACTCTGGATATCTTGTTCAACCAGGCAGATCGCAATTTTGGGTTGTCCGGAATTTTGTAAAAGTTACATGTAGCTCCCTTTGATCTCTCATGACTGCAGCCCTGGGCACAGCAAAAGTCTTTTTTCCCCATACTGAGGTCAAGGCATGCATTTGAAATACTATTAGTCACATCACTAATAGGCAACAAAATGTCTCAGTTCATAATTCCACACAATATAATATGTAATTTGTAAGTTTGCACGTTAAACTGTCGTGTGTTTACACTGGACACATGTACATATGGGGAAAAACCCCTGACTATCAATTCCCGCAAATCTCGTCTCGCGTTTTAGACGTGATTTGATATGTCGATATCGAGAATAGATCCCTAACCAGAAGCGCGGACACGCGGCTGGTCTGGATCAATGCTGTTGCCACACACTTATGTTGGTTTTCTCATGATGTGCCGGTACCCCCCCCTTAAGAAACTGTAAGAAAATAGGAAAATGCGATGAAATGTGGTTTAAATTTTTAATTCTTTAAAAATTGATTACTTTCACAACGCGAGCAAAGTTGACCTTAGTTTGATTACAAAACGCTTAATCAATTGTAGGGTATGTACTGTTGTAAATTTAGCAGCTAGTCTAATTTAAAGTTGATATATTTAATTGATACTATGATAGTGAAACTTTGGCCTCTGCTACTGAGATGACATTCCACAGTTACCCTCATAAAATGCTTGGGCCTGGAGTGTGTTTCAATTTGTATCCTTTTATTGGTATGTTGTCATCATGTACCATCGTAAACAAGTCTGGTTTGTTAGAGTTAGAGGTGGCTCCATCTTTGGGTGGACACGTCAACGGTTTCTCAAAATCTTAGGGGTAATTTTGTCTTTCATCCACTATGATACACTCCAAATATGGGAGGGTACCTGCTTTTGTAATCAGCTACGGTCAGACTTGGGAGAGGTCAACTTTACTTTTGGCTCGGACTTTGAAAATGAACAGATCATAGAAACAAGAAATGAACTATTTTACCGAAATACGTATTTAAGTGATTCGACAGAGGAATGAGGTGATTATAATTATGACGACTTTATTACCATCTTAGACAAAATTCTCATTTTACTTAAACTCACATTGGAAATGGATTTTGAAGTGTATTTTCTCACTGGAGTCTCAACCCCCCACCCCGAACTTCCGTTTTTCAACACTTGGTGGCAGCGACGGAAATGGACTTATACACGTGTTTATAAGAATTTTGGACCATATATTTGCTATTCAAAATATTTTTGGTGTCCCCTTCAAGTGAACACCATGGGACCTAAAAAAGCACCCAGCAAAAGATTCTGTGCCCCAATGAAGAGCTGACCGTCCTGAACAATTGATTCGCGGACGTAGAACTTATGAGACCACCCTCTTCCATCGGCAGCGTTGAAACTGACCTTAAGTGCGAGGACTACGCAACATGACCAGATAGTACTCTCAGCGTGACAATTGTGTGCAGTTACCCCCCCCCCCCACGAACAATGACCTTTTTATGGAAAAAGCCAAACAGATAAGCAACTTTAGTCACTGCAAGGGACACAGCTTCGAATGAAAAACGCATACTCAAGGGCAGCCACCACACCAGATGAGAGGCCGTGATTAAAACCGAGGTTTCTTACCTAGGCCACCTTCTCTATGAAGGAGATCTTCCTGGGAGGATTCTTCACCTTTGAAGCTATGGTTGATGCGTGCCCAGCGGGGACCACTAAGTGACGTTTGAACCGCTTAAGACAACCGTTACGAGTGATGCCTGCGGAATCCGCTTTCACGCACTGGGGAGGGACGAATGTCAATTATGCCAAAGATGAATGAAATCATCTCTGGGCGAACGCTCGCGCTTTCACGGAAAGCGCTCCACATCTCCTCCTCTCTGGTGAATTAGAAAACGGCAATTACCACAGGAAACAAAGATCATTGGCTCTGAAATTGTGGCCGAGGATAAGAGGGTTGTCATAAAGGTTACCCACCAGCAAACAACGAGACGCGGGAAACCGCTACCCCATGGCCATTTCTTACGGGACTTCAGGATTCTTAGGCGGCTTTGTTTCATTGGAAAGCAGGACCCAAACACTATCGATTTAGGCAAGAGACTTGCTCGCACTATTCAGATCAGAGCTGATGTGAGGAGGGGCGAGAACTAGGCCACCATTGACACGGCAGGGAACTTACGTCACCGAAGCAAGACTGCAAGAATATTGGTAGAGATCTGAAATCCACATCGGCCTACTAGATTGCTCCTCTTGCGACCCAGTGTGAATGTTAAAAGTAGATTAGATCAGCTCGGCTCGTCAAGTTAAATCAGCGCCAAGAAAAGATGAACCGTTTGTATTTTAGATGCCAGCCTTATGCGTACTAGCGGATGAGTGTAAGGCAACCCTTCCGGAAGGTAACAAGTCGGAAAACTAGTTCGATCACGCCTAACGGCAGACTTGGTCACTACAGTGAAGTTGAATTTAAGGACTCTTACAGTGTCTGCGTGTAATACAGATGGTGTTTCCATTCTATTGCTGGTAACTATTTTTCAAACTGTGCGGCGAACTTAGTCTAGCTACTGGAGCTGTACTACGATTTTTTCTACTGCATTATATCATAGAATACCCGAGATGTGCGACCTGGTGATTAAAGTTGACCCTTCTCCGTCTTGAAGTTGCGGTTGATGGTTTATTAGCATAGCTGGACCATGTGAATTTTCATTTTTTGCATCGGTAGTCAAACTTTTAATTTACGCTGTATTAATTGCACCTCTTCATGACGATGGTTAAATGGAATTAGACTTCTTGTCTGCAAATGATTACCATTAGTGCTTAAAACAAAGGGGAATCCAATTGACCTGGGAAACTGTGTAGAACATACCTGAAAAGTTCCCTTTGAGGGGCAGTCCGCATGCCCACAAGGTCAAGAGTAACAAATTCCGCGAATTCCGAAAACAGTAATACCAGGGGGGGAGGCTATAAATTTGGTGCAATTAATTCTTCTTGGGCATCATTTACCTTCAGAGAATAACCACCGGCTAACAATGTTTTGATTGGGACGTGTGCTAATGCTCCAACGAGCATTCCGGGTGATTCCATTCCTCTAAGCCTAGTTACCCCTCTAACAAAGGGCCCCAAAAAGTGAAATTATCAAAAGGGTAATATTGGGCTATTTACATGGAAACCTCAAAAGAGGATTTTATTGAGGCGAAACTGCGCTTTAAATGACAGAGAAAAATTGGCCAATCTCTCGCAACCCGTGACCCACCCATTACACCTGCATGGACTAAAAGTAGTCGTGGGAAACAGGACAGTACCAATAGGATCCTCTGAACATTACTGCGTCCCACACAAGCAGCATTGCCAGTGTTATTGGAGAAACCTAAAATGCTTTTTCCAGTTCCACAGGAATTAGGGGGGGCGTATTCCTTAGTGCGACATACAATGAGTGGCAGAAAAAGTTCGCTGTAAAAACATACACTAGAGGGTGCCCCCCGCCGTTCGAAGGGCCAAGAAGAAAAAATTATTCAACAACAACTTGAAAGGGGACATAAATGAGACCAGTACGAGTCCATGGTAGCACTTTAGCTTTGTAGGAAAAAAAAGGGGGGGAAAAAACCCCCAGGAGGAGTGCGTTGACGATGTGGATTAAAGGGGTTTAAATGATTTAAGTAAACACCAGTGCTATCCATTGCAAGAATTGACAGTTGTTTAGCAGTTTGTGGAAATATATTAAGCTCTTGATCTTTTGTCAGGTTTTACCACATAGAATTAGCAGAGAGAGAACGTTGACAAGCCAGCGGGGCGGTCTGTATCCTACGTTCCTATGCAACAGGGCCTTACAGGGGGATCACATACTTTATTTTATTTCAGCGGTTGTATGGAATTGAGTGGTTTAAGAACTTCCGTGGAGGAAATGATAATTACTGGATGATATTTGTACTTTTGCAGAAACTTTGGATTTCAGGCATTGTTTAGGTTAGATGAAATTTTCACCAGTTGGAGAACAAAATAACTTGAACATTAAACAAGCAAGTGCATCTACTCCAAAGGCGCCATTCCAAATATCGGTCCCCACATGACCAGTTTGGGCATACGGTCCTTCCGAAGCGTTGACAGTTACCGATGTGAGAAATTGGCCTGTGCCGCCGGATTTCCCCGGCCCTCACGAGTTTTTTGGATTTGTCGTTCTTACAGCCGTTTCTCCAGGGATTTCGTGTAGGGCGTCGCAATTAAACCGCTTACCGAGGCCGGTCGAGCGTTTAGCTGGGGACCAGCAAGGTTAGTGCTTTTCTGGATTAAAAACTGCATTGCCAGGCGAGACGTGTTAGTATTCCACCGAGGAAGGCTTATTCATAGTGGCTACTGATAGTAGCACTTTCTCGTGCGAGGGGTTGCTTTGTCGCACACCTGCAATGGTCAGATACAGTCAGGATTATGTTGACACACCAAAATGTTTGCGCGAACCTCATTTGACCCACAACACAGCGACGTATAGTGCCAAGCAGGGAGCTGTTGGGATGTAGTGACAATTCACAAACTCCGTTTAGAACTTTCTGTTAGGTAGAGTACTTTTTATTAAGGATGACGATTCAGTTTAAGGTGGTTGTTACTGTGTTTAAGTACTACAGATCATGAATGGGCGTGGCTAGAGGTTTTGTCACAGTACAACTTTACAATCGACAAACCTCGTCGTGGACCATGCTATCACAGTGATCGCCTGTCAGAATTCATGTGAACAGCGGAGTGTCCGTGCTCTGGATGGGCTCAATCCTTGCAAGTTTACCATGTACGGGGAGTAGGATAGTAAGACGAAACCGATTCCTGTTCAGATTTTGCACAATTCAATGACGTTGTACCTTTATTCGATTCCAACAACTTGAATACTTGTGGACTCAGAGTAGGCCAGTCATTATATGAGTGAGGCTCAACATAGTGATTTTTTGAGCAGTTATTTTTGAGCTCATGCAGCTGCCAAATCATGACGTTGATCGGATGTTTCAATACATTTTCCATGGAATTAAACAGATGTGGAAGTCATCCGAAATCGGTTCAACGGACTTCGCTTCCATAATAGTTGGCATACCCTGGATGTCCACGTGGCCATAGCTTCACCTTTGGTGACAATAAGAGGGGTGATGAACACGGGACGTAAATGCTATTATGATGAAATGTTGCATTATCCGAGGCTGCAGCGCCAAACATCTAACTTAGGTTGTCTCAAACGTTTAACACAGTTAATTGTTCACCAGTCAAACTGGCAAATTACAGAGAGAGACCCCGATTTCGGAATTGTGATCAGGGCTTGAAGAGGACCCCAGAGACCCCAGCGAGAATACGGTAGCTGGAATTCACCAAGTGTGCGGCTTATTGGCTAAATTATGACCTGTTACCCTTGATAGCTGGAGTGTTATTTAAAAAGTACATTGTCAGTGCGAAGAACCATCGGCTTTTGTTCGATCGTGCCTAGGTACTATATACGGCACTTTTGGTTATTTGTCATGATTCAATTTACTGGAGCAATTCAGGCAATTTCAAAGACATATTCACAATTCATCTCCATATCATGGTATAAAAAGAGGAATTCCGTCCGTTGCATATCAAAACTTGAGAAAAGTGAGCATACCGAAAAAGGCCCGGAACCGCCAAACTACGAGGGCCACATTACAGAGTAACCCCGTTGGGCATCTATGGAACGTATACAAGTGACATAATGGGGCCACTTCTGAGACCGAATCTGGAAATCTGGTATATAATCGTGGTCATTGATGGATTTACCAAGTGGGTGAGTGTTAGCAACCAGAGCTCAGTCGCAGTACGTTGCTCATAGATTGTATAGAATTTTTGTCCAGATATGGTACGTTGTTTGGACATACGTTTGGCTCAAGGGGACAAATTAAACTCCAAGTTGTTCAGTGAAGTCTGTGGATATTGACATTAATCACACTCAAAATGACTAGTGGGGTATAGGCCCAGGCAAATGGTGGCCCAGCGTGATTCAATCACGTTTTGCAAATATGTATAACTTATGTAACCTCCAATCCAACAAATGGCGACAATCTTCTTTATCACCTCCGCATACAGATGATGCGTCCACAGGGCGACGGGGGTTCCCGTCAAATTATTTAATGATGGGCGTGGAAGCTATTATCAGGTTGGACATTCACTTGGCTGCATTACAGACAACAGTACGTTCAGTGGACTATGCACATTCAAACTACGAGAGCAGTTCACAGAGGCGCACAGATAAGCACGGAAACTCATTTGCAAAAGAAGCTGTCCGACAGAGCGTGCTTATGACACCGGCTTTTCAAAAACAATTTTACGAACAGGGCCAGTTAGTTTTGTGCTCTTAGAGTAAATCTAGACCTAAAGGAATCAGCACGCAAATTGACCCCTAATCTTTGGAAGGAAGGGGCCTTAAGTTATTCCAAGGAAGATCTAGACCTTTTGGTTATGAGATAAGACTGTTCCCAAACTGGCAATCAAGAATAGTGCATACAGCCAGAATGCCCCGTTCATGGACCAAACGACCATTGCAATAAACAAGGGGAAGTTACGGACCCTACCCTAAATCAACAATGAACGGGTTCCAGCGGCCAAAACTTCCAATCCTGCCTGGACAGTACCAGTCAACAAGTGAGGAGAAGAAGTTCAAGGAACAGGACCTCAATACAGACCATATCAACCTGGTACACAATAGATTGTATCCATTATTAAACCGGGTTCATTTTTGGATTAAGTTCAAATTCCTTTGGATTTAAAGTGTTAATAATATTCATCCTGGAATATAAGTGTGTACTTATTCATTTCATAATTCTTTGTATGGATTTAATGAGTGGTGCATTTGGTCATCCTTACTCCCATACAGGCACCACCGTGTCTATCAACTGGATACTTTTCTTTGTATGGATTTAATCGTGCTGCCTTGGTCCTCCTAATCCATTCAGCCTGGTGTATTCCACATGGATTTAATCGTGGCTTTCATTTCAGCTATGAAATTTGTGCCATTTATTTACAATCATATGTGTATAATTAGCTGTTTGGCCACAGGACTTAAAACTTGGAGAGCCGATCCCAAAAGCCTATAAATTAGACATTGTGCTATTCTTTTTTTTCAATTAATTTAAATAAATAAAAGGCACCAGGAATACATTAGTACTGGTAATGACGGCTACTATCAATGAATTTTTATCAAATTGTGCTTATTTCTATCATCTTACTGTGTTAATGTTAAATAAATAACGGCACCAGGACATCGAGTGCGAGCAATACAACATTGTGTGAAAGTGCTTCAAAAGTATATTCACCTTATTAGATGAACTGACTTCAACACTGGATTTTATTTTCCATAGAGTTTTACTAGGGACAGTTGGTGTATTATATTAACACTTTTTAAAAAAACTGTTTCATACCACATTAGTAACATCGTCATTTTACCTGTGTATATCCGAGAAGTATTTAGTAAGTAGTTCTTCTGAACTATCAATATTTGAGTTTTATTAAAAACATCGAGTAGAGCATGTTTCTATATTCATGACCATTCATCATTTATATTGCGGAGCATTTTCAATATGCTATTTAATAGTTAGGTTATTCGCATTCTTATGAATATTCTTATATTGTGAGGCAAGAGGTCTGGCTCAGTAGTTCACTTTAGATGGCATCAGTCGTAGAGGTCATTACCTGTAAAAGCACTTGGCATAAAATCTCTTGATCCCACTTTTCTCATACATTTCCAATATCTCTAGCCTCTGTCTCTAACGAACATGGACAAATGCGATCCTGATCCGGACAAATTTATACCACTGATACTCATTATCTCATTAGAAATCCTTGCAGCACGTTCATGATGTAATGTAACCTTGTGGCCGACTGCCCCAAGGGTTCAGTAAACAGGTGCTTTGCTTTTATGATTGGTGATTAAGCAGAGAGGATCAATTTTCATAATTGTAACATTATCCCAGTAAGTGTATATAAATACAATTTAAATTTGACATCTATGAAAATTGTATTTCTCAAAAATAGTATCAAATTTAATTCTGTTTATGAGTTGTTTTAATCCTTGATAAGAACATGAGGAAGAGCTTATGCAACATGCCTGCCACACATTTTGAAATATTTTTTAGCTCCTTCCCGTCCTTTTTGAATGACTTAACCAATTTATTCAATATACCTTCTAAGACTTTATAGTATTTATATTCGAGGAATAAATTACTATCTGCTATAAATCCAAAATTATATTGTACTTATCGTCCTGTCCTTTCATAATGATCTGCACCTATTATGTACTTCGACTTTCGTGGTTCAGTCAACGCATGGTGCAAAGTCTTACCTCAATTATGATTCTGTTTAGATACAACTTGAAGAATGTGTGCACCAGGGTGCTAAGTAACAAAATGTAACTATGCTTGACAATGACCAACAATAACTCTAATATATATAGACCTGTTCCTGAAGTTGGGCAATTCCGAAAACTCATATCAATCTGAAAGTTTTATGTGCGAATTGGTTTTTCGATCATAGTCAAATTACGAGCTATTTCATGATAAATGTTAAACGAGGTTTTACGGGATGTGATTTTCATTTTTCATGAAGCTTTTGTATGTAATCAGGAAAGAGCAAACGCTTGGCCTCAACCACTAGGATATACAAATATTCGTGAAAATCAGACAGACGTTGTCGAAGGCTTATTTAATCTGGAAAGGATGTATAATTTTTGTTCCCAACTGGCAGCGGCAAATCTACCATTCGCACGTTGCCCCATAAGTGCCAGCATCAACGGACTCGACAACTTTGCTGAAATATGTTGCATTGTTGTGACACTCTTGTGCTTTCATGCCGTCGCCGGAAAAGTCTTTGTACGAGGATACAAGGCCTTATTATCTGACTCGATTAAAAACATAACCTCGGTCTTGAGCAGTGTTGCCGGGACATTACAGCTTTTTAACTCCGCCCGTTTATTTGATACCACCTCTATTTAGAACTTCACTTACTTTAACATTATTGTCAAAGGATTGAATAAACTGAATTGATAGAAAGTATTGTATAACTCCCTTTATTAACACACAAACGCGTCATATGCAATATCCGACGTCGGGAGAGCTTTTTCAACACATGTAACTATGCCTACCATTACTTGGAAAGCCCTATCATTAGATTAAACGATGAAACCACTCACGCTTAATGGCCCACGCACCCCAAAATTATTAAATTTTAGAGATGAATAAGACAGCAAACTGAACCCCACAGTCATTCCCAACACCTGCTTCGGACACCTATAACATTAACTGGCCCCTTAATTTCATATGACAGAAAATACGCTCGACAATAAAGGTAAATAATAAGGCCCCTTAGAAGCCTCTTTTGACGTAAAAAATTAGTCTGATCACCTTCAATAGACCTCCAAAGTTTCAAATGGTATCAACCATATATGTCCACCCGTTTAACTTTCTCTGAAAAATTTATCCCCCTCTTATTAACTCCAAATAAATTATATAACCAAAAAATATACCTAACATCTCAACAAAACCCAAATCATATAAATCAATCACCAAAAACAAAACAAATAATTCCCCACAAATACCAATCATTACTCCATACATATACATTACAACAAACCCCTTTAAAACCAATATTATCTCTAAACATCAAACATTCACTATTAATATCATTCAAAACACAAAACCCATACTATAAAAAACAATACTCTTCTCCCCATTCTAATTTTTTAAATATTTATTTTTATCCCCTTTATTTAAACCTTTTTTTTCCAACTTTTTTTTTTCCCCCCCCCCCCCCCCCCCTTTTTTTACACCCCTCGGGGGGGTGGTGGTCCACAAGTGCCCCCACCAAGGTGGCACCGCCCCCCCCCCCTCACCCCGTAGCAACAATGAATTCTTGATCCCGGTTTGGATCGTGTGTTTTAAATTCATTTTAGTTACCGTATTATTTAGGCCGTCAAATTCCATAATAAAGTTCAGAAACAATGATAGGAACTATGTAAATACATTTATGTTGAATCTTGGGTTAATAAAATTGCAAACTATATATGACTTATAAACATTTATTCTCCATTTTTGCACATTTCTTAAAGGAAACACAATTTAGTTTAATCTTCACTACCCTTGTATCTTGTTTTAAGGGCAGCAGAGTTTATTTTCTCTCCGTCAAATCTGGCTGGCGTTTTTAAGCCTCTTTATTACATGTGTCAGTGTAATGGCCATCCCTGACATGTTCATAGGGCACTCAATCTTTGTACTGTTCGGCCATGCTGCCTCCCTCCTCCGAGGTTAAGTACAGCCGCACTCGCATTTATAAGTTCCGTTGAGATACGCCACAGTACAAGGGGCTACAGATTATTGACATCTATTTAAAAAAACCAACTAAAAAATGGGAAAAGTTAAATCTCAACAGATGTGTTAAGTCTATAGTACAC
The DNA here is from genome assembly GCF_021730395.1 of Mercenaria mercenaria. Lineage (NCBI taxonomy): Eukaryota > Metazoa > Mollusca > Bivalvia > Venerida > Veneridae > Mercenaria > Mercenaria mercenaria. The sequence goes on along the minus strand of NC_069364.1, from coordinate 35,530,137 downwards.
TTGTATTTTAATGTTTTACACTTTAATGGGGCCACATCAGAGCTAAGGTGGGGGGAGTGTTGTAAATTAGCAGTTGTTAATTAAAGTTGCTTTCTTAATTGATTTACTGATGTGAAAACTTTTGGCCTCTGTACTAGAGATGTATTCCACCCGTTACCTTCATAATTGCTTTTTTTTACTTGGGACTGGAGTGTGTTTCATTTTGTCTCTTTTATCTGGGATGTTGTCATCATGATACCCACGTAACATGTTGGTTTGTTAGCGTTAGTGGTGGCTCCATCTTTGGGATGGTACCATCAGTCAACGGTTCACTCATAAAATATTCGGGTAATCTTTGTTTTTCATCCCTATGAACACTCCCAAATATGGGAGGGTACCTGGCTTTTCTATATAAGCCTGGTCAGAATTGGGAGAGGGGGACGAGGGATTCTTTACTTTTGGCTCGGACTTTTGAACAATGACAGATATAGACAACGAACTGCAATTATTTTACAGTTTCATTAATTTAAGGTGACTTTAGACCAGAGGCAAGGCATGAGAGGATTATAAATTATGACGACTTTATTCCATCTTGACAACCTTCATCATCCCTAACATTGAAAACTGGATTTTGACAGTGTATTTTATCAATGGCGTATAAAACCCCCCCACCCGACCTTCGTTTTTCAAACAGTCTGTCAAGGCTACGACATACACTTTGTGTCAACACACTCACAGAAAATGTAAGCCTCCTCTCGTATAGTGTGTTGGTTGGTTACATATAATGGATCACCCTATATACGTAATATATCAATTATTCCTCTTGGTATTGTAGTCGCATTGACCGCCGATGGTTTATTTTTGGAGCCCCCCCTCAGGTGATCATTCTACCGCTTATTTCAATGTAGAACACTAAGGGGTGTTACGGGCAGCCGTGCTTGTCAGAGTAGGATTAGTTTGTGTACATTGCAGTATCCACGTATCAACCTTAACATTTGCTAAGTTAAACTTACCGTACACTCTTTCGATTCCATAAATTTATCTATCCATTTTCTCGTGGGCTCGTGTTTTTTTTTTTTTACCTCCTGCAGTCAATCTATATCACGATAACTGTACGTTACCTTTGCATTTAAGACTGCCCACAGGATGAGCGTCATACCTATTCCATATTAGGAGTGCCTCCTCCTATTGATCATACAAAGGTCAACCATTCGGGGTCAGTTGCGACTACTATAAGGTCGCTATGTGGATTGATCGAATGATAAAAGCGATATTGACCGGAGGGCGCAGCCGACTTGTAACGCTCTATAGATCGGTAAATCTAACATCTGACTGACTTAAAAGGCAGACAATTGTTTCATAATTAAATCCAGCCTAATTAAATAAATATACACCCATTTAACTAAATCTCTGCAGCTTTGGTAATTTTACGCCACTCAATGACGTCCAACCGTGCTGTGAGTCACGCTGGAGTCAATGTGTGTTTTGGCTCGCCTTTCGATCCCTACGGCTTTATTATCATTGATATGTTGGACTCATCTAGACCATGGCCGGAGTCTATTTATGGAGTTTAATACTTGAATATCTATCAGTATCACAGAGTCTGTTAGCTTTTTTTAAGGCCAATTTATTTCTTCTAGAGTTACAATTGTCATACCACCTGACCTGATACGGATCTTCCATGCGGTAACACGGAGCCAATCGTTTGACCAGCTTGGTTCCTTTATCACATTTTATTTCTTGAAACTCCAAACGAATATTCTTCCACATTTTAAAGAAGTTAGACCGTGATTGTTTGCGGGACTTCCTCTACTGTGCTTTGGAAAGTAGATGCTGGGTCTTGATACTTCCTATAAATCATTATCTTCTTCAAATGCTCTACATTATTAAAAAAACAAATCGTATTGCAGGAATCTCCTCGACAATTATCACTATTTGGAACAACGCGCTCTAATTTTTTATTCTTTGTTTGGATTTGTACGTGGAATGGTAGCCTATCACAGCGAAATTATAGAGGCATCGCGTAATATTTATTCTATGACGCTGTTTTTTTAACTAATCGTTGCAACGTTAAAAACATCGGCTGAGAATTGTTCATCTCTGGCTGAGATCGGAGTTACGCGCTATAGCAATTCTGTGCATTGGGTCATCGCGCGCGCAACTAACCAATTTGTAAATCGGGCACCATATTTTTACATTTGTTATATGCGCAGGGTAATGGTCTTGCGCGTTTGGGTCATGAGTCTGCGCTTTTAACCATATGGATGATTTCTCTCGATAAAATGAATTCGTAAGAGGGCTGCCTTGTTGGCCTAATACCTTGATTTAATTTTAAAATGACGGTGATCAGGCAAGCGTCAAGGTGTGCAATTGACTTGGTCGCTTTGCTTAATTTGTAAAGGACAAGATACATAGATCTTATTTATTAAAAGTAAATCAGCGTATTTATGCGGTAATTTCAATGAGATGTTCAGGTCCTGTAGTTTGCGACTATACAATTTCTGTTGAAGACGGTATTAGAGTCTTGTCATAGGTGTTAGAAAACTTTAAAATAACACAATATCCAAAGTATCTTTATAACAAAAGTTGTTTTTTTTTTTCCTTTTAAGCCGTAGCCTGTACGGAATGTCGATCCAGCGATTATCAGGGCTCATAGCAGATCTGCCCTGGGACCCGCCGAATATTTCCAATAAATATCATTATCTTCAGCTCAGCTCGTATTTATATTTTTTAAGTTTTTAGTACAAAAGCGTATTTTTCGCCAGAACGATGAACGCATTTTTCTTGCTGTGCAAGGATGTTGTGGTCCTCTGCTATAGACAACTCTAGGAGATTTCTCTGATACCTTGATATCTGCTCATTACTTTCACATTTGTTTAACAATTACAGGACTAAATTTGTAAAATCTTGGTATTAAAAATATGTGCTCATAAATTTGTTTTTAACAACAGTTAATTCATAGCAGTCGGTTCACCAGGTTTCAATATTACAATTGATTAACACTGCAATAAAACTCAAATGCGCTCCGCAGTGTGATTTCTTCGGATGCCACATCGTCTCTTATATTATATAACTAAGTATTTTTACTCATTCCCGATCACACCCGTCATTTTATATCGGATATTGAATAAAGATGGACGTACATAAACGCTTGAATTGACAGTCGCCAAACGTCCGATCGCTCGCTCTTAGATCACGTGTCTGGAAAGTGAAACCTCCGCCAAACAAGTTCCAAAACTGACGGATACGATAATGCTGCAATATGATGTCCTACGATGTTGGCTAATATTTTTTCCTTACCACGATTAATTAGAAACAAAAAGTTTTGCTAAATTGGTCATTTATAATTTTATCAGGAGGTCTAATATGTTTTAGCTAATAGTGTTCCAGATTCGGGACGGAAATAAACACTATAGGTCAAAGAGGCTGCGGGGTATTTGACTTTTAGTTGGTAATTCGAAAATCCAATGTTTCGTCAGATCGCGTTGAGTTTGCCGTATTCTTCATTGCATATGTTTTCAAAATCTAAAAAAATGTACATTGTATTTTCGTATATTTCAAATTCTACTTCCTGAAAATTCTTCACTGAAATTAGTCTGTTCCAAAACTTCTAAACTTCTTTCACCTATATCACGTTTACACAGGAACTTCTCTAACAAAGTTGCAGATTTACGCATTAAGAACGGATTGAACACACTTCGTTCGGATTAATATACTTTTTGTCACTTTATTCAATTTTTCGTTAAATCTTCTAAAATATTGCTATTCCTTTATTTTTCATTCCAATTACTGTGTTAAATCATTTGGTTATACAAACGGCTTTCTTTTGTGGCTAACAAACTGACACTATCAGAAGTGGCCAGCGTTTGATGTCTTCTGTAAGAAATAACTTGACAACTCTAACTTCACTTCACACGATTAGCATTAAAACAGCGTTTTAACTCGATTTAAAAAGCACAGTTGTTCCCTTACCTACTACCTCGACAACGCTTGTCGAAGGAAAATGGCGGCGATAAGTGTTAAATATCGTTATCTGATTGGACTGTAGATAAGTTTGATTGACAGGCGGCGACTGGTCAATTGCCACACACTTAGCACATTTCACCATATCGCTTTTATCACATTGAAAAAGCGGAATTCTTTTTACCAACGTGAGCATATCTCTTGACATGGCTAAGATTAAAAATAAAATAAAAATAAGCAGAATTAAAAGACGATTCTTACAGATCTTTAATACTTATATCATTTTTTTAATGTTGTATAGTGAGATAAATAAAATAACTAGTAATTTTCGTCAAAATGTTAACGAGATTTTACATTTTGTAGCTGCGTAAGAGGTGTGTCCTGCGCTAATAGAAAATCTGAAAATTACTCCAATAACTTGAATATCTTTTATAAACCATGTTAACTTTTACTTTGTTTTCCGATTACAATCTGAAATTTAAGCTTTGTAAATCTGAATATAATGTTACATCTGTAGCCTGCGCGGGATGTTGTTCTTGCGCTAATAGCAAATCCTGAACTGACGCCGATATTTCAAACATATTTCAATTCTAAAAGATACTATTTATGTAACTTCTTAAAAAATGTTTTCATAGTAGAAAATAATTAGAAGGAAAAGTGATTTTCGTCATAACGAGAACAAAATATTACATTTGTTATCTGCGCAAGATGTGTGTCCTGCGCTGATAAAAAAATTCTGGAAATAATCCTGATGATTTGAATATCTTTCATAAACCATGTTAACTTTACCATTGTTTTACGATTACAGGCTGAAATTGTAGCTTTTGCCAAAATGAATATTTTGTAACATCTGTATCCTGCGCGGGATGTCGGTCCTGCGCTAATAGCAAATCCTGAAATGACGCCGGTATTTCAAACATATTTCAATTCTAAAAGATACTATTTATGTAGTTTCTTAAAATTTTTAAAAATGTTTTTAGAGTAGAAAATAATTAGAAAGAAAAGTGATTTTCGTCACAATGGGAACGAACTATTACATTTGTTATCTGAGCCCTGCGCTAATAAAAATCTTGAAATAATCCTGATAACTTGAATATCTTTCATAAACCATGTTAAGTTTACCATTGTTTTAAGAGTACAGGCTGAAATTGTAGCTTTTGCCAAAATGAATATTTTGTTACATCTGTTACCTGCGCGGGATGTCGGTCCTGTGCTATTATAATAGCTAATCCTGAAATGACGCCGATATTTCAAACATATTTCAATTCTAAAAGATACTATTTATGAAACTTCTTAAAATTGTTTTCAGAGTAGAAAATATTTAGAAAGAAAAGTGATTTTCATCAGAACGAGAACGAATTATTACATCAAAATTTTGTTATCTGCGCAAGATGGGTGCCCTGCGTTAATAAAAAATCTGGAAATAATCCAGATTACTTGAATATATTTCATAAATCATGCTAACTTTAACTTTGTTTTATGGTTACAGACTAAAGTCATAGCTTTTGCAAAGACGAATGTAATGTTAAATCTGTAACCCGCGCGGGATGTCAGTTCTGCGCTAATAGCAAATCCTGAATTCAAATATATTTCATTTATAAAATATATCATTTATGTACCTTTTAAAAATATAGTAGAAAATAAATAGAAAAAAAGAGCGACTTCTGTCATAACGAGAACGAAATATTATATGTTTTATCTGTGCAAGATGTATGTCCTGCGCTAATAGAAAATTTTAACATTACTCCGATTATTTCATACGCTATGTCAACTTTAATTTTGTTATACCATTACAGACTAAAATTGTAGCTAGAATGTAAAGTTACTGCGGGATGACGGTCCTGCACTAATTGCAATTCCTGAAATGACAACGATATTTCAAATATATGTCATTTCTTACAAATCTAATTGATATTATTTTTTTCATGCTTTTATAATACAAAATTAGTAGCAGATTTGTAATACCTCTACATTTAATTAAACAATCAATCTTTCTATTTTAGGTAAGTATAAAACCATGCCACACATATATATATATAAACTGTTAGCCAAAAATGACAAGTATAATATTTTGTTATTGTTTATAGATATGTGGGGGTATCGTTTAAATTAATAAATATTGAAGAGAAATACCAAAAATATCAGCGTAATTTTGCTTTAAGCGCAGGCCAGGTAATCCTTGGAAATAACCAGGGTAATTAGATAAATATATACGATTCATGTTCATGTTATTAAAAGTTTGGTGTGGATTTCTTAAGTTATTTCTTGATATTGCTTGCAAAATAAAGGCATATTGCAATAACAAATTATAATATCATATTCTATTCCCTTTCTAGAAGAAGTCGATTCTGTGCTAATGTCAATATATATTCCTGTAATGAAGACGATATTTCTATCATCCTATTGATATTATTTTTTCGCGATTTGATATTTATGCAGGCCATGCAAGCAGCGAAATTAACCAATGTAATAAATGATTAAACAAATACATGATTATGAGATTATGAAATTTGAGGCCAAAAATCCTTATCCGAAACCGAACAGCATCTTCAGACGCAGTTACCTACGCATGAAGTAGTTCCATGACCTCTGTAAATTAGAAACAGTGCAAGTCTGTAGAACTTTTAGAAATAGTTTTTGAAATACAATTTAATAATCAAAGGCCTGAATGGCCTGAGTCGGCTAATGATTGATGTACTGACAGTATAGTCTAACAGTTTCAGTTTGTTTTTAGTTTTTTTTTCTTAAAATTTCATAACACAGCTCGATATTTACCCAAAATATTATATCCGGATACGATTACACTTTTCTCCAGTTTGAACAATATATTTTACAAATTGTGATGATACGAAGACATTTAGCAGCAATTGGCAGTATCTGACATTGAAGTTTACGGTTAAATTACCTCTTATTTAAATCTTTTCATAAAAAAATTGTTTCGTTTCGTGAAAGCAGCCAAACATAGACGATCTACTTTCGATTTCAAAAACTACAAGAAAATACAATTTAATGTTTCGCCGATTTGTTTATTTCTCGAAAAATAAGAATTAAAATCATTTTTAATATCAGTAGTAACTAAACAAACCAGTAAGAGCTTCTTCTTCCGATAATTTATCCGTTTACTGACTGCAAAATTCAACCCACGCAAAGTTTGTAGAAATCATACGATGCGTGTTTACGTTCAATGTGGGAGAATTAAGGCTGATCGGCTATGTTACCTAACGCATCCAGACGATTCAAATTTTGTTTTTGAAAAAGCATTGTGTGCGTTTCTGTAATTTAATATACGTTTTTATACGCTTAGAAATTATTAGACATGCGTATTTGCATTATTTCTATACGTAATTTACGCTAATACGCATCTTATCTGGAGCCCTGTGGAACTTTTTTTTGTCTTTCGCTGGATGTTACCCAAGCTTTGTAAGCCTGCGCAATTCTTAAAATGCACATTTATGCTAAATGAGTTACATTCGAGTATTGCACAATTACAAATCATAAATATGACAGATTACATCGTATATTGGTCATAGCAAAGGGAATTGACACAACTTAACTTCATTCATGCAGTGAACTGTTTGAAGTTTGAGAAATCTAATGGAACTACATCCCTTCACTGTGTTATTTGGTCCATTTAGAGAATCGTTGGATAGCAAGGACTCATCAAAAGGCTTTCAGCCTTGAGCCGACTCAAAAAT